>NC_053160.1:137734433-138393230 GCF_016835505.1 Polypterus senegalus
ATTAATAAAGTTCAAATGGAAGTCACGTTAACATATAATTATAACATTGTCTGTATTTTGCTCATATTTAATCTGATTTCCCTGATAAATTAATATTTTAATCTAAGAGCTGCATTTATGCTAAAATATAATTAGCAAGTAACTAATGAAATATTGGACTCAGTTGTATTTAGTTGAGTAACAAATGCAGGTGTGGGTTTGAAATGGAACACTACTGTATCATTGTGCCTACAATTTCCTTTGTTTCGCAAGATGCCACACTTACAAGTGAAAACATGGTTATTATTAATTTGCTACTAAAAGCACCAACTAATGACCAGTAAAGGTAACACATTTAATTTGAACAGAACTGGCAATTAAATTTATGAAATACCTTGAGAAAAAATACAGATCATTTGACCTTCTAAGCATTTCAAGTTTTTTTTTTTTGGGAATACATTTATTTATCATAGTCAAGATGTGCCTTGAGCTTTCTTCACTTTATTTTATTTTTCCTTTAGTCCCTTTTCCATTTAGATATACTTCACAATAAGTTTATGACAACCATGAACATACCCAAACTTGCACACTGCTGTGAAGTAGGGCTTATTATGATGTTCCAACATGTAACATTGTGGGTGCATATACTGTATAACCAGATGGAATGCACAGTGTGCTTTTAGATGTGTAGTGTGAGGTGTGCCTCTGTTGTTATGTGGCCACTGTGACAGATTGGGGGCGCTCTCGCTCCCTTGAACCCCTGTCCACGACTCCAGACACCTGGTAAAGTCCAAACTTTATTAATCTTCCACAGTGCACAAAGCACCCATTCCTCCACTATACTCATAAACCAATAACACATACACAATAAATCAATCCTCCAACTCCCAGGCAGCGTTGCCACCCTTCCACCTAGCTCAGCTCTTCCCCATTTTGGACTTGGAATTTTCAGGTTCTGGTGATGTTGTGGTGATTCCTGACGCCGTTGTCTTTTCAGGGTTCAGCTGTCCACAGAAATTTTATATTCAGGTTCTCCAATAGGCGCTGGAGTATCCTGCGGCTACGCCACTGTGTAGCAGAGTAGGGGGCGCTATCGCTCCTTTGAACCCTCAGGTACCACGCCAAAACACACAGGTAAAAGTGCAAGAATTATTCTTTTATTATAATAATTATGTGCACTAAGCACCACCACTCCACACTATACTCACAACCAACAATAATTCAACAATACAATAAATAAATCCTCCTACTCCCAGAGGCGTTGCCCTCCTACCACCCAGCTCAGCTCGCCGTCTGGGAGCTCCCACAGTCCTTTTATATACCCTGACCCAGAAGTGTACCCAATCCCCAGTCCAGGATGACAAGCCGGCCACATCTCACACCACATTTTAGTTGAGGAAAACAAAAGACTTTTGGGTTAATTGTATTTAAACAAGATCAACTGAAAAAATGTAATTTTTGATTTTCTTTTATTTTCTTTCTTTGGAGAAATTAGTAGAGGGGTTTAAGGGTAGTCAGTGTCCCTCCATGGGAGAGTCAGTTTGGACTTTACTTTAGGGATTGGTGTTTTTGTTTTTCAGCTTGGCATATTTGTGACCTAGTGCTTAGCTTTGTCTCCAGTAGGGTCCATGGGTTTGACAAAAAATTCTGGTTTGAACCTTGCTTTGAATTTTACTTTTCTGTATGACTATCAAATGCCTGCTACTCAAAAAAAAAACAGTCACTCACTGATACTTAAAGAATTTTTTTATCCTTTTGCAAACGTAAATTCCAACATGCGTTACTATTAAAGGCAGAATCCTGTACAATTGATAACTCTCAGAAGGACCTCCAGAATGCATAGTGTTTACTGCACATAATTAAATTTATACAGTAGATGATACAGTCCAAGAACATTAGGAGTTAAAGCGGTACCCTTCAGGTTTACTATTTTCCTGTGTCAATAGTGCCTACTGGTGCTTATGCAGGGTTTCTTTCCTTAGATTATGATTTCTCATTTACTAGTCTCCAAAAACACTTCACTTGCCTTCCTAAAGAGCTTTTTTCACCACTCAAAACTGGAGAGAAAAATTCCTTCCTTCTGACTCAATGGTTCTTGCAATGACTGAAACCGTAGTCTGTTCATTTACACAATAAAGCCCTTGATTGGCATCACATACATTCAATATATAGAATTCAACACATTTGGCTTTACATTAAGGCCCATCTGCAATCTGAATAGCAATCACAGTGGTGATATGGCATAGTAATGTGCTGCCTCAGCAATTGTAGATGACATCCTCACCACATGAGAAAAAAAAAAAGTCAAATAGCTCAAAAAATCTGTCTTAATAGCCCCAGATCATAATATAATATAGAACGGATAAGTTCTTCCATGGATAAGTTGGGACTTGATTTTACTGTATAATTTCAGGTATTTTATAATGTTGGTTGTCTAAGTCAAATGGGGAAAACTCACGTAATTGGTCCAAGAGATTATGATATGCTAACGCCCACCTGAGAGAGTAACCACGGAGCACACAGCCTTTTTTTTCTATGTGGGTGTGGCAATGTGCTGTATCATCGCATGCTCCTAACCTCTCTCTCTCTCTCTCTCTATTGTGCCTACATGACCACACGGTAATGCCCAAACTATTCCAAAGCAACATTTGCACTGATTTGTGTTTTTTGTATCCCACACCCTCATACAACTTTATCATAAGAACATCACTTATCTTCGATGTAGTGTTCGATCAGAAGAAAATAGGAAGCTGGTTTTAAATTAAACGTGTTTGAAGTAACAAAAGAAATTGGTAACTGTGCTGTTGCAACAAAATTCGATGCGTATAAGAAACTGATGCGAGATTGGAGGATGCAAGAAGATGTAAAAAACAAAACTTAAGGATCGCAGTTTTGAACGGGCGTATAAGACGGGGTCTGATTTTATGATTGATTTTTCAGGTTTCAAGACCTGACTTATACATGAGTATACAGTGGAACCTCGGTTCACGAACGTCTTGGTTCACGTACAACTCGGTTCACGACCAAACAGTTTGCCAAACTTTTGCCTCAATTCACGACCACACACTCGGTATACGAACAAAGCCAGTTTCCCTTTCGGTTTGTGCGTGCCTATGATTTCCGCACGTGTTGCATTATTCTCAGTCAGACGTGCCTGCCTGCTGCTGAGAGAGAGAGAATAGAGCTAGCCACGTGCCTGCCTGCCTGCTACTGTGAGCTGAACTTCGAAAACAACGGAAGAACTTAAACCCAATTAAAGTAAAAATAATTTCTTTATTCTTAATTCTTGGTGAGTAGAGAGATGTGAGACTGCCTCTTTCCAACTCAGTCAGCTGATTTGGATTTTGGCAGAAATCTAAAGTAAATGTGTTCTCTCTTTTATATCCTAGAAAAGAAAAAAAAACCCTAGCAGTTCATTCTGAGGTTATACATAGCTTAGGTTAAATCTTAATTTATGATATACTGGAATGTTCTTAAACCTGAAACAAACAGCCATTTGCATTCCTAAGGTCCCTTCTAATTATACACAATTAGAATCATTTTAAACATTCTTATAGTCCATAAAGATCTTACATTCTTCACTGGCTCTTCTGATAGTATCAGAGGTCAGCCTTTCCTATAAATGATAAAAGTTAGTCCCTTAATGCTATAAACAAAGCCAAACTCCTTTTCTGCATAAATCAGCAACAAATCATATAGCTCTCTGCAGCATGATCAACTCAAAACACAGTCCTTAATATCTGTGAGTTAAATAATAATGTTTTCTCTTCCTCACTACTGACAGGGGGGAGGGGGGTAGAAACAGAGAGAGAGGAGCTGCGTGCCTGCCTGGCTGGTTCATTTAAGCAGAGCAGCTCCCTGTTCATTGTTCTCAGTCAGGCGTCGTGCTTTACTTGAGCTCTCTTTGTGCTCTACAGTATTTTGTGTGCTTTTGCAGTTAACTATGGCTTCTAAGAAAGTGAAGAGTGGTGAGAAGAAAGTTTTGAATAAAATTTAAATCGAAGTAAAGAAAGAAATTATTGAAAAGTTTGAGTGTAGCGTTACGTGTTACTGATCTTGCCGCCGAGTACAAGAAGTCAAAATCTACGATTTGACTATTCTAAAGCAGAAAGAATCTATTAAAGCAGCTGATATTGCAAAAGAGTTACAGGGTTAACCAGACAAAGGCTTCAAATGCTGGAAGAGGTGGAAAAACTGTTTACCAGTTTACTCATTTACCAATTTGAGAACCCTTGTGCTTTCAAGCAGCACAATGTAAACAAAGCCAGACTGCCAGTAATGTGGAGGGCAAACACGAAGGGTTGGGTCACAAGAACTTTGTTTTTGGAATGGCTGCATGAGGCTTTCACTCCCACCAGCTAAACAGCTAAAAACACCAGAAACCCAAGAAATCACAAGAGAAAACACCTGAAGGAAAATATCCCCCCATTGCAGAGCCAGACTCTCCCTCCTCTCCACCCAGTTCCTTCTCACTTCATGCCAGAACTCGACTCATGCAAGGTAAGTTTTCTTGGTGGTTTTTGTATTACGGATTTTTCAAAAGTTGATTTTCAGTTTGTAGCGTGAATTGTTGCAATGTTACTTTTCTCTTTTTTCAAATGTTAAGCTTTTTTCCCTGTGCTTAAAACTCATTAAAGTGTTTACAGATGGAGTTGTTCATAGCGTGATTAGTTACAATGTTACTTTTCTCTTTTTTCAAATGTTCCTTTTTTTCCACTTTGCTTAAAACTCATTTTAAAAAAAGTGTTTACAGCGATCGGGCTGTAAGGTTCAAAAAACGTGATCTTGTTACTTTTTTGGTTGCTTGTGGTTGGTTTTTAAATTAAAGTTCGGATTTGTTCTAATGTTCCTTTTTTTTCCGCTGTGCTTAAAACTCATTTTAAAAAAAGTGTTTACAGCGATCGGGCTGTACAGTAAGGCTATTAGCATGAACTCCTGCAATGTTTTTTGGTTGCTTGTGATTGGTTTTTAAATTAAAGTTCGGATTTGTTCAAATGTTCCCCTCTGTTCAGAGAGAGAGAGCGAGGGCGTGCTGCTGACGGGGGGTGGTTTGGGAGGGGTGTGTGCGCTACAGAGAGAGAAAGCGAGCACGTGCATGCTGACGGGGGTGTGTGTGTGCTACAGAGAAGGGGAGAGTACGTGCTGCTGACAAAGGGGGGAGGGGGCTGACAGTGGGGGGGTGTGCTACAGAGAGAGAGAGAGCACGAGCGAGCCTGCTTGTGTAGCTGAGCAGGGAGCCTGGGTGTTTTGTGTCAGTGTTATTCAATGTTTTACATTAGTTTACTATTACACTGTGCATTCTATGGTGTAATTAACTACATTTGTGCTTAATCTTTACATATATTTACATATTTATATATATATAAATATATTGTTAACTAGCAAAATACCCACACTTCGCAGTGGCGAAGTACTGCCTTAAAATTTGTATTAAGAAGAAAATAAACCTTTTTAAACTGAGGGAAAATATACCAATAACTATTTGTCAAGGATCTCTTTGTATACCACGTTGTCAGTTTGGCCCTCCAGTAGTAATATGACCAAGCTGTGCGCTGAGCTTACTCTTGAGAATGCAACCTACAGTTGGCCATGTGAAAAGCAATCTTGCCTCAGATCAACGCCAACCTTCTGCAGGGTCTGTCCCTGAGACTTATTTATTGTCATTGTGAAGCAGAGCCTTACTAGAAATTGTAAGGTGTTTAATTTGAAATGGGAGATCAGAGGGTATAATGGGGATGCGAGGAATAAAAACTCTCGCCCCTGAACCACTGCCAGTAAAAATAGTTGCCTCAATTAGGTTCTTTTGAAGACACGTGACCTGAAGTCTCGTGCCGTGACAAAGTTTCGGTGGCTGTAAGTTTCTCAGTAACATTATTGGTGCCCCAACCTTCAAAATTAGATTATGCTCAGGAGTGCCTGGAGGATTCAGAGTGTGGAGAAACTCTACCGGATAGTGCACTGCGTCTTCCACTTCTACAACTGAATCCGCAGACTGATATGTTTTCAGTTGTGAAGGTAGTTCTTGAAGTAAAATGTGGTTTATAGTCGTAGTCATGTCATTTTTTGGTGTCAGGATAGCTCTATCCCACATCCATTACATGTCGTTTTCGTGGAGATTTCATAGATTGGGGTAAACATTTTGAAGAAGGCTTTGTAAGGTATTCACGAGGAGACAGAGATCTGTAGGAATATTTATTTTACAATTTTCTTAAATGAAGGTGCCATCACCTATACTCATCAGAAGAGCAGAGAGCTCCCCAGCTTTTTTGTCGCCTTTCAAATGAACCCTCGTGTTTATTCTTAAGGTAACAACATTGATTTGTGGCCATAGGTATGAAGACTTCAGACATGTTTTAACTTCGTTAGCGCGTGTTCCTCTGGGCACGACTGGTAGAGTGCTCCAGCCAGCAACACTGTCAAGCCTCCCATAGGTTTGTTGGTGTTTCGGATGTCTTGGAGGGTCCTGTCTAAAGCCTCAACACCTCCTCTGTGTGCCATAGTGCATTCATCCCAGATAATAAGCTGACAATGTCGCAGCACTTCAGCCATGTTGCTCTGCTTTGATATGTTACACATGGGGGATTCAGTATGGCTGAGGTTCAGAGGCAGCTTGAAAACTGAATGAGCAGTTCTGCCACCCTCAAGAAGACTTGCAGAAATGGTAGAAGAAGCCTCAGTTATGGCAGTGTTACCTTCCACTCGGATTTTCGCAAGGAGAAGGTTTTTAAGGAATGTCTTACCAGTTCCTCCTGGAGTATCAAGGAAAAACACTGCATCATAGGATCTGTGGGTTTCCTTAATACATTGCAGTTTATTGTCTCTGCTTTTCAAGACAATATCCCTATTTTCAAACGTTTGCCCAACAATGACAACACCAACTTGACGTACTGCAGGTTTATTTAACCTGCCATCGTGTGCATTTAATGGTTTTCTGTTGGCGTGAATGACAAATTTGAAATCTTTGTCTTCATCTGAAATACTGTCGATTGCAGAGTGGAAGTCTTGGATGTAAGTGTTATAATCATGCAGCATTTTTTGTAATTGCTGCACCAGGGGCGTGTTAACTCCAGAAACATTAGCGCACCGCATTTGTGCTTCCTTTTCATTGTCCCCGAACAAAATAAATTTGCAAAAATTTGTGCTCCTAAGTTGGCATAGGTAAAAGACTGCCAATCAAGTGATACACTTGTCCCTGGACTTTAAATGAAGGCATAAAATTTCCCTCAACAATTTGGTTAGCACAAAATGACGTAATTTGTGAAATGCGCTGTTGTACTTTCGAATGTTGTTAAAGAAATGCTCACTTTGAGGAAGTTCGCCATTTAACAGGCCCTCAAGAAGGTCAGGAAGCTTATGTAAAGGAGTGAGAGAGACTTTACCACCATTACAGCAGAAACCAGGAGACTCGCATTTCCACCTATGAGCTTGACAATATTCACAGTCAACATCCATGGATCCAATGTATACTGTTTTGTTAGATTCATAATGTATGTTTGGGTCGTACGCAAATCCACAATTGGCTTTTTTGAGTCAAACCTGTTGTTTTCGTATGAGCTGCTTTTCATTTTTGGGATCGTACTTAGAAACAGAAGCTCTATTAACTTGTGGATTTGCCTGCGAATATTTAGCGGCAGTGTGTCTATGAACTTGTGAATTTTTCTGTGAGTATTTGGCGGCAGCGTCACGAAGTTGTTTCCATCTAGCTGCATCAGAAAATGTACCATGAGTCTGACAGGCCTCCTTTTTACTGTTTTCTCACAGCTTGGATTGCTGCTGTCATAATCGGTTTGAGTTTCATGATTTGTTAGTATTTGCAGGACTTGTTGTGTTGAAGTGACATTTGCCATCTGTCAAGCGTTGTAAGCAACTGGTTTCATTGATAACCGGAGCGACGGACGGCGTTATATAGGCAGGCAGCCAACTACGTGGAAGGCGTGGGGATGGGGGACATACTGTATACGTACGTAAATAGGATTCAGTTAGCGATGGGACGCCTGCATACCAAATTTCTTGAAAATGGGCCCATAAGTAACAAAGACCGTTGGAAAGTTCAATATGGCGGCCGACAGTGGCGTCATACCACCGAAATAAGTACTTACATCGGTTTCGGTTAGCGCAGGGAAGCTGCCTACCAAATTTCATGAAGATGGGGACATAAATAAGAAAGTTTAACATGGCGGACATTGTCGACTGTTATGACCGTTATGCGTAGAATTTCGAAATGAAACCTGCTTAACTTTTGTAAGTAAGCGGTAAGGAATGAGCCTGCCAAATTTCAGACTTCTACCTACATGGGAAGTTGGAGAATTAGTGATGAGTGAGTCAGTGAGTCAGTGAGGGCTTTGCCTATTATTAGTATAGATTCTGAATTATATAATGACTGATGAAAAAAAACAGACACAAGCAGAGTTATCCTTTCCCTTGTCCCTTTCATAAACTTCTGTGTTATTAACCACTTAATTATGTGTAACCATGTGGGTGTTTATGGTACCACCATACTTGGGTCAAAATAATAATTAATTATACTGTAGATTTCAAGTATAGTAGCTTGGGATCTTGTTAATAAATGAAGGTGATGGTGGTTGTTATATTAACGACAAACAACTGCAGCAATGCCACTTTTGCAAATGTTGTATGAGGCAATGATGAAGAAGTGGGAATTAAGTCCTCAGACAAAACTTTTTATTTATTAATTACATCTTTGTCCTCACATATTAATGTGTTCTGCTTAATGAACAAGCGGTGTCAGGGAAGAACTGCCGGCACAACTAGCCGACATTTTGTAAGGTCTTTTTTTACAACCAGTGAGGGGCATTTTTGGTGAGGTTAGACTAAGTACACAGAAATTGCTAATAATCATTCAAGATATTACTAGGACAATATCCGAATCAAAACTAAAAAACAAAGCATGAATCCAAACCAGTAAGGGTTTATCTTATTAGGTTTTTTTTTTTAGCACAAACAATAAAGTACAACTATGCTGTTGTTCCAGGCATCACCTAAACGCCTCATTAAAAGAACAATAAAAACCAAAGAATAAGATCATGTGTAAAGGAGGCCCAAATGAGTTTTATGTGCAGCTTTACTTACCCACTCTTCAGGATAAATGATGTAGGTCAAATTTATGGCAGGGGCTCATAGTTGAAATAGTAGTTCCCCAGATAGAGGAGAGCAATCAAAGGTGATCTGGACATGGAGTTGGCACAATCAAATGGAAGAGCCAGATAAAATGACCCTGAACATACTAGAGCAATTCTAGGCAGTATATCTGACCCATGAAGTATCCAAAAAGAACCCATGGAGAGTTAATGATAATAGGTTGGACCAGTCTGTCCAACTCAGCTTGCTACCTCTGCACACTTCTCTAGTAGAAGTGTATGAATAGTGGGCTGAAGAAAAGATTTTGATTTGCAGACAGAGCTGCAATATCTTTCCCATTCAAATAATAATTAGTAGTCATTCAGAATTAAAAGAAAAAAACATTTCTTATCCACTATACTGTGACTGGTATAACTGATTTAAAGACCACACATCTGAAAGAAAGCTCATTCATGTATACTGTACCTGGGTGCCTTTGAACTGTACACCAATTAGATAACACACTATGTCAGCTTTCCTGTTTCTAGTATACACCTGTCTGTGTTTTCACCACAGCTTGGTACTACAGCTTCCTTGTCTCATTGGAGCTCCTCAATGCTGCCTACGTTCCTAGACGTTTCACAATAGCTAAAGACAGAAGAACACCACTAATCCTAGGGTTCTGTCTTCTGAGAGCATGCACCTCCTTCCCTGTCCTTATGTCTGATGTGTCATAATTCTCTGGCCTGCTTTGTTCTCTTTCACCTTTGCTAGTAACACTTTCCCTGAAGTACATGTGGAAGAGGTTTGAGGTGAGACACAAAACTGGGCTTGGGGCTTTCCTGGAAGACCATCTGGAGGTTGAATAATAAAACTAGTCGACCAACTAATAGCCCGGTCAGTGTTTGTACAACATTTGCTACAAGAGTTGCCGTCATAATGTCGGGTGAAAAAATGAAACAGCGAATGAACATCAAATTTCTTGCAAATGTTCTCTTTTTCCATAAAACAGTTTTTGATTGACAAAAACATTCCTGTCCTCAATCACCCTTGCTTTTTTGCCCGATATATCTCCCTGTGATTTTTACTTGTTCCCGAAAATCAAAAGTGACCTGAAGGTAACATAGTTTTCTTCAATGGATGAACTGAGGACAAAAATGGCAAGCCTATGGAAGTGTCTGAAGCAAGAAGACTTCTAGCACTGTTTCAATCAATGGAAAATATGTATGGAGTGGTGCAGAGATCGAAAGGGGGAGTATATAGAAAGTGACAATTTTTACAATGCTGTAATTCATCAATAAATATATTTTTTTACCAATCTGGTTATTTTTGTGTCTTACCTCGTATATTGTAATGCAAGTTAGCTGTTG
The DNA here is from genome assembly GCF_016835505.1 of Polypterus senegalus. Classification (NCBI taxonomy): domain Eukaryota; kingdom Metazoa; phylum Chordata; class Cladistia; order Polypteriformes; family Polypteridae; genus Polypterus; species Polypterus senegalus. Next base: position 137,744,861 of record NC_053160.1, read on the forward strand.
TCACACTGTGCATGGGAAGCAGCTGAAGGGCTTAGACAATACTGTTTATACATCTGCCCAGGGGGTGCGCTGGCAGCTCTTTCTGAGTTCTCTGCAGGTCTTACCGGAAATCCCACCAGGAGCCGCCATTTCCAGGAAGGACACACCACCTCGGTTCCGGCCCCAAGAATGAGGTCACTTCGGTTCCGGCCCCAAGGGTGATGTCACTTCCAGTTCGGCCCAGAGGGCGACATCATTTCCGCCCTCTGAGCTATAAAGCTCACTGCCTTTGCTTAGGCAGGCAGTTCTGTTTGGACTCTGTTGTGTAAACAACTGTTTTGAAAATGCCTCAATTTTATTGCAGCGGAAACCGCATTAAGCGGGTGGCTGCCCCAAACCTTTCCGCCTCTGGTCTCCAGTTATTACAGTGGCGTAGTCGGCAGGATGGTGTCCCGAAGAACCGGGACCGCGACCTTCAAGGAACCAGGTGGGTGAGTACGGGGCGAGTTTGGGGCAGGGAGTGCGCGGAGGGTCAGGAAGGGCGGTGCAGGCTCTGCTCCACGAGCATAACCGGGGCTACCAACCCATCTCGTGGAGAAGGTAGAGGGACCCACAGGCGTGGGCTGGCTTCTGGGGAAAACACACGAGTGGCTCAGTATGCTCTTCTGGGTAGGAAAGCCGAGCAGCCCATCGGGACCAAGGTCCCTGTTAGCGATGGGCTGTCCCCAGGCCGGCAGGTAAAGAATATAATAGACTGGGAGTTTAACCCAACAAAGGGCTGTCAGAGCAGGCTATGGCTCTCTGGCAACAGGTGGGTGAGTGGCTACGGCCATTTGATTTGACCCCTTGCAAATAGTGCAGCAAGTGGCCTGTTTTTGCTGCTACAGCGAATACCCCAGGAATTTGCCCAGCCGGCCTGGGGAGAATTCCATTCTGGACGAGCTGCTACAGCTCTTGCAACCCAGAGGCGGCTGTGAAACCGGGGAGGGCAGACCAGCCGCTCTGTGGACTACCGGGAGTTATGTCCTACAAAGCAGTCCCTTCCACGCAATCCAGAGCCTGTTCGAAGTCGCGGGGCCGTCTGGCTGCGACCTGTCGAGGAACAAGGCGGACCGTAGGGGACAATGGCGGGGTTGTTTGTGTGCCCTTAGCAATCCCTGGCGGATAAACATACGGGAGAGCTTATTATTAATGGACATATGGTAACAGCGCTGTTTGATTCCGGCAGTAGCGTGTCTGTCGTTGCTCGCCGTTTTGTTCTACGCAACAATGGATTAAGAAAAGACCAGTCTAAAATGTATACGGAGATATCCGCTGTACAATACCGCCCGATTATTACGTATGTCTCGGAGGAACCCTTGGCTTACGTGGCGGTACACCGGATCCTCCGTTTCCGTAATCCTCGGGGGACTGGTCTGACAGTAACGCGTAGTTTAGAAAGCATTCCCGAAAGGCTTTTGGCCTCGTTATAGATGATAAAGACTCATCTCAAGCTGCTTCCACACCGTGTAATCAGCCGACAGGGAGTGGGGCGGTAGGCCAAGAGAGTGCGAAGATACTCCCGGACCGTCGCGGGCTACTACGTCATCCACTAAGCGCCCGGCAGCGAGGAGGATTCTCCGCCCCTTGAGGTCAGACCGGACCAGCTCTCTGAGTTGCACTTTCAGTTTAGAGCGACTCCGGCTTCTTTCAAGAGAACAGTGGAATGGCGACTCTCTGAAGCACATAAAGAATGCAGTGGTTCTCGTTAGCGCCAGCGCGCATTTGCCCATGCCACAGGGACCTCACTTTGTCATGGATAATGAATTATTGTATCGGGTTGCTGAACATGAGGGAAGGTCGGAAGTTGTTGCTAGTCCAGCGGACCTACGGCGGCAGGTTTGCGAGTTAGCCCACTCTCACCTTCTTGGAGGCCATCTCGGCTCCGATAAAACATTAGAGCGCATTAAGCTCCGTTTTTTGGCGGGGATTAATGAGGAGGTTAGCGCTTTTGCATTTCCTGCCGGAGTGTCAACTGCGGCAAATTCCTAGGAAGGACCGTGCTCCTCTGATTCCCCTTCCCCTTATTGGCGTTCCTTTGACAGGATTGGGGTGGATATAGTAGGACCCTGGAGCCCTCAGCCGAGGATATAAATATATACTCGTCCTCGTGGATTATGCAACCCGATTCCCTGAAGCCGTTCCATTGCGCCGGCTACCACTAAAAATATTGCGCGGGAACTAGTAGGAGTCTTTTCACGGGTGGGCATTCCTAGAAGTCCTGACGGACCAAGGCGCCTTTCACCTCGGAAGCGTTCAAGGAGACTGCCAAGTTACTGAAAATAAAGCATTTAAAACCTCGGTGTATCATCCTCAAACCGATGGGCTAGTGGAGAGATTCAATCAAACTCTCAAGCAAATGCTACGTAAGGTAGTCAGCAAGGATGGGAGGAATTGGGACCAACTCCTCCCCTTGTCCTCTTTGCCTACGGGAAGTCCCTCAAGCCTCTACGGGGTTCTCTCCCTTTGAATTACTATCACGGAAGACAGCCCGGGGCTTATTAGATATTTTAAAGAGGGCTGGGAAGGGGAGGCACAGCCCTCCACTAACATTTTGGAGTATATAGCCCAATTGCGATAGATTTGATGTAATAAGACCTATACTAAAAGTCATATCGAGGAGGCACAATCAGCACAGGCCGCCTGTATGACCGTGTACGACTCTCGGGAGTTCCAACGGGGATCGCGTCATGGTATTGGTTCCTACTTCACACTCTAAACTGCTCGCACATTGGCTAGGCCCCTCTGAAATTAAGGAGAGGAAGGGATTGGTCGACTATTTGGTGAAACAGCCCAATGCCGACCAGCTGGCGAATATATCATGTAAACCTGCTGAAACCGTGGAAGGAGAGGGATCGATCCCTCCTCGGACAGCCCTGCTCTCTCTTGCGAAGTAAGTGCCCTTAATTTGTGAACAGCTATCTCCCAGACAGAGACAGGAGCTCGAAGCAGCTATCCGCTCGGTCCCAGAGGTGGTAAGTGAACAGCCAGGTCGGACCTCTCTGATTGCGCGACATATTGACTGACCGGGGTGATCGTCCGTGGCGACCCTACAGACTCCGGAGGCAAAGAAAGTAGAAGTGGAACTGGAAATCAAGCGAATGCTGGCACTAGGAGTGATCGAGGAAAGTAGTAGTCCCTGGTCCAGCCCCATCGTCTTGATTGCTAAGCCTGGCGGCAGTTGGAGGTTTTGCAATGACTTCCGTCGGCTCAACCAAGTTTCCGATTTGATGCTTATCCCATGCCTCGCGTGGGCGACCTCCTCGAGAGACTGGGACCAGCCAAATTCTTGACTACACTTGACATGACAAAGGGGTACTGGCAGGTTCCTTTAGCGAGTCAGCGAAGGAAAAACGCGTTTAGCACTCCTAGCGGACACTGGCAGTATCGTGTCCTTCCATTGGGTTACAGGGGCCTGCGACTTTTCAGCGTCTGGTGGACAAAGTGCTCCGGCCCCATAACTTCGTTCTGTGCTGCCTATCTGGATGGCGTTGTCATCTATTCCAGCACCTGGAAGGAGCACATACAGCAGGTCACAGCAGTATTACGGACATTGGGAGAGGCGGGCTCGCATCAACCCCAAGAAATGTTACTTGGGTTGAGAGAAGCCAAATATTTGGGCTACCTAGTGGGCGGGGTACTGTGAGGCCACAGTGTTCCAAGTTGCAAGCCATAATGGCCTGGCCCGTCCAAAACCAAGCGGCAAGTCCAATCCTTTCGGTTTGGCGGGTACTACCGCCGGTTTGTGCCTCGTTTCTCGAGAGCGGCGCCCTTGACCGACTTGACAAAGAAAAGAGCTCCTAATACGGTGGTATGGTCTGATAAGCGGGGCTGCATTCAGTGACTTAAAAGGGCTCTGACTTCAGCACCTATCTTAATCTCCCCTAACTTCTCTCTCCCTTTTGTCCTCCAGGCGGACGCTTGGACACAGGCTTGGGAGCGTGTTGAGCCAAAGCGTCGGCGGTGTTGAACACCCGTTATGTACCTGAGCGGAAACTGTTGGACGGGAGACCAGGTGCGGCGGTGGAGAAGGAGGCTCTGGCGATCAAATGGCGGTGGCGCAGCTGCGGTACTACCTCTTGGGTGGCGTGTTCACTCTGGTGACGGATCATGCGCCTTTAAAGTGGATGGCCCTTCACAGGAGTGAATCCGCGGGTCACGAGGTGGTTTCTTGACCTGCAGCAGTACAAATATCGCTTCGTTCATCGACAGGGGTCCCTTCATGCCAGCGCCGATGCCCTCTCCGGGCCCACGACCTCTCGGTGCAGGTCGCCCGACCCGGCGGGTCTGGGCTGAGGGGAGTCTTGTCACCTGCGTGTGCATGGGAAGCAGCTGAAGGGCTTAGACAATACTGTTTATACATCTGCCCAGGGGGTGCGCTGGCGCTCTTTCTGAGTTCTCTGCAGGTCTTACCGGAAATCCCACCAGGAGCCGCCATTTCCAGGAAGGACACACCACCTCGGTTCCGGCCCCAAGAATGAGGTCACTTCGGTTCCGGCCCCAAGGGTGATGTCACTTCCAGTTCGGCCCAGAGGGCGACATCATTTCCGCCCTCTGAGCCTGTCTTATCAGGTTTATTATTTCTTACTCAGAATGCTGAAGGAACTTACATCCCAAATACATTTGAGAATCCAAACTATTTTCATCCACTTTTCTAAAAAAGTATTTTTACAAGTATATTGATATTTCACCACTAAAAAAAACTTTTCTACTGTCAGTAAGAAATATCTGCAGCCAAACAACTGTTGGACCAGGAAATGAATATTAGTCAGAAAAATGCGGGAGTTTTAATGACAGAACCAAAACACTACAGCAATGCTCAAAGTCAGAAAGGGAACTGATAAATGTCAAACTCTGTTAATCACATGCAGTGCTGGCTTTTAAAGAACTGTCCCAGTGATGTCACACAGCTGACTCTAGACCAGGGGTGCTCCGATTCCCTAGGTCTGCAGTGGCTGCAGGTTTTGTCTTTAACCATATTTTTAATCAGAACCCATTTCTTTACTACTAAAGCATTTTTTGGGCTTAGTTTTAGTTAACTTATTTGTTACGATTAAGAAGCCTTAATTGCCTATTTTAACTTTAGGAAGCTGCATTAAGGTTTTAATTGTTGCCTGTTTTCTTTACCAGCTGTCAGTTAACAACAAAGTGAAAATGACATTCGATGATCTGGTTTGGCCCCCATCCTTAAACCCGGAACCGTCGATAGAGGGGACTGGGTGGTCCTGTGGCCTGGAACCCCTGCAGATTTTTTTTTTTTTTCTCCAGCCGTCTGGAGTTTTTTTTCTGTTTTTTCTGTCCACCCTGGCCATCGGACCTTACTCCTTTTCTATGTTAACTAATGTTGACTTATTTTAATTCCTTATTTTGTCTTTTATTTTTCTTTTCTTCATTATGTAAAGCACTTTGAGCTACTTTTTGTATGAAAATGTGCTATATAAATAAATGTTGTTGTTGTTGTTGATAGTCAAAATCAAGGATGAACTTAAGTGCTTTCATTCCCAAATAAATCCAAACGAGGGTTCAAAACCCAGTGCAGCACCCAAATTCGAATGAAATACATAAATAATCCAATAAAACAGGTGCTTGGTGGAGGTTAAAAAGTTCAATATATAATTCTATTAAAATGAGGTTAAAACTCAGGCAGGTCTCCCTTTAAAAACATGGGCCCCCAGTACAATTCTCTAAAATCTGATGTCTCTTCTGCTTATCCCATCAGGACCTTGCAGTGACAGGAGATACCTGCCAACAGGTGCAGTCAACCGTCAATCCTGACATGGTCCCCATCACCAGGCCTTCAGCGTCCATGGGGTGCCACACTGTGCTGCACACGTTTCCTGGGAGACTCCACATAACGTGCCGCTCCTGCTCCTCAGAGTTGCTCAATAGAAGTGCCCTCTTCAGCCCTGTCGAGCACAAGCCACACACTTCTCACTCTGGGGTTCACTCCCCACTACCTGCTTCCATTCTTTACAGCATTGACTTTCCCATTTGTACCTCTCTCTTCTCTCTCAAACTCCATTCTCATTTTCATTCTCCTTCCATTCTTTAACCCAGGCTAATTTTTAAACTGGGAGTAGTTGCTGCAGTCACCAAGTCTGAGGTGCAAACAAAGCACTTGACTGACCCACTTGCATCAGCGTTTGAATACATGATGAGTCAAGCTCCTCAATCAATCTTGGAGCAGTGCATGCATGTTTTCATGTGCACCTGCATCTGCCTGTAGTCTATACGTTCTCAATTATTTATTTCATTTATACTCGTCTAATGCCACAGACCTCACCAATCACTATGACAAAGGAACCACCAGCTCTCTAACTAACGTTATTCCATGTAAACTTTTGTATATGCATCATGAAGTGTCTGTGTTAATAAAATGTTTTGAAATAAATAAGAGAAAGGGAAAGGGCTAAGAGATATAAATCTGTTCTGGACAAGAAAACATATGAATAATGTTCTCAGGAAACAAAAAATACCACATGTGATATAGATTTCACTTGGACACAGGAAAGCACAAAGAAGCCATGTAAATAATACTTAAGTTTCATTATCTATTAGGACAAGCTTCTAGTCACAAAACTGGTTGGAATGAATACATTACATAAAAATTAAAGAACATTTACATCATAACATGTATAAACTGTTAAAACTGCTGCATAGACGTTCTATGCTGCCACATCCCTAATTGCCTGTCAATAACTATTGATCCCCTATTTTAGGCTTATTCCTGAGGGCACCTGTATATGCAGCTGTTTAAACTTTTACAAGATTCTTGTACCTCTTGCCTTAGTATACTCATGATGTGTTATGTGCTTCCATGTATCTTATCTCTATTAATGCATTGCTACATAGCATATTCTTCATTTGAAACACAACGAGTTGCTGTGCACAAATTAATCTTACCGCTCTTCAATAATAACTGTTATTCTACCTTTGAGTTCTGCCTTTGTACTCAAGGTACCTCTTTTTACTGTGAATTAAACTAATTTGAGGTAAACTTGCAACTAAAGACACAATAATCATTAGCCACCACCTCTCAAATGCTTCATCATTTTGAACCACTCTGACAACTACAAACTTCATCTGCCACTCAAGTAAAAGTATTGCTCTTGAACAGGTGAATGAAGCTGCAAAAACACCTAAAAATGGTAAAAAAGAAAGTCACAGATCTGTACTGGCAGCAAATAAATGCAACAGAAGCAAAATACAAGATCGCAAATGTAATAAATTCATTTTGTACTCTGTTCTCTTATATATCAATCCCTCATCAAAGTCCCTCTTATAAGCCAAATTAGGTATGAAGAAATGTTATAAAATCAGCCCCCAAATTACAAACTATCAATATTACACAATACAGCAGAAAAATAAAGCCATTTCAGAAAAAAAATATATTTTTACTATTTCTATACATAGACATGTGTGGCATGCTTGGTCAGTGGTTAGCGCTGCTACCTCACAGCACCAGGGACCTTGTGGTTTTTTCCCACATCCCAAAAATGTACACAATGATTCAGAATTGGCCTAGTATGAGTGAATGTGGTCATTTGTATGAATATGCCCTGTGTTGGAATGGCTTATATCAGATATTGCAGGATAGGCTCTAGTTCTCTGAGATCTTCAAATGGATGGATTGATACATACTGTAGGTAAAAGGTTCAGAAACATTTCAGTTCAGTAGTCAGCACTTTACCAAAGGTTTTTTGTAACTCTGTGGTACCCATCTAACCCATGTGAAAAACATGTAATATTACCAGAACAACTAAAAATTAAAGAGGTGAAAAATAAGGAACTGCCTTATTAAAATCAATTATATAAATCACATAAGATAAAGTGTAATATATGATATGCTTTAACACTTTTGGTAGCTTTTGGGGATAAGGAATCGTAAAGTCCTTTTCAGCAGTACAAGCTAAGCTCTTGTGAACTACGAAATATGGAAACTATTATACAATAACATTTTAATAATATATGGTGTAATTTATTATAAAAATCCATTGTAGATATTAATAAAGTGAATAATTCTTTATTGATAACATCTTCAATCAAATTATGTATCTATATAGCCAGAGAAAGTTTTTGTTAAATATGCATCTCTATACGCTAACTTTATTTTAACTAGTTCCACTTTAGACCATCACTGTTCTGGTAATCTCTTAAAGTTTATTAAGTGGTCATATAATATCTCTGTGCACAAGATGATAGAGCACCCTAGAAGGATAACTGAATTAGCAATTACTTGTTTGTGGTTGTGTATATGTGGTATTTGTAATAAACACCCCTTTATTTCACTGTCTTGTGTGTTAGTGTTTGGGGTTTGCCCCCAGCCATCAATTAGCCAACTAGCTATAACCTAACTACAGGGTCAAAGGTGTCTGCTGGAGCCAATCCCAGCCAATACAAGGTGAAAGACATGAAACAAAACCCAGGCAGGATGCCAGCCCACCGCTGGGCACACACTAGGGACAATTTAGAATCACCAATGCACCTAACCTGCATGTCTTTGGACTGTGGGAGGAAACCGGAGCACCCAAAGGAAACCCACACAGACACGGGGAGAACATGCAAACTCCACGCAGGGAGGACCCGGGAAGTGAACCCGGGTCTCCTAACTGCGAAGCAGCAGCACTAACCACTGCGCAACCATGACGCACATCAGAATAAATATATATATATATATAGTAAGAGCTAGCCAAGCCACAGACAGACAGCACTGACCCCCAGGGATCAAGTACGGTCTGGGTGCCCACGGAAAAAGAAGTGCAGCTCTCCCGGTTCCTCCTTTCTCCAGGCGTCCCGGCGGGGCAGGGTTCCTGGCCATCTATCACAATATATATATATATATATATATATATATATATATATATATATATATATATATATATATATATATATATATATATATATATATATACTCATTGTTATTTTGTAGCCATTTGTTTCATTTTGTTATATTATATATTTTGTTATATTATATATAGTGATATTAGCTCTGTACTCATCTTTTGTTGTGTGAGGTATGCTGGCTCAGTGGTTAGTACTCAAATCACATTTTTGCCAACAATAATTCATCTACAATAGTTGGCAAATGCTTCCTTATCCCTAAAAGACTATTGCATCCAGTCAAAACTAGTTCAGTTCTTCCTTTCTGTGATTTTGCTGTACTCACGGCAAAGCGAACTCAGTGGGGTTTGCTCATCACTACTAACCTCAGATTGCCATAAAAAAGACAAGCCCAGCAAACACAGTTCGACCTGTTGTCCAAAATGGGGACTGAATAATTATTGCATAAATCATGTCATTTGCACTATTAACATATGATGAAAATAAGATATTAACCCATCAAATACGAACAAACAAAATCCTTGAGCATTATAATTGAATTGAATACTCCTCTGAATTAAAAACATTAAAGAAAAATAGATAATACTATATTCTAGGAATACAATAAGATAGTGTTGTTTAAATGCAATAAGAATAAGTAACAAGAAAAGTGTTTCCTAAATAATTTGATAAACACAACTTTGAGTTTTATTTAAAAATGAATAGAGCCATTGCTATTTTCAAAATTTCAGTTGCCATAAAATTCTCACATAGTGGGAAAGCTACTGGTACTGATGAGTACCCAACAATTTTTATATAATTCTCCTATAAACAGCTGAAAAAAGTTTTCAATGATCCTCAAAGACAAACAGATGTTCAGACAAAATGTCTGGGTCAGGTACTTATATCTGTCTTTCATCCATCCATCCATATTCCAACCCACTGAATCCGGGTCACGGGGGTCTGCTGGAGCCAATCCCAGCCAACACATGGCACAAGGCAGGAACCAATCCCGGGCAGAGTGCCAACCCACCACAGTCTTTCATGAAAAAAATAAAAATTTCTGAAACTATAAGTATTCCAGACCAATTTTATTTTCAAAAACTGATGTTGAATTGTTGACAAATGTTCTTTCTAAAAGAACTGTGAATGCCCTATCTTCCAATTTCATATCATCAAATTGAGCTTGTCAAAGGTAAACCATCACATTTTAATCTATGATGAATATTGTACCCATCTTGATATTCTTTGGCCCCAGTGCAACCCTGAATTGGATTAAACAGGTTTGAGAATATATGTTTCAATCTGAACCTCAATTCTCAGATGTTTTGTTGTTTCTGGATATAGAAAGGGCATTTCACAGAGATGAATGTGATTATTCATTTGCCCCCTAATATAAACTTCCATGCACATATTAAATATCCACATGTATTACATTTTTATATCCTAAATTTGAAGTCTCATAGTCTCAGCCTAATACTTGGCACTTGACAAGCCTGTTCTCCAATTCAGATTCTTTTCACTACTGCAATCGAGACATTTTTCATTTATTTTTGTAATCAACTAAAGATCTGTGGGATTCTAAAGGATAACCTTTTATAAAGAACACTCCTTTACACTGATTTCTTTTCCTTTCTTCATCTGATGTGGACTCATTTTTCCCCACATGTGTTAAATGTAATGAGTTTCACAGGAATTCAGGGTTTAACTTCAATTTGGAGTGGAGTATATTATTACCTGTTAAAAATTCCACACCTAATTTCAGATTTGAACATTCCCCTTTCACTGTTTCAAATCAGTTTATATATGCAGGACTTACAATTACACATATTTATTACATTAACTTTTAATTGGTTTCTGGAACATGTTAAAATAGATCTCACCAGCTGGCCTCAAAATTAATCAGTTACTAGTTGGAGAATTAATATAAATGAAATGAATATCCTGCATAAATTCTTATGTTTTTTTACCGTGTTTATAAAAAAAAATCATTCTATGGGAAATCAGGTAAAGAAAAACTATATTTTATGTGGAATATGATGCAAACTTGTTAAAGAAATAATAAGGGGAAGTCTGATCTTCAGTAATTTTTTAATTTTCTTAATGGGCAGCAAAAGCACACCCTTTGAGATGCTAGGGTGAAGTGGGAAAGCAAACTCTTATGGCTTACTGAAAAGGAGATCCAGCATTTCTTCTTTTTCATATGATCTATTGTGTTTGACCATATCTATAACCTATAACAAGCAAAAATCTGGTGGTTCAGGACATATGGAGAATCTGAAGGCAGGGCAGATGATATTTTTAGAAATAAATACATGTTATAAATAAATAAATACATAATAATATATATTATAATACTATTATACTAGCCAACCCGCGGCGTACCATACACCGCATAATCAGGCCGGTTTTTTAATAATTTTTAAGCACAGGGAGAAAATGAACATTTGAAAAATCGGTAATGTAATAAATCAGCAAGAAAAGCAACATTGTAACAATGCACGGAACGAACCAACGCACAATCTTCTGTGCGGCGCTCAGGCGTGGAGTGTGGAATGGGAGGAGAGGAGAAGAACGTCCACTTGCTCCCTCCATCATGCTAGTCTGCTGATTTCTCGTCCAATATGCACTGCCTGCTCATGTGCCCACCTCCAACTCGTCACTCGATTCGTTGTCGTCTTTGTACAGTCCCGATGCACCTGTGACTCACGTAGACTTTTCATTGCTCTGTGTGGTTTTGGCCGCCTTTCTATATATAATCCACCAAGACACCCGACCATGGTGGTAGCGAGGTGGGAGGGGGTTGTGTACAAAGTGCAGGAGCATCTAAGAAGACGCATGTTTGTCGTGGAATGCGAATTGCTGTATGTAGCGTGTAAAACAGCTTGTTATGGTGCACGCGGTCGTGTGTCGTAACCAAAAACTTATTTTTTAAAGACTGCTCACTTCATTGTGTTTTAACCTCAGTTGTAAAGGAATGTTTTAAGGATCCCATGAGATACCCCTTGTAAACAGTTTTACACGCTGCATATGGCGATTCACCTCCGCGAGAAACATGCCTCTATGTGCATGTGACCTCTATGACAGACGAATATAAATGACGCCGGTTTTTCTGTGTCGTCGCGTCCGAGTTGGTGGGCGTGGCTCTGTGAGTTGTCGTCATATCCAATGGTCTTTGAGTTGGTGGGCGTGGCTCCTTCCTGCATGCACCATAGGTGTCTCACTTAGTGAATCCATGCCCCTTCCGGCGTGCTTTCCATGGTTGTCTTGCCTTTCCATGGGTGTCTTGCCTTAGTGAATTATATATATAGATTATCATAATATGAGGGGGAGTCAATCTAAAGTTAGAAAATGGGATTTATTAGAACATGGAACGAACCTTAACAAAACTGATGATGTCATTTCTCAATGTAGTCTCCAACCTCAATGCACTTGCGTCCCCATGCCTAGAAGTACAGTTTGCATACCAGGAGAAGGTGGGAGCGGAGAATGCCATCATCTATATGCTACACCGATCCCTCTTCCACTTGGACAGAGGCAGTGGTGCTGTAAGAATTATGTTTTTGGATTTCTCTAGCGCCTTCAACACCATCCAACCTCTGCTCCTTAGAGGCAAGCTGACTGAGATGGCAGTAGACTCACACCTGGTGGCATGGATCGTGGACTATCTTACAGACAGACCTCAATATGTGCGACTTGGGAACTGCAGGTCTGACATTGTGTTCAGCAATACAGGGGCGCTGCAGGGGACTGTACTTTCTCCGATCCTGTTCAATCTATATACATCAGACTTCCAATATGACTCGGAGTCCTGTCACGTGCAAAAGTTCGCTGATGACACTGCTATTGTGGGCTGCATCAGGAGTGGGCAGGAGGAGGAGTACAGGAAGCTAATCAAAGACTTTGTTAAATGGTGCGACTCAAACCACTTACATCTTAACATCAGCAAAACCAAGGAGCTGGTGATGTATTTTAGGAGGCCCAGGCCCCTCATGGACCCTGTGATCATCAGAGGTGACTGTGTGCAGAGGGTGCAGACCTATAAATATCTGGGAGTGCAGCTGGATGACAAATTGGACTGGACTGCCAATACTGATGCTCTATGTAAGAAAGGTCATATTTTCTGAGAAGGTTGGTTTCCTTCAACATCTGCAATAAGATGCTGCAGATGTTCTACCAGACGGTTGTGGAGAGTGCCCTCTTCTACGCGGTGGTGTGCTGGGGAGGCAGCATAAAGATGAAAGACGCCTCACACCTGGACAAACTTCTTAAGAAGGCAGCCTCTATTGTAGGAGTAAAGTTGGACAGTTTAACATCTGTGGCAGAGCGACGGGCACTAAGCAAACTCCTGTCAATCATGAAGAATCCACTGCATCCACTAAACAGTGTCATTTCCAGGCATCTATCTATCTATCTAAGTGCCTGGATTATAGCATAATTAAAGGTTTTGTCTTGTCCTCGCAAACTGCTCGTGTACCCGAGTTATTGTCGAACACTACATGCCGAGGGGTACTACAGTCACTAGTGCAAGTTGCTGTGACTTACTGGAGACCAATGTGAAACCTGCTATTCGATCCAAGCAGTGGGTACTGCTGCAAGACAATGCCCGCCCACACACTGATAAGAACACCTAGGCTTGTCTGGAGAAATTAAAGTTTTAGGTATTGCCATATCCTCCTTATTCACCAGATTTGGCACCATGTGATTTCCACGTTTTTAGACTGCTAAAAAAACATCTGATGACGTGAAGAAAGTGGTGCACGAGGGGTGGCTAGGACAAGACAAAACCTTTTATTCTGCTGGAATCCAGGCACTTCCAGGCAGGTGGTGCAAGTGCATTGAGGAGGGTGGAGACTTCATTGAGAAATGACATTATTAGTTTTGTTAAGGTTTGTTCCATTTTCTAATAAATCCCATTATCTAACTTTAGCTTGACTCCCCCTTGTATTACAATAAATAAATCATTCAATCAATCAATCAGTTGTACCTTTATGAGATAGTCCTGTATTTCCTCCCGCCTTGAAACAGCCTGTATTCAAATGGTGGCAAAGACACAATACAAAACATTTTGTGTGTTTCAAATCAGCATTTTTTGAACAATTTGTTCTAAATATAAACTCTTGTAAAAACGATTATTGCATCACACACAAGTCAGAGACTTTATATAAAGATTAATAATCGGATATGTATCTACTATATGATGGTGTGCAAGCATCCTACTTAAAATTATGTAAAATTAATTTTATTCTCCATGGAGCCAAAATCTCAGGTTTGAATCCCATGTTCCATCATTGTCCACATAACACACATTTTTTTCGGTATTTGTTAGGGTGTTAATCTGGGTTCTCCTGTTTTCCTCCTATGTTATCCAAGGAAATGCTGGTTAGGTTAATTTACACCTCTGTGGGAGTGGGAGTGGGACTGGAGGTGTGTGCATTAGGTGGTCTTGACTGAGGCTTTTTCAGGGCTGTTTCCTGACCCATTCAGTGCAGCCAAGATAGCCCCCAGACCCCTCATGACCCTGAATTAGCTTAAGCAGGTCTGAGAATGGTAGACAGTGTTATTAAATTCCCTCAGGCAAGGAACATTTTAGAGTTTATTTTTAAATGGCATCTTTTATCAATCCTGCTATCAAAGAAATGCTCTTCAAAGTAATTGTTGGTCATACATAATTATTATTCATTACTCATCATTTAATGTGGTGGGCTGGCGCCCTGCCCAGGGTTTGTTTCCTGCCTTGCACCTTGTGTTGGCTGGGATTGGCTCCAACAGAACCCCATGACCCTGTAATTAGGATAAGGCGGGTTAGATAATGGAAGGATGGATGGATACTCATCATTTAAGCAATATTTGACAGCCTTTGTTTAATACATATTCTATTGCCTTCTGTTTTTCTCAAATGCTTATTTATTTTTTTGCTTTTTTCTTTACTTTTATTCTTTACTTTTTCTTTCCTGTTTTGGTGAGGAAAGTGGATTTGAATATGAGTAGTTTACTAAAAAGGTAATATACTCAATATATAAGTACTTTCATTAGTTACTTTGCGATATAGTGTATAGCTCATTTTAAATTTAACAAAAATGACAAAAAAAACCCAACAAAAATAGGCATAATATCTGAGATACATTGACTCTTACTAATTCATTCCAAAGAAATACTTTGAAATGGAACACCAATAAAAGAAAATTTATAAATGCCATTATTGAGTGTTTCTTTTGATTGATAACTAGGTATACTGTAGCTGCATAACTGAAAATAATATTCCCTAGAATAGCATAAAATTAAATCCAATTCATTCAGTCATACTACCTTTGGACTGTATTAATGTTGCAGGATATTGGTTATGTGCTGTATGCTGATTAATACTGTAAGGGTGGCCGGGTAAGTAGACAACTCAAGTAGCCAAAGAAAGGTTGGGGTACCACCTTAGTAACCCCTCTTAATATTAACAAAAAAGACAGCTGACAAAGGGCTCAAAAACAAAACCAAATTAAGGCTTTATACCGGATGGGCAAGTGTTTGGTAGGTCTGTCCCTCACTAGTGTCAGTTGAGTATCTGATGCTGCCTTGCAGGCTGACTTTATAGGGCTGGGACCAGAATGGGACGTAGTTTTCTCTGGGTGGTGGGGCAGGGTTACTTGTCTTTCTTAGCCATTTTTTCTTGGCTGCAGAGGAGGAAGAAGAATTATAATGTGTCAGCACACCCTCTTGTCCTGTGGTGAAACTGTTTACCTCACCTCAAAGGTGGTCCCCACATTCGTGACAGTCTGTGCAAGTCAGAATTTTGCTGCACTCTGTACACATGAAAATAAAAACCTTATTATGATCTGTGATTAAATAATTACATTACACTCTCAAACTGAATTCAAATCAGGGTCACAATAGGCTGAAATGTGTTCTGGCAGACTTAGACACAAGGCAGAAGACACACAAGACACATGCCTATCAAGGGAACCATAGAGATGATTCCACTCATACACACATTCATATGACAGAATTTCCAGTCAAGCTGAAATGCATGTATTTGACAAAATAGGGGGAAAAGGGGAAGACCCATACAAACTGGTGAGAGAAAAGCTGGTTCACACACACTCCACAAAGGCAACAATTGAGTAAGGGATTCGAACACAGGATGCTGAATCCGAATCCATGATACAGCAACATTAGTCACAGTGCCATTGTGTTGCAAGGTTTTCATAACTGAGAGTACATTTCCTTCACACATTAAATAGTTACAACTGTACAATAAGGGCCAGAGCAGACTGTACTTGCTAAGGATACTCAAGTCTTTTGACATGTACAGCAAGCTGCTATAAATGTTAGATAGATAGATAGATAGATAGATAGATAGATAGATAGATAGATAGATAGATAGATAGATAGATACTTTATTAATCCCAAGGGTAAATTCACATAATCCAGCAGCAGTATACTGATACAAAGAAACAATATTAAATTAAATAGTAATAAAAATGAAAAAAAAAAAAAGCAGCCAATAACTTTGAATAATATTAGCATTTACTCCCCCGGGTGGAATTGAAGAGTCGCATAGTGTGGGGGAGGAACGATCTCCTCAGTCTGTCAGTGGAGCAGGACAGTGACAAAAGTCTGTCACTGAAGCTACTCCTCTGCCTGGAAATGACACTATTCAGTGGATGCAGTGGATTACTCATGATTGACAGGAGTTTGCTTAATGCCCATCGCTCTGCCACAGATGTTAAACTGTCCAACTTTACTCCTACAATAGAGCCTGCCTTCTTAACAAATTTGTCCAGGCGTGAGGCGTCTTTCATCTTTATGCTGCCACCCCAGCACACCACCGCGTAGAAGATGGCACTCGACACAACCGTCTGGTAGAACATCTGCAGCATCTTACTGCAGATGTTGAAGGAAGCCAACCTTCTCAGAAAGTATAGTCGGCTCTGACCTTATATTACACCACCAGCTCCTTGGTTTTGCTGGTGTTAAGATGTAAGTGGTTTGAGTCGCACCATTTAACAAAGTCTTTGATTAGCTTCCTGTACTCCTCCTCCTGCCCACTCCTGATGCAGCCCACAATAGCAGTGTCATCAGTGAACTTTTGCACGTGACAGGACTCCGAGTCATATTGGAAGTCTGATGTATATAGATTGAACAGGACCGGAGAAAGTACAGTCCCCTGCGGCGCCCCTGTATTGCTGAACACAATGTCAGACCTGCAGTTCCCAAGATGCACATATTGAGGTCTGTCTGTAAGATAGTCCACAATCCATGCCACCAGGTGTGAGTCTACTCCCATCTCAGTCAGCTTGTCTCTAAGGAGCAGAGGTTGGATGGTGTTGAAGGCGCTAGAGAAGTCCAAAAACATAATTCTTACAGCACCACTGCCTCTGTCCAGGTGGGAGAGGGATCGGTGTAGCATATAGATGATGGCATTCTCCGCTCCCACCTTCTCCTGGTATGCGAACTGCAGAGGGTCGAGGGCGTGGCGGACCTGTGGCCTCAGGTGGTGAAGCAGTAGCCGCTCCATGGTCTTCATCAGATGTGACGTCAGAGCAACAGGCAGGAAGTCATTCAGCTCACTAGGACGTGATGCCTTTGGGACAGGGGTGATGCAAGATGTTTTCCAAAGCCTTGGGACTCCCCCAGTTCCAGGCTCAGGTTGAAGATGCGCTGTAGAGGACTCCCCAGTTCCAACTCACAGGCCTTCAGCAGTCATGGCGATACACCATCTGGACCCACTGCTTTTCAGCTCTCTGCTTACATGGGCTGCTGTAGTTGTGGGTGGGGATGTCTCACCTATGCTGGTATCAGCAGAAGGATGGTTGGAGGATGGTCTTGATGGCTGCAGCCAGTGATAATCTTCATCCCATCCCACACTTCCTTCATGCTTTGTTCTGCAACTTCTGCTCCAGCTTTCTCCTGTACTGCTCTTTCGCCGCCCTGAGCTGGACTCGGAGTTCCTTCTGCATGCGCTTGAGCTCATGCTGATCACTACCTTTAAAAGCCCTTTTCTTCTGGTTCAAAAGGCCTTTGATGTCACTTGTAACCCATGGCTTGTTGTTAGCATAGCAGCATACTGTTCTTACTGGAACTACAATGTCCATACAGAAGTTGATGTAATCAGTTGTGCATTCAACAGCCTCCTCAATGTTCTCACTATGTGACCCCAGCAATATATCCCAGTCTGTAGTTCCAAAGCAGTCTCTCAGAGCCTGCTCTGCCTCAGGGGACCACTTCCTGAATGAGCGTGTGGTTGTAGGTAGCGCCCTCTCTCTTGGTTTGTAGTGAGGCTGAAGCAGAACCAGGTTATGATCTGCTTTCCCAAGCGCAGGCAGCGGGGTGGCGCTGTATGCGTCTTTAACGTTTGCATACAGTAGGTCGATAGTCCTGTTTCCCCGAGTGTTACAATCCACATACTGGGAGAAGGCAGGTAATGTTTTGTCCAGCGTTACATGGTTAAAGTCTCCAGCGATTAGCACAAGTGCCTCAGGGTGCTGCATTTGTAACTTAGCAACTGCGGAATGGATGATGTCACTTTCGCCATCTCGCGTTGAGGGGATGTAAACAATAACAACAATCACATGTCCAAACTCTCTGGGCAAGTAATAGTAATGTTCAAATAGTCCATAGTAGCCAGTATGGTGTTGTATGCTGCAGTTCCCTGGGGAAGCAACCTGAGTACTAAAAATGCACAATGCTTGAACAAACGTATCAAGAAAGCCTGCTCTATTACCCGGAACACACTGGAAGCTGTTGTTGAAAAGAGGATGATGGCAAAATCGGATGCCATCATGAAAAGCCCCATCCAGGAGACACTCTCTGTGAGAACTTTTAGCCAGAAGCTCATTCCACTACTGTGTGCCAAGAGGCACCGCTGGGGTATTTTCTGCCCACTGTTATCAGGCAATTGAATGCTTCTACTCAATATACTAATTAAGTTTATATGTATTTCATTGGCTTTATTATCTTTATCCTTGTGTTTTATGTTTCTGTTGCTGTTTGCGTCTGAATTTTCCCAAGGGATTAATAAAATTAATCTAATATAATCTAATAACTGATGAATAATATCAACATTTTCTTATCTGTACTAATCCTTATGGAAAAAAACAGCATTATGTTTAACCTGATTGATAAATTATACATTCAAATATTGTATAATATTCTCCGAACTGCCCATTTCAGTTGAGGATACTTCCGGACAAAGCTTATCCTTGCAGCATTATCCAAATTGGAGCAATTATGTGATTTGAATGTTTTCAGTTTCTTTAACATTGTATGCTTTCACTGTATAATCCAAACACATGATGCCTATTCATTTTGTCCCTTTTTCTATTGTCATACTGTTTTTTGTGCCTTGCCCTTTGAGAGTCTGAAGCCTATTTAAGATGATTAACTTGCAGAAGTTAAAATGTAGAAATTGACGTGTATTTATTTATTTATTTATCAATTTTTAAGAAGTCTTCAAATGTCTAGATAGACAAATTAAGTGCATTCTGTTCCTCATGCTCATTAGTTTCACTTCTATTCCCTTCAGTATTTAGCTTTTCTTTCTCATAATGACAGATTTATCATTGACATACTGTATGCTAAATAAAACCTGATATGATACATGTTTCACATTGAACTACAAAAAAATAATAACAAAATAAGAATGTACACAATTAGCACAGTAATTTTGATATACTAGCAAACTAAAACAATAAGGGTTACCTCAGAGGAAACATGCTGGATTAATGATTATTTAAAATCGCAGTGCTTATCAGCCATTCATGAACGTGAAGGCATACAAGAAGAAATATTAATTAGACTGCATTTGATGCTTATTACCAATTGTTCTCCAAAGCTTCCATTGATTCTGTCCTTTTATGTAAGAGATTTTGATGTTAAAAAAACAAAAAACAAAAAATGTTTAAGATGTTGTGAGAATGCACACTAAGCACTGACAAAATGTTCTGCTTACTCGCAGTACGTTGTTATAATGCTATATATTTAAAATGAATATTTATTTTTAGACTTTGTGGTGGTGTGGTATTTCACCCTTTATCCCTGAAACTGAACATAATGTTTGCTTTAGACTAAAAAAGTGATGCATGCAATGACAGTTTTTTGCTTTTCTTTCTTTCTTTCTTTCTTTTAGAAGGAGCTCCTAATACCTCAGCTAAATCTAAAATAATGATGCCATGATATTGCTATCTTGTTATTGGTCTAAAAGATCATTTTACACTAAAACATTATCATAGTAAGCTGTAATATATAAAAATATATTTTTTAAGTCAAATTGAAAAAGATTACCTTATGATACGTAAAATATTTATCTCCTTATTTTCTAATCTTAACAAAATGTTACACTGTTTAATTAGAATTAAAATCATATGCTATTATCATTTGTATTTACAGGAATGAATGGTAATTCAACCATCTGCTTGGCGAATATTTTGATAACTTTTAAGTAAATAACTTCAAGCTATTTTAGTTTTTCAAGAATAATTACAGTTGGTACGCTGCAATGCAAATTGTTTGTTATAATGAGTTTCTATTTTTTCTATGCATACACAATTAAAAAATGGAAAAATGTTGAAGGTCTAAGGATCATCTTCAGAACAGTGAATTAAAGTCACTCAGTTCTAGTATGGCTAATGCAATATATCCATTCGATACAGACTTAGATAAAATGCATAATCATTGACATGTAACTCAAGGAGATCTGATGGGTTTCTGATGGGATTTAGTATGATTTAGCAGCATATAATTCTATCATAAACATTGCTATATTTATTATTATTATTACATGTTTGCTGGATGTTCTAATCCATTGCAACTTCAATGTCAAATCCAATCTAATTGTTTGTCTACACTATTACAATTGGAGCTCAGGTAGGTTAGGAGACTTGTTTAGGGTCACAAAATGAGTCAAAAGTGGAAACTGGACTGGCACCCTTGGGAATTAAAGTCCAGCGAGTTAGCTGCTACACCACACTGCTTGCCTGTAGCACAGGTGCCAGACAAATCATAGATGAAGTACAAAGGACATCAAGAAAAAGGCACCAAGATCAATTCTTTGTAGGATTTAAACTTAAAGGTTTAGATGTGGAGATTGTTAGGAGTACCAAGTTCCTCGTGTGCACTTAACTGAGGAACTTACGTGGACACATAACACCTCATCACTAATCAAGAAAGCCCAGCAGAGACTACACTTCCTGAGGCGGCTGAATCAAGCACATCTTCCCCCTTCCATCCTCACCATGTTCTATAGAGGCATCATAGAGAGTGTCCTGACCAGCTGCATCACTGTCTGGTATGGCAACTGCAACATATCCGACCGCAAGCGCCTGCAAAGGATAGGGAAGACAGCAGAGAACATTATTGGGGTGCCTCTCCCTTGACTACAGGACATATTTTACAAACGCAGTGTCCGCAAGGCCTGCAGCATTGTGCAGGACCCCTTACACCCCTCACATGGACTTTTCAAACTTCTGCCATCCAAGAGAAGATACTGCAGCATCAAAGCCAAATCTGCGAGGCTGCAGGAGAGTTTTTATCCCCAAGCTGTTAGACTCCTTAACAACAGGCTGCCCCCTGGGATCTTCCACACTGCTTCAACCACCACTAAAAACAGAACTTTTATACATGAAAACCACTATCCAGCTAAGAACTGAAAATCTCATACTGACCTATAAGGATTTATGAAACATTCTGACCTGTCATTGTTTACACACGTCTTAAACAACTATTATCATACACTGATAATTTCTGTATTATCTATATCTATTATTTATTTACTTATTATATTAAATATCTTACACATCAATATTGCTGCTACTTGTTTGTCCTATCTTTGCACAATGTCTTGTCTTGTTTGTGTTTTAATTATAAATTTAAAAATTTTTATTCTATTTTTAATTTACTATTTGCACATCATGTTGTTACACTGTGGACCCTGAGCTTCGCAATTTCGTCTATCTGTATACTTGTATATGGTTGAGATGACAATAAAGTTCACTTTGACTTTGAAACTGTGAAGGCATACAAGCATACATAAATGAGTATCCTATACAAGGCATAATCCTGTTATTCTCAATTACCAGTTTATAGTATTGTAAAAAAAAAATTCAGATAACCATAGTGATGGAAACAGCTTTAATCACCTTTTACAACACACAGATGAATAGTGACCTAGTTGAAACCCCAGCTCACTGGAAAACTATCATTATAAGATAGGTGGATTTTAAGCCACAAGGTATTTGTGAGAGTATTATTCCTGCCAATTATTTCCTACTTTTGCAGATGTAAGCAGCACCTTGTAATTTAAAAAGTTTAATAGGCATTAAAATATTAAAATGTACATCTAGAGTATAAAGATTCACAATTGTTTGGTGATTTTCTGTCTGACATTAGCTGTTAGGTTTTGTAATCTAAGAATTATAACACATTTTGTTCAGAACTTTTCACTTGTGAGGATCAATTTGTAACCTTGTCCTTTAACGCTTGTTCCCAAACAGTCCCGTAGATTGATGTTTACTTGATTGTGTTGACTTCTTTTGTAAGTCAGTTTGGATAAAAGTATCTGCTATACAATTATATCTAAAAATTCTATTAAACACAATAAATGAAATATTTTGAAACTGAGAGAGTTTAACAGATCATTTTTTCAGGGATTTTTTTTAATTCTCAGCTCCGTGTTCTTTTGATTATTGTGAACAACATTTATTCAATTCTTTATTAATAAATATTCTAGAAAAATACAATTCTAGTAAAATAATCTTTAGTTATAATCTGCTTTTGTCTCTAGAAATGCATCCTAATAAGTGAAGATGTGTTATATATGGTAATGTACTAAATGCTCTATAGCTTTTATTTTTCATTTTATATATAGTACAGTATATGATATTTTTAAGCTAGTAAACTCAATTTTGAAGAAATTTTATATTTTCTGCAATTGACTAGAATAAAAAATATTAATGGAGGTGTGACTTAATTGCCCTCACTGATGTTCAGATTTCTTTGAAAGGATGTACAGTATGATGTGCATTAATAATAATGAATGATAAGTCTCAGAAGAATATTTCATTTCCATTTTCTTGTGAATCACTAGATTATATCAAAAAGTTTTCTCCATAAACACAGAAATCTTCTCATCTGATGAAATGGTACACTCAGAAATGATAATCCTTCATTAAGCAGCCTCATGAATGCCTTGTGCTCTTGGTTTGCAGTAGACTTATGAAACACCTACACTGTAATTTTCAGAACAACTCATACCTACGAGGTTTCCTGGTGTGCTGACTTTCATAATGAACACAGCTGCAAGAGCTATCATATGGAGAAAGGGTGAATAAATGAAATTCTTTAGTAATAAAGGAGACAGATTGGATTTAATAGAGGTATTCAAGACTGTAAGTGGAACTGACAGAACAAAAAATATGCATATATATATATGTGTGTGTGTGTGTGTGTGTTACACTATATATGTATATTTAAAGTACAAGTATAACTGCAGGAGAAGAATTTCAGGTTCAAGGATCAAGAAGTATGTCCTCCTCTGAAAACTTGAAGATTTGTTTCAATGCAGTAGAAATCGACATCTTAATTAAAGAAAGAAACTTATCATCTATAAGGACAAATCTAAATTAAATCTTTTAATCAGTAATTGGGCAGGAGAAAAGCATGTCCATCTGAATCATTTATTGCACCTGCAGCACCAAACTGAGGTGGGAGAATCTCTTACAGCAGTCTGTTACAGCATGGTGAGAATGGTCAAATATTAAAGGTTTAAGTCTATTTTATAAGCAACTGAATTTAAATACAGTGATAATAAATGTATACATTTACTCTCATTGGTATGTTGGTTTACACCCAAAGGACTTATATAAGATAAAAGTCTATTTTATTATATTCTTCTTCCTTTTATACCCTTTTGGTTGATCCGCCACCTTTGAAATTTCTGTTTATATAACAGCAGTCCATTCTGGTTATTTACAGGACATCTGTTAATTTCCTAGAGCTCTTATAGTCATATTTCAGTACACTTTGTCTATTACATCTTTGTTTTTGTTGTTCATTTGATATTGATCTGGTTTTCTGATATACCTGAGCAGGTTTCTGACATGTATTAACAGTTTATGCTATTTCTTTAAGATGAATGTTATATTTTAATATTGAAAGCATATTATGGGAGTTGATTTGTTTCAAACCTAGTTTTGTTAAACTTCTCTTGCTTATATGGAATATTATTTGATTTTAATAATATCAATAAAATGCTTAAAAAAAAATAAAAAACATAGAAAGCATATCAAAATACTTTATCTTAAATGTCTATGTGGCCCGTTAGTCTTAATTTTCTTCCACAGCAATCATTTAGAAAAGTTTAATGATACAGAATTCTGGTCCTAAAAGTTCATAGTTGCTGGGGGGATTTCTACAGATTGGCTTGTGCTGTTATTCCCCACTATCTAATGTTATTGTGTCAAAGGGTTTATTCCCTTTATATGCAAGAAAGGGCGTTTCCCCCCATGTTACTTCACTCGCAACCCCAAAGCCTGCACTACGTGCCAGCTACTTCGCATCACTGCTGCTTTCTATGTCAATATGTCAATATAAGGTGGTGCAACTCTGGACATGTAAACGTTAAAATCTCCACTTGCTGCAGGGACATCGAACTGTTGGCCATAAGTTTGCGTCCCTATTACTTGCCCAGAGAGTTTGGACACGTCATTGTTGTTATTGTTTACATCCCTCCTCGGGCGGACATGGAGATAGCAGGTGACGTCATCCATTCCGCGGTTGCTAAGTTACAAACACAGCACCCTGAGGCGCTTGTGCTAATCGCTGGAGACTTTAACCATGTAACGCTGGACAAAACATTACCTGCCTTCTCCCAGTATGTGGATTGTAACACCCGGGGAAATAGAACTATTGACCTACTGTATGCAAACATTAAAGATGCATACAGCGCCACCCCGTTGCCTACACTTGAGAAAGCAGATCATAACCTGGTTCTGCTTCAGCCTCACTACAAACCATGAGTGAGGGAGCTACCTACAACCACATGCTCTTTCAGGAAGTGGTCCCCTGAGGCAGAGCAGGCTCTGAGAGACTGCTTTGGAACTACGGACTGGGATATCCTGCAGGGGTCACATAGTGAGAACATTGAGGAGGTTGTTGACTGCACTACTGACTACATCAACTTCTGTATGGACATTGTAGTTCTAGTAAGAACCATACGTTGCTATGCTAACAACAAGCCATGGATTACAAGTGACATCAAGGGCCCTTTGAACCAGAAGAAAAGGGCTTTTAAAGGTGGTGATCAGCATGAGCTCAAGCAAAGGAACTCCAAGTCCAGCTCAGGGTGGCGAAGGAGCAGTACAGGAGAAAGCTGGAGCAGAAGTTGCAGAATAACAGCATGAAGGAAGTGTGGGATGGGATGAAGATCATCACTGGCTGCAGCTCGAAGCAGGATACCACCATTGAGAGAGACGTGGAGAGAGCAAACCAGATGAACAACTTCTTCAACAGGTTTGACCACCCAAACCCACTCTCACCTCGGAGTACTGCACCCTCCACCCATCCTTCTGCTGATACCAGCATAGGAGAGAGTTTCCCCCAACCCACAATAACAGCAGCCCAGATAAGCAGAGAGCTGAGGAGACTTTGTGCCAGAAAAGCAGGGGTCCAGATGGAGTATCGCCACGACTGCTGAAGGCCTGTGAGTTGGAGCTGGGGAGTCCTCTACAGTGCATCTTCAACCTGAGCCTGGAACAGGGGAGAGTCCCAAGGCTTTGGAAAACATCTTGCATCACCCCAGTCCCAAAGGTATCACGTCGTAGTAAGCTGAACGACTTCCAGCATGTCGCTCTGCCGTCACATGTGATGAAGACCATGGAGCGGCTGCTGCTTCACCACCTGAGGCCACAGGTCTGCCACGCCCTCGACCCTCTGCAGTTCACATACCAGGAGAATGTGGGAGCGGAGGATGCCATCATATATATGCTACACCGATCCCTCTCCCACTTGGACAGAGGCAGTGGTGCTGTTAGAATTATGTTTCTGGACTTCTCTAGCGCCTTCAACACCACCCAACCTCTGCTCCTTAGGGACAAACTGACAGAGATAAGAGTAGATTCATATCTGGTAGCTTGGATCGTGGACTATCTTAAAGACACAGTATGTGCGTCTCGGGAACTGCAGGTCTGACATTGTGCTCAGCAACACAGGAGCACCACAGGGGACTGTACTTTCTCCAGTCCTGATCAACCTATATACATCAGACTTCCAATACAACTCGGAGTCCTGCCATGTGCAAAAGTTTGCAGACGACACTGCTATCGTGGGCTGCATCAGGAGTGGGCAGGAGGAGGAGTATAGGAAACTAATCAAGGACTTTATTAAATGGTGCGACTCAAACCACCTACAACTGAACACCAGCAAAACCAAGGAACTGGTGGTGGATTTTAGGAGGCCCAGGCTCCTCATGGACCCTGTGATCATCAGAGGTGACTGTGTGCAGAGGGTGCAGAACTATAAATACCTGGGAGTGCAGCTGGATGATAAATTGGAATGGACTGCCAATACTGATGCTCTGTGTATGAAAGGACAGAGCCAACAATACTTCCTTAGAAGGCTGGCACCTTTTAACATCTGCAATAAGATGCTGCAGATGTTCTATCAGAAAGTTGTGGCGAGCACCCTCTTCTACACGGTGGTGTGCTGGGGTGGAGGAGGGATGCCTCACGCCTGGACAAACTGGCGAGGAAGGCCTGCTCTATTGTAGACACGGAGCTGGACAGTTTGACATCCATGGCAGAGTGACGGGCACTGAGCAGGCTCCTGTCAATAATGGAAAATCCACTGCATCCACTGAACAGGATCATCTCCAGACAGAGGAGCAGCTTCAGCGACAGACTGCTGTCACTATCCTGCTCCACTGACAGACTGAGGAGATCGTTCCTCCCCCACACTATGCGATTCTTCAATTCCACCCGGGAGGGTAAACGTTAATATTATACAAAATTATTGTCTGTCTGTTATACCTTCATTGTTATCACTCTTTAATTTAACTTTTATTCTTTATCAGTATGCTACTGCTGGAGTATGTGAATTTCCCCTTGGGATTAATAAAGTATCTATCTATCTATCATCTATCTATCAAGGAGACAAGGTCACTCCTCTGAAACCCCCTCTTAAATGATGATATAATGGGAAACAAATAGTTTTTTTTTTACCTCCTCTTTGCTCGATCAGCTGCTGGATTGCTGCTGCTGCCATGCCATGTGATCTGCATCTTGCACGGTGCATAGAACATTTAAAAGCCTGTACAGCAGCTGTCTATTCTTTGCATTTTTTTCGGTCCCCAGGCGTGGTTAAATCTCATCTCACGAGACATGAGTTCGATATTTTTTGTTTATAATTTAAAAACAGATTAAGAATCTGAAAATATAACAACATTACATTAAAGTTCGATAGGTTCTGAAAAGAATGATACCTAACATATATATATAGGTTTTAAAATAAGCCTAATTTAAAGTGTGACAAAAAACATGACATAAAAACGTCACATAAAATAGTTGCACTTTTAGGCTTAGGTTTTTATATAGAGAGAGTAGATTTCAGAAGTACGACTAATGTACTTGTGTTTATGATGCTAATGTATTTTGTTCTTGTAGGTTCTTTTTGATGATTGTCAGATAATGAGGAATTACATATAGTGGTGAGCTTTGAGGGTCTGTTTACTGTTAAGTTTGCAAATTACAGTGAATATGTAAATAAACTGCAAACAAAGTGCATTGATAAAAGTGGGTACCTGCTAAACTGAAGAAGGCTAGTTGTCCATTAAAGAACCAAAATGTCTTATACGTTGGAATCACAATCTGTTTTGGTGAAGTTTAATGAGTTAGAAACTATATAAGACATGCAATCTTTTCAAATTAGAACAAGCATGAGTACCAAAAATAATGTGCGGGAATTATATTATAAAAGCACTTAACTTATGTATCAATATATTTTCTCTCTAACGCAATTTCAAGTTGCAGTAAGTCATATCAATTAAATTCCAGGGCATACATGAGCAAACACCCACAAACACTTATATCAGGCCAGTCAAAATATCCTGCACATATTTGACATGTAAAAGGAAAGTCAAAATATCATGTGGGGAAAAAAGTAATATTTGATGAGTATACAAATTCCATGTAGGAATTAATGAGCCATATGTATTGAAGTGTAAACCCTTGAAGTTGTGAGCTAGCAGTGAAAACTTTTATGCCCCATGCCAATCTACAATACAGTATATGTGGTTATTGAAATACATGTAGCTGCTCTAAATGCCAATGATATTTAATGACTCAGAAAAACTGTGACTGGTTTGATTTAGGTAAAGATTGCAAAATTTAAAACTGAAGTCAATCAATGATTGTAACCATGTAGTGTTGAAAGATTGAAACAATTACAAAAATATCTCATAATTTATTTTCCAACGCTGAAGTTTTTCAATCTTAAAAAAAGAAAATCACACTAGATATCAAAGTACTCAATGTTAATTGTACATTAGACTTTGCAAGTCACATCTATAACATAATGGGTGTGCAGATTGGAGTGGCTACAGTGGCTAGAGCTTCCTTCCCTTATTGCGTGTAGGAAAAAAGTCCAATCAATAATCATAATTTATGATTTTTTTTTATTTATCATAAGTTATTTTTAATTCACCATTTGACAATTCTCCCTCAGTATTTAGTACAGACCTAAAGTTATGACCTTATTGTTCTCTACCAAACACATTTGGCCGTTTTCTGTTTATTATGAAAAGTAGAACAAAAAAAATATATAGTGATAAGCAACGCAGGCTACTATATTGGCAGAGTCATGGTGAAAAAATACATACATTTTCCATGACGACTACACAGCAGTAACACTCCATGGGTGTCAAATTGGGTATTTCATATTTAAGAAAGTCTGTTTTATTCACCTAACTGAAAAAAACACTCCGTGTCATTGTCTACTTGGCTAGTCAGCTAGCTTAGACATCAGCAGTGTCTGACAGGTCTGAAATCAAATATTAGGCTTTGGGCTAGGTGTGGGTCAATTTTTAATGTACAAATTTAGGATTAGTTTATGTTCTACCTATTTTGTATACTTCTGTGTTTTCATCTTTCTTCCATAAGTGCAAAACCAACAGGATCATAACAAATGATTTTCTTTGGTAAAAGTCTAATGCACAAGAGAAAGAATGGTTATATACATAAAATCGTTATCAAGTGGTAATTTCTAGTGATTTCCTGGATAGTTGTCCCACAATGGACACTTTTTGGGAACATACAATCTTTGATTTGATGTGCTATTGTGAATTGTTGCTCTTAAGATGGAAAAAGACGGCATTTGGTATTGCATTTAACTAGAATATAATTAGTTTATTGGCTCTCTCCTTTTTGTCGGATGTGTTTAATCAGGAAAATAAATTATATACTTAGTAGAGTGGGGTGTAACTTCTTATATGTTAATCAAACATAATCAGCAGTCATGGGCATTCATTTTTGATAAGGTTGTGAATATTGTACCTCTGAGGTTGCCTATCAACTTCCTGTAACGTTAAAAAAACACTTAAATATAAGTGGACACTAATTTATGTCCAGGATGCTCTTTTATAAGAAATCCTGTCCTGGAAAGTACTTCTTGGTTTATTTTAAGTTTTTGCCCACCAACAGGTCTCTGCATGTCTCTGAACAGCATCTACATTAGTACTTTAACACTGACTTAACAAAGCG
Source organism: Polypterus senegalus (assembly GCF_016835505.1). Classification (NCBI taxonomy): domain Eukaryota; kingdom Metazoa; phylum Chordata; class Cladistia; order Polypteriformes; family Polypteridae; genus Polypterus; species Polypterus senegalus. Next base: position 137,774,437 of record NC_053160.1, read on the forward strand.
AATAACAAAACATAAAATAACATTCTCAGATATGTTAAACCAGTTCTTTTTTCCACTTCAGGCATTGTTTTTAACCAATTCAGTCTCAAGAGGAGCTGGAGCCTTTTGTAGCTGCTTTGGCCAATAGGCAGAAACCCACCTTGGATGGGGCACCAGATCAAAAGTACATTGCAGGTAAATAATAATAAATGTATATCTAATATATGTAAATATTAAGAAAGGCTATTTTTGCCACTAAAGTGACATCATATGAGATATGGAGGTTAACTAACATCAGCAGGAAAATACTGAGAAGGAGACATGTGGCACATCTCAGTATTATGACATTTTATTCTGGGCAAAATGCTAATCCATCCCAACGTTCCAAAGGATTTAAAAAATGTGAATACGTTCATGGTACATTTTCTTGTTACAATATATCCTAATTTGAAAGTTATTGCTTGTGATTTGCCTCCTTATGAAATATTTGCAAGCAACATATTTGCTGTTTTATCATTAAGTCCAAATTTTTTTCTGAGTTCAGGAAAGTATACAAGACACCACCTGTGATAGACTTTATCTAAACTAATTTTCTGCTCATCATCATATAACAATGTTGATTAAATTAGAAATGTTTCATAGTTTCACAGTCAGGAAAGCCTTTGTGTTTGCCCCAGATAGCCTCAGCGCTTGCCAGAAAAACACAAATTCATAATTCAATAACTATGTTCCTTTCAAGCCTAACTTTTACAGATGCCGTTTGATAACAAAACATAAACCTCACAGATGGCTCCAAATGAGCTCAAAGGCTACATTTTAAAAAGCTTCCCTTCTCATCAGACAGCTGCCTAAGAAAGCAGAAGCTAAGGTGTGAAAGAGCCCTCATAGGATGGATCTAGTAATTGATTTTTACATTAAGATGCCTTTGCCACTCGCAATGTGTTGTAAAACACCTGATTAGACTGTACAAGACAGTTGACAATGTAAATAGCGCAAAAAACATAATGAAGGTGCCCTTTTCTGAACTTTTCCTAGGCTGCTATAGTCAGTTGTTTTTGATTAAATATCCACTTTTCGCTGTTTGTAAAAAGGAAGAACTGGCTTTCTTATGTCAAATAATTCCACCACATGTAACAGGTTTTCTGCATCATTAGGCAAAAGTGAAGAAACTGATCCCTCAGTGAAAGAATTTCCAATAAGAAATGTATCTGTGTGCAAAAGCCATCTGTTTAGGTTATTAAATCCCACAGGCATCTGGCAAACACGGATTTAAGGTAATGTAAGAATGGAGATTGCTAATGAATTTCACCTGCTTTGGTTTGTTAATAAGATATTTTGGCTTCAATACACATCTTATGAGGTCAACGTGTACTGATTGTATAGTTGGAAGCATCAGGTTTGCTTGTTTTGAAGTGTGGAGTACATCCCTGCCATTATAATATAAACTGGATTTAGCAGAGTATGGTTCTTACATGCAGCATATGGATTTATCTCTAGTTAATCACTATGTACAGATTTCTTACAGTTTAATTATTATTTCTTTATAGTTGGGTTTCATGGGCGTACAACTATTTAGTCTACAGATTTAGGTTTAAAATCTGGCTTGGTCAATGACTGTGTGGATTTAGAACATGCTTTCTGTGCTCCTGTAGGCTTTCTCTGGATATTCTGGCTTTTGACCACAATCTACAGCTGTGCAAATTATCAAAACTGGCCTGACGTGAGAGGTAAACACTGCAATCGATGGTGCTGAGATAGACTCCAGCTTGCATCAAACCTGCTTCAGAAAACGGATTAATGGATGGATAAAGAACTGAATATATTTTTTTGCTGAAAGTCATTGTGGGCTGAAGCCTATCCAAGCAGCATTAGGTACAAGACAGGAAAAAACCCTGGATAAGGTGTCAGCCCACTACTAAACATGCTCTTCATCACTACCTACAACCATGCATACCAGTTTGACTTAGAGTCATCGATTTTTCTGTTATGCACATCCTTGGGATGTATGAGGAAACCTGAGAGCAAACAGAGAAGAACCAAGAACCACAAGAATAAACGATGAATGTGGAAACTCCATAATGACAGTAACCAGAGGCCTCATTTAAAAAACTATGCAAAGATTTGAGTGTCAAAATATGTGTACCCTAAAAAACCAGGAAAATGAGTATACCAAAAAAATCAGATTGATAAAACCTAACATACGTACATATTTATGCAATTTACTGTTCATAAATCACAATCACCTTGTTAATATGCATATGTGAAAGTGCCTCAAAGGCCACCCTGAAACATCCATATACAGTGTGGAGCATGATAATCAATCTAAAAAATATGCAATCGTGATACTGCAGAAGTTCATTGGCTGGTAGAGCAGCTCCCTTCTGACATTTCAAGACCCCACCAACTGCATTCAAGAATATCTGGCTGTGCACCACAACTGAGAACACAAGATCATGCACAGCATTACAACACCTCTCTTCTGTGCTCTAGTAAGGCACCATCATCTGAATTGCTAGCCAGTAACACCTAGCACATATAATGATATGATAGCTGTTACAATCAATAGTACAGGCCATATGAAAAACTGAGGCAGTTACCTTACCAACAAACCAGCCACCACGTACAGTACCGTCATGTCTGTCAAAGCTACTTAGCCTCAAAAGAAATAAATCACATGTTGAAACATGATATTTACCAGTCACATCGTGGATGACTTGTGCATTAATGGAATGTAACTACTTATGATTAACAAAAGCAGTTTTATTCTCGCTAGGTGCTCTTATTGCAATATAAGTGCAGTAAAGAGCTTTAATTACTATAGGAGAACTGGATACTGGTATAAATTGTATTTTTATGTTATAATCATAATAATCTTTACATTTATATAGCACTTTTCTCACAAGTCAAAGTGTTTTAGTAAGTGGGGAGCCACTTCAGTCACCATTAATGTGTAGTGTCCACCTGCAGCCAATTTTGCATCAATACACTCACTACACATTAGCTATTAGGTGGTGAAGATGTGAGAGATAGTTAGCCAATTTGAGACGGGGGTGATTAGGGGCAGCAGAATGATTAGGCCATGGAGGGCAATTTAAACTGGACATTGTGATACACCTTGGTGTTTTTGAAGGAGGCTCGGGATCTTTTATGACCACAGAGAGTCAGGACCTCGGTTTTATGTCTCATCCAAAGGATGGTGCCATGTTTACAGCACATTGTCCCCATCACTGCACTGAGGCATTGAGATCCACTTTCAGACCACACGGTAAGTGGCCCCTGCTGGGCCCACCAACACCTCTTCCAGCAGCAACCCTAGCTTTTCCTAGATGGTCTCCTATCCAAGTACTGGCTGGGCCAGAACATGCTTAGCTTCACGTGGATAGCAAAAACTTCTTTTTTTTTTTAATGTACACTCACACTATATTCAAACTGGATGTGGTGCCTCACAGCTCGGTTAATGGCTTCCAGCACAGTGAGCATGATGGAAAGAAGTTTGGCTGAGATGATGTTGACCTGTCTACCAGTTCCCTGAGAAGTGACAAGTAGTAGGCCCTTTTAAAAGGTAACTAAAATATAGTTTAGCCATTGTATTCATAATTTTTAAGGTATAATATTTTATAACATCAACGCATATTAAAATAACGGCTAAGCGATATGAATTATGATGTGTGTGAGTCGTCATTTAGCTGGTTTGGCTGCATTTCCCTGAATAATGAAGGGTGCTGTCATTTCCGAGTTTCTCTGAAATGTTGCATACACGTGGATCAGATTTGCCATAAATATACAGAAGTTCCCCCATTAAGTTACTTTTATAAATCCAAAGCTTTGCATGGGAAGTTGTGTAAGCACAGTTTGAGCCTCTTTTTGTGTGTATAAAAGCCTTTTAAATGAGGTTTCTAGTGAGGATTTGGACATTGGTTAGCAACTTTAAGTGGAATTAATACATGTTATCTACTCAATTTACAAACTCAAATGCCATTCTAGTAGCACTGGGCACATGGCAGGAAGTAATCATGAACCTATCAAAGGACACAATTACAACAACCATGCTCGTTCACAATAAGTTGATAGTTAAAACTTAACACGATCTCCTTTGAGTTGAGGAAAGCAAACAAGTTCACCTAGACAAAATCAAGTAGAGAATGTGCAGATTGACAGCAGACTTTGACCCGTCTCTTGGAGTTTTGTGACAACAGTGCCTAGTACCATCCTACCACCTCTTACTACTGTGTAATGCAAAAGATGTAATTTTAGAATTTATTTTTCCAATAAATTAAGGCAGAATTATGAGCTAGTATGACTTTAAGCAATATTAGGACAAATTGACAGTTTTTATTTTAACACTAGAATCCCTGAAGCCTATGAAAAAACTTGTAATCCTTTCACACCTCTCTGTGGTATAGCGGGTCCACAGCTCACGTCAAGAGGCCAGTTTTAAAATAAATAGTCGCCATACTCGCGGCTTAGCGAGGGGTGTGGTTGTATGGCTGAAGCAGTTCCTGGGGAGCTAGTGATGTGGGCGTTTCTCACCTAAGTGCACAGGTGGGAAATCGTTCGTATCCATAATTGTTCCTGGGAGTTGCTGAATGCCACAGCTGCCACGTCCTCTTCATAAATAGAAGCGTGAGGTGGCTAGGGAGAAGAGAAAAAAAGAAAAAGAAAGACAGAGGTTGCAGAGAAGAAGGCAGGAAGCAGAAGGGAGAAAGCCAGTAGAGAGAAAGAAGGTGAGTGAGCAAGCGCAGGCTCGCTCTGTATACGAGCAGCTGGGAGAGGCGAGCCCGAGTGAGGTATTTGGCCGGCACCTGGGGCCCGACGGTAGTGATTCGCTCCTGCTGAGCAATTATTTGGAGCAGGAGTGACCAGGAGAAGGTTGGCTCGCCGCAGCAAAGGCAGGCAGCGGGAGTCGGAGATTGGGAAGAGAAGCCCCAGTGTGAGCATCCTGGTCTCTGGGGAGCCCAAGTCTCGGTCTAGGTGAGCTGAACTGGAGCCAGAGATCGGAAGGCCACCAGATCAGTTGTGTAGGAGGAGAAGGCCAGCTGCAGGAAGGGCAACTCCCCTGTTGAGAAGCCTGATGTGAGAAGTAGGGGAGCCGCCAGGTAAAAGACACCAGGATTTGGATTTTTTAAAGGGACTTCTTCCAGCGTTATTTTAACCTCATCGTCATTTTAAAGGATTGTTTTTTCTCTTGTGTTTTTAACCTCCACTCTGCACCTATTTTATGGATTATTTATTTAATGATTTGAAGCACTGCACTTTTTTTAATTTGGACACTGTATTGTTGTTGTTTTTTTAAATAAAAGCACTTTGCACTTTTGCACCATCCCCTTGCTCCATTGTTGTGCCACACTGCCGAGCTCATTGGTAACATTACTAACGGTGCAGGGTTCAAGGGCTCCCGGACGGACGACGGGAGCATGCATCAAACCCACTTCATCACACTCTCCATTAGCATCTTTTGTTTTGTAAATATGTAGATAAGCGCAAGCAGCCTGCTTTCTCATCCCCCACCTTGACGGAGCTCAACTCGAGCAAAAAGTTCTCTCAGCTCAAGCAAAGGCTCCTTATCTGTGTGTGAGGTTCCTGGAATTGCATAGGGTAAATAATACAGTATATCATTATTTGGAACACAGGCATTTCATGTGTGTTCTGTGTCTACAAAGATCTGGGTAAGTGTAGGATGAAAGGAAATACGAGAAATGCAAAAAATGCTGAACACATACCTAAAGCAGAAACTTTTTCCATGTTATACTAATAATGACGTGAAGTGTATAATTTGTGAAGACTTTGGTCATGATATCAAATAAACACGTGTGCTTTCACCCAAGAATATAACAAAATAAAAAAATAAGCAATTGATTTACATATTGCTGGCAATGAGTTAAAAACCCAAACTCAAATGTCAATTGACAGGAACTTTATATGTATTCTTGAATAGTGTAGAGGTAAGAACCATGGCCTTTTAACCCAAAAGTTCCGGGGTCACTCCACATTTTGAATAGTGTGCTGCTATTATTATTATTATTATTACTATAATATAATAAAAACATACATTTGATTTGAGTCTGTAACACCCGGTGTAAATTTTGGTTACTTGTAAAAGTTAGTATTTGTTTTTTAATTATTCAGTTTTATTTGCTCAGTGATGTTAATGTGGTACAATGAACTTGCCACTCCCTCTCTGAGTTGATGGCATTTATCTCCAATCTTTTCAAAAGAGCAATGATGACCACAGTGGGTGCTGTGGCAGATAACTGCTCAGAACTATTTGTTGTACCTGCAATCAAAGATACAATGTCCCATGACTGCTATCAGACTGGACAAAGGCAGGACCGTAACAACAGACATATGATATTCTATCATATACCAAGATAATTCAAATTACTATTTAAAGTGCATTAATACAATCAGTTATATTACTTTTACTGGAATAAGGAAAGGTACTGTGGATGTTTCTACTGCTGCCTCACACTTCCATCATTCTAAGTTAGTGCATTAATCTGGACACGTTCCGTGCTGAATTTTCATGTTCTGCCAGAGTTTTAATCCAGTTATTCTATTGTTCCTCCTATACCTGAGAGATATACAGTACATATTAGACTAACTAGCAACTGACAAGCGTCCTGTCCAGGATTACTTCTTGTCTTGCATCTAATATTCCAGAGGTCAACCCAGACAATCTTAAATGTACTGTAATTAAGTAGGTTTGAGAATGTTTAGTAATGGATGGATGGAATGAAGAATCTTGGAAACTACCTTACTTTTTTAAAGTATCAAGTGATGCCAAAAGTATAAAGTTTCATTGATTCCAAAAGTACAGGTCACAGTTGGCACTTTAATTTTCATTCACCTGCTTGAAGAACCAAATTATAAAAGTTTTAATTGGGATTTTTCTTTTTTTTTTATAAGATGTACAGAACTACAAAAAAAATCCTTAATGCAACTGCAGGAATCATTTTTACCTTTTAGCAGTAAAAGTAAAACATTTCTGATGCAGACGCATCTCGTCAAGCACATTCACTGAAGAAGTGGATTAAACATAGTATTTAGTGAGCAGGGATGCGACATGTGACAGCCTTGCTGTGTGAAAGGATATAATCCAGCTGCCATAGTGTCAGACTGTAGAATCTGACAGCCCTCCCTGTGCGAAGGCTGTGCCAGTAATTTCAAATCAGCGCAGCGGGCCGATTGGTTGGATTGAGATGGCAGGGTGCTGAACCTAGTCCTTCTGCTACCCCCTGCTTATTTCACAATTGCTTTTCCTGTGCGCTGCCATGTTCTGACATGTAAATGCTGTCCTTCTCCAACTTCAGATTTTCATTTTGTGAAGGATGGACTCTTTATAAGAGACAGCACCACTAAGGTTAAATAAATAATCACTCTCCTGCTTTGTGCTGCATATAAAGCAAGTTTGTGTTTGCAGACAGCCTCTAGTTTACTTGAACTTCATACTATCAAACAACAGGAAACTCTCAGGTTTATCATTTGTACAAAAAGCAGATAAAGAAAGTACAAACAATGTAATTTTTATATTTGAGCAGTACAGCCTCTTTTGATACTAGAGAAGAATTGAAAACAAGTTTGGAAATGTATGCAACTGGGAAGGAAAATTTCATGTTTTCTTGTGTAAACATGACTAAATAAAGCAACCTTGGACCTTGAACCTTGATGAATTGGTGAATTTGTGTGGTCCTCATTTGTAAACTGGCTTAATGTCAAATCTGTTTGTTTTGTCCTTTTACTTATATAGCTCAGATGCTTGCAAGTGGAGGCAAAATTCTTATCTCATACAGCACAAAATTAAGTGGCTCTAAATAGCCAAGTAGTTCATTCTACAGCCTGGAAGCCTCCCAGACCTGGGTTTGATTAAAATGTACACCTTCTCTTCCTACACCAATTTCTGACCTTTTTCTTCTTCTTCTTTGCACGCCATAGACCCCTACAGACGATGGGGAACAGTGAAAGGAGCATTTTGCCCTGACCAGGATCCTGTTCTGTCTTGAGCCAAGTGAACTGTAGTTTAGATATTGCAGCAGAAAAATACAAAGACTATATATTTGTTCGCTGCGTTGGCCTGGCGCCCTTCCCGGAGTTTGTTTCCTGCCTTGCGCCCTGTGTTGGCTGGGATTGGCTCCAGCAGACCCCTGTGACCCAGTCGTTAGGATATTACGGGTTGGATAATGGATGGATGGATATATTTGTTCATTTTATCATTACTGTGTGAATTTATGAGTGCTCTGGGTGTACCTGTTCTTTGCAGTTTAAACATTCTGTACCTATTGTGTCCTGAACAGTTACCTAGTGAATGATCCGATAATCATAATTCATACGTTTTACTTAAGAATGTATACATACAAAGCTTCTCTTTAGAGATAAATGTGTGTGTTAGAGACTTCTAATCTATCTCACTATTTTGGGACCTTGAGATAACATTAAAAAATAAGTGTTAATAGTATATACCATTTATGTATACAGTGGAACCTCGGTTTGCGAACATAATTCGTTCCGGAAACGTGCTCGCAGTCCTAAGCACTCGTATATCAAAGTGAATTTCCCCATAAGAAATAATGGAAACTGAGATGATTTGTTCCACAACCCAAAACTATTCATATAAAAATGATTAATATAAAATATAAAGTAAAAATACATAAAACAAATTAACCTGCACTTTACCTTTAAAAAGAATCATCGCTGGTGTGAGTGAGTTTCTAAACTCTTGTGGGATTCCACCCAACGGGACAACACGCAGAACAGCGTCCCAAAGCAATCGCAGTCTCCCAGTGCTGTAGCAGTTTAATGGGTGTTCTTTAATGGGTATTCTCACCGTGATAATATCTCGCACTGCCACCTGGTGGATTCTTCCAGATTTACGTAAAGTACGCACGCAAGTATAAACAGTAAAACGCTTGAGTAGCAGGAGTGTCCGCTGCAGAATGCATCACGTCACATGAAGTATAAACCCAGCCTAAGGCTTTTTATTTGGCCGTGGCACATTATAAAGCACAGTTAAGCACCAATAAAGCACAGATAATAAAGCATATGGCTCTTTACTTCTCTTCTTTCTCCTTCCACCTACACTCCTCCTCCTCCTGACTCTAACTCCCCGAGTCGTGGCAGCTGGATCATTTTATGCCACACCCGGAAGCACTTCTAGTTGCTCATTAGCAAGGTCTGGAAGTACATCCAGATGTGGACAAAGCCTGACAAAGCGTGACTCTACAACTTCCCTGGCAGAACCCACAGAAGTCCCATGTTGCTCTGTAGGAATCTGATGCACCATTGCATCCCAGGGGTGCTGTCATCTAGTGGCCCAAGGGAGGTACTGTACTGTGTATGTTCTCTCCCCTGGTCCTTTCAGTTCACGATACATACATAGAAGTTTTCACCAAATCTTTTTAATGTTTTCATATTCAATAATATGGAAGAAGTGTTGATTTCATGAAAAAAATCACCTTTGAGTTTTGATATGCCTAGATCCTGCATTGACCTATTTTTGGAAAATGTTATCCTAGCCAGTTAGGATAATGTGGGTTCCAAGGTGGAGTTGGCGGGTGCGGCTCTCTGTTTTGCGTGCGCTCTCTGTTTTGCGTGTGTCTTGCTTGCCCTTAGTTAGAGTTGGCAGGCAGGTCTCTGTTAAAGCAGATCTCATGGTCTTAGAGTTGGCGGGCGGGGCTCTATGAGTTGGTGGGCGTGGCTCTCTGTCTTGTGTACGCTCTCTGTCTTGCGTGCGTCTTGCTTGCTCTTGGCGGGCGGGGCTCTATGAGTTGGTGGGCGTGGCTCACTGTCTTGCATACACTCTTGTCTTGCATGCGTCTTGCTTGCCCTTAGTGAATTATATATATATAGATGTGAATGTGTAAGGGTAGTTTGTGGCCATTGCCTGCTGTCATGAGTCACTGAGTTTGAGCCTTGTGTTGGGCCCTAAAGAAATGATCATATAGATATACTTACAACTATGGATAGGCTCAGGTCCATGATAAAGCTCACATACCCTTCCTGAATACCTTTGTGTAATAATACTGAAATAATGATAACCAAAAAGCTATTTCCATCCCAACATATGTTAGTGGGAAGATGACACTAAGTAAAGGATGACAAATACAGGACTGTGAACTGAGACTTAAGGACTCTTAATTGAGAAAGCATAATGACCACTCAAAGATTCATCTATTTCAGCAGGCACTTTAGTGAAGTAATTGAGAAGATTATAGCATGAAGTGGAGGTAATGGTCTGTCATGCTGTGGAGCAAGAATAAGCATTTATTGATTTAGTGAATTGTAACCTATGGGCAGGCGACACGATGCCGCAGTGGTAGAGCTGCTACCTCGTAGTAAGGAGACCAGGGTTCACTTCCCAGGTCCTCCCTGCATGGAGTTTGCATGTTCTCCCTGTGTCTGCGTGGGTTTCCTCTGGGTACTCCGGTTTACTCCCACAGTCCAAAGACATGCAGGTTAGGTGCATTAGCGATTCTACATTGTCCCTTGTGTGTACTTGGTGTGTGGGTGTGTGTGTGTGTGCCCTGCGGTGGGCTGGCTCCCTGCCCAGTGATTTGTTCCTACCTTGTGCCCTGTGTTGGCAGACCCTGACCCTGTGTTAGGATATAGCAGATTGGACGATGACTAACTAACTAAGGGGGATACATGTAAGTTAAGATATGGACAACATATCGGTACTTCTCATTGAGGTCAATACAGTCAACAGTCAATATACAGTCAATGCTGTATAGCTGCATATATACATACAGTATAAATAAATAAATAAATATTGTGACAGATGACAGTGGCCCCTGCCTGATATACCAGGAGGACCAGGGGAACAGATGTGCACAGGACACTGCCTCCTCAAGAGCACTAGAGTGCAGTCCCCCTGGGTTGCTCTGCTTCCACGGATTCCTGCAGCACTTTATGGGAGTTGGAGTTTGGGATAGCCCTATCAGTTTCAGTGGGGCTGCCAGAGGGTGCTGGTGTGCCCTACTTTGGGCTCCACCATATCTGGGAGTGATTCCAGATCTGGCTAACAAGCCACCTGGAGCACTCCCAGGAGCAGCAAGAAAGAAGCTTCCTCACTCTCACAGAGTCAGATGGAAGAGGGATGAAGTTTGCCAGAAGAGGAATAGAGGCGGAACAAGTAAGAGAAAGGAAGAAAGAACTGTGTGTTGTGTTATTGGTGCTTCTACTGTGCTGTGGGGATCGAAAGGAAAGTGCTTCCCTACAATAATAAAGCTATGTTGTGTGGCAAGACTTGAATATGCGTCTGTCTGTGTTGGGGTTTGGGCAGTTGGAGCACCCTCTGGAGGCCACTATATATATAGACTAGACAGAAGACCCATTTACCCCAATATTATGTGTGGAACACAACCACAATTCTATTAAAATGAAAGAGAAAGCCTTGGCTGTTCAGTACAGTGACAATACAACCCTTGCAGAAAGCTCTGCTGTAATCTGGCAAATACCACAGGGACATAGATTTGATTAGATTGGTAAAGGATGGCTTTGTTCACAGCCTTCAGGTCAGCACATCTGAGCATTCTCACTGATCATCTTTGTAAATATCAAATGTATCCACTGACTGAACAAATCTGTGCCCTTATTCTTTGTGATTGGGAGATGAATTTTACATACTGTGAATAGCGGCACTGATTTAGTCAGCTACTTAATGCCTGCATCATTCAGGAAATTGGAACTCTGTGTCATCTCTGTTACAGGCCACCAAAGAGGGAAGTAATCTCTGCCACACAGAGTGTTAAGAGGTGTATTTTACAGGATTCTATCAATTGTAACCTGGATAGGATAGGAACATATGACAGGTTAGGGAAAGATGTTGTTGTCATTAAAATTCATTGTCTCTTCATTGTTTCAAGAACTTGATTTAGCATATGCTTTTTCATTCTAATCTCTTAAGCCAGAACTAAATACTTAGAGGAGCTAGTAGCCATGGGACCTATAAATAATACATGGCCCTCACATTCATGGCTATAGTATATAACCATATCATTCACTACAGACAGTGATCTATTGTAATATCGATGTAAAATACAAGTGACATAAACCACAGATTATGCAGAAATCTGCCTATTAGAATACTAATAAACTCATGCTCACTTCACTTAAAAAAAAAAAAAATGCAAAATTGTATTTGTAAACGTAGCTATGAATTTTTGTCATATTGACCTTGATGTACAATTATAAAAATACAGTAAACATATTTTCAAGAATATGAATACTTAATATCACAGTACTCTACTACAAAATGTATTGAGCAAAAATTCGATTCAAGTCAGATCATCACTACAACCTTAATCTTAATGGGGACAATTAGTATTAACTTGAACCATCAGTTGAGCATTTTATGTAGGATTACCAACAATTTCTAACATGAAATGTCAGATATTTGTGTTATAATTGCCATTTTAAAATATGTATTAGGAAAAACCTGAAAAAATGTGTAGATTATTTGATTTTATTTGATAAATAATAAAACACTCCTGTCCTGCTTCCTGTGATTGGTCTGTTTGGCTTTGGTGACATGATCGAAAGAGGAAGTGCAAATGTGAGAAACATGAGAAGGAGTAAAGGCATAGGAGACATGGTCAGAGTTGCCTTTAAAGATGGGAAGTATAAAAGTGGAGAGTAGGCGAACAAGGCACCTTGAAATGACAGAGTCAGAGAAGCAGGCTTTACAGGAACATGGTCAATAGATGAAGTAAAAAGAAAAAGAGGTTCAGACATAAACAGATACTAAGGAAGGGCACATGAGGACTGATGAAGGTACACATAGAGAAAGAGATATCACATATTTTTAAATGTATTCTATCATCTGTCTTCAACAGTTCACATGGCTAGTTTTTTTATATTTTTGTGTGCTGAATTCAAAAATAAATATTTTCCTCCATTGTGTAATATTTTTTCACTAAACACATTTCTTATCAGTCAATTATTTTTTTTAATTTTTAATAATAGATTATATAAATTTAATATTTTCTAAGATTAACATTTACATTTATTGCAAAATTCTTATATTTTGAACAGTTATTTACAATGAGCACCATTGGTCCATTGGTGGACACCTGACAGTTCTGTGCATATTACTGTGTCAGCAGTCAGGGCATACAAAATTCCAATGTTTTCACTGTGAATGGAACAGCAAAGCCAAGAATTTACAGTGGGCTCAGAAATAGCAGACAGCTAGAAAAAAAGCTATAGCTTGGTGCAAATACTACGGAAGCCGATAGAGGACGTGCAATAGTGTTATTTTTTTTAATTGTTTCCTCAAGATAACGGACTAATTTTATCAAGATCTAGATAAAACAAAGATCTTGTTTTCTCGAAATTATGAAATAATTGTATAATTTTTATCTTATTGAAGCCATATCCTGTTTGAAATGGCAGAAGAGCAGAACTGTATCGATCAGCACATCACATTTAGCTTTACTCAAGGGCTGACGCACTAATAATAACGTTAGTGTCCATCATTTAAGAAGACGGTTAGCAAGGCTTCAGCTGTATAGGCTTCACAATCTAAGTGAGCCTGATGCCAGGAGCAAAGGTTAAGTTTTGTTTTCTTGAGATTGCGATAAAATTATTCCGTTATATCAAGAAAACTAATTTTTGTTTTTTCAATATCTAGATAAAATTATTCCATTATCTCGAGAAAACAAAGTTAATTTTTTTGAGATCTCGATAAGATTAGTCTGTTATCTCGAGGAGACAATTTAAAAAATAACAATATTGCATGTCCTCTCAGCTTCCGTACAAAACATCATCAAACCTACCTTTTTTTTTATTTAAATTGAATTTAATTTAAATTGTCTATTTGTTAACTCATTGCACATTCTCATGGACCAATTTGGAGCACATATCACTATATGTTGCAATTGTATACCTGTGTATGTGACAAATAAAAAATCTTGAATCTTGCGGCTACCACTGCTTCATTAAACTTAAACTTGGTTTAATGAAGCAGTTTGTCAAACCCCTACCAAAAGACAAAGCCTGTCTTACGTATTTCTGCTGAACGTTTGTCTGAGACTAAATTGACAGAGAGCATTTTTGTTGGACCTGACATTAGAAGAATGATTTGTCATGCACAATTTCATGGTGTGGTAAATTACTTGGAATGAGTGGCTTGGGTATCACTCTAAGAAGTAATTTCTATGTTTTTATGTAACAATATAGATTCAAATTATAAAGATATTATGAAAAATGCATTAGTTATGTTTAAGGAATTGGGTTGCAGCATGAGTTTCAAAGTTCGCATTTTGGATTCACATTTTGAATTTTTACCTGAAAATCTTTCGAGCAGTGAGTAAAAAGCAGGGTGAAAGATTCCATCAGGATATGAGGGACATGGAAAGAAGGTACCAGGAATGTTTGGATGTTAGTATGCTGGTGGACAACTGCTGGGAGGTTAACAGGAATGCACCTGAGAAACTGTACCAAAATGTAAGGCCAAAAAAGAAAGTTTTGGATCAAAAAAACTCAGAAGTGGCAACAACTGGAGAAATTATTTATTTAATTAAAGTCACTGGATATTAATTGTTGTTTTCTTTACATATTTGCTTAAAAATATTCGATAGACTAAATATTTTCATGGATGATTTAAAACAATGTTGTATACATAAATAAATTGTGCATTGTGTTAAAGTTTAAAGATTTTTTTTTTATGGTTGTACTTATAGAGTATGTGAGATGATGGAAACATTCTAACTATATGTTTTTATTGTTTTCATGAATGAAAATACATATTCACAATTAAAACATTTCTTTATGAGTTTAATTTTGCAGAACTGTGCATTTTCTGTTTATCATGTAGATCATTATCATAAAAATAAAAACATGTGATGCTCACAGCAAGCGGAATTCAGGGGAACTGTTTTAGGGTGTCACAAATGGTTTATTTAAGAAGTTTTTTTTTTTAGAATATCCTATGGCTCCATTCAGCCCTGAAGTGGGTTAACCAGATTTGATAATATCATGTTATGTTGCTATGTAAAAGATTAAATAATGTATCATGAGCCAGAGCCTACTTCACACACTTTAACTGATACAGCTGGTCAGAAAGGACCAGAAACCCTCTTAACACCCTCCTCTCCCTGGTTGCACCTTGATATCCAGTCCAGGAAAATCATTCATACACAGCATATGAGACACCCACTGAGAACAGTGCTGATGTTTTTCCAAATATGAGGACACAGCTTTCATTCTGATTATACATGAACCGGGCAGCTCTTATTAGGAAACATGGAACCTTGTACTCTCCTAGAACCACACACAGAATCCTCGAAAGAACACGATCATACACCTTCACTAAGTCCACAAAACACATGTAGACTGATTGGGCATACTCCCATGCCAAAGAGCTAGTCCATTATTACATGGCCTGGAAGGAATCCACATTACTACTCCTGGATCTAAGAGTTCCACCACTGTGTGAAATCTCCTAAGAATGTGATTCAATGACAGCTGGAGCACACCCTCCAGTCCTCCCTTTAAAAAATGGGGACCACCACCCCGGTCTGCCTCTCCAAGGGGGACAGCACCTGATGACTACACAACACTTTTTAATCAGAGTATAGCATCAAGTCAATGAAACTTCTGGGCTATTGACCTGGTCAGTTAAGTAGCAATACAATACAATACAATAGAGTTTATTTTTGTATAGCCCAAAATCACACAGGAAGTGCCACAATGGGCTTTAACAGGCCCTGCCTCTTGACAGCCCCCCAGCCTTGACTCTCTGAGAAGACAAGGAAAAACTCCAAAAAACCTTGTAGGGAAAATGGAAGAAACCTGGGAAAGGCAGTTCAAAGAGAGACCCCTTTCCAGGTAGGTTGGGTGTCAAAAGAAGGGGGTCAATACAATACAATACACAGAACAGAACAAATCCTTAATACAGCATAATAATAAAGATTTTAGAAGTACGGAGCAGAATTTAACAGTAGATGATATCACATAATAGATTTGGATATTTTTAGAGTCCTGGAGACGTCATCCATCAAGCTGCCTCCCCATTTGGCCATTCCACGGCCAAAATGTTGCTCGGCCAGCCAATCCAATGAAAGGACCCCTTTTCCCATGATTCCTGTGATCCTCCATCAGGGATGACTTTACCATAGGCAGGCAAACAACTTGGCAGGTGGGCGTGGCACCAATGCCACATTTGAGTACCGAGAAAGAAACAGAATAGGTGAGGGTTAGTATTCAAATATAATTATCATGTTACTTATGTTTTAGTGCTAATGACTAACAACAGAGATGCAGTATGTACAGTTAATCAGCAGCTCTAGTCAGGATATGCTAAACTGAAGTAGTGAGTCTTCAGCCGGGATTTAAAGGCTGAGACCGAAGGGGCATCTCTTATAGAAGCAGGAAGACCATTCCACAGTTTAGGGGCCCTGTAACTAAAAGCTCGACCTCCCACTGTTATTTTATTAATCCTTGGAATCCTAAGCAGACCGGCATCTTGAGATCTTAATGTGTGCTCAGGTTTGTAAGTCATGATAAGTTCAGACAAGTAAGCCGGACCTTGGCCATTTAATGCTTTATATGTTAAAAGGAGGATTTTGAAATCTGCCCTAAACTTAACTGGGAGCCAGTGTAAGATTTAAGAACTGGAGTTATGTGTTCATATTTTCTTGTTCTTGTAATAATTCTTGCAGCGCATTTTGGATTAACTGGAGGCTGTATAGAGAACAGTTTGAACAGCCAGTGAACACCGCATTGCAGTAGTCAATCCTACTAGAGATAAATGCATGAATTAATTTCTCACAATCCTGTTTATTTAGAAAGCCCTTAATTTCCTAACATTTTTAAGATGGAAAAACATGTTTTGGACAACTTTGTAATATGTGCTTTAAATGACATGCTAGAGTCAAAGATAACTCCTAGATTGCGGGCTGATTCAGTAAAATTAATTGGGATTCCAACTGAGTTAAATGATGACAAAATATTGCTGTGATCAGCGTCATTCCCTCCAACAATTAACATCTCTGTTTTATCTGTATTTAAAGACAAGTAGTTCTCATTCATCCATTCCTTTAATTCACTAACACAACTAATTAAAGACAACATCGGAGAAACTTCATTTGATTTAAATGAAAGGTATAACTGGGTGTCATCTGCATACGAGTGAAAATTAACATTATGTTTCCTAATGAGAGATCCCAGTGGAAGCATGTAAAGTGAAAACAGTAAAGGTCCCAGTACTGAGCCCTGGGACACCATATTGAACTTCTGTGTATAATGATGGAGTACTGTCAGCACATTTCTGTACATATTGGAATTGATTTGATAAATAAGAACTAAACCAAGCGAGCACGGGGCCTGTAAGCCCAACATCGTTTTCTAGCCTGTGCTGTAAAATAGAATGGTCAATGGTGTCAAATGCTGCACTTAAGTCCAACAACATAATTACAGTGGAGTTTCCTTCATCAGAGGATATCAGAATGTCATTTACAACCCGTGTTAGTGCGTTTCTGTACTATGACCAGTGCGAAAGCCAGACTGGAATTTCTCAAATAAATTGTAATGCGTAAGGTGTGACTGAAGCTGACTGGCGACTACTTTTCTAGTATTTTAGAGAGAAATGGTAAATTTGAAATAGGCCTATAGTTATTTAGTATGTGTGGGTCTAGGTCTGACTTTTTAAGTAAAGGTTTAATGACTGACACATTTGGTGCATCAGGTACTGTGCATTGCAACAATGAACTATTGATAATGTTAGAATAGGCTGCAAGAACATCCATTGCACTTTTATTAGTTTTGTTGGCACTGGATCTAGGGAACAAGTAGTGGGCTTCATTTTAGTAATTAAAGTTAAGACTTCCTGCTCAGTTACAGGATTAAAATTACTAAAGTGCTGAATGCAATGTGAGCAGGGTCTGCTAAGCTAGTATTTGGTTTGTACTGTGATGCTGAGATCTGGGATCTTATATTTTTAATTTTCTCATTGAAGAAGTTCATAAAGTCTGTACTGCTAATATCTGTTGGTATTTTGCACTGTTGATCTGAATTCCCATTTGTTAATTTAGCCACTGTTTTAAAAGTACCCTAGGATTTTTATTATTGCTATCTATTAATGTAGAATAGTATTCTGAGCGAGCTTTAAAGAGGGCTTTTTTATATTTTTAACACTCTCTGTCCATGCAATTTGAAAGACATGTAGCTTTGTTGTTCTCCATCTGCGCTCCAGTTTTCGACACTCTAATTTAAGAGCTCGAGTATTTTCATTAAACCAGGGAGAGTTTCTATGTGCTTTGATCACTTTTGTTTTAGGGGAGCCACTGTGTCCAGAGCATCTCTCAAGGTCACATTATAATGTGATGTTAGCTGATCTAAATTGTTTTCCACGTTTACATTTGATGTTAACTGATCTAAATGGTTTTCCACAATTACACTCGACTTACTCAAGGTATCTATAAATTTTGAAGCAGAATTACAATCTAGATGTCGCACTGTCTTTGTTTTAATCTGTGAGTGCGCTGGCATGGGCAGAACTAAATCAAATGTAATTAAGAAGTGATGGAAATAACTACATTTAATGGAGTAATATTTAAATTTTGAATTTCAACTTTGTAAGTTATAATTAAATCTAATGTGTGGTTATGATTATGAGTTGGACCTTTGACAATCTGACAAAATCCTACTGAATTTAACAAATAAGTAAAACATTTGCTAAAAGTGTCAGTTTCCACATCAATGTGTACATTAAAATCCCCCATCAGAACTACGTGATCATAATTTATAGCCAAATCAGATAGAAGGTTGCTAAATTCAGTCATGAACAATGAATATGGCCCTGGTGGTCTGTAGACTAGCACTATAATTGTGTTGGAATCTGTTTTAATATTTAAAATGAATGCCTCAAAGGATGTAAAGTTGCCTACATTTTTAGAAGTGATTTGCATTTTGTTACAATGAATTATTCCAAGGCCTCCTCCTCGACCAGAATCTCTAGACTTATGAAGGAATGAGTATCCATCTGGTGACGCCTCAGCTAGGGGAACAGTGTCACATTTACTAAGCCAGGTTTCAGTAAGAAGACACAGATCAGATTTTGTACTTAATATATATCATTTACCAAAACAGCTTTAGTGCCAAGAGAGAATGTTCAATAAACAGCGTTTAATACTGCATGTTTTTTTCTGAACTGGTGATATATTTTTTGTTTTACTTTGAATTAAATTTCTATTACAGATGCCCCTGGTGGAGGGTCTGGTTTTATCCCTTGGTCTAATTATACAACTTATTTTTTGGTTATCAATTAATTTAAGGTTTGTATCAACACTAAATTTACTGGATGCCCCACAACAGGGGGGCATTGTTAATCAGTTTCAGCTGCTTTTATGTTAATTAAATTATCAACAGGTGAACTAGAGGGGCAATAATGAGATGACCCCCAAAAAAGGAAAGGTTTAACAGGTAGAGGCCACTGACATTTTTCCCTCACATCTTTTCTGGTAGTATTACATGATACCTGGACCCTACAGAGGTTGCACAGGTAGTCCAACTTCTCCAGGATGGGACATCAATGCATGCCATTGCCAGAAAGTTTGTTGTGTCTCCCAGCACAGTCTCAAGGACATGGAAGACATTCCAGGAGACAGGCAGTTACTCTAGGATAGCTGGACAGGGCCGTAGAAGGTCCTTAACCCATTAGCAGGACCGGTATCTGCTCCTTTGGGCAAGGAGGAATAGGAAGAGCACTGCCAGAGCTCTACAAAACGATCTTCAGCAGGCCAATGGTGTCAATGTTTGTGACTAAACAATCAGAAACGGACTTCATGAGGGTGGCCTGAGGGCCCAATGTCCTCTAGGGTGCCCTGTGCTCACTGCCTGGCACCGTGGAGTTCGATTGGCATTTGCCATAGAATACCAGAATTGGCTCACCCTGAGCACATGTGACAGACATGAAAGGGTTTGTATAAGCCATGGAGAATGTTATGCTGCATGTAACATCGTTCAGCATGACCGGTTTGGTGATGGGCCAATGATGGTCTGGGGAGGCATATCCATGGAGGTACGCACAGACCTCTACAGGCTAGACAATGGTACCTTGACTGCCAATAGGTATCGGGAGGAAATCCTTGGACCCATTGTCAGACCCTATGCTGGTGCATTGGGTCCTTGGTGCACGACAATGCCCGGCCTCATGTAACAAGAGTTTG
This sequence comes from Polypterus senegalus, assembly GCF_016835505.1. Classification (NCBI taxonomy): domain Eukaryota; kingdom Metazoa; phylum Chordata; class Cladistia; order Polypteriformes; family Polypteridae; genus Polypterus; species Polypterus senegalus. The sequence goes on from NC_053160.1 coordinate 137,794,578, forward strand.
CAGGCAGTTCCTGGAGGATGATGGAACTGATACCATTGACTGGCCCCCAAGCTCACCTGACTTAAATCCAATAGAACACCTCTGGGACATTATGTTTCAGTCCATCTGACGCCACCAGGTTGCACCTCAGACTGTCCAGGAGCTCAGTGATACTCTGGTCCAGATCTGGGAGGAGATCCCCCATAACACCATCGACGTTGTCAGGCATGCATACATGTACATGGGGGCCATAGAAACTACTGAGTACAATTTTAAGTTGCTGCAATGAAATTTGGGCAAAATGGACAAGCCGGCTACATCATTTTTTCAATTTGATTTTCTGGGTGTCTTTGAATTCAGCCTTCTGTAGGTTGATAATTTTCATTTCCATCAAACGATGTGGCATCCTTTCATTCCTAACACATAATCCAGTCCATATCAGTATAGATATGCAGCATGATGTTTTCACATTGAAGAGATTTGATGTGTATTTAAAGTGCTCCTTAATTTTTTTGAGCAGTTTATTAGATCACATAATAGTTTATTGATTAGAGACCTTTGTTTTAAATCCTGGCCTAACACTTCTTAGACATAAGATAGCCTAAACATATCCTTACAGTCTAAAGCAAACAAAATAAAACTAACTTAAGCAGGATACTGGCCTACACAGGACACACACACACTCCCACTAGGCCAATTATTATTTGTCTATCACCATATAAGTATGTCTTTGTACAGTGTGAAGAAACTCGATTCCCTGCAGACAGCTATGCAAACCCAAGGAGAAGGTTCACACTTCACACAGAATGTACCTCATCCACAAACAGAATTGAGATCCAAGTCCTCTAGAGCCACAGTACTAAATGATGTACTAGAAGATAACAAGGTAGTAACCCAGTAACTACTATCCTTTTCTAAAACCTCTAAACCTTTTCTTAAAAAAAAGAAGAAAATGCATTCCATTTTTCAAAATCTAAAACTTGTCAATTTAGTATTGTAATATTTAAGAAAGTCATTTACATGCTGTATACACTTACCAATTTTACTGCTAACAGAAGGCCCCAATGCTTTTGACATATATCAGCTCATTTTAACAACTCCAGTATTTTCCCCTAGATTTCTTGCATTACCAAATATTCTCAGGGGACACAAACAAATACTAAGCAGGTCAACTTCAGTTGCTGCACTAGTACTATAATAATTCAACATGCTGTGTCTTAAAAGCACATACATTAATCATCCTGATGCATTTGTTCTCTAGAGCTAGATTTGCATAGGTGTACAACATAAAAGATGAAGCTACAAAATCTGCCAAAGCAGCCATAAGAAAAGGCATTTGCGTTACTGTCTCAATTAATCAGCTAATACATTTAGTAAAGCAATTTCTTTTTGTATTTTGATATTACATTCATTTGTTTATTCGTGCATTTGTTGTAATTGAATTGAAACATCTGTCACATAGCAATTGGCCCATGGAGTTTCATTGCAATGAGTCTAGGCTATTTGAAACTTATTACATTTCTTCCAGGTTAGCCTTGCTTATTGCAGAACACTTCAGCTAATTGCAATGAGATGAATTTTCCAATTCAAACAGTTCATAACATAATATAACTTGGAAGTCTTTTTCCTGTTGATCAGTGTTACAAAAGCCAAATGAATAACATTTTTTTCATTTTCTCAGTAAACTAAATGCTTGGGTTATCATATATTTGAAATACTCAGGCTAAAGCTGATTTTCTCCAGCATTACAATTAAGGAAGGACCTTAATGCATTGGATACTTACTTTTTTTACACACTTTAACATAATAGATCATACAATTAATCATCAAGGTGTGTTTGTGGTATTTGTGAAAGAGGTATCATGGTTATAGTATACATAGATATATATAGTACATCAGTCAAAAAATAGAAATGTAGCCACATAATGATCATTCTATAGTCTTTATCACTGATCAGCATTCAGATAAAACAAGTAAAACAGCACCAGCTTTTCCTACAAGCAAGTCCAGGGTCCACCATTTCAGCATCATAGCCTCTTATTGTTTGTTTACCCAGATGGTCTTTGAATTAAATTTTGCCAGTAAGGAATAAAAGAAATCATCCTACGGCTTTCAACTTCGCTTCCCGGGTCCTCCCTGCATGGAGTTTGTATGTTCTCCCCATGTCTGTGTGGTTTTCCTCCGTGTACTCCAGTTTCCACCCGCAGTCCAAAGACATGCAGGTTAGGTGAGTTGGTGATTCTAAATTGTCCCGTGTTTGTGTGTGTGCGCACTGCGGTGGGCTGGCACCCTGCCTGGGGTTTGTTTCCTGCCTTGCACCCTGTGCTGGCTAGGATTGGCTCCAGCAGACCTAAAAAAAATTAGGATATAGCGGGTTGGATAATGGAGGATGGATGGATGTTTCATGAGATTAGTAAGTGATCAACCCTGACTGACACAATCATCATAATAAAAACTGCAAACAATTATTATGGATTTCTGTAAAATAAACTCAGGCAGTGACCTTGTATTTTTAATTTATAAAAAAAAAATGTCAAAGTATAATCCACTATATATTGGATGCCACAGGATCTGAAATATGGTTTTTGACTTTAGTTTTGAATAATTGTTATTTGCAAGTTGAGGCTGGTCCTTGTCATTGGGAGAAGACTGAATTTACTATATGGTGTGGATTGTTTAATTTTAATTGCATAGCATTTGAGCTGAGTAACACTCATAGTACATTTCAATCGCTGATGGAAATGATCTCCTATTATAGAAGGTTTATTGCTAAATTTGTAGCAGCTACTCCTTCCTTCCTTTTTGATTAACAGGGAAGACGGTTCCATTTGAGTGAAGAGCTGAATGTCAGAATGGTTCTGAAATTATGAAACAATGCCTTATTACTGTCCTGATGCTGGTATACCATGATCCTTCTAAGCAGTTTATTTTAAATACAGTAAAAGGCTGATGGCATCTGTGGCTATATAGTAATGTGGTGCAGTGGGACAGGCATGCCCGCCCTCATCTTAGTAAATCTCAAAATATCCTTTTACTAGTAGATGGTGGCAATGAGCCAGCACTATATAAAGTAAATTCTGTCCTCTACTTGAAGATGAATATGGAGCATATTCAGGAAAAGTGCATGTTAGTCATGTTCTGAAGGGTGAATGTCAGAAATACAGACAGAAGAAGAGATGTTGTTAGTATTGCTGCTATTGATTAGGCAGTGTGGCACAGTGGTTAAGGCTTTGGACTTCAAATGCTGGGGTTGTGGGTTCAAATCCTGTCATTGACATTATGTGGCCCTGAACGAGTCAATTCACCTGCCTGTACTCCAATTAGAAAAAGAAAAAAAATGTAACCACTTTTATCTCAATTGTTGTAAATTGCTTTGGATAAAGGCGTTGCCCAAATATGTAAATGTCTCTCTCTCTCTATATATATATATGTATACTGTATAAGAAAAAAATTACATGAAAATACTGCACTGACCAAAGCACTGCTTGAGGCAATTGCCTCATTGCTGGCCCAGGATGCGACAATATTTTTTATCACCTTAAACAGGCCACATTAATCGCACAAAATTAATGAGTTACCTTTCCCAGGCCTAATATATATATATATATATATATAGTGGTGGACGGCCAATAACATTACCCAGCCAGGACACCTGTGGAGTGGAAGGACTTGAGGAGAGAGTGTGCACAGGGCACTATCTCTCCTGGATGGTAGCCCCACCAGGATGCAGCAGTTCCGCAGATTCTCACAGGGCAACTCAGTCCTGTTGGGCTCCATGAGTGTTGCCAAGGGGTATTGTGGTGATTACTGAGCTTTACTTTTCTGGGCTTCTGCCTCACCTGAAAGTGCTTCCAGACCATTCTAATGGGCAACCCGAAGTTCTCCTGAGTGCAGCATAAAAGAAGTCTGCTATCTTCATTCCAGGAGCCAGAGTCAGGAGGTGGAGGAAAACACTTGTTGAAGGAGGAGTGGTGTCAAAGAGAAAGAGAAAGAGAGAAGCAAAGGACAAAGACAGAAGGAGGCAGAAGAAAAAGTGCTGTGGGCTTTGTTATTGTTCTTATTTGTACTGTGCCATTGTGGGAAACTATTGGTAAGCATTTTCCACAGAAAAATAAAGCCTGTTTGTCATGCTGGACTTGTGACTGCATCTGTCTATGTTGAGTTTGGGGAGCTGGAGTGCTCTCTGCCGGCCACAATGTGTGTGCATATATTGTCACACACGTGTGCATGGGAGGCAGCTAAAGGGCTTGAGTAAGAACAGTTCCAAGACATACCGGGATGTGGCAGAGTGCACTGACTCTTTTTCTCCCTTGCCTGCAGACCATTCACGGGAGATTCCACCTGGTCCTTTTGACGTCACTTCCGAGACTGAGCCAATGGAAGGATACCTTGCCGGCTCTGGCCCCTGTGATGTCATGTCCAGGCTTGCACCAATGGCACACGACCTACATGAGCCCGACCCCTTTGTCTTCACTTCCTGTCTTCCCCTTTAAAAGCTTCTACCTTTTCACTATTCCCTCAGTTCTGTTTTGGACTCAGTTTTGTGCACATCAGTGCTGTATTCATTTAAAGCAACTTTGCAGCCAAGAACCCAATTATACGGTGTATATATATATATATATATATATATATATACACACATATTATGGGTGCCAAACAGGAAAATATAATGATTTTCGGAATATATAAAGCCAGTGTTCTGAATATATAACACCAAACCTGATTATTTAAAGTCAGCAGTGGAAAATATAAAGTCATTCCCGAATGTATAAAGTCAAAGCCTGATTATAAAAAGTCAGCATCAGAATATAAAGTCATTCCTGAATATATAAAGTCATTCCCAAATATATAAAGTCAGCGTCGGAATATACAAAGTCATTCCTGAATATATAAAGTCAGTGTCGGAATATATAAAATCAAAACTTGAATATATAAAGTCAGCGTTGGAATATATAAAATCATTCCCGAATATATAAAATTAGGACAATTAACAAATAAAATGGTTTAGTTCCATCAAATATTCTCTAATTTCCGTGCTTGTCATTTCACTCATACTAGTTCGACTTCGATAGAAGCCACTCAGAGTTGATCAGGCTTGTGAGATTCATCCAAAAATGCGCCCATACAAAAAGAATAAATAAATATAGTGTTCAAAATGCCAGGCACATACATCATTTTGAATAAATGAACTGAACAGTGTTTTTTATATATATTTTTCTGAAGACGTTTTTGTTAACTTATTTCATTATGTTTTATTAGGAACTAATTGAGTTTACTGAAAATGTGCCTGAGTCGTTTCAATCAATATCAATATAATCTGACTTTAAATTTATATATTCTGAAGCTGACTTTATATAATCAGGAATAACTTAATATATTCTAACTCTGACTTTATATATTCAGGAATGACTGAATGACTTTATATATTCTAATGCTGACTTTAAATATTCAAGTTTTGACTTAATTTATTCAGGAAAGACTTTATATTTTCTGACGCTGACTTTATATATTCAAGTTTTGACTTTATATATTATGGTCCCCGGCCAGGATGCCCAGGAGGACCAGAGGAGGGCTTGTGCCTCCTCCAGACCGCAAGGGGGCGTCCGTCCTGGTTATGTTGGGGGCCTCGGGTACAGGGCTTGGAAGCCCAGCCCTGTAGGGACCCGTGGCCACCGCCAGGCGGCGCCCCGATGCCTGAGGAACCCTGGAGCCCAGCACTTCCGCCACACCAGGAAGTGCTGGGGGGAAGAGAACAGGGGACACCCGGACGGCTTCCAGGTGCGCAGCCGGCACTTCCGCCACACTAGGGTGTGGCTACAACTGATTGCTGGGAAGCAGCTGGAGCCCATCCGGGTTCCCATATAAGGGGCCGCCTCCCTTCAGTCATTAGTGGACGTCGGGTGGAAGAGGACAGAGCTGGCGAGAGGACGGGAGGCGGTCAAGAGAGAGGCACGGTGACTGAAAGTGTGGCCTGGACTTTGGGGAATCGGTGCAAGAGGCACTGGGGTTTGCAAGTGCACTGAACTGTGTAAATATTGTAAATAAATAGTGTGTGGTGGAACTATGTTGTCCGTCTGCCTGTGTCCGGGTCCAAGTTCACAATATATATGGTGATAGATAGCTCGAGCACAGACAGACAGACACTGGATGTCAATGCCACACACAGTTTATTTACAATATTTACAAGTATTAAACAGTCCTGCACCACACACAGTGCTCCAGCACCAAACACCTTTACATACGGGCCTTTAAATGTCCATGGGCTGCCTTTCTTCTCCTGTCACTGGAGCTTTGTCCTGCTCCAGCTCCCAACTCTAGCTCCACTACTGTAGGAAGGCAGCCCCTTTTATTTTCCCCTGGATGTGCTCCAGGTGCTTGATGATGTTCTTCCAGCAGCATGTCCTGGTGTGGCAGAAGTGCTGCCCTTGCACCCGGAAGCACTCCGGGCGTCCCTGTAAGGTCTTCCCTCCACCTTCCCAGGTGTGGCAGAAGTGTCGATCTCCCGGGCTGCACGACGCTCAGGGTGCCCCCTGGCAGTGGCCACAGGACCCAGTAGGTTTGAGCTTCCTTGCTCTATCCCCGTGGACCCCTCATCATCCAGGGCGGTTGCCCCCTCATGGCCCAGGAGTCTGACCCCCAGCCTCTTGTGACTATATATATATATATATATATATATATATATATATATATATATATATATATATATACAGTCATGTGTTGAGTTATGGTCAACCAAGTTGAGGTCATTCATTGAGGGCCATAGGAAAACAATAGGGTAATAATGTTCTAGAAACTGCAAGAACCAGCCATAGAAAAAAAGCAAAAAAACCCAAAATAATAATAATAATAATAATAATAATAATAATAATAATAATAATAATAATAATAATAATATTATTATTATTTCACAGGTTCTCATATGTTTTTGGTATCTTATAGATTATGCAGCTGAAGCTAAGCATATTCGTGCCCGGCCAAAACATGGATGGGAAACCACCTAGGAAAGGCTCAGGTTGCTCCTGGAAGAGGTGTTGGTGTGGCCAGCAGGGGCCAATTACCCTATGGTCTGAATGTGGATCCCAATGCCCCAGTGCAGTGATGGGGACACTGTACTATACAAATGATGCCATCCTTCAGGTGAGACATAAAATCGAGGTCCTGACTTTCTGTGGTTATAAAAGATCCTTGGGCATCCTTCATAAAAAGTAGGGTGTATCCCAATGTCCAGGCTAAAATTGCCTACCATGGCTGAGTCATTCTGGCCCACTAATCATTCTGTCTCTAATTGGCTATCTCTCTCACCACTTCACCATCACTTCACCATCATTCAGACAGATGTCACACATTAGTGGTGGATCAAGTCACTATGTAAAGCACTTTGAGTGGTAAGAAAAAGCATTGTATAAATGTAAAGACATTATTATTATTATTATTATTATTATTATTATTAAGGTTGTTTTTGATCAGTGCTCTTCATGTGGTAATTCTTATGCATACTGTCTGCATTGCCTTCCTTTACACCAGTGTTTTTCAGCCTTTACGGTTTAATGACCCAGTTTTGCCTTTTTAAAATTCATAGATGCTGCATTAACAGCAACGGCAACCGCCCCCTTGGTAAAACAAGCACGATCGTGAGTCCACCTTGGTGAAACAAATTCACTTAGAAAAGGGGGAAACATATCGCACAGTGATATTGATTGCTTAGATGACCTACCATAATCCACTCATGGCCTATTGGCGCAGTATTTGCAAACCAACAATGGCTACCCAAAAGTGGGTTACAACTCATTTGTTGAAAAGCACTCTCTTACGTGACCCACTCATGAACAAACAATGGCAACCAGGGACTGACCAGCAGCAACCCTCATTCAGTGGTTGAGAAACACTGCCTTGTACAGACAGATTTAAAGATGTGTTTGTACTGCTCCATATCAGCAGTTAAAATATGTGTACTGGTAACCCCCACCCCCCCACCCCGACCCACAGAGTCTGAATGTGACTGCTGTACAACATGTTGGCTGTTCAAACTGCACAGACTTGTACCTTTCACGTAAAGTTGTAATATATGACACAATTGTCCCATGAGGAAGTAATATGTAAGAATTGTCAGACATAACGTAATGATGTTTTGCAGCCTTGTATCTTCAGTTATTTTTAGAGTTCTTCAGTCTAATGGAATTCGTTTTACAATAAATAGTGGTGGGGCAGCATGGTGGCACAGTGGGTAGCGCTGCTGCCTCGCAGTTAGGAGACCCGGGTTCACTTCCCAGGTCCTCCCTGCGTGGAGTTTGCATGTTCTCCCCATATCTGTGTGGTGTCACAAACTCGACACAGAGTCATGCAAAGGTTTGGGCCAGTCACCCGTATAACTGGTTTCCTGGCTGCAAAGTTGCTCAAATAGACACAGCACTGATGTGCACAAAACCAAGTCCAGAACTGAAGGAATAGGGAAAAGGTGGAGGCTTTTAAAGGGGAAGACAGGAAGTTGGGCTCATGAAGGTCTTCAGCCATTGGTTCGAGCCCGGACGTGACATCACAGGGGCTGGAGCTGGCAAGATCTCTTTTCATAGGCTCAGTCCCGGGAGTAACGTCAAGAGGACCAGGTGGAATCTCCCGTGAATGATCTGCAGGCAAGGGACAAAAAAAGTCAGTGCACTCTGCCACATCCCGGTATGTCTCGGAACTGCCCTTACTCAAGCCCTTTAGCTGCCTCCCATGCGCACTTGTGTGACAGTGGGTTTCCCCCGGGTTTCCTCCCACAGTCCAAAGACATGCAGGTTAGGTGCATTGGTGATTCTAAATTGTCCCTAGTGTGTGCTTGGTGTGTGTGTGTGTGTCTGGCGCCCCACCCGGGGTTTGTTTCCTGACTTGCGCCCTGTGTTGGCTGGGATTGGCTCCAGCAGACCCCCGTGACCTTGTAGTTAGGATATAGCGGGTTGGATAATGGATGGATGGATAAAAAGTGATAGTTAATACTTTAGATTTTGTTTTATTCATGAACATAATTTAAGTTGGACCTGTACATTCATGAATTTTAGTTTGCCACAGATTTTCCTGCTTAACGTTACAGTTTTTAACAGCAGCATCATGCATGTTCTGCTCTTACATGATATCCAGGAAGTTGTACTTCTGTGATATTTAAATTTTCTTGCATTAAGTTTACAAGTATCAACAATTTTGTCCTTTGAACCATCTGGGAGAGTTTTAAATCAAAATAACCTTCATAAATGTCCATTTTTCAGCCATTGTTAATGAAATAGCTTAGATCAGGGGTTCCCAAACTTGTTTTACTGTGTGGTAAGGTCCCCCACTAATATAAACCCAATGTTATAAAGTGAAACATGCTATTTGATTTTGGCTACTTCTAACAGTAGTCATAATGCATGGTTTTGTATAATAGTTAATGAAAGCAAATACTTAACTTTCTGAGTCTTTTGACACATATGTGATTACATGCCATGTGATATGGGTTAGGAGCTTTCAACCTTTCTTCTTGGCGTAGCTCCTCCAGTAATTATAATATTTTAATGTACCACCATTTTCTTTTCAGGCTTACTAAATCATCCTGATAGTGAGATTTTTTTTAACTTTCTTAACAACTGTTTACAGTTTTATATTTTAGTTATTCCTATGCAAATCAAATGATTTTTTTTAATTAAACATAAGAACAGTAGCATGGTTTGATGAGGAATAAAAATGAAAAAGCATAAAATTTCCATATTTTTAATTCACAAAAATTATACAATTACATATGAGTCCAGATCAAAAGAGGCAGAAAAATAACTAAAGTTGCATATAATTCCAGGTCAAAAACAGAGGAAAAAAATTAAATATCAGGTTGTGCAGTTTGTGTATCTGTCGCAGATGGGCACAATTAGATTAAGGTTTGAGTATCATCGTTGACAACATCCTGAAAGGAGATGCAATCAAGAAGATGAAGACCATGGTGCAGGATACCTTTGGAGTGAAGGAAAGTACAAATGCCAAGCCACCAGTTGGGCCCAATAGCAGGCAGCGGCATATCACCGATTTGCGGGAGGAAATAAGGATACTCAAGAAGGAGTGTCGGGAAGCAGATGAGGAGGGAAAAGTACCTTAAATGAAATAACCTCATACCTGCAGAGTAAACTTTGTACCCCAACTTTGTAGATCAGAGAGAACCCAGAAAAAAACAGCAAGAGAAGCAAAGACAGAGGAAGGCCTTTTTTCGACAATCCCATCTGCTACAGCTGAACTTCTAGGTAAGCCTAGGAGTGGGAGACTGACATGTTCTAAGGAAGAAATGCAGGATAGTGTGGAAGCAGCACACAGTGGCCCCTATAGATACATCCCACTTGTACTGTCTTTTCCAGGTGCCAACACGTAAGCTCCACACACCTTTCAGCATGTCCGACTTCACTCTTGATGAAGTAAGGGCAGTAGTCGAAAGAACCCGAGCAGGATCTGCTTCAGGTCCATTGGGCATCACTTATAAGGGCTATAAGACCTGTCCAAAGCTACTGAAGAGGCTATCAAAGCTTTTGACACTGTGGAGAAAGAAGCTGGAACCCAGCCTCTGGACACTAGGTGAGGGATGCTTCGCCCCTAAAGAACTGAATTCATCAGGACCTGACCAGTTCCCTGAGGTATCCTTGTTGAATGTTAAATAGAAAATATTCTGGTCTATTATTTCAAAAAGATTAACATCTTATCTTCTTTTCAATCGATATATTGACCCAAGTGCCCTAAAAAGAGGGATCCCTGGATACAGTGGGTGTTTGGAGCATCAAATTATCAAGGAAGCACAATCTCTGTTGTATGGTTAGATCTCACCAAAGCTTACCCAAGTGTTCCTCACCAGCTGATCCAAGTTGCACTAGTGCACTACCAAGTGCCATCAGAAGTAGTTAGGTGTGTGATGTTACACATGGATTAACTGAAAATGAATTTCACTGTGGGTAACTTTACCAATAAATGGCAGAGGCTTGAGAAGGGCATTATGTTAGGATGCTCAATATCAATGATCCTTTTTTGTAGTTGCCATGAATTTATTATTGATGGCTGGAGGAACATAATGTATTGGGCCTAAAGCAGATGATGGAACAAAACATCCTTCATCCAGAGCCTTCATGGATGATGTAAAGGTGTTGACTCCATCTATCTAAGGAACATGGTGGATATTACATGTTCTGGAAAAAATGGCTGCATGGTCACAGATGCAATTCAACACAGCAATATCTGGGAGCCTATTCTGAAAGGAAAGCTGTCAAAGTTCATTTTCAGCATTTAAGGGGTTGAGAGTCCAATAATTTTGGAACAAGGTTTTCGATGTTTAGAAAAGAACTATGATAGCACCTTGCAGGACAGTGGCAATCTCAAAGACTCAATGGCCCAATTGCCCATTTAGCTTAAGGCAATTGATGACAACCAAATGCTAAGGAGATTTAAGGTGTGATAATTTTAGTTTGGCTTCATACCCAGACTTCAATGACCATTTGTGTTGTATCATTTCCCCATGACTTAAGTGGAAGCAATGGAAAGACTGTGCTGCAATGTTTTGTGGAAATGGTTTGGTGCTCCCCTAACTTTCAGCATGATCAACTTGTACATAAGACCTCTACACTCTGCTTACATGTCTCATATGAGATGGAGGAAATTAAAAACACCAAGGTAATGGCAGTCAGCACAAAGCTTCTGTCAGAGTATGAGAAAGTCAGACATGCTAACAAGACCATCAAGTGTGGCAGGAAATGGAAGCCTCAAGAAGTAGTGAGGGAAGCTGAAATATACTGGAGAAATCAGAAGATTTTTGGGGTGGTTTCACAAGGTCAGCTAGGACTTGGTAATTATAACACTAAGAAATGTAGCATGTGCCAAAAGCATAGAGAACTGGTGGTGCAGAAGGTCAGAGAGGCAGCAGAAGAAGACAGGCACATAAGAACGGTTGAGCTTGCATGCCAGGGGCAGTGGATGCAGTGTGATTAGGCACTGGAGTGAATGTTATCCCAGAAGGAACTATGGGACATCAAACAGGTGCAGTGGCTGACCTCTTCCCAACCCCAAACAACCCATCCTGAAAGCAGTGTGGAGCAACTCTTTGTACCCTGAATTATATTTTGACTGGATGCCCCAAAGCATTGTAAGAAGACCAATACAGGTGCAAGCAAGATAATGTTCTTACGGAGATCACTAAGTGGACAGATGTTTAGCAAGTCAAAGCCAACAAACAACAGGCAGCACCACCTGAGATTATCCATTTTCAAAGGCAAGGACATAAGGTCCCCAAACACATGGACAGCTGCCAACAGCCCACCCTCCTTCTTGCATCACGCTTCCACTCTGGGAAATGCAGGTTGACTTGAAGAACAAAATTATTTTTCCAGAAGAGGTGGCAGTATCCTCGCTCTGTCCAGACGTGGTTCTTCTATCCAGAAGTACAAAAACTATTGTGGTGGTCAAACTAACAGTACCCTGGAAGGACAGGCAAGCCATCTCTCACCAATTCAAGGCAGCCAAGCACCAGGATTTGATCAATGAAGCTCTAGTCAAAGGAAGGCATGCAATCTTATTCTCCATCAAAGTTGGCTGCAGTGGTTATCTGTATATATATATATATATATATATATATATATATATATATATATATATATATATATATATATATATATATATATACAGTATATATATATGGACAATGTAGTTTTATGCACAGCCTTGCTGGATGCCATGGGGGCCACTAGGGGATGCTGCAGGGAAGAAGAATGGATACTTTCCCTACGCCCCGAAGCACACGTGGACAAGAGAAATGACGCTTCGGGTGAAGAAAAGAACTTGCACCTGACCCGGAAGTGATTGAGAGTCACATGGGGTCAGGAGATATAAAAGGACTGTGGGAGCTCCCAGACGGCGAGCTGAGCTGGGTGGAAGGGTGGCAACGCGTCTGGGAGTGGAGGAATTGTTTATTGTTAGGTATTGTGATTTATATGAGTATTGTGGTGGAGAGTGTGCTTTGTGCACTGTGGAAGTTTAATAAAGTCAATTTGAGGACTTTTACCTGGTGTCTGGTGTCTGGAGTCGTGGACAGGGGTTCAAGGGAGCGAGAGCGCCCCCTATCTATCACTATATATATATATATATATATATATATATATATATATATATATAGTGGTCCCCAGCCGGGCTCCAGAGGCTTGTGCCTCCTCCAGACCTCGAGGGGCGCCCGCCCTGGTTATGTTGGGGGCCTCGGGTGAAGGGCTTGGAAGCCCAGCCCTGTAGGGACCCGTGGCCACCGGCAGGCGGCGCCCAGTGCCTGAATATCCCAAGAGCCCAGCACTTCCAGCCGGAAGTGCAGGAATGCTGGGAAGAAGTGAGGAATGATGGGAAGGCATGACGTCATCAAAGATGGCGGAGGGAGGGCGGAAGTATACGTAGTGCGGTCAGGTCTTATGGCGGAGTGTCTTTGGTTCTGTAAAACAAAGAAACAAGGTTAGTACCCCGCCTTTCCCCGCCGGCGAACACCCTTCGATGTGTTTTAGGATCCGTCGCGACCTCCTACTCGCGCATGCGTGACATGACCCCCCCTCAGCCCGAAACCGTCAGGACGGGCGGACCGAACCGAGAGGTCGTGGATACGGGAGAGAGCATCGGCGTTGGCCTGAAGGCGCCTCGGCGATAAGTGACCGTGAACTTATAAGGTTGCAAGTCCAAGAACCACCTAGTGAACCGCGGGTTCGACTCTTTATGTAAGGACATCCACTGCAACGCGGCGTGGTCAGTCACCAGAGTGAACTAGCGACCCAACAGGTAGTACCGGAGATAAGTCACAGCCCATTTTATGGCCAGGGCTTCCCTCTCCACCGCCGCATACCGGTCTCCGGTCCAGCAGTTTCCGGCTCAGGTACATTACGGGGTGTTCAACACCATCGATACTTTGGCTTAACACGGCACCCAAGCCTGTGTCCGAAGCATCGGTCTGGAGAATGAACGGAGCTCCAAAATCCGGAGTCCGCAATACAGGCGCTGACGTTAGGGCCTTTTTTAAGTCACTGAATGCATGTTCTGCCATATCGGTCCATACCACGTGGAGAGGAGCACCTTTCTTTGTCAAATTAGTCAAGGGTGCTGCTCTTTCGAGAAACGAGTACTGAACCGGCGGTAGTACCCAGCTAGCCCCAAGAAAGCCTGCACCTGTTTCTTGGTACTCGGACGGGGCCATTCTAGGATGTCTTTAACTTTGGAGCATTGTGGTCTCACCTGTCCTCGTCCCACTAGGTACCCTAAATATTTGGCCTCCTGTAAGCCAAAGAAACATTTTCGGGGATTAATGCGGAGGCCGGCGTTAGCCAATGTCGCGAGGACAGCTGAGAGCTGCGACAAGTGTTCCTCCCAGGTGCCGGAATAGATGACTACGTCATCGAGGTAGGCGGCACTATAGGACTGGTGAGGCTTCAACACTCTATCCACTAGACGTTGAAAGGTAGCCGGTGCCCCGTGCAGCCCAAATGGGAGGACCTTATATTGCCAATGCCCGCTAGGGGTGCTAAAGGCTGTTTTTTCTTTGCGGATGCCGTTAAAGGAATCTGCCAATACCCTTTGTCATGTCGAGGGTAGTCAAGTATCGGGCGGCACCCAGCCGCTCCAGAAGGTCATCAATGCGGGGCATTGGATAAGCATCGAATTTGGAGATCTGATTCAGATGTCTAAAGTCATTACAGAATCTCCATGAGCCGTCAGGCTTGGAGACGAGGACGATTGGACTAGACCAAGGGCTGTTACTTTCCTCGATTATGTCCATATCCAACATCCGTTGCACCTCCAATTCCACTTTGGCGCATTTTGCCTCGGGGAGTCTGTAGGGTCTCTCCCGAACGATCATCCCGGGTTCCGTGATTATATCGTGCGCAATCAGCTTAGTTCGGCCCGGTGTCTCGCTCACCACTTCAGGGATGGCATGGACAGTGTTAATAATCTCCTGCCGTTGTGAAGGGGTAAGCCCTTTACCGAGGTTAAGGGCGTTCCCGCCAGCGAATAAGGAGAGGGACCTACTAACGTTGGGAGACTCTTCCGGTCTTTCCAAGGTTTTAATAAATTAATATGGTAGATTCTCTCGGTTGGACGACGATTAGGTTGGAGAACCAAATAGTCGACCAATCCTTTTCTTTCTTTAACCTCGTATGGCCCTTGCCAGTGAGCTAACAATTTAGAATGGGATGTGGGAACAAGCACCATCACTCGATCCCCCGGACGGAACTCTCGGAGGACCGAGTTACAGTTGTAACACCGGACCTGAGCTGCCTGTGCACGAGTCACATGATCTTTGAGGATTGGCTTAATTTTCTCGAGCTTGTCAAGCAGTTGCGCAACATACTCGAGTACATTTGAGGAGGGCAGAGGTTCTGCCTCCCAGCCCTCTTTTAGGATATCCAAAAGTCCCCGGGGCTGTCGCCCATATAATAATTCAAAAGGGGAGAAACCCGTGGACGCTTGGGGTACCTCCCGGTAGGCAAAAAGGACGAGCGGTAGGAGCTGGTCCCAATTCCTGCCATCGGCGCTGACTACCTTACGGAGCATCTGTTTGAGCGTCTGGTTAAAACGTTCAACCAACCCATCCGTTTGGGGGTGATATACAGACGTCTTCAGGTGCTTTATTCTGAGTAATCTGGCAACTTCCTTGAACATATCCGAAGTGAATGGTGTACCCTGGTCCGTGAGGACTTCTTTAGGAATACCCACTCTTGAAAATAAATTAACCAATTCCCGTGCGATATTTTTTGTAGTAGCGGAGCGCAGGGAACCGCCTCTCGGTATCGGGTCGCATAATCAACCATGACTAATATATATTTAAAGCCACGGTTTGAGGGTTCCATGGGTCCCACTAAATCTACCCCAATTCTATCAAACGGGACATCTATTAAAGGAATAGGGACAAGAGGAGCACGGTCCCTCCTCGGAATCTGGCGAATCTGACATTCCGGACAGGACTGACAGAAACGCCGGACCTCCTCATTTATCCCAGGCCAATAAAAGCGGAGTTTAACTCTCTCCAATGTTTTTTCGGCCCCCAGATGGGTGCCTAAGAGGTGAGCGTGTGCTAGTTCACACACCTCCCGCCGGAAGGTACATGGCACCAACAACAATTTCCGCACCTCACCCTCGTGAGTTGCCACCCGATACAACAGATCGTTTTCTAACACAAAGAAGGGCTCGCGTGGCATGGAACCATCAGCATTCGTGCTACCAGGGAGAACAACTGCATTCCGGGCAAACCTTAGGGAATCATCATTCCACTGCTCTCTTTTAAAGGACGCAGGCGTGGACCGAAATTGATGATCCAGGTCACTTAACGGATCCTGGTGTGGGTTTGGCGGAAGTGTCCCCCGGCTTGTCCCTTCCCCGGCAGTTACTTCCGGGTCAGATGATGTCGCTCGAGAGCCCACTCCCTTCACAGGCCACTTGTTCTACCACTTTCCTGGCTTGGGGGCCTTCTGGCTGTAGCCACCTCCCGATCTTACCCCAGAACTCGAATGCCTGCGCTCGGGCCGGCTTCTCTGGGTCGAATTGCCAGGTTCTCCATTCCGCCGCCTGCTGGCCCGGTGTTATGCCGTAGTGGGCCAGTATCTCCTTCTTAAGAACGTCATATTTGGCGGCCTCTTCCTCGGGGAGGTCGTAATAGGCGCGTTGCGCGGGTCCCTTTAGGTAGGGTGCCAAGATGGAAGCCCACTCGGACCGCTGCCACTCGTTCCGGGTGGCTGTCCTTTCAAAGATCCCCAAGTAGGATTCCACATCATCAGAGTCCGTCATGGGTACCAGGAGTGGCGGTGTATGGCGCGGACGCTCCGCTATAGCTCTCTGGGCTTCGGCCAGCTGGGCCCTTGTTAAATCCAACTCCCGGTTGGTCGCGGCCTGTGATTGTTGCAGTGCCGCAAGTTGGGCGCTCATGCCCTGTAAAACTGCGTTCAGGTCTTGTCCTTCCGACATTTCCCTCGGACAACGATCCTGCCGACTACGCCAATGTAATAAGTTGAGAAGCAGACAACAAAAAGGTTTGAGGTTTTCCGGCCCCTTATATTGTCGACACTCCAGATTTTCAGAACAAAAAAATACGGTCAGACATAAACAACTCATGTGCGACGCCATACTGTGCGTCGCGGCCATTTTTATAGGGGAGGAGCCGGAAGTGCAGGAATGCTGGGAAGAAGTGAGGAATGATGGGAAGGCATGACGTCATCAAAGATGGCGGAGGGAGGGCGAAAGTATACGTAGTGCGGTCAGGTCTTATGGCGGAGTGTCTTTGGTTCTGTAAAACCCTAACCCCGCCTTTCCCCGCCGGCGAACACCCTTCGATGTGTTTTAGGATCCGTCCGCGCCCTCTCTCGCGCATGCGTGACAATATATATATATATATATATATATGATGGACAGCAGCTACCAGCTGGCACTCCATACATGTCTGGGAGGAAGGGAAAATGGAACGTTTCATGTTCTCTCTATAAAGGCTGGCAGAAATTGCCAATACTATGAGGAGTGTGTTGACATCCTGGTGGGCATGGAGCAAGGAAGGTTACCCAGTTGGGATGCCAGTGTATTGGAGGGAGAATAGGAGACGATGGTACATGGCTATGGTCTCCACCAGTACACTAGATGTCAACACCCTTGGGTCTTGGTACCCAAATAGACACCTGCAGGACATGCTAGGAATTTTAGTGCCATATAGCAGTCCTGTTGGGTTCCATGGGTGCCGCCAGAGGGTGCTCTGGGGATTTCTGGTCCCTACTTTCAGGGACTTCCACTTGACCTGGAAGTGCTTCCACAGGGCTATGACCTAGCACTGGAAGTACTCATGGGTTCAAGACAAAAGAAGCCACTCAAGCTCATAGGATAGGTAGGAGAAGAAAAGATGAGAATTATACTTGTGTTTATGATTAGGAAGAAGCCTTTTTAAATATACTTTATTGTAATAAATGTATTTGAACCCAGGACTTGTGTTGTTGTGGTTGTGTCTGAGGTTTACATCTCTTACTGGTCATTATATATATTATGGGGGCAGTTCTGGAAAAAAAGTTTGGTTTGTAAATATATAAATTGGTTCAGATGCATTGGTTTGAATATATCTATTCAAAAATATTTTTATATATATTTAGTGGAAACCCAGAGCGTGTACGGCTGCCCCAACCCTGACACAGACAGGCAGAGACACAGATGCAACACACAACATTCTTTATTCCGAGCTGGGAAGCACTTTTTTCTTGCTCCCCAGAGTGTAATACAGCATCAAAATACATAGTCCCTGCACAAAACCCTTTCCTTCTTCTTCTTTTTCCTCCTTCACTCCTCTCTCAGCAAGCTTTGTCCACCTCCTTCCAACTCTGGCCCCCGAGTAATGGTGGCTGGCTCCTTTTATTTGACACCCAGAAGGACTCCAGGTGTACAACAAGCTTCTTCTGGCAGCACTTTGAGCACAGAGGCTCAATCCTGCAGGGCTCGGCAAAGTTCCAGTCGCCCCATGGCAGTGGTCAAAGACCCAGCAGGGTTGAGCTTCCATGCTCCAAACTCAAGGGCCTGCTGCAAGCCAGAGGAATTGCCCTCTAGCGTTCTGGGGGAGATAATGTCCCGATTAAACTCTGTCCCACAGTCCTTCCACAATCAAGGTGTCCTAGCCGGGTAAGAGCCCCAGCAGTCCACCACAATATATATTATATATATATACTGTACCCTGCTTTATCCTTTATATATATATTGTGGTCCCCGGCCGGGGCTGGAGCCCGTCGGGACGCCCAGGAGGATGAGAGGGGGGCTTGTGCCTCCTCCAGACCGCGAGGGGGCGTCCGTCCTGGTTATGTTGGGGGCCTCGGGTAGGGGGCTTGGAAGCCCAGCCCTGTAGGGACCCGTGGCCACCACCAGGCGGCGCCCCGATGCCGGTTTATCCCGTGTGGTCCTCGGCCGGGGCTGGAGACCGGCCGGGACGCCTTGGAGGACCAGAGGAGGGCGTGTGCCTCTTCCAGACCGAGAGGGGGCGTCCGTCCTGGTTATGCAGGAGGCCTCGGGTAAGGGGCTTGGAAGCCCAGCCCTGTAGGGACCCGTGGCCACTGCCAGGCGGCGCCCCAGTGCCTATTTATCCCGGGAGCCCGGCACTTCCGCCACACCAGGAAGTGCCGGGGAAGACGACAGGGGACACCCGGACGGCTTCCGGGTGCGAAGCCGGCACTTCCGACACACAATGGCGTGTCTGCAGAGGAGTGCCGGGAGCAGCTGGAGCCCATCTGGGTTCCCATAAAAGGGGCCGCCTCCCACCAGTCATTGGTGGATGTCGGGAGGTAGCGAGACAGAGCTGGGGAGAGGATTGGAGGCGGCCAGGAAGAGAAGGCACAGAGACTGTGAGCCCTGGACTTTGGGGGAATTGGTGCAAGAGGCACTGGGGTTGACGCACAAATTATTATTGTAAATATTGTAAATAAACAGTGTGTTGGGTGAACTTAAGCTGTCCGTCTGTGTGTGTCCGGGCCAGCGTTCACAATATATATATATATATATATATATATATATATATATATATATATAGTGACAGATAAGGAGTGCTATCGCTCCCTTGAACACCTGTCCAAGACTCCAGACACCAAGTAAATGTCCAAATGTTGACTTTGTTTAAATGCCACAGTGCACAAAGCACCCTCTCCTCCACTATACTCATATAAATTACTCACTATAACAATAACCATACTCTCCACCACTCCCAGACGCGTTGCCCTCCTACCACCCAGCTCACCTTGCCGTCTGGGAGCTCCCACAGTCCTTTTACACTTCCTGACCCATAAGTGTTCACAATCCCCAGTCCATGTGACTCTTTATCACTTCCAGGTCAGGTACAAGTCCTTTTCTTCACCCCGGAAGTACGTCACTTCTGTCATCGCTCCTCCTATGATGCACTTCCGGGTTATAGGGCACATATGACTCTTCGGTCCTCCCTGCAGCTCCCTCTTGCGGCCCCTGTGGTATCCAGCAGGGCTGTGTATAAAAACTACATTGTCCATGATTCCCTGCTGGTCTTCGGGGCACCTCCATAGTGCAGGGAGGGCTCCATCTGGCGGCCTGGGGTATTGGCCGGGATTACAAGCCAGCCATATACCACAATATATATATATATATATATATATATATATATATATATATATATATATATATATATACTGTATATATATAATATGTATATGTATGTACAGTATGTATGCACTTAGCACTGAAGCAATGTAAATATATAAAAAACATGTATGTCAAACAAATATTTATAAACAAATCTTTTTTTACCTTTAAAATAAATATATACATTATAAAATATCAAACTGACATAGATTTTACCATATAGTGAACATATGCTTTTCTTTGGTAGCCACTAAACAGATGGACTTGTTTTGAGAAATCATGACACTCATCTTTATGTGTGATTCTGTAGGTAAAAACAGCAAAAAAGATTTGAAGAGAGGGTTTCCCTGTAAATGATTTTATATTGTCTGCATTAACTGGCATACTTTCAAAAAATCAAGACATAATTATTGTGTCTAGGAAATTCACATACTGCTTATAGGAGATGTGACTTGGCACCCATGTCAAGTTATCAAGGTTGATCAGCTAATTGAATAAATGGGAAATGGAGAGAAATTGTTTATGGTCTACCTGACATTCACATCTGATAATAAGAAACAGAATGAAAAAGCAGTGACCTGAGATCTTTATTCTTTTCACACAGTTTAAAACAAATAATTTTTAGAAAGAATGAGAAATAATTATTCCACAAGGGAAAAATGTTTTGATCCTAAAATTATGTCAGTGTTTCCATACAATGCAATAGTTGTCCTTAATGGTTAATCAAAATATTTTCCTGTAATGTTCTGTTTTGTGAAGTTCTGTATACTATAGATACATTTATATTTATTAAAGAATAATTTATTTAAATATATCAAATACATGTATACTCGTACATTCATGGTTATGAATGAAATGAGAATGTCATTTAAAGAATGTTGTGTCTTTAACTGTTTGGCCAGCTGTCATTCTCTGATTAATTACATTAATAACAATCATTGTATAATATTATTAATAAAACATAATTTAGTGTATAAGTATAGCTACTGTACATAAAAAGTAAGGAAACCCTCTGTGTCATGTTACTAGCCAAACTTTGACTGAAAGTTACTGTATTTAAAAGAACTGTAACCCCTGGAAAATACAGAAGGTTCAGATGGATTTTTTTAACAAAAATAACATAAGGGGTAAAAATATTAAATTGGTAACATATGTGGACTTTTTAGTGTTTTGAGAAGTATGTTTTTTTTAATAATTGCTATCAGTCTCCGATATGTTGATCTACCTACATTATATGGGTATAAAAATGAAGCAATGACAACCATAAGAATGAACACTGATTCATTAAAAAAATATTAATACACAAATGTTGTAAAAAATGTGAACTCATTTATGCTAGTGGGCTTTATTTAAATTTAAAGTTATCAAAAAATAAAAAAGCTACATCACTTACTCTCCCCATTTCTAAAAGGTGGTGGAAAAAAGCAGACTGACTCCACACTGTTAACTCTTTAGAAGACTGAAGCACAATGTCTTGTAGCCAGAGGTGGGTAGTAACGAGTTACATTTACTCCGTTACACTTATTTGAGTAACTTTAAAAAAAAATTGTACTTCTAAGAGTAATTTTACTGCACAATACTGTTTACTTTTACTTGAGTACATTTGTGAAGAAGAAATGCTACTCTTACTCCGCTACATTGGGCAAAACTCAAATCATTACTTTTTTTCCATTAGATACAGTACGCTATATTTTTGCCAGAGAGAATCTGCCAGTGGATCTACTGCATGACTGTTTCAGTAATCAGACGTAGTAACAATAATCACAAGACTCCGTTTCACCAATCAGACGTTGCAACAATAATCACATGGCTCCATTTCTCAAATCAGACGTAGCCATGCATTCACATGACCACACACAAACTGTCACGCCCTAGCGGCACAAATTCCTTTACAGACAGTGGACAAGGAAAAAAAGAATACTGTACATGAAAAATGAGAGCCAACTCCTGCTAAAGATTAACTATCACTTCACTGAGTGAAGAACAAGTACGTTTTAACCAAACATGTACAGACACAGACAGTCAAGGTAAAGTGAGACTTCTTGGACGTGCACAAGCTGCCTTGTTCTAATGTTATTTTCTGTCAGCTGTGCTATTTGTAGGGCAAGTGAATATGCAGTATTATACTGTCAGTGTACAGCAGGTGTGCCCACACTGTTTTCGGCTTGCAAGCTACTTTTATAATGACCAGGTCGAAATGATCTACCTACATTAAAAATGCTATATATATATATATATATATATATATATATATATATATATATATATATATATATATATATATATAGTGAGAAGAAGAGACAAGAGAAATGGCAAGGTTTGGGGCAGCCACCCATTTAATTCGGTATCCTGGTTGCAAAAGTAAATGATTCATAATTGAGTCAAGTTTACACTACAGAGTCCAAAACAGAACTGCCTTCCAGGGAAAAGGTGTGAGGCTTTATAGGAAGTTTGGGAGAAGTGATGTCATCACTGTTGTCCTCGGGGCCGGGACCGGAAATGATGCCATCCTCGAGGCCAGGGCCGGAAGTGATGTGTCCCGAGTTGAGGTGGTGGCTCCTGGTGGGATTTCCCGGGAAAGGCCTGCAGGGAACTTAGAAAGAGCATCAGTGTACCCCGCCCCCCCCGGGCAGATGTATTATCATTCATCTGTAAGCCCTTCGGCTGCCTCCTATGCACACGTGTGTGACAATATATATATATATATATATATATATATATATACACAACCCCAATTCCAATGAAGTTGGGACGTTGTGTAAAGCTTAAATAAAAACAGAATACAATGATTTGCAAATCCTTTTCAACCTATATTCAATTGAATACACTACAAAGACAAGATACTGAGTGTTCAAACTGATAAACTTTATTGTTGTTTTGCAAATCTTCACTCATTTTGAATTTGATGCCTGCAACACCTTCCAAAAAAGCTGGGACAGGGGCATGTTTACCACTGTATTATATCACCTTTCCTTTTAACAACACTCAATAAGCGTTTGGGAACTGAAGACACTAATTGTTGAAGCTGTGTAGGTGGAATTCTTTCCCATTCTTGCTTGATGTACAACTTCAGTTACTCAACAGTCTGGGGTCTCCGTTGTTATATTTTGCGCTTCATAATGTGCCACACATTTTCAATGGGAGACAGATCTGGACTGCAGGCATGCCAGTCTAGTACCCGCAGTCTTTTACTGTGAAGCCACACTGTTGTAACACATGCAGAATGTGGCTTCACATTGTCCTGCTGAAATAAGCAGGGATTTCCCTGAAAAAGACGTCGCTTGGATGGCAGCATATGTTGCTCCAAAACCTGTATGTACCTTTCAGTATTAATGGTGCGTGCCTTCACAGATGTGCAAGTTACCCATGCCACGGGCATTAACACACCCCCATACCATCACAGATACTGGCTTTTGAACTTTGCGCTGAAAACAACCCGGATGGTCCTTTACCTCTTTGGCCCAGAGGACACAACGTCCATGATTTCCTAAAACAATTTGAAATGTGGACTCGTCAGACCACAGCACACTTTTCCACTTTGCGTCAGTCCATCTCAGATGAGCTCAGGCCCAGAGAAGCCAGCGGCATTTCTGGGTGTTGTTGATATATGGCTTTCGCTTTGCATGGTAGAGTTTTAACTTGCACTTGTAGATGTAGCGACGAAGTCTGTTAACTGACAATGGTTTTCTGAAGTATTCCTGAGCCCACGTGGTAATATCCTTTACAGAATGATGTCGGTTTTTAATGCAGTGCTGCCTGAGGGATCGAAGGTCACGGGCATACAGTGTTGGTATTCGGCCTTGCCGCTTACGTGCAGAAATTTCTCCAGATTCTCTGATTCTTTTGATGATATTAAGGACAGTAGATCATGAAATCCCTAGATTTCTTGCAATTGTACGTTGAGAAACGTTGTTCTTAAACTGCTGGACTATTTGCCCACGCAGTTGTTCACAAAGTGGTGAACCTCGCACCATCCATGCTTGTGAACGACTGAGCCTTTTGGGGATGCTCCTTTCATACCCAATCATGACAAACACCTGTTTCCAATTAACCTGTTCACCTGTAGAATGTTCAAAACAGGTGTTTTTTGAACACTCCTCAACTTTCCCAGTCTTTTGCTGCCCCTATCCCAGCTTTTTGGAACATGATGCAGGCATCAAATTCAAAATGAAGATTTGCAAAACAACAATAAAGTTTATCAGTTTGAACATTTGATATCTTGTCTTCGTAGTGTATTCAATTGAATCTAGGTTGAAAAGGATTTGTAAATCATTGTATTCTGCTTTTATTTACGTTTTACACAACGTCCCAACTTCATTGGAACTGGGGTTGAATATATATATATATATATATATTGTCAGGGATGCCAGGGGCAACGACCCGGCCGGGACGCCATGAAGGACCGGAAGAGGGTCAAAGCCTACCCTGGACCACGTGAGGGCCGCCTTCCTGGTTGCTCTGGGGGCCACGTGTTGAGGGCATGGAAGCCCTACCCTGTAGGGGCCCGTGGTCACCACCAGGAGGCGCACCAATGCCTTGGGGACCTGTTGCCCCAGCACTTCCGCCACACCAGGAAGTGCTGGGGGGAAGACTTTGGACAACACCCGGAGAGCTGCCGGGAGAACAGCCGGCACTTCAGCCATGTGTGTCAGAAGCACCTGGAGCTCATCCGGGTCATGTATAAAAGGGGCCATCTCCTTTCATTCGAGGCTGGAGTTGGGTGGAGGCAGGACAAGGCAAGAGAAGAGAGAGTGGAGGCGGCCCGAAGAAAGGCTTATTGTGGCCTGGACTTTGTGTGTTTGGAGTTTGTGCACTATTTGGACTATTCTGGGTCTGAGTGACCATGTATTGTACATATTTTGTAAATAATAAACGTGTGGTGGTGAAGAACAACATGTCCGCCTGTCTGAGTCCGGGTCGGCTCCACAATATATATATATATATATATATATATATATATATATATATATATATATATATATATATATATATATTGTGACAGTAGGGGGTGCTGTCACTCCTCCAAACCTGCAGACAACACATTCAGACACCAGGTAAAAGTCCCAGAAATGATTTTAATCTCTTCAATAATGTGCACAAAGCACCTCCACATCCACAATACACAACAATTATCAATAATCAATAAAATAATAAATCCTCCACTCCACCCAGCAGCTCTGTCACACTCCTTCCTGTGGTTTCCCATTGTCCTTTTTGTAGTCCTTGACCTGGAAGTGTTTCTGTCCCTCAGTCCATGTGATTCCATAACACTTCTGGGTCAGATGAAAACTCTTCTTTGTTTTCAGCCCGGAAGTACTTCAATTCTTCTGTCCCCATGACTAGGGAATAGTTCCGGGCTATAAGGAAAATATAAATCCCTGTGCCTCCCTGCAGTGTCCCCTGGCAGTCCCCACGGTATCCAGCAGGGCTGTGAAGCCGAACTCCATTGTCCATGATGCCCTGCGGGAGTTCGGGGCACCTCCATGTTGCAGGGAGGACTCCATCTAGCGGCCTGGGGGTGTTGGCTGAGATAAATTGCCAGCCATCTCTCACAATATATATATATATATATATATATATATATATTGAGTATACTTTATACATAAAATATATGTTGTCATACCTTGCATAACTGAATAACCGTTATGGCACAATAATAATTCAATACATTTATGGTCACTACAGTATTTGGATTTAATAATCTTCTTGTGGGAAAAGGCTGACTCGCATAAATAAGTAGAGCCGAATAATACAGTCAAGGAGGTAGCACATTTCCTCATGTTTGGGTAATTTTCCTCTGTGAGTAAGTTCCAAAACTGTCCATGAGTCCCATACTTCAGCTGAATGTCATCCTCCACTGTAGAGGAGTTTTAGGTGAAACAATGTTGCAATTTCTGGTGTGGGTGAATCACCCTCAACATCTTCCCTAAATGGATAGCACTTAAATGTAGCGATTGGCTCAAGCAAAGCTGAGTCTTGAAACCGTCTGTCAAAGTCTGACAGACAATTTTCAATCTGCTCTGTGTAGCATATGCTGTCAAGTTGCACACACGCCATCCATTGTGTCTCCACCTCTGACGTGAGGTTTTGGATGTTCCCCAAATCAAGGCGCTGCTGGTTTGAGGACAGAGGTTGCATTTTTCGTTCGAAAGCATTAACTGAGCTAATCATATTGACCATGGTTTTCTCTTTTACTTGCAGCTGTAAATTAAGCTCATTCAATATGTTGTTCAGATCGGAAAAAAAAAGCCAAGTCTAGCGGCCATTGATCGTTATGAAGTTGCTTGTATTCTGCATGTTTAATGACAAGGAGAAACTCCTTTTTCTCTGGCCAGGGGTCTTGAAATCTCAGCAGGCATTTCTACCTAACCGCCTGCCTCAAAGAAGGCCTTTTTTATCATCTCTCCATCTTGGAAGGACTTCTTGTGCTTAATGATCGAGTGACTCACCTGGAACGATGCTTCGGTGTGTCTGCCTTTGCTTTTGAATTCAGCTGAGTGAAAAATGACGGCTGTCTGATTAGTTCCCTCTCCTTTCTCTTTCTCAGATCGCTTTTTGGAAGGAAGTCAGTTTTGTAGTTTTTATGAACAGTTCGAAAGTGCCTTCCTACATTTTCCTTCTTTGGAATAGCAATGATAGATTGACAGATCAGACAAATGCACTCCGATTGTGACATTGTGAGAGAAAAAAATCCTCTTCCAATTCCACATCCAGCCCATACCAAACAATTTTTTTTTTAAATCCCTTCGTTAGTCGATATAAATAGGCTAACTTATACACCCAGAGTTTTGCAGTAGCTTGCACGTTTGATTGTGCGTGCAGGATGACCAGTGTGTTAGAAGAAAAGAGATCTCAGATTGGCCACCCTGTATGTCAATCAAGTGGCAAATGCCAAAGGGAGGATATATGATAGACTAACATATAAAAAAAAATTCTTTTTGAATCCAACACGATCTACCTGCACTACCTTTGTGATCTACCAGTCAATCGCGATCGACATATTGGGCACCCCTGGTGTACAGTACATCTTGTCACTGTAAGCAGTTTGCGCTGTTCAAGCATACATGTTACCTACTGTAGATATTGGCTTCAAAAGCTTTGTTGTGAAAAACTGAGATTTTGAACTTTGTGTTATTTGTGCATCTTTATTTTGTAAAAATGTTATTTATTTTTATTCATTTTGTATTTCATTATTTGGAATTAGCAGAATTTGCACATTACTTTATATTTTGTCTGTCTTATTACAACATTTCTAAAAAATAAATAATTTATTATGATCAAACAGTTACTCAGTACATGAGTAGTCTTTTCACCAAGTATTTTTTTACTCTTACTTGAGTGATTTTTTGGATGACTACTTATTACTTTTACTTGAGTAATATTATTTTGAAGTAACGTTACTCTTATTTGAGCACAATTTTTGGCTACTCTACCCACCTCTGCTTGTAGCGCTTCAATGATGTTTTCTCTCGCAGAACACTGTAAACTTTTTAAGTTACAATTTGTTTATTGATGGTCTGAAGTAATAATGTTGGCAGGTTTTGTTTGGAGAATGTTAGGAATGGGTAATATCTGAAAATGTAAAATCATGGACTTTTCTCTGCAGAGACTATGGTGCCAGTCTTAAAGTAAATACTCGAAGTAATGCAGCAGTTGGATCTACTGTCTTTCAACCCTAGAGACCACTGTCTGGTTCCCAAACAAGTCAGTGTTTACATAAATTTCGCTGATTTGTTTAATTTCCTTGCAAATTTCAAACATATATAGGTGAACTAGTGAATCAAATTTTGTCTGCAATGAGTATGAGTTTGCTAGAATGTACACCACAATAAACTAACACTCAGCTTGATGCTGTTGGGGGTAGGCTATGACACATAAAAACACTTTGTTGAAAATAAGTTGGATCATGAAACCAGAGAATGAAGTTCTGAACACTTTTAGGAATATTGCTTAGTAGATAACACCTTAGTTTAAATGAAACTTGTAGTTCACTTTGGTTTCTTAGTATTTTGTTTATATATTACCTTTATAAATGAAGACCTAAGAATAATAATAATAATAATAATGGCCCAGGTTATCAAGGTACTGTTACTCTTGTTACTTGATATAGCCAATAGTATCACTTTTGATATGATATAACAACAACAAAAACAATTTTATTGTTGTAATTGTTAAATCACCTGTAGCTCACAAACTGTTTCACCTATTTACTTGAAATTTCGTACACATATAATACATGACGTCTACTATCCGCTTTCGGGGTGATGATTTTTATTACTCTTTTTATTTTTATTTTATTTTATTGTAGATTCAACTCTCGGCAGCACACAGCATGGCGGCCATGCAGCGCATGCCTATGGGCACCGTTCTCATTCCCTACCACCTTCGCTAATCATTCTTGAGGCAGATTGAAGACTTAAGTGCCAGCTTAAGTGAAAAATTAAAGAAAACATACTAAGTAATTGCAACACAAAAACTAACTTAATCAGTTTTAATGAGAAAAGATGCAGATGAAAGAAAAGAAGCAGCAGGTCGCTAGGGTGGAAAAAAGAAGAGCTGCTCCTGAAGCAACAAGCGAATCAACCTCTGAGCAAACGAATGGTAAATAGAGACAGAGAAAGAGGAGGAAAACTAGGAATGATCAAGTCAAGTGTATTCACTGCACGTTATCGTGCAGTACGCCATTACTGGTAATATATAAAATACTACTTCTACTACTAATAAAAACATAAAAACTACTATTACTACTACTGAGCGTAATTGATAAATGTACTTGTGCAGTAAATATAGGGTCAAAATAAAGTTGAATATTTACATATTTTAAAAAAATCAATGAGAATATACAGTATCCTCTCTACTTACAGTATGTATTTATCTCAACTTTATTTATACCTGCCAATGATTGCAGGTAGCAACAAGGCATTAACTAAATTTGTAATGTTATTTGGCAATAAAATTAATGAACACTTTAGGTTAATCAGAGTTAATTGCTCTCTTTCTATGTCAAAGTTGTTTGCCTGGTGCTTTTCCTCAATTCAGCCAATAATTAACTAGTAAGCAAGAGAGCCTATGTGTGATGACAAAATTTACAAATGCAACAACACTCAGAGAACTTCATATGTTGACTAACATTAGCAGCCTGAGGTCTATATGGCAGTAATAAATAATCCTCAACATCTCAGCTAGGTATTGTAACATCAGATACCATCTAAAAACTCTCAATATCAAAACTAGTACACATAATGCTACTCCATTGATACTCCAGAAAACCGCTAGCTTTATGCAGTAGCAGAGTATAGAAGTTACAAATTTAGATTTGTAAACCACACCTACAAATGGAGCACAAGCTGCTTCTTCATTCTTTTGTTTTTTTCATTTCTGTGTTCCTGACTGGTATTGACTTGAAGCCATCTCTCTGTTCGTTAATAGAAGATTATCACAGCGGGTGACTGTCAACGATGTTAATTTGATGATTCATGAAACAGCAATAACTCCAAAAGAGTCAAGCTGTGAACCTCCAGACCTCTGCTCGGTTAAGGAGGTTGTCGCTTTGCATTATACATCTTTGATGTTATGCAATACGAAGGTAACACTATATGGTTTAGAAGTAGGGTTGTGAGTGGAGTTATCTGACTTAAGTCGAGTAAACCATATGACAAAAGTGGCAATCCAATTGGCTGTCTAAAGTAGCACCTGAATTACAGAGGTCTGCAAAACCAAAAGAGCCTCCACCCCCCCCACATTTGTGTTCTGATCGCTGGACCCACAAGCAGTGCATGAGCTGTGTATAGGAAGAGGCAGCTCTGTCTGTATGTCTTCTGAAAACATTTGACAAAAATATAACGGGTTGGATAATGGATGGATGGATGGATAGCCATTTGACAAAATATATAGCCTGCAACATATATAGTATATGATTATATACAATAGGTAAACTATATATTTGGAAGTATTATATACAGTACATACACTGTTTATTATCTTACGAACATTTTTCTCATGATGATTGTTCAACAACCTTACAACTTGTGGTAAGAAACTATCCCTGAATCTATTGGTGTGATTGCCAATGGTCTTATACTATAAGCCAGAAGGAAGGAGTGAGAAAAGCAACTGTTCTGGGTGGCTGAAGGCTTTAATTAATACTTTTTGCCTTTCTAAGGTAGTCAGTGTTATATATACTAAAAAGAGAAAGAGAAAAGCAGCTAGGAGAGCAGCTGTCATATTTTGTGCCACCTTCAGTACACTCTGCAGTGCCTTAAGGTCTTGGGTCAAGCAGGTACCCTATCAAGTTGTGATGCAACCAATGAAGTATGACTCTACTATGCACTTGTAGAAGCTTGTGAGAACATATGGAGAAATGCAAGCTGTCCTAAGACATCTAAGAAAGTAGAGGTGCTGATAACTCCATTTGACAAGAGACAAAGAGTGTTGTACTTACATCAGTTTCTCAGTAAGTCACACCAAGAAATTTAAAGCCACTCACTCTTTTCACAGAATCCTCTTTGTTATTAATGGAAATGTGGCCTACCATCTTTGACCAGTTCCTTTGTTTTGCTGAGGTGAGAGTGAGGTTATTGCCCTGGCACCACTGAGTCAGCAGGAAGGCTTCTTCTCTATAAGCTGTCTGAGCACTGAGAGTGATCAGGCCTATAATGGTAGTGTCATCAGCAAATTTAATAATGGATTTTGGTCTATTGTTGGCCATACATTTCGAGGTGAACAAGGAGTACAGAAGAGGACTCCGCACACTACACTGTGAAATGCCTGTTTAAATGTTTGAGTGGAGGATGTGATTCTGATATACTGTACATGCTGAGATCTTTTGGTTAGGAAGTCCAAAGTCCAGTTTTAAAAGGTGAAGCTGAATCCTAAACTGAGGAGTCTGGTGATTACCTTTCTTGATACAACAGTGTTAAATGCTGAGTTGTAGTCTATAAGCAAGACTATTCAATAGCAGCTTATATTATTCAGATGTTCCAGAATGGTATAAAATACAAAAAATATGGCCTACTCTGCAGAATGGTTGTGACAGTATACAAACTGAAGGTGATCATGGTTATCTGGAATATTCAATTTAATATGGCCTAGCAACATTCTCTCAAGTCCCTTCTCCATGATCAGAGTGAGTGTAACTCTAGCTATTCAGACATTCCATTTTTGTTTTTGTGTTTTTTTTTGATCACAGGAATAATTGTTGTCCTTTTGAAGCAAGTGAGGACAACAGATTCTCTCAGTAAAATATTAAAGATGTCACTGAAGACGCCAGGTAATTGGTTACTTCCTGAAATCTCATCCAACCTGGATGCCTTGTGAAGATTAGTTCATATAAAGTCCTCTGTATACCTCTTTAAAACATACTGTATGTCTAGGCAAACATATAAAGGAGCTGAATCTCCTTGCTGTTACGCAAACCATAGACTGATATCATTCAACTGAAATGGGTCTTGACCTTCTTACCTTTTCTCTTCAGATAAAAGTGTTTAGGACAAAGCCTACACAGAGGAACAATATCCATTCAGAGAGATAAGCTATGCTAGTTTTACTGTTTACTTTTGCTTTCCAGAGCATATGACAACCAGCAGGAAGACAAATACATTGATGAATTTGCAAGGTCAGTATACTGATCAAAGAAGTATAAAACCACAAAACAACAGACAAGTTAATAATAGAAAACAGACACTTCAAAGCTAATGAGTAGGACTTGACAAAGAAAAGTAGAAAATAATAAAATACTCGAGAATATTGGAAATAATGTATTGACTCAGTTACTAAGTGGTCAGTGAATGTACTGAAAATTAAAATTATGGTGTTCAAACATAATTCCTCCCAAGTACAGCAGAATAAAAAAAACAAAATATTAAACTTTTTGATGAATTGTGGTATGTTATCAAATTTTAATAGGGTTGAAAACATATTTTTGGGACTTCATTTTATGTTGGGATTTTTAATTAATCACTTTCATTTTCGTTTAGATTTATCATTTTACTTAATCATCATGTTTTGGAATTACCCCAGCAATCTTGTTTTTTAGTTGGTGCTGCCATTTTCGATATTCTTTTTTATGATATGATGACTTAATGTATGGAGGTGCAACCCTGGAAGGCTACACCATTGTGGATGCATTTTTAAAAATTTGCACAAATGCTCAAGTTTTTGGTAATCTGGTTACTAACATTTTAGCTAGGAATTTTAAACCTTTAGCTTTCAATTTATCATTTTTATGCTGACACCTGAATTTTTGCCTTTTCCTTTACAACCCCGGCTCTTATTTTGGTTGGCATTTCAGCTTCTGTTCCACTCATATTCACTAGGAGGCAGTAGAAACTGCTGGCTGCAACAATTTATTTTAATGCCCTCCTGGGTTGTTTTGCATGTTGGGTGTTACTTTGAGCAAACAGAAGCCATTTTCCTATTGATTAACAAAATTAAATCTAAAAAATAGTAATTAAACCATACAAATGTGAAATGGCTAATAGCCATTAGTTTCCTGCATTATTTGTTACATGTTATGACTTATCCATGTTGTATATTTATATGTATTTTTTTAACTTGATATGGATGCATATTTATTCATTCCTAACTGGCATTGATTTAGTTAGTAATTTGTGTCTACTGTGTCATTGTACAATGTATTGTCACTACAAGTTAATGCAACAGTGGTCCTACCAACAAATACTTTTCATTGTGCTTTACAACAAAATGGCAATAAATTGAATAGAATCAAGTGGACTTTTGGATTTACTTGCCACAATAGGAACTAAAAGCACTAACTTAGAAGGATTTTTTTGTGTGCTTGCAAATTTAAATGGAGAATCTTCTCAGTGGGACATACTGAAACAGCATTTCAAAGTGCTCACAGCATTTGTATGAGCTTTCAGAAAATTACAGTACTTTGCATATAACGTGTGGAGACAAACAAATGAGATGAAGATGGGGAAAACACATCAGCTTTTCCCAGCAGTAATAATTAATCGTGCACAAGGAACGTATAGGTCTTCTTGTTCACACTATGATATTTATTAGTCTATGCTTATAATTTTATTTTCCATACAAAATTCCCCTGTTGATGTTTTCTTGGTCTTTCTAGACTAAGGTTATATTGTGCATGGTGCAAACAAGAAGCTTTTAGGAAAATCAGTTAAATTGCACAGTTCAGCAACCGTGGCACTGAAAGTTCTTGATTTGTGATTGTTCTTCCTAGAAAAATGTGTTTGTTCTTCCTAGAAAAATGTGTTTACATCTTGTTAAAGGTGAAAAGTTCTGGCATATTTTATTTTGACATTAATCCTTATTAGCAAAGGTTGTAATTTTAATAAAGGTGTGTGCACTATTGGTATGTAATGTGTGTATTTATGTGTGCACCCCGTTTAATAAAATAAACAAATAAAAAGAGAGCAAAAGAAAATTTCAAACATCACATGGGACACATAGTTAGCTTCTTGTAGTCTGTGAATAGCTTCCTGAGGAGCTGTGGTCTGTGGTTTTCAAAAGAACATCTGACCAGAGATTAGTTAGGTAGAAGAGGAAACAGAAGGGGTAGAGTTGGCGACTTGCAGGCTGGAAGTGATGTCAGAAGTCTTCTGGGAGTTTCTTTTTCACTCTAATATAAAAAAAAAACTGTATTAATGGTGGTATCAAACCAAAAACCTTCCCTGAATTTTTAGATGATCTAACATCCATCAGACACTACTGATGCTTACGTGCATGAAAATATACTCACCTTATTAAAAAGACAAGTATCTGTGTGTTTGCCTTAATATCTGTGTGTCCATCCAGTTGCTGGAATGGGATTCGTAAAAGCAGTATTAATATCTGTGATGCGGCATCTGTTGACAGACACATGAATGTTGCTGTCAAGGTAAGTAAACCTCTCTAAATGGTGGACACTCTCTCTGCAGACAGACACACTACTGATGGCTTTGCCCAAGAGGTCATTTAAAGCCTGGATCTTGGTTTTTATCTAGGACACTCACAAGCCCAGACACTCAAGACTCCTCACTCAGTCTCTTGAGAGCCCTAATCAGAACAGCCTCCATTGACTCCACAAAGATCACAGCATTGTTGGCAAAGATAAGATCAATGGATCAATGGACCAACAGATGCACCACAGCCGCTGGACCACATGACTCTGCTCAACATCCAGTCCATGCAAGCATTGAGCAGCAAAGGAGTAAGAACACACCCCATCTCCGTAATGGAAGCAAAGATTGCTTA
Source organism: Polypterus senegalus (assembly GCF_016835505.1). Lineage (NCBI taxonomy): Eukaryota > Metazoa > Chordata > Cladistia > Polypteriformes > Polypteridae > Polypterus > Polypterus senegalus. The sequence continues at coordinate 137,828,889 of NC_053160.1, forward strand.
CAGTGCCAGAAGAACAACCCTACCACCAGCCAGAAAAGTTCACTCTAGATACCACAGAACCCTGCAGTCTTACCTAACCTCAGTTGGTTCACTTCCTATACAATCTCAGTGGTTAACAACAAGTTGGAGGATCACCTTCAAAAACCATGGACCCAAAGATATCCAATGTCCTAGGCGTAGGATCAGCTTTAAACAGCTGCTCAAAGTATCTAGGTTAGCAGGTCACAACTGCAGCATCATCCAACATTCATGTTTCTGGTGACTCTTTCTATGAAGCCAGTAGATGTATGGTTGGAAGAGCTACCGATATATTTGCAAAGCAATGAAGGTCCAGGTTTTTTAGAGTCCTGGTGCTTCCTATTTTCCTGGTCTAAGCTTTGCAAAAATTTGGAATAGGACTCATACAATACATTACAAAACATATTTCAATAGATGGTGCTCTACAAATGTTAACTTTGAATATGTTTAATATATAGAGGAGACATGGAGAGAGAGGGAGACAGTATATATAGTAGCTAATTCTTAATTTAATTTTTTTTCCCTCAAATATTCTTGTGTTAAAGCTGGTTTCAACCACTTAAACTCTTCAATCTTTGGAAATTATAATAATTATTTACTTATGCAAGCATTAAGAAATTGTTTTTCTCTATGTTAACTTGCGTGACTAAACACTCTTTTAGTATCCTGGCATAGCAACTTAGAATGGTCATCTGCACATAACTGGGGTATTAAGTAAATGTTTAAATGACATAGTTAGATTTATCAAAGTTTTCATTTGACAGTGAGATTTACTTCAAAGCCTATTTAATGAATGTTATTTTTCTTTAAAATGTTTCATTTTGAAATGTTTATTAGCCTGCTTAACAGACTACTATAAAGCAGCCACAAGACATCTCTTGGGACTTGCATCACAAAGTTAAATACATTGTTGGTTTTAACCCATGTACAGAAGGAAAAATGAAATCTTCATATATTTTGATGTTTTTCATCTTTCAGGGAAAAAATACAAATAACTGGAGGAGAACTGAAGAAAGACACCACTTTGGATTCAATTTCCTACACTTCTCTGCATCACATATTTGTTTGCAGCTTTTATCTAACTAGACAACCTTGGGCTCACTGTTAACATCCTTATAATACCATGTGGAGATCAAATGATAAGGAAGTGGGGGTATCAATACTATTCTTTATGGTGGTTCAACATTTCTGAGGAGATATGTCTTCGCTTTGGTTTTGTTAATTTTTCTCGTTACATGACTTAGAAACTCACAATTCAGATCCTCTTCTTTTTCTCTGGAATTGGCGTCTCACACTAATAAATGATGACTTAACCTAATATACCATTTTATTCCTTCTCCTCTTCATTTCAGAAATTCTTTGTAGTCATTTCAGGTCATAGAAGTAGCAACATGGCAGGTCTATAATACAATGAAGAATCTCAAGCTCAGGAAATAAGCACCTTGGAATTAAAGCAAAGGTTACTTCATGCCACACAAGGCAAAGGGCACATCAATGGAAATGTGAAATTGCTACTGCTACTACCACTACCAGGTCTGTATGAACTGCCAGAAGTAGTCTGTAATGTATATCATATTTTATCCGTTCACTGCAGTAAGCTTGCTAAGTAAAGAGATGACATAAAACAAGGATAAGTTGTGTGCCTCCAGATACAGAGTTGGTTTCCATTCTGAATTTGACAAAGCTACCAAGGAAGTCTTCATGTGCTCCTTCCCATTTTGTATGATGCTTCTGTTTCAGATGTGCAAAATCCTAGTTTCGAAAGAACAGATCAGTATGTATGCAAAAAATGTTTTTCAAGTAAACACCTGGCCCGGCAGTAGCTAATGGTGCTATTGAACATGTAGTGTGCAGTTTGTTGTGGCGTATGTGTAGCCTGCATATTCCTTCCATGTTATTTTGGATTATTCTTTTTCACTGCAAAGTCAATGGATTGTAAATTTCAGATGTAGCTATTTCAAATTAGGCAGTTCATAGACAAGAGACTTTTGTGAGTATCTGGTGGTTGGGAGGCTCTCATTTTCTTGCAATGTTTAAATCTACTACATATAGTTGTGTTCTATGAGATTATAGCACTATCAGAGGGTATTGCAATGCTCTGATGCTAATCAAGACAGACCAGGCACTTGCATCCCACTGTCTGATTAATTTTTTGTGATGTGAAAGATACATGCAATAGCAAGTTTAGTTAGTCATTAGCAAAATAGGGGCAGACAATATTGATTTGGTAGGTTCATGTAAATGTTAGAGAAGTCTGTACAAGTAAAGGAAAACTCTAGCATGGACAAAAGAAATGATCACATGACAAAAATGCCACTGCTCTTTTAAAATAGTTTCTAGCTACTAAGTGAAGCATTTGTTTATTCAAGGGCAGCACAATAGTTTTAATCTACTCTCAGATAATTTCTGTTTACAACCAGTCTACAACTGAAAATAAATAAAAAATTAAAATTCAAGAAATCGATTGTGCACCAATTGGAAATGGTTATTGAATATTGAATATTTTTTAGTGTTCTAATATGTGAATTGTGGATTCACACACATCTTTTTATGATACTGTTGGTCAAGGAAACATATTTTTTTTAAGTCTTCAATTTTGGACTACTATCATGCAAATCTGTGATACCTGTAGTAAACATTTCTCTCTGAAGTTATACATTTTTATAAGATCCTGCAATTCAATTTTAGGATCGCCAATGCACCTAACCTGCATGTCTTTGAACTGTGGGAGGAAACCCACACAGACACGGGGAGAACATGCAAATTCCACGCAGGGAGGACCCAGGAAGTAAACCCAGGTCTCCTTACTGTGAGGCAGCAGCACTACCACTACGTTAAGTCTAAAATAATTTTGATAAATTTCTACACACCTAATGTGGATGATAGACATTTCTTCCAAAATGTATTTGCATCTATTCCTAATATGAACACTCATAAAATTATTATGGCTGGAGACTTTAGTTGTGTTTTAAACCCAAATCTGGATAGGTCTTCAGCTACAGTGGCGCTAATATCTAATACTGCAAATGTAAACACGCATTTTGTAATGGATCATAACTTATCAGACCCAAGGAGATTTTTAAATCCAAACTCAAGAGCGTATTCCTTCTTCTTATCAGTATATCAAGAACTGACTGTTTCTTTAGATAGAATTATTATTATAAGTAATAATTTATTGCCCACTATCAAATCTTGCGAAGTACGATTCTATTGTTATTTCTGATGAAGCCCCAACCCAACCCCAACACCCACTCCTCCCGCCAGCCCCGAAAAGCATGGAGCTTAAATCGCTATGCCCTACAAACTAATTTTGTTGCTGGTGTCTTAAGCCCATGTCATTAGCCAAAAGGAACTGTATAGAATTCATCTCCAAGCAAATCGATTGTGTTCTACAGACAAATGCATCCTCAACGCTCTCTGCAGGAATACTCTGAGAAACTCTGAAGACTTTTTAGGAGGACAGATTTTTTCATATCTTTCTCACAAACATAAATTGGAAACCAAGAAGGTGTCAGAGTTAATTAGCAAAATTACCAGAAGAGATCATGGTACACCAGGTATCCAAATGTCAATGTCAATTTATTTATATAGCATATTTAAAACAACATAGGAATGCTGTGGCAAAAGTGCTTTACAATAAAAGAAGAAAAAAAACATACAATTATTTAACATAAATAAAATAAATAATAAATACAAGTCAGATTACATAATCAAAATGAGGAAACCATCAGTATTACTGAAGGTAACGGAAAGCAAGTGAATAGAAGTCTTTAATCTTGTTTTGAACAGTTCAATTGTAGACGACTCCTTTATGTAATGAGGTAAAGAGTTCCACAGGCGAGGAGCAGCAGCTGAAAAATCTCTGTCCCCCTTAGTTTTATACTTGGTATGAGGGACAACAAGAGACAACTGACCAGGGGCCTCATGCATAACTCCGTGCGTAGAATTCGCACTATAACATGACGTAAGCACAAAAGCCAAAATGTGCTTACGCACAAAAAAATCCAGATGCAGGAATCTGTGCGTACTCCAACTTCCACGTTCTTCCGCTACATAAATCCCGGTCAGCGTGAAAAGTAATGCACGTGCACGCACCTGCTGTCCCGCCCCAATTCCTCCCAGAATTACGCCTCTTTGAATATGCAAATCAATATAAATAGCCCTTAAGCTCAGCATTCTGTGAAAAGACAATGGGAAAAGCAAGGGGTAAAATATAAGAATTTCAGCGAATAATAAGTGGAGGCAAAAGAAAAACATACTATTTGTTGATTTAAACAGTGGTATAATCAACAAAAGGAAGCTGATCAAGTGACACAGTGTGTTGGAGAAACTCGAAAGCTCAAGTTCACAAAGTCACACAGTGCCCGAAATAAAAAAAGTCAGATATCAAATTTGCCTTGACAAGGCGAGTTGTAGCCCACCGTCTGAGCTTATTACGGTACAGACAAAAAAAATAGGCACACAGTGGGAAAAAAGCACGAAATGTCAACTTTAATCTCGAAATTTCCACTTTAATCACATAGTTTATTCTGTCATTAAAGTAAAACAGCATAAACTTCATCTTAAAATCATTTAATTAACTAGTTTCTCAAACCCCATCGTAACTAAAGTAGCAGGTTAAATGCTTTGTTTTGTATTTGATCTTCAATGTGCTCTATGTGTGTGAAACACTACGTGCTTCTGTTCTTTCTCTTTCTCCGACAGGATACAGAATCCATTACATTTGTGATATTACAGCTCTATGAATAATTAAAATACTGAGATGTATACGTGATATCATTTTCATGATGATTGGAATGAAAGCATGCGATTAAACATGGAAACACGATGGTGCAGTGATTGTTCATATCTCACACAAGATGCTGCTGCGCCATACGCGACCTTCGATGAAATGATTTATTGTAGCAGCACATACTAACCTCCAATTCCTGTCCTTACTTTCTTTCCCCAAATACCCAATCTCCACACAATCAGCTCTGTAACAGACGTTAAGCCATCTGTAAGCTTACAATGACTATTCTTCAAAACTTTTAAGGAACATTGAAATATCTTCATAGTATGTGTTTAATTATTCTATCCGTCTATCCTTCCAGTGTCGCGCCAGCCTCAGTAAATATACAGCGCAAGGCAGGAACAATACATGAACTTGCTAGTGCTGCGGCACTGTGTCCTCACATGTTTAATTATTAACAATACAGATTATTTAAATGAAGTTAAAGTTTTATCTGTATAATATAATCAACATATTTTGCTGCATTTCATCTTAAAAATTATATCATTATCATATATAAATATGAGCTTTATAAAGTGGCACAGGTTGTGCAATATTATAACTGTAGTGCAAGTTTACAGTGAGGTAATTGTACTTATAAATACAAACAGTTCTACAAGGAGCAATTGATTGAGTGCGTTTATAGTTCTTGGGATGAAACTGTTTCTGAACCGCGAGGTCTGTACAGGAAAGACTTTGAAACGTTTTGCCGTGGCTGGGGCAGCATATGCTTGATGCTGTATACCGATAATTCTCTTTCTGATCAGCTGCTGCTGTGATTCACACTCAGATACAGTGATATAAATACTCCAAGTGGTGCAGCGAGAGTAATATGGAAAAAGATGATCCGCTGTGGCAACCCTTAAAGGAAGCAGCTGAAAGAAGGAAAAGAAGAAGAAGAAGGTGCAGTGAGAGTAACAACGCTAAAACAGTTATGGTATTTGGAATACTATGGCTATTCCCTGGGCCATTATATTGTTATAGGTTAATTACAATCAGAAGCATTACACTAATAAACAATATGCGGTTAGTTTCAGTGTATTTATAAAGCCGCGTCAGGAATGTGGTTCTAAGAAATAAAGGGTAACCACATAGGAACAGTAGCACTGCTTTGATGCTGGGCCAAAATCGAGAGGAAGAGGACGAGGTTGCCTGGGAGGAGTGGTGGTGCCAGGAAGCGTTTGGTTGTGTGGGTTATTTTGTGCTTTAGACTGTGTTGGGCCTGTGGGACACGGGGAAGGCGTGTGCCCACGGCTGAAGAAAATAAAAAGCCCTTTGAGTGTGAACACTGCCTCTGCGTAGTCTGTGCCGGGTCGGGCGATATATAGCGCCTTTATCACACTGTGAGTACGCACTGTTTATACATGAGGCCCCAGAACATCTAGACACACTAGATGGCTGGTGTAAAGCACACAATTCAGATAAATAGGCAGGAGCAAGCCTATGTGAAGATTTAAAAACTAGCAATAAGGCTTTAAAATCAATTTGAAAACTGACAGGCAGCCAGTGTAAAGAAGCTAATATTGGAGAAACAGAATCAGACTTTCTTGCTCCAACCAGAAAGCGAGCGGCAGCATTCTGGACCAACTGTAACCTGTGTATCAGGGATTTACTAATCCCAGAATACAGCGAGTTGCAGTAATCAAGGCAAGAAAAGATAAAAGCATGAGTAGCTTTCTCAAGAATCCTAGAAGATAAAAAAGGCTTGATCTTACCTAAAAGACGAAGCTGGAAAAAGCAACTCTTGACTACAGAATTAATCTGTTTCTTAAAAGAGAGGTTACTATCAAAAATAACACCAAGATTGTGGTCTTGAAGTTTTCAAAAGACAAAGAAAGAGCCGAGAAGTCCAAGACCAATTTGGGCTTTAGCTGATGGACCCACTATAAGCACTTCCGTTTTATTTTGATTCAGATCAAGAAAATTATTAGCCATCCAGGATCTTAGTTCAAAAAGAAAGTTGTGCAGTTAATTCATTGCAGAGTTGCAGATGGGAATATAAACCTGTGTATCATCAGCACAGCAGTGAACAGAAATATTAAATTTCCTAAAAATAGCTCGAATAGGGTGAAGGTATATAGAGAATAAAATAGGACCCAAAATGGATCCCCGAGGAACACCACATTTAAGAGGAGCAGTAGACGAAAAAGAGGAATTTAAAGTCACTGAAAAGTGTCTACAAATTAGATATGACCTGAACCAGTTAAGAGCAGCTCCTTTAAGGCCAACAAGATGTTCAAGCCGCAACAGCAATATCTCATGGTCGATAGTGTCAAAGGCAGTGGACATGTCAAGGAGGACAAGGACTGCAGCGCCGCCTGAGTCTGTAATAATAGAGATCTCATTGAATACTTTCAGGAGAGCCGTCTCAACACCATGATAACGCCTAAAGCCAGATTGGTAGATCTCACATAAATTATTGGAGTGATCAACCAATTGATTATAAATAATTCTTTCTAATATTTTAGCCAGAAATGGCAATTGGGAAATCAGGCGAAAATTGGCTAAAACTCCAGGATCTAATTCTGCCTTTTTTAGACAGGGACACACCGCAGCATCCAAATGAGGTATTTGTAGAGGAAAACAAGTTTTGGAATCAAAATTTAACGTCATGACAACAAAAGTAACAAAACAGATCATTTTTAAATCATGAAATCATTACTATGAACATGAAGAGAAGGCTAATAAGAATTTAGATCAACAATTCCATAAGTTGGAAGCTCGCAATGCAGTAACAGAAATTACTAACACTGAGAGAGAGAGAGAGGTTGGGAGTATGCGCTGTTGGTGTGTTGCCGCACCTACCACATAATGAACCACCTGGATTGGAGTGCAGCGGGTGACACCTCAGCACAACAATGGAAGAGTGTGAGGTTTTTTTTTATGGTGGTTGGAGTGCCAATCATAACACTAACTCCCAATATTTTCCTTTAAGTTGAGGGACCTACTTACAGGGCTGAATGCAGATTAACGTTATAACCAGGATGAAGCAATTGCAGGCTAAGGGCCTTGCTCAAGGGCCAAATGGAGTAGAGTAATTTTTGGCATTTACAGGATTTGAACCAGCATCCTTCCAATTGCCAGTGCAGATCCCTAGCCTCAGAGTCACCGCTTCACCTGCCAACACCAGATGGAGATAAAATCATTGACCATAAATATATAACTCAGACATTCAGGGAGCACTATCCATTCATCCATTTTCCAACCCGCTGAATCCAAACACAGGGTCACAGGGGTCTGCTGGAGCCAATCCCAGCCAACACAGGGCACAAGGCAGGAACCAATCCTAAGCAGGGTGCCAACCCACTGCAGGACACACACAAACACACCAAGCCAAATTTAGAATCGCCAATCCACCTAACCTGCATGTCCTTGGACTGTGGGAGGAACCCAACACAGACACGGGGAGAACATGCAAACTCCATGCAGGGAGGACCCAGGAAGCGAACCCGGGTCTCCTAACTGCGAGGCAGCAGTGCTACCACTGCCCCGCCCGGGAGTACTGTAAGTCATTATATTTTACTCAGTTTAGAGAAGACACAATCTAATGAGTTTTTTGATACATTAAAATACCACAGCTAGATCCTTTAGTGCATAGGAAAAGGACAAACCTCTAACACCCTCAGAATTACTGGATGCTATATATTCAAAATCAAATAAGTTAGCTCCATTATTATTATCAACATTTACAGAAGCTAGAGACAATAAAATTCTACCTCAAACTTTTTTTGCAAAGTGTTAATTACCAGAAAAATACGGACTTATTTCAATGTGCATCATACAGACCTAATTCACTTATGAATAGTAATGTTATGATACTCTCCAAAGTTCTAACTAGAAGGATTGAGTAAGTGCTCCTTCTATAATATCATAAGACCAAAACTGATTTATTAAAGGCAGACATTTAGTCTATAATCTTTGATGTTTGTTTAATGTAAAATACTCACCCACAAAATCTAACACAGTAGATATCTTATTATCTTTGGACGCATTAAAAGCATTTGACATGGTTGAATGGGACTACAATATTACACAAATTTGGGTTTGGCCCAAACATATGTACATGGATAAAACTACTTTATACCAATCCAGAAGGCTCTGTTTGTATTAATAACATTATTTCAAACTACTTCAAACTGGAACGTGGTACTTGAAAAGGCTCTCTATCAACATTACTTTTTGCAATCGCCATTGACCATTCACTTTCGAAATGCTAGTGTATTTCTCTGACCCACAAACTTCCATACCAGTAACCCTTAATGCACTAGCAAAATTTCAAAACATATCTGGACTCAAAATTAATTTGAATAAAAGTGTGCTTTTTCCAGTGAACTCTCTGGACTGGACACCTACTCATTTATTTTGGTAGATTAGTTAAAATACCTAGGGCTAAACATCACAAATAAATATAACACTTTTTTCAATAAAATTTTGCTATTAGTATGGAAAAAAATTATAAAAAGATGTGAACAAATGGTCTATCCTCCACCTCACATTATTAGGGAGAATCACTACTGTCAAGATGAACATCTTTCTAAAACTTCTTTTTCTATTTCAACGTATCCCATATACATTAACAAATCGTTCTTTAAGATATTAGACTCAATTATAACCTCATTCATTTGGAATTCCAAACAGCCATTCATCCAAAGGGCAACTCAACAAAGACCGAAAGCAAAAGTGGGCATGACACTACCTAACTTTCAATTTTATTACTCGGCAGCAAATATACAAACAATAAAGACCAGGGGCCTCATGTATAACGCAGTGCGTAGAATTCACACTAAAACATAGCATATGGACAAAAACAGAAATATGCATACACACAAAAAAATCCAGATGCATAAATCTGTGCATACGCCAATGTCTATGTTCTTCCACTACATAAATCCCGGTCAGCGTGAAATGTAATGCATGTGCACACACCTGCCACCCCACCCTTACTCCTCCCAGAATTACACCTCTTTGAATATGCAAATCAATTTAAATAGCGTTTTATGAAAAGACAGTGACAAAAGCACACAGAAAAAAGAAGAATTTCAGCGAATACCAAGTAGAGGCAAGGAAAAACTTACTATTTGTTGGTCTACACTGTGGTATAAACAACAAAAGAAAGTTGATAGGGTGACAAAAAGTTCAGAAAGTTGCACAGTGCCCAAAATAAAAATAAGTGGTTAGATATCAAAGTCGCTGTGAAAAGGCGAATTCGCAGCCCACCATCTGAGTGTCATATGGAAGAGTATTTCAGTACATAAAAAAGAAAAAGAAACAGGAACAAAGTGGAAAAAAAGCTGAAAATTTCCACTTTACTCACTTATTAGTAGAACGTCATTACCTTCATCTTAAAATTGTTTAATTTACTGGTTTCTCAAATGCCATTGTATCTAAAGTAGCATGTTAAATGCTTTGTATTCTATGTGTTCTTCTATGTACTTTCTGTGTATGAATCACTATGTGCTTCTTAAACTGGCTTTTTCTTATGCCAACAGGACACAGGACACAGAATACACTACATTCATGTTATTACAGTTCTCTAAACAATTTAAATACTAAGATGTATACTTAATATCATGTCCATCCATCCATCCATCCATTATCCAACCCGCTATATCCTAACTACAGGCTCACGGGGGTCTGCTGGAGCCAACCCCAGCCAACACAGGGTGCAAGGCAGGAAACAAACCTCAGGCAGGGCACCAGCCCACCGCAGGGCGCCCACATACACATACACACCAAGCACACACTAGGGACAATTTAGAATCACCAATGCACCTAACCTGCATGTCTTGGACTTTGGGAGGAAACCGGAGCACCCGGAGGAAACCCACACAGACACAGGGAAAACAGGGAGGACCCGGGAACCAAACCGGGGTCTTATCATTTCCATGATGATAGGAATTAAAGCATGTATAAAACTTGCACATTAGCACAGTGGTAGTGACGAGCTGGCATCCCATCCAGAGATTGTTCCTGCCTCCCTTAAGATGCTTGCTGCACTTTGCGCGACCCTTGATAAAATAATTTATTGCAGCAGTACTGTCTCTTTCAAACTAAACTACTAAACCCCAATTTCAGACCTTCCTTTTCTTTCTCCAAGTAACCAATCACCACACAATCAGTTCTTTAATAAATGTCAAACCATGTGTAAGCTTGGAACATTGATTCTTCAAAACCTTTAAGGAATATTGAAATATCTTTGTGTTTAATTATTCCAACCAAGGTCACGCGTGAGGCAGGAACAATCCCTGTTCATTGCTACCACTGTTCAAGGCTCTGAAGCATTTGCCAAATGGGAAAAATTCAAATGGATTGTGCCCATGGCTGAGGCAGCATGTACAAGAAGCTGTATCCCAATAATTCTCTCCGCTCTTGACACAATCAGTCGTACAGCTTCCGATCAGCAGCTGTATATCTGTGATTCCACACTCAGGTACAGTGGGTTAAAATACTGTGATGGTATTTGGAAAAGTTTGGCCATTCTATGCACTGCTTTGATGCTGGGTGCCGAGGTGGCATGAGAATGTACGTGGCTTAACGCCATGTTTAGTTTTTATACATCACAATATGAGTGTGGAAACGGTCATACGCAACATTTTTGTGCATACACACCTTTAATACATGAGGCTCCAGGACATCGACACAAATTGATGAATATACACAAGCCTAGTCTGCAATAGAAATAAAATCTTGTTATACTTTTTTATAGGCCCTGCTTTGTGCCCCAGGAAATACAACTTATCATAAATATACTAATAATCTAATTGTTCATCAGTCACTCAGAATATGGAACTAATGCAGGAAGCACTTTAAGCTTTTATCTGTATACTAGCAAAATACCCGCGCTTCGTAGCGGCGAAGTACTGCATTAAAATTTTTATTAAGAAGAAAATTTAACCTTTTTAAACTGATGGAAAATATGCCAATAATTATTTGTTAAGGATCTCTTTGTATACCATGTTGTCAGTTCGGCCCTCCGGTTGTAACATGACCAAGCTGTGCCCTGAGCTTACTCTTGAGCATGCAACTTACAGTTGGCCATGAGAACAGTAATCTTGTCTCAAATCTCACAGCTTGGATTGCTGCTGTCATATTCGGTTTGAGTTTCATGGTTTGTTTCAATTATGACAGTATTTGACGGATTTGTTGTATTGAAGTGACATTTAGCATCTGTCAAGCGTTGTAAGCACACAACAAGTTTCAGCGATAAAATCACATCCAGCTTTTGAGAGTTTAAATATTCATAAACATCAAAGTGTCCACTACTGAAATTGTCACCTGTGAATCTAAGATGTTTAAGAGGCATTAACGGTTGTCGAAAGGTGTAAAATATTTGGCCATTTCGGTACACTTAAAAGCGACTACCGAACAATTCAGCGGCAGCCATCAACTCCCATGCAGAACCATGGTGCTCCTGTGTAGTATAATTATCTCCTGTACCGTCATCAGTCCACACCTTGAACCTGTCCCAGTCATTCAATACATAAGACACAATGTTCATCCGGATATCAAGACTGAGCCTGATATGGCCGTGCAATATGTAACAAAGAGAATGGAAAAGGTTGGTGGTATCTCCGGGCATGGAAACCACTCGGTAAGTGATAGTTGTTTGATCGATAGTGATCATCTTGATAGACATGGTAATGGGGGTTGGAATGATAAAGGAAATGGGTACCTGAGCAATGTAAAGTAAGTGTAAAATACCTACACAATAACTATAATTGTAATAAACAAACACTAAAACAGCGGAGAAGCCGTGGATTAAACAAAAGGCTGTAGTTATCAGTAGGGAGAAGTGAATCCCGTGGCAAAGCAAGGAAGGGAATGTAGAGACTGGAGCGACGGACGGCCTTCTATACGCAGGCAGCCAACAACGTGGGAGGCATTGGGATGGGGGACCCAATGCCGCCTCATACGGTGACCGAGCTGCAGGCTATGGACGTGTATATGTACGTAAATAGGATTCAGTTAGCGTTGGGAACCCGTGTACCAAATTTCTTGAAGATGGGCCCATAAGTAACAAAGACTGTTGAAAAGTTCAATATGGCGGCCGACAGTGGCATCATACCACCAAAATAAGTACGTACATTGGTTTTGGTTAGCTCAGGGAAGCCACCGACCAAATTTTGTGAAGATGAGGCCGTAAATAAGAAAGTTCAACTTGGCGTTGGAAAGTTTAATATGGCGTTGTTGACCGTATGTACATGACCGTTACCATGAATTAGAATTTCAAAATGAAACCTGCTTAACTTTTGTAAGTAAGCTGTAAGGAATGGGCCTGCCAAATTTCAGCCTTCTACCTTCACGGGAAGTTGGAGAATTAGTGACGTTTGGAAAATTCAATATGGCGGCCGACAGTGGCGTCATACCACCGAAATAAGTACGTACATCGGTTTTGGTTAGCGCAGGGAAGCCACCTACCAAATTTCGTGAAGATGGGGTCAGCCTTCTACCTACACGGGAAGTTTGAAAATTGGTGACGTTTGAAAGTTCAATATGGCGGCCGACAGTGGCATCATACCATCGAAATAAGTAAGTACATCGGTTTCGGTTAGCGCAGGGAAGCCGCCTACCAAATTTCGTGAAGATGGGGCCATGAATAAGAAAGTTCAACATGGCGGACGTTGTCGACCGTTATGACCGTTACGTGTAGAATTTCAAAATGAAACCTGTTTAGCTTTTGTAAGTAAGCTGTAAGGAATAAGCCTGCCAAATTTCAGCTTTCTACCTACATGGGAAGTTGGAGAATTAGTGATGAGTCAGTCAGTCAGTGAGGGCTTTACCTTTTATTATTATAGACTAGCAAAATACCCGCGCTTCGCAGCGGAGAAGTAGTGTGTTAAAGAAGCAATGAAAAAGAAAAGGAAACATTTTGAAAATAACGTAACATGATTGTCAATGTAATTGTTTTGTCACTGTTGTGAGTGATGAGTGTTGTTGTCATATATATATATATATATTTACACACACACACATAAACATATATATATATACATATCTATACATATACACATATATATATATATATATATCTACATATATACACATACATATACACACACACATAAATACATACACACATACATACATACACACACATATATACACACAAATACATATATATATATATACATACACACACACATATATAAACATATATATACATATACATACATATCTACATATATACACACACAGCTATTTCAGATCAGTGCAATACGCTGCTTGTTAAAACGGATAACTCCGCTCTTACGTGCAAGTCTGCGTGGATATTATGAACTATCGATTTGTTCAAGTTCTATTTAAATTTTAAATAGAAGGAATTTTTATTTAGTCGACAGAAATATGTTTGGTAGGAATGGTAAAAACAGACAGGAATATTATTCGTGAATAAATCAACTCAAACCTTAAACAACTTATAATATTTTGCTCTCCATAAAAATTTATCCTGTCTAAATTATACAAGTTAGAAATAAAGTAAACGTTAAAAGAACAAACATTCACATTTCTTTACTCTTATGTAATTTTATATAAAAATAAACTTAGATTTTAAATATCCCAAAAGATTTTGCTCTCCATAAAAATATATCCTGTCAAAATGATACAAATTCAAATATGAACATGCTGCATAACAAAACCTAGAAATATAAATGAAATGTGTTCTTTTCAGCAATAACAAATCAAATCATTCAGTTGTCTTTGCTCATATGTCATTTTAGAGCTGGACGCCTGGCATCTTTTTGGCCACAGGTTCGTTTCTGTTTGGTGTGAGGTTCTGTGTTGTGGAGATTCTCAGGATGGATTGCAGGTGCTCATCAGTGAGGCGACTCCTGTGTGCTGTTTTGTTAGTCTTTATCACTGAGAAGAGCTTCTCACACAGATATGTGCTACCAAACATGCACAAGGTTCGAGCCGCATGTAGACGGACTTTTTGTTCTTCAAAGTCACCAAAGCGCCGTGCAAACTCAGTGCGCTCAGTTTATCAGCAAAGTGCGTATTTGGGAACACCGTAGTGACGACTTGGTTTAACATTACTTGGCAACAGGGAAAGTGGGGCAAGTGCACTGGTGCATTTGTGTCTCCCATAAAAGCAGCTTCACTTGAAATCACTTTGTGATTGTGCACGGGTTAAAACGTCCGCTGAAGTGTCAGATTCTTATTTAATTATGCTGCTTTCTGTATCTTCTGCATTGCATTCAGGTTAACCTGATGTTTTGTCTCATAGTGCCGTCTTAGATTAAATTCTGTAATTACAGCCACATTAGCTCCACAAATGAGACACACGGGTTTAGTAAACATATACTCAGCCTCCCATCGGTTTTTAAAGGCTCTATTTTCAGAATCAACTTTTCTCTTCAGCATCGTGTGAGCTAGCTTCGCAATAACTTGATTAACTCGGTAAGTGTTGGCAAGGCAGCTGAAGCGCTGCATTATGGGATCTGTAGTTTATTGTGTTACCAGCGCTTCATATACCGGGCTTTAATAACAATAATACAGTATATAAAATGATCTCGGGCGGATATAATTACACGCCGGGCGGATGTGGCCCGCCCTTGAGTTTGACACATATGGACTAAATAGAACTTGAAAAGATATATTTTTCAAATGTGATCGCGCAATTCAGATAGAGTTGACGCACTACAGCCTGCATGCCTCAATAAGTCATCCTTCCCTCGCTCTTACTTTTTTACCGTTCATCTAATGAATACACTGAGTATGGCTTTACCAAAACAATCATTGATGGCGAATAAAGTATCCATTATTCGAGTATGTAGATCGGGTTATATATATATATATATATACCCGCGTATATATATATATATAGTGTGTTAAAAAGCTAGAAAAAGCTAGAAAAGGGAACATTTTAAAAATAACGTAACATGACTGTCAATATACAGTATTTGTTTTGTGAGTGTTACTGAGTGTTGCTGTCATCAAGGATTTGATTATCATTATTTCTTTCAATCAGGTTCGTATTTGTAGGATGTGTTGTGTTCAAGTTACATTCCGTGTTTGTCAATCGTTGTAAAGATGACAGGTTTCATTCATCGATTCGTTTCTTACTGCATCAATAAACAGCTCGTCTTCTTCTTTATCTGAGACCTGACACACTGCATGCACGGTTTTTTACACTGTCTTCCTTTAGCGGGACATTGACTTTTTCCAACGTGTGCTTTGTTTTGGATTTATGAATATGCTTGTATGTATCAAACGCTTCATATTTTTGCTGCCTTTTCAATTGTGTAATTCGGTTTTGTTCAGCGCGTTTTGGAACTGTTGCTTTTATCTGTGCACTGCGTCAGTTCACGTGAGCCGCTCGGTGTACATGCATCGAAGTTTCCCAGCTGTGCTGGTGCCATCTCGTGCTATGTCCATGGCTGTATTTAATGTTACCTTAGTCCTGGCACTTAAAACTTTCTCTCGCAGTTTCGCTGAGTTTGTACCAAACACCACCCTGACCATCTCATCTTCCTCTGCATAAGCACAGTCCTTCACCCGTGAATATTTAGTGGGAGTTTGCTATTGGATTGCCGCTGACGGACGGCCTTATATGGGCAGGCACTAAATTACAAACGCCAGCGGCAGCCTGTCTATGAACTTAATTTAAAGTGTAGGTTTACATCGTGCTTTGTTTCCGAAGTAGCAGAAGTCATGAATATGGTTGTATATGTCACTCGCTCGCTTCGTATTGTTTCGCTGCCTTCTCAATTATATAATGCATGTTTTCTTCAGCGCTTTTTTAGGTCTTCCTGGTTTTCTATGTACTGCGTGATTACGTGGGAGGCGTGATGATGTCACACGAAACTCCGCCCCCACGGCGTTGAAGCTCATCTCCATTACAGTAAATGGAGAAAACTGCTTCCAGTTATGACCATTACGCGTAGAATTTCGATATAAAACCTGCCCAACTTTTGTAAGGAAGCTGTAAGGAATGAACCTGCCAAATTTCAGCCTTCCACCCACACGGGAAGTTGGAGAATTAGTGATGAGTCAGTGAGTGAGTGAGTGAGTCAGTGAGTGAGTGAGTGAGTGAGTGAGTGAGGGCTTTGCCTTTTATTAGTATAGATAATAGTCACCTTTTTCTACCCTCTCAAACTTATGCAGTATTTAATGTTTGGAAAACATCAGGGATTAAAACACTTAGAAAAATGTATATGGACAATGCCTTTTTTATCTTATGAATAATCATGCTTCCAGTTTAACATCCCATCAACATAATTTTTCCACCACTTTCAAATTAGAAACTTTGCTAAAAGGAACATGCCAATTTTTTTCACCTCCCACCCATTTCTATTCCAGAAGAAATATTGATCTGTATTGAAGAGTCAGGCTGCATTTTAATAATATATAAATCATTTTAAAGTCCCTTCCTTTCCATGGTATGGTGGGGAAAGGATCTTTAACTTAACATCTCAGAAAAGAACTGGAAGGCAGCCGTGCATAGAATACACTCTAGCTCCATATGTGTGAATTTTAAAATCTTTTATCAAGCATATTTATCTAGTTTAAAATTGTTTAAAATACATCCAGGCTAAGATTCAACCTGTGAATATTGCAATCTAGCTCCAGACTCAATGGACCACATGTTTTAGGTGTGCACCAAATTAACATCATTCTGGACAAAAATCTTTGAATGTCTGTGAGACAGCTTTGGTGTCATAATCACACGTAACCCATCAACACTTCAATTACCCTTTAACCATTGTAATACCAA
The DNA here is from genome assembly GCF_016835505.1 of Polypterus senegalus. Lineage (NCBI taxonomy): Eukaryota > Metazoa > Chordata > Cladistia > Polypteriformes > Polypteridae > Polypterus > Polypterus senegalus. The sequence continues at coordinate 137,846,390 of NC_053160.1, forward strand.
GTAGGAAAGTGAACTAATATACATGAGAGGAGTCTCCCTGGATGGGATGTTATTAGGCATACAAGAGGCAACATCAGTTTGTTCTCAGCCTGATATCTTAAGAAAGACTTGAGAATCATCCATGCATCCATGAAACTATGGTTTCTCAACAGTCTGCAAAGGTTCTTGGGAATTGTAGTTTTGCATTAGCTTCTTTGGAAGAGGGCTATTGTGAAAGAGCTTCCTGGTAGGCTTATGTTACATTCACCTGCGATTGGACAGGCTGGAAGTACAAGTTTCCAGCTTGGAAATTTCATGTGAACGCCAATTTGATATGCTTTTAATACATTGAATCTGCACTATATTTTCATGAGAAAAGTTTTGTTTTTTTTGCAGACCAAGTAACAAATCAATACCAGCCCCAAAAATCCAACCAGAAATTCACATAAATGCATTGAAGTAAAAATATAAAACATCACAAGCCAGGGCTCTAAAGACTCTTGAGAGCATGTGAATGCAGCATTAAATGGCACAAAGTCATATGAGGTTCTCTTCCTTCTCTGTCAGACAAGCTTAGAGTCAGGAAGAAGAAGAGAGGAAAGGGAGCTGCAGTTTTCTAGCTAGCCTTACAGTATTTAAACATGTCCAGTCATAGTTTTTTGTTATTTTGTGCTCTCAAGTGTATTTTGTTCCTTACATTTTTACCCTTCCTGGTATGTGGTATTTTTGGGTAATATCCTCCCAGCTCCATACTGGACTATACTGGTGTCTTCCTGGGTGTTTTGTCTACTACAGTGCACTATATTTCTGTCACACCATCTACACTAATAATGACGCTGAACATTTTAATATAAAGCAAAAATAAGTTCTTTTATTTAGCTGGCATACTACTAGAACAAACTGACTGCTAATATTTCCCTTGAGCTGCTGTCATTGAAATTGGCATTAAACAAATTTTCTAAAGAAGCAGAAGTCATGCTTGGACTTGTATAGCAGTTATATATACAACATTTACTCAATCATTTTGATTGTATTAGTCACACCTACACAAATTAACACATTTGCATTTTCACATGGGTATTATGGAGTAGATTTTGTTCACAAAGCTGAATACAGAAAAAAGGCAGACCCTAAGATCATTTATGGAAGTGTGGATTGGGACCTCAACCTGTAAAATGAGAATTAATTTGTGAATATTTATGATCAATTCAGTTAAATTCCATGAGTGTTTGTACCTATGTTTGCATGAAAGTTTGTGTTGGTTTGCCTGGGTAAAAATACAGTATATTTCACATTCTAAGACTCATAAAGTGATGTGGTTTAGAAGATGCAGATATAATCCTGTCTTTGTCAGATCGATTTTGTTTTGTCTATTTCTCTTTGGGGTGGTGCAGTGGTAGCACTGCTGCCTCACAGTAAGGAGACCTGGGTTCGCTTCCCATTTCCTCTCTGCGTGGAGTTTGCATGTTCTCCACGTGTCTGCGTGGGTTTCCTCCGGGTGCTCTGTTTTCCTCCCACAGTTCAAAGACATGCAGGTTAGGTGCATTGGCAATCCTAAATTGTTCCTAGTGTGTGGGTGTGTGTGCCCTGCCTGGGGTTTGTTCCTGCCTTGTGCCCTGTGTTGGCTGGGATTGGCTCCAGCAGACCCCCGTGACCCTGCAGTTAGGATGTAGTGGGTTGGAAAATGACTAACTGACTATTTCTCTTTGTTGAATGATCAGATGTTCAGTCAGGGAGGCTGATAATAAGAATGTACATTATTATATGAATCCATCTTCACACTGAATATGCTTTGTTGATTTGATAGATTGTTTTAAAGGTTGTATAAGGTAGTTCTTATATAACCTAGCCTAATGCGATGCTCTGATGCCAGCAGCCATGGGCACCAACTCTTGCTGGGACATCTAATATTTTGTAACTGAGGATGAACTAGGGCAAAAGATTTTTAAAGGTACAAAAAGTGAAAAACTGCATATTCATTAAAAAAGACAAGTGTCACTGTACAAATTAGACAATCCACAAATTAATAATTTGTAAACTCATATAGAGTACAATAAATATCAAATAAATTATATAAAACACTGCTAAAACCAATAGGAAAAACACATATTCTAAAGTCCTTAGCAGCAATCTTCCAAACAACACACCTCAGCACTGTTGCTTCCATTGCCACTTTCTAGACAATGATGCAAGCAACTCTTCATTCACAACATTAACTCCAACTCCACCCTCAGGCAGTATTGCCTACCAATCCTCACGTATCCATCTGACGACCTCACGTCCCTTCTGCACTCCATCAGCAGAGTTGATTTTGCCACCATACTCAGACTCCTCCACTTGCTGCCAAATGATTTGGTACAGGCATGAGCTCACCATAGTCCACTTTGTCCCCAGTTCCTCACTGCATCTTGGAAAGCGTGTCATTCACCAAGGAGGTATGACCTATTTGGCCATTTCTCTCTCCCCCCCTCCCCCCATATTTTCCATATGGTATAGCGGCTCCACAGCTCCCCTGAAAAAGGCCAGTTTTAAAAAAATAATCGCCGCACTCGCAGCTTAGTGAGGGGGTGTTGATGTGTGGCTGAAGCGGGTCCTGGGGAATTTATGATGTGGGTGTTTCTCACCTAAGTGCATAGGTGAGAAGCGGTCCGCATACATAATTGTTCCTGGGAGCCACTGATTGCCACAGGTGAAACAAGAGAAGCGTGAAGTGGCTGGGGAGGAGAAGAAAGAGAAAGAAAAGGAAGAACGGAGGTTGCAGAAAGCAGCGAGGAGAGAGAGCCGGTGTGAGTAAGAGCGAGCAAGCAAGTGAGCGCTTGTAGGCAGCTGGACAGAGAGCCCTAACAGGGGTGTTTGGCCAACACCTAGGGCATTTGGAAGTGGTCGCTCCCACTGAACATTTTATGCAGGAATGGGAGTGACCAGCAGAAGGATGGCTAGCCGCGTAAGGCCGAGAAAGCAGCGGGAGTCGGGTGGCTTGGGTGGTGAATTCCCTGACGTGAGTATCCTGGTCGCCAGGGAAGCCAAGTCTCGATTTAGGTGAGCTGAACCAGAGCCAGGGATCAGAAGGCCACCAGATCAGTTATGTAGGAGAAGAAGGTCAGCTGCAGGTACGGCGACTCTCCTGTTGTAAAGCCCGATGGGAGAAGCAGGGGAGACACCAGGTAAAAAGGCACTGGGCTCTATGTTTTTAAAGGATTGCTTCCAGCGTTGTTTTAACCTCTTCGTCATTTTAAAGGATTTGTTTTTTAAACCTCCACTTTACAACTGTTTTTATGGATTTTGTATTTAATGATTTAAATCACTGCACTATTTATTTGAACATTGATTTTGCTTGTTGTTTTAATAAAAGCACTTGGCATTTTTGCACCATCCCGTTGCTCCATTTGTTGTGCCTCACTGCCAAGCTCATCAGTGACATTATCAATGGTGTCGGGTTCAGGGCTCCCGGAAGCGAGATGGGAGCATGGAGTGAACCCGCATTGTCACACTCTATCCACGACCAATCACCTTTCTAACTCATGCCCTTCTCCCTTGCTTGATTGATTTCTTTTCTCGTCTCATGTCTATTCTTTTTCCTCCCATTGCTCTTCATCCTCATTCAACATATACACAACATTAATCACCAACTGCCACCATATCTGAACCCTGTCAATTACTGCACCACAACAAGATCGGATGTGCGCACTAACGTGACAGTTCCTAGCCATACTGGACCCATTAATATGCCAGGTAAGTACTAAAACAATTTAAAAGTCTTAATAACACTGTGTCACACCATAAAGTCAGATTTTGGTCATTTATAATTGATCAGCCTATTGCTCAACCTCTGGGGTCCTAAAGAACTTCCCACTGCTCCTTACTTTTTTAAAACCTCAGAAAAACATAAGTACAAAGAAGCTTGTCCAACTTTCTTTGAAATGATAAAATATCTACTGTACAATTCCATTCCTTCTCACCTCGGCTTCTGTTCCGTGATAGCAATCAGTCTTGTTGATCCTTTACCTTTTTGCACTCTTTCTCATCCAACCACCTAAGTTTTTGCGAAACTGTCTTTTTAGTGAATTTTCGTGTCTCCATGGATAGCTTTTGGCAAAATAACCTCATCATTCGACATATACTGTAATAGTAAAATAAATGACATACACTGCATTAATGCTGTCAACCTACCTGTCACTAGACAGTAATTTATTGATTAATGTAAACATTAGTGCAAACATTTTAAAAAGAATTTCCTGAAGCTATGTACCAAGAAAAATATGCAGCAAACAAAAATAAGAATGTCAATAGATAATTGTTAAAATGTATGACAGCACAGCACACAAATACTACTCTGTTTGGGTTACTATATCCCTAACAATGTTGGCAGGTGTCGAAAATACCCCTAGTTTAATTAATCATATACCTCCTGAATATATGCATGCTATGGGCTATATTCTAATTGTATGAGGATTCTTGGTGTAAACTGAAAAGATCAAAGACCTTCAAATCTGCCCTTCAATTTAAACAGTACTAAGAGGCATGTAAATTTTATGCAGCACTTTACTAGATGAACACTATCATAAAATATCAAGAAAAATATTAAACAGACACACAAGTGGGAATAATTTTAAATTGCAGCAGAGCTGGGGTCTTCAGTTAAGCTCAAAAGCTATTTTTCGTTATGAATTAGTCAAAGTCTTTCAGTAAAATATATATAAAAGGCTAAATTTAGATGTGAGAAATAACTTCCAAACTAATGCATGGACACACAGAGAGACCCGAGAGGAGACTGCAGTTGGGTAATTACTCATAATGCATGTGATTGCAACTACCAAATAGACTGTGGGCAGTTCAAGTATGGCACTAAATTATTTTCAACACTAGCCAGTGTGGCGTCTCTGCAATTTATGTTGAATAAGCTAGTAGAACTGCCTGACCCTTCTCTATTGGCCAGGTGTTAATGGATCTTAGCGATGTTATTTATCCACTTACATTGTACATTATGTTCCCAGAATATATACATTCATGAAATGTACCTGATGCAGTAAATCATGTGCAAAATAGAAGCTGGACTTTCTTTTTTATTGCAAGTGTGAATTATGCACAGATCTGCTTGTTACTGACTTTTTGTTTACCTGGGATACTGTTCAGAACGCCTGAAAAAACTGATTTGCATCAATTCATTACTCTTCTGAAATGCAAGCATTCATTCATATTCAGAACTTGCTATATTAGCCATATGGATATGATGAACTGGACCCTATTCTTATTGTACTGGAGTAGAACAGGAACAGGTCCTGGATAGAAAACCAGTCTAGGTCACACTAACTCTTTTAGGCTAATTTAGACATGCATATTAAATCAACATGTACAATTTAGGAATAGTACATGAAGCTCGAGTATCTGCAGAAACTGACATAAACACAAGGAGAATGTACAAACTCCACAAATACAGTGTGACTGAGAATTATGCTAATTGCTGTGCCCTTAGACAAGAAAAATGACAAACTTAGTAATTCGAGGAAGGTGGAAGTGCTCTTTCTCAATCTTTTTTTTGTCTCAATCGAAATATGGATTTCGTTGGGGTTTTTTAGGATTACGCTATTAATAATAGGGCATCTCAATATGAACAGAAATGACTTTTGATACTGTTCAATGGTTTATTTCCTGCATCTTTATAATCTTTCAATGAAATATACCAGGTGTATGATCCCAGAGAGCCACAGAGGCTACATGTTCTACATCTTCTACGCGGTGGTGTGCTGGGGTGGCAGCATAAAGATGAAAGACGCCTCACGCCTGGACAAACTTGTTAAGAAGGCAAGCTCTATTGTAGGATTAAAGTTGGACAGTTTAACATCTGTGGCAGAGCGACGGGCACTAAGCAAACTCCTGTCAATCATGAATAATCCACTGCATCCACTTAACAGTGTGATCTCCAGGCAGAGGAGTAGCTTCAGTGACAGACTTCTGTCACTCTCCTGCTCCACTGACAGACTGAGGAGATCGTTCCTCCCCCACACTATGCGACTCTTCAATTCCATTTTAATTTTTTTCATTTTTATTACTATTTAATTTAATATTGTTTCTTTGTATCATTATACTGCTGCTGGATTATGTGAATTTCCCCTTGGGATTAATAAAGTATCTATCTATCTATGTATCTGTTTTCATTCTAACCATTTTCTTATTTAGTGACTAGTTTTTGCTACTAATTAACTTCTCCATCCATCCATTATCCAACCTGCTATATCCTAACTACAGGGTCAAGGGGGTCTGCTGGAGCCAATCCCAGCCAACACAGGGCACAAGGCAGGAAACAAACCCCGGGCAGGGCACCAGTCCACTGCAGACTTTAAGACTTCGACCCTTTAAATCAGGGCTGAGCAAAGTCAGTCCTGGAGGGGTGCAGTGGCTTCATGTTTTGTTCCAACCTAATTGCTGCATGAAAAAATCTTCATTGCTGACGGAGTACTTATTACTCGAGTGACATTTTTCTGCTTCACTTTATTTGTCTCACTTGTTAAGATTTTGAACCCTTAATTGTTTATTTTAGTCTAAAACAGCTGGATTCATTGTTTTAACTATTCCTTACTAGAAAAAATGCAAATGACAAACGAACCAGCAGTTCTATATATAGCTGGTCTCCTTTTCCACCCATGTGTATTCATCGTTCACTATTTGGTTTCATTAAGTACTTGGGAGGAAACTGAAGAGAAAGTGAAGAACTGAAAATTACTCATCCATTTCTGGCTTCAGATCATTTGGATGATGCATGCATCATTAGAAAGAATTAAAATGTATGATTTAAGAGTAAACTAACATGGTAGCTTTGAAATTAAATAAGGTCAGTTATTGGTGAGGATTGGCTACTGTGACGGATGGCCGGGTCCCATGCCTGGCCGGCAAGCCACTTCACCAGATCTGCCGGGGGGACAAGGGTGGGAAGCCCAGTATCTCCCCCTGGACACTAGATGGCAGCCTCCCTGGGGTGCAGCGGTGCCTCGGACTCCCCCAGGGCTTCATGGGGGTTGGAGTTCTGTGCAACTCTGTGGGGTTTCGCAGGTGCTGCCTGGGGGTGCTGCAACAGGAGCTGCTGTCCCCTTTTGGGCACTGGTTTCACCTTACCCGGAAGTGCGGCTGGATATCACCAATCAAGCATCTGGAGCGCTTGGTACCACCACTCAGCGGCCAGAGTTAGGAGGAGAGATCGAAGCTTGACCGGAGGAGTGGTGGTGCCAGAAACTGTGCTGTGCTGTGTGTGACTTTTATGCTGTGCTTGGGACTGTGTTGTGGCTGGAGGGATTACAGGGAAGACATGCCCTCCAGCTGAAGAAATTGAAAGTCTTTTTATTTTATATTTGCCTCTGTGTTCATCCGTGTCAGGTCAGGCGCCTATATAGCACCTTTTCTTACACTACTAATATAGCAATTGGGTTGGAACAAAAACCTGCAGCCACCGTGGCTCTTCATGTTCAGAGTTGGCCACCCTGGCATATCCCTTATTTAATATTCAGACATTAACATTCACATCAACACACACATGAGTAATGGGCTGATAATTTAAACTGGTTTTGTAAACTTATTACCAGTTATAAAATATTAATGTGTAAACTAGTTCAAATGTCCTACACATTTCCATCTAACTGTGTATAATATTGGAGATGCGGCATATATTTATATTTCTTAAACATTTGGAAAAAAAAAGAAAAGAATAAATAGCAACTATTTCATCTATAAAAAAGCATGGCATTAATAATAATTATTATCTGAAAAATTAAAAATAAATTAAAATTTTAAACAAAGAACTTTAACTACAAAGTTCTATTTAGGAAATCTGGGGATAGTCTTCTATTAATGTTTTGTATTATGCTTAACACTTGTCCAACTAAAAGACCAAATTCGGGTGTATAGTTACTATCCAACAAATATGCCATCTGATTTTAATTTACAACCATATTGTTTAATTTTAATAATGAATTAATAGGTTTCAAATTCCTACAAAATATAGTATAAACAGGTAGGTTGATAATTGTACACATTAGCACTTTAACTGTTACTAACACTTCTGACTATAAATTGTGTTTGGCTGATCAAATTATTAGGGGAAATAATAAAACATAAATATAAATCAACACTTTAATTTGTGAAAACAAATCATCACTGATCCCCTACTTGGTGAAATGCCTTATGCTGCAATCTCCCCTGCCTGAAATTTACTGTATCATTAAGTTTTACACATACTACTTTAACAAAATTACATATATAAACATCTCCATAAAGTGCAGCTTTGGATGTTGAAAGTAAACTGCAAATAAAAACGAAAACCATCAGTTTCTGTTAGCAGTGTCACACAGCAGTGCGGAAGACAACAAGAGAACATCCTGTAACTACTGTAATTCATACATTGTGCAAATTAACAAAAAAGAAATATCCTTTGTTTAAGCAACCATTTACTGCACATTCCACTTGATGTTGTGTGATACATAAAACCAAGGAAATTTAGAACTAATATGGTCAAATTAGCACAAGTTAAATCAATACCATTACATCAATATTTGCAGCACAAATCTGGAAAGCAGATTACATTTACAGGATTTAAAATATCTTCAGAAAATCCTACACATCACTGGCCTTAAAGTTTTCAGCATGCAAAATCTGCCATGAGTTCATTGTGGAAGGCAAATAAGGAAGTGGAGAACCAAAGAAAAGCTGGGGTGCCAACTGGGCCACCCCAATTTACAAAAATGGGTGAGTGGTGGCTCAACAGAAAATAGGCATAAAAGCTCCTTTTTAAGCTTCAACAGCTTCTCAAAATACTCAGCTCTATCAAGCTGGTTTGGATCTTGGAGTTTGTTCATGTGGGTCATAGCTCCTCCAACTGAGACACCTTCAGGTTTATGCTGTCCTAATTAGAAATGGCGTGGCTAAATTGAGTGGGGGCATTACAGAGTGCCCCCCTTGGGTGTCTTTTCAGAGCTAAGGAGGAGTAAAGAAATGACATGGTCAGTTTTGGTGCCCCTCTTGTCTCAGCGGGTTATTGTACATCTTATCAGAACCTGGAAGGTGATCCTCAGACACTCATGCGTGACATCATCACAAATAAATGAAAAATCAAACTGATACATTAATGCAAACGTTATAACTTTCATCATTTGACAGAAAGCTTATATACTGCAATTTAATTGGCCTGCCAAATGCTGCCTGTTGTAATTTTGAAGAACTCTTTGACACTAGTGATAAGCGAACTGTGCTGAATTTGCTTCAGCTTGATTTCAGTGAAAGCGCTGGAACATTCAGGAACGTCTGACTGTTTGGAAGAAAGTAGAAATTGAGGCTGTTATGTTAATTATAATGATGTATTGTTTTTTCAAGTGTCCGTGATGGCTAGGGAAATGTCTGCCAACTATACTGGACTGATTATTGTGTCCAAAAATGTGACCTGAGCTGTGAGGTAGCAGTGCTAATCACTACAATACTGTCAATCCCTGAGATAAAATTAAGAGAATTAAATATCACAATAGTAAAATTTTTTGCAGACATGAAGCATGAATTCACAAAGGCTTGCCCCTCACAGATCCAATCACAGGTATTTCGCTCTCCATCCATCCATCCATTATCAACCCGCTATATCCTAACTACAGGGTGACGGAGGTCTGCTGGAGCCAATCTCAGCCAACACAGGGTGCAAGGAAGGAAACAAACCCCAGGCAGGGCGCCAGTCCACTGCAGGGTATTTAGCTCTCTCAAACCAAATTTTTTTTTTTCCACTGATACCTTTGCTCATTCACTGCTTCTGCTATCAAATACGCTCAATATTACAGCACATAGACTCTACCTTCCTTCCTGTTTGCCTCATCTGCAAAGCACTCTGTGTAATGCTGTTAAAGGGGTAGGCTCACCGCTTTGTTTGCCATCAGAGAAGTGATTGTATTTAACACTAAAATCCCTTAAGCCTACGAAAAAAGTCGTAATCCCGGGCCACCTTAAATTCCTTCCAATGTCTACATTGCAAATCTATCGATCAGCACAAGCTGCAAGCAGCTTACTATCCCATCCCCCAACCACCACAGCTCAAGTCAAATGCGAGCAATGGTACCAAGAATGCATTTAGACTTGTAGGAAGATAAGTAAATAAATATAGGTAAGCACTCAATGTGGCTTTTATATAAGTGACATATAAATGTTTTTCATATAAAAACCATCAAAAAACATAATTTACAAAAAAGGAGTTTGTACAAAACCATGCCGAGCTCTGTAAGCTCTGCTGTTTCATTGAAGGAAATGCGTGTGGCAGATTCACTGGCAGGATGATGCCAAAACTTTTGCTGCATCCACACGGTACCATCTTTCGCTTTTACATCTGTTGCAGCTGCGTTGTTCTTTTGTATGAGAGGACATTTTTTGCTGGGAGGGCTTCCATTCTCTTTCTCCAATGTAGAACCCTCATCCTCATCTGAGTTCACCCCTGTTATATCTTTATTTGAAAACTAACAGTATCAGATCGGGGGGAGTGTGAATGTGACTGAGGGAATAAAAGTGAATAATGAAACAAAACACACATTTTTACAAGTACCATAAATTTACACTGGCTGTTACAAACTCAAATAAATCAAATGTATGTTTTTATTCTACAGTATAATAGTAGTAATAAATAGCCGTTCACTACTCAAAACAAGTAATACATGAAAGCCCAGGGATCAAACCTGCCACCTCTCAACTTGAAAACAGCAGTTCTTACCTCTAAACCAGCTGTACATGTGGGTGGGCGTGTTTTTCATATCATATCCTTTCTCAGTTTCTTTTACTTTAGTTAAATACTTGAAAAAAAGTGCATTTGTTTGGTCATATCTGTGTCTTTTGTGAAAGTGTTTATTTGATATTTGGACTTCAATCTTCACACATTATATACTTCATGTCAGCATATGGCCAATTATTAGCAGAACATGAAAAAAGTTTCTGTTCTAGTTACGTGATCAACATTTTTTGCCTCACATTTCCTGTCATCCAACATTTAAACAGATCATTGTAGAAATGGAACACACATGAAATGGATGTGTTCCAAATAATAATATATTATTTACCCTCTACAATTCAAGGCACCTCACACCCAGATAAACAAACTTGAGCTGGAAGAACTTGGTGTATGACTAAAGCTGCCTCAGTGGGGGACAAGATGGCACACTGCCTGCTGCCAGTGCTGATAGACACATTTGCAAAACAAAGATGCTGATGAAGAAGAACGAAGGAATTTAAGGTGGCCCAGGATTATAAATTTTTTCATAGAATTCAGGGATTCTAGTGCTAATCTACTCTGTAGTTCTCAGAACTAAGGCAATAACATTAAAAACTTAAGCAATTTAAACTTATGGCTTGTTATATTGGCACCTTACCAAGTTTAACCAAATCTTTAAAAAATAAGTTGAAACAGAAATATGTTACAGTAGCTTACAAAATTAAAATAATTTAATCATTCAAAAATTTATCTGAAGTTCAAAAAAAACTTTGATAAAATTGAAACAGTACATGAATTGCTAGTTGAAATCACATAGAATGATCCTACTTTTCAAGATGGATGAGTTTACAAATTCACCAATACTTTTCAATTGAAAATTTGGAAAATTTTAAAACTTCAAACAGCATAATCTTTTTGAGATATCTTTCACTGAAGAATAAGTGTGCCACTTTTCAATAAAGCTGGTCCACAGGTGGCCAAGTTGTTTCATGTGGACATGGAAACAGACAGGCAGACATAGGCTTTTGCCATAGGTGCTTTGCACAGTGTATATGATCAAATCTAAGAACACGCTTCTGTAAGTAGGATTATGATGGTACACAAAAAGAGAGATCAAATCGTAAATTGGGGTGACTAGATTTTGTAACATGAGTTAGGGATTAGTTTAATATATTAAAATAAATTTACGCTCAAATGGAAACATGAAAAAATAGCATTTTTAAATTGTGGCTAGATTCTCACAGATTCATATGTCTCCAGGCTAATTGTAAAATATTTCAGAGGAAAGTGGCTCATTTGCCAGAAATATAGCTTTCAATGTTGCTATATAAACATATTGTGACTGCAGCAACCTTTAATAGCAAACCTATACAGCACCGCTATAAGTGGCAACTAGGCCCACATGCAATTACTGCGGTAATTCTCTAGTTTTAGTTTCATTCATAATCACTGTCTTTTTTTAGAGCAGATATCTAAAAATAAAATAAACATTACCTCATGTAGATTATGTTCCTATGGAACGTATAAAATCAATAAGGTCACATAATCTTCTTGTATATGTTTGAAGTGCTGCTGAGCCCAACTTTGCTTGTAAACAATCGCCTAATTTACTAAATTATCTTCAGTCATTAAATAACCAGTTACCACAAGACTCTTCACATTTTTATTCTGATGAACTCTTGCTCTGCACTACCACTCTGACACTTGGGAGAAACATTACACAAAACTTTACCATCAGTAGGATTGGGAAATCTTTGCATCTCTTTGTTTTATCAAGAGGCTTATTTCTGCTGATATTGGAGGAGGATGAGGAGGAGATGACTGAGGAAAAGATAATCCAGTAAAGTTACTAATACTCATTTATACTGACCATTTTATTATCAATAGTTGTGCGTTGGAATGCGCATGTTCAAAAAAGGACATGGATTTGAACTAGAAATGGCACATTGTTTGCTGCTTTTGTATATGAGAGTAGAGCTCTGCTGACTACTGGGTATTCCTACTAGGATTCACCACAAAAAATACTTCAGATTGATGTGTTTGTGAGAAATAATCGTAAACTTGTAATAAAGAAAGAAAACATTGGAATAGGCACAGAAATAGCTTATAGTACATGACAGATGGGCTCTTAAAAATTTCAGGCTAAGCAAAATGTGAAAGAAATGTGGTCACAAATATATTATCTAACAGTGTGGATGTGAAATCTAAAAGTGAAACATTAATACTGTGGCAATGCTATGGTTCAGAGCATTCCTCAGAGAATGTTTCTGACAACCAAACTCTGAGAGATTCCTACTAAAAAACCATGCTGGACTGGTAAGATTATATGCAGTTCTGATACAAATTCTCTGCTAACCTGAGAAACAAACACTGTGTTTCAGACAGTATATGTCCATTTATACAAATGTCTTTAAAAGATATGTGATCTTCACTGCTCTCATGTTATTCCTGACTTAATTCATGCATTAATTTTTTTTTTGGTTTAAAATGCAATTAAGAAATTTGCAAATATTTTACTATATAAATATGCACTCCAGATGTACAATATGCATCAAAACAGATGCATCTAGTGATTTACACTTTCCATTTTACAAAGAATATAATTTTTTAAAGGGTGGCACGGTGGCTCAAACATTAGTAGTAGTATTACTGCTGGATCAGGCAATACCAAGGTGGAGTTTGATCATTCATTGAATGTCTGCTCTCTGAGGAGCTCAAGGTTGTTCTTACCAGTAACACAGACTGTAAACTCAAAGATTAGAATATCATTGTGTGCTTGATGCTTTTTGGAATACATTTGAAGCCTTGACTGGAAATGCATTAGAATAAGAAGGCTCAAAAATAAATAAATAAATAAATGCAGTTTAGATTTATTTTTACTTTTGTCATCGTCAAGTAATACTTTATTAAGAGCATGCTTAACTCAATATAAAAATAATTTATATCATAATAATTTATATCAAGTACATATCAGTATTTATAATAAAAGCATATGATCATGAATACTTTGAAAGACGTATAAACCATGAATTTAATTTGCTGAAAATGATAAGCAACTGAGAAAAAGAGGTTCAGAAAAATTGTTTTTAGTTGAGACAAAGCCAGAAGCTTTTAATAAAGAAAGTCAAATCACATTTACTGTACTTCAACTGAAGAAAATAAAGCTGGCACTTAAAACTGGGCACCTCTAGGAACTGTTCTTTTCATACTGGAGAATTTTGAAGCACTTTTTCTGGTTTATTACTGTTGCCCTTTCTACTTTAAAACTAATTAATCTGAGTATGTTTTGTTTTAAATTATTTTTCCTATGATTTGGTTTTGTGTTAGACATTTGCCTATGTTAGCTCTTTTGGTATTTACTTCACCATACTTGAAGGACTAAATATATTTATAAAACACAAGAAAAGAACGGATTTTGTGGTGTTTCTGGTCTGTTTCATGAAGGTTTCTATTTGGGCTTAGTATTCAATAGCAAATGCTGGCCAGTGAAGTTTGCAGTTTTTCATAAAAAAAAGGAAAAGGTTACGCAAAAGTAATGCAAGGTTTGTAACTCATTACATTCTATAGTAAGTAACTATATAACCTGTTTAGTTCATTTTTATTTTGTAAGTAATGACTAATGTAACTAAGTTACTTTTAAAAGTAATGTTCCTGAACATTGTTGGCACATGTTGGGCTTTAAAACTTTGTCATACTTTGCAGTACCATTACTCAAACAAAGTAAGTGTTTATTTTGGCAGTTTCCCTTTATGTAAAGTATTCTTGTTGCCGATACGCCTTCCATGTTAATTCCACAGCTGCCTAGTAAGCATTGTTTATGAACTGAGTCTGTAGCATTTTTGCAATGTTTATAAACTTTTCTGATTTGTGTAAACTTTCCTTTACCCAATATCATTTTTACCATTTTCTTCATTTACTGTAATTTAAAGGAATACACCACTTAAAAATAATATTTTTTTCTGAAAATGTTACTTACGCCCTGTAGTTTGTAGGGATGGCTGAGAAAATTTTTTTATGTCATGCTTTCATTAGGAACGAGAGAAAGGTTGGGGTTAGTTGCATTGTGTTGTAAGCTTCTGCTCAGTACTGGCTCTAGCATTTTCACTGTACTTACTTTCTAAGTAAAAGTGAAAGTGTTGCGTTTGAACCACGGATTCTTGAAGGCAATTGCTGTTTATATTACACTGCAGAGTAAGTGGGGGATTTTGAGGTTACATTGTAAAGTTACCTAAATATTAAATCAAAGAGATTTACTTTGAGTTTTGAGAGTGAAGCAACACAGACATTAGATAGTGGTGCAGTGTGGGGGTGCCCCTTGGAGTTGTGATTGCAACGTTACCCAGAAATTTTAATATTTACTCCAAGAGCAAGAATGGAGGTGGTCCCCTTTAGAGTTTCGAACGTGATGCAGCACAGACATTACTTCAAGTACGCTACTACATCTGTGATGGTTTGATAAAATGTCATCAATAAAGTTTATTACTCTGGGTGACCATCTAGTTCACTTATATGGTAAAGCTGGCCCTGGATCTGGTCTTAGTAAGTAATTAAAGTAAAAAGATTCAATTTTATTTGTAACACTATTACAGTAGCTCCAGAACTGTGGACTAGCAGTGGACCAAGATGAAGTGCAGTTGCATTCTAACTTATGTTACAAAACTAATTCCACATACATCAGACCAACTGTTACAGATATGAAAAATCACTTATATTCGTATGCTATTAAAAATATGGAAACAATATTTTATGTTTCTATTTAGACTGAAGTATAGCATGATACTGAATTCAAATATATTTCACTCAATGCCATAGAAAAAGACAAGTGATGTATGGAAATATTTATTTTGTGTAATATAAGGCATAAAAAATATGGATTAACATACATTTAACCATTAATCTTCAGCAGTGCCTGAAGTGAAAAAAAATCATTTCTGTTTTTTCTCGGCTTCTTGCTCCACCTCACGATGCATTGCAAATTTTACATAATTTATTAATCAAGCGCATGGGTCCCCCTCAGAGTTTCAGCTATGCGTACATTAGGTCAGACAGCTTAGGGGTTGGGAGGATCTCCTTCAAGGTCAGATGCCAGTACGCAAACATTTACTGCTAAAAATGGAAAAAAAGCTGATAATTCGTACCAGTGTGTTAACGGCCCACTTTAAACCCTGTTATTTAGTAAAAAGATGAAGAGTCATTGTCCCTAATTAGGAAATCACTTGTCTGTCGATTTAGAAAATGTGCAATGAAAGAAGCTGCCAGTTTCTTCCATGCTGTATTCCTTTGAAGTGTTGTAGAGGTATCTTTGTGGATGCTCCTCATAACTGATATGAGAGCTCTCACAATATGTGTTACAAAGAGCTTGTGCTCTACTGTGGATCTTATGCTGCGATAAGACATTCTTTATGAATAGTGTCTAATCTCTGACTAGATATTTTATATCCTTTGGTGACTGCTAGATTTATTCAGTCATTAGGAAAAGCCGGACGCATAATGAATGGTAATTATTATTATTATTATTATTTGTGATATACTTGTGAAATGATTTAAAGTGAGACCATTATGCTTCAGATATGATTCTACTAATGTTTGCCTCTCATTGTCATTACTTTCCATATATAGATTATAGGGTCTTTTCATATGCTCACTGTGAATAATGTTAAAAAAAATGGAGCTCTGGCCCACATATAAGCCAAATCAAACTTTGAGGGTCGATTGTGAATCCTAAAACTCTTGACTTACCCATGAATAGATGCAGTAGTTCCCATACTCCATGAGAATATCAGCTGTTATTGAACACACTAGTGGTTTATTAGCATACATCTTGAGCATATATCTATTAATCCATTATCACATCTACTTAATTAAAATGCTGTTGTTTGTGCATATTTGGACATCATCACGTACAAGGCATGACCCAAAATATACAAGTTGCTAGTGTATTTCAGAGCATATACATGGAGTACTGGCAAGATTGGAAAAAAAAAAAACATGTTCAAATGACAACTCATGTTCAAATGGCATCGTGTTTTCGAATAGTGCCATTTTATGTATGATTGTGTGCGTACAAGAGAGAGGTGGAGACATATTTGATCTCATTCAAGTGATTACTGGAATATAAAATAAACTCTTTTGTAAAGGTCTAACAAAACAGGTGTGCTTTTATTCAAGAATAAAACTGAACAAAAAATTCAAGTGACAACAAGATACCACGAAGACAAGATTCACCAGCGTTTCTGTGTCTGCTTATACCCCTTCAACGATGTCTTTTACAGGTAAGCAAAACTTTACACTGGCTGTTACAGAGTGAAATTAAAGGCTTCTTCTTTATGGACGTGTACACTGTCAGTATGACACTGCCAGATCTAAACGCTAGCTTGGCGAATTGCTTGCATACTAAAGTAACTGTAGCTGCAGGTGGAAGTCCCATTTTACTTTATGGTGCCAAGCAGAGTTGTGTTGTGGTGCAGCAGTCTATTAGCCAACAAAAGCGCTGTGAAGAAACTGTCTTTTGTTACGGTCCCGAAATTTTCCAGTCTGATAGCCATCATGGGACATTGTATCTTTGATTGTCGGTACAACAAATAGTTCTGAGCAGTTATCAGCCATACCACCCACTGTGGTCATCACAGCTCTTATGAAAAGAATGGAGATAAATGCCATAAACTCAGAGAGGGAGAGGCAAGTTTGTTGTCCCCCATGAACATCACTGAGAGAATAAAACTGAAAAATAAAAAAAGTGCTAACTTTTACAAGTAGACAAAATTTACACCAGGTGTTACAGATTCAAATCAAATGTATATTTTTTTATATTATATTAATAATAATAATAATAGCAGCTCACTACTCAAAACGCAGAGCGGCCGGTCTCAAACCCAGGACCTTTGGGTTATAAGGCAGCGGTTTTTACCTCTGCACCCTTCAAGAATACATATAAGTTCCCTGTTGATTGACATTTGAGTTTAGGTTTTTAACTCATTGACAGCAACATGTAAATAAAATGTTTTTTTTTTCTCTGGTTATAATCTTGAATAAAAACGCACGCGTTTGATATTTGGACTAAAGTCTTGTCACGTTATACACTTCACGCCATTATTAGTATAACATGGAAAATGTTTCTGCTTTAAGTATGTTTTCAGCATTTCCTTCCATCCTACACTTACCCGGATCTTTGTAGACATGGAACACACATGAAATGCATGTATTCCAGATAAAGATATACTGTATTGTTTACCCTATACAACTCCAGGAACCTCACACGCAGATAAAGAGCCTTTGCTTGAGCTGGGAGAGCTTTTTGACCGAGTTGAGCTTCATCAAGTGGGGGGATGGGACAGCAGGCTACTTGTGCTGATCAACACATTTACAAAACAAAAGACGCTGATGGAGAGGTGTGAAGGGTTTTAAGGTGGGCCTAGATTACGAGTTTTTTTCATAGGCTTAAGGGATTCTAGTGTTAATGTCAACAATGAGCGTAATCTGCACCTCTTTGGGACAGTGAAAGAGTTTACAATATTTTTGCAGCCTGATTGGTCAAGTACAGACTGTACAATATTTTCACATTTGCTGCACAGGCAGATTAAGTGACTTGCTCAGAATTACAAACTAAACCTGAAGTTTAGACTCAGCTGACAACATTGTGGCTAGACGTCCAATGACTTACCTACTGGGCTATTCTATGCATTTCAAGACTTTTATTAACCATTTTTTCTCCTCTCTTCAACTAGGTCTATCCATTTATTTTGATCAGGGCATGGGTGCCACAACTTGATAATGATCATGTTCGAAATAAATCTTGATTGTTGAACAGATTCTATTTCTGATATTACACCTGCATAATGTATTCAATTTTAATTTCAGTACATTGTGCTGCATGTTAATTGTATATTATGTTTTCTCTGCTGTGCTCTTGTCACCTTAGAGACCACATTTACTGAAAGGCAGCTGCTGCTTACATTCTGCCTTCTCTGTGGTCTACAAGATGTTGGGTTAAAGGACTCCTGTTTAGTATTGTGTCAGGAATAACATTTCTGTGATATTTTCTTCAGTTTTGGTTTAGAAATTCCATAAATTCTTCTCTAAGCCTTCAAACAAAAATTGTGAACTGGTAATGTTTGCATATTTTCATTTTTATTTGTGTGCAGCAACATAAAAATAAATGTATAAATACATCAACTGTTAAATACAGTATTTGTTTTACCTACACCTTTTTGTGCCCTCCGTATTAAATCTTTATCCTATCCAGTGGTTAATGGTTTCATCTTTCATTCAATAGAATTAGTATTTCCAAAATACATCAATGTTCTATATAAAAGGTGCTACAGTATATATAAGTATGGGTATTAATATTATTTTATTCTTTTTTTTTAATCTTCACATTACATGTAATTTTGGAATAATACTCCAAATGGAATGTTTGTATATTACCCTTTGATAACAATTTTGCTTCCAGATTATATGCAGTATTTAATTTAATAGAACAAGCGTGTTGCTTTTCTAATAAAATAAAAATGTGTTGGTGTAATCATTTTAAATAGCTACATTAAAATACGGCAGTAAAAAGTTTACTACAAACTTTGAGACTGTCACTTTTTCATAAATGTCTAAGATAATTAGAACAAATGAAGTACAAGCAAGTATGCTTAATAAGCCTGCATGAGTCTCTCTGGCATCTGGTGAAATGAATAATTGACTTGACCTTTGCTCTCACAATTTATCTTGCTAGCAGAATTCTTTGATATGATTGCAGAGTTACTGTATACTGTACTGTTTGCTGTCTTACATGTTTTTTTCTTATTAACTGTACATAGAACAGTATGTTTTAGTAGCAAATAAAATTTTGTTTGAACAATGTAGAAATAACAACAAAAAAATGATCATGGCTTTTTACACTAATATTAGATGGATGGAGCCTAAATTTTTTAATGTTTTTAATTACTGTAAACAGTTATGTGTATTGGTACTTGCACATTTTAGATTTTATTGCATAACATTCCCTTTGTTTTAGAAATAGTAAACGTTTACAGAAAAAGCAAAGAGCAGTACACACATTGATTGGGTTTCTGATAGGCATTATCAAAAATTAGACACATGCAATATGTAGTACAAGAATGATTTATTCATTTGAGCCCCTTGTCACACATGTGCGATTAGGAGGCAGTCAAAGAGCCTAAAGGTGAATGAAACATCGCGAGATAGAGGGTTATCACGTGGTACTTACCCAAATCTCCTTTGGTCAACAGAACACCTGAAGAAAAATAGTTCCTCCACTTCCAGGTTCCAAAATGGCCGCAACGACGTCACTTCCGGCCAACCATGATGACGTCACTTCCGGCTCCATCAATCCACCTCACTTCCGTCCAATCATGATGATGTTGTTTCTGGTTCCTGTTTCCAACGTCACTTCCTGCCAACCATTTCCTGTACCATAATCCGGTTCTGTATAAAGCCGCCATTTTTGTCAAAGAAAGTTGTTCACTGTTTTACTTTTGAAACTCTGAATCATTTACATTCTTTATTGTCTGGACGACAATATATGGGGACGGTCCCCAAAACTTTGTTTTTGTTTGTGCTGTCTTCATTGGGGAAGAATAAACACCATACCCTTTATATTTAATTTGTGCATATTTTATTACATAGTATAAAAATGCTTCCTCATTATTTACACTAATTTATTTCTTCTAATATTGTATTGCATAAGTGAACAGTTTCTATAATAGTAATAAACCACCAAATACTACAAGTGTACTTTCAGGAAATGCGTTGTGGGTCGCAGTACAAGTTATGCTTTGGTTACTCTTGATTATGCATTGTACTCTGCACAGATCTATTATGCAACAAATGGACGTTTGGTCTAAGCAAAGCTTGGATTAGCCTTGAACTTTGTTTGTCAAGATGCCTGTATACCAGCATGTGGTTATTATAATTTCAGAAGAGGCTTTACAGACTTTACTTGTGAGGGTACATCAGAAGAAGAGCATGAGAACATAGAAATTTTACAAATGAAAAGAGATCATTTAGTCCATTAAGCCAGTTTGTTTAGCTAATAGCTAAGCTGTCTCAATATTTTATCCAGATTTTTCTTAAAGACTGTCAAGTTTTTGCTTCAACTATATGTTTTGGTAGTTTGCTCCAGAGTCCTGCAACTCTGCATAAAGAACTGCTTCCTGGGTTCAGCTTTAAATGCACTTCCCTCTTAATTTCCACTGATGTCCTTAAGTATGTGATTCACACTTAAGGCAAAAGAATGTTTCTGGATCTACTTTATCAATACCTTTGAGGATTTTAAATACCTGGATTACGTCTCCACGCAGTCTCCTCTACTTGAGACTAAACAGGTTTAAATCTCTGAGTATGTATTAGTAGGATGTATCCTTAAGTCCTGGCATGTGCCTGATTGCTGCTTTGCCTTTTTGTACCGTGGTGACCAGAACTGCACACAATACTACGATGTGGTCTTACATTATATAGTTTGAGCATAACGTCCCTTGACTTAAAATCAAGTTTTTATGACCTAACCTAACATTTTATTTCCCTTTTAAATTGATTTTGTGCATTGCTTAGTCAATGAAAATGTTGCACATACCCCTAAATCCTTTCCAGAAATTGTTTCCTGTATGACAGTGTCTCTCATTCTGTATTTAAAATTGATGTTCCTTTTGCTCATGTGTAGCCAATTTGCACTTTTTTACATTAAACTGCATTTTCTGTGTGTTCACCCAGTTCTGAATGTTGTTCAGGTCATTTTTAATTATTTTTGCTGCCTGCCATCCATCCAATGTTAGTGGCATCTGTGAATTTGACAAGTTTGCTAACTATACCAATGTCAATTAATATAAAGTAGAAAAAGTAACAGTCCATGAACAGACTCCTGATGGACTCTACTGATGAACCTGCTCCTTATGAAGCATTCTGCTCTTATCTGTACTCTTTGTCTCCTGCCGGTTAACCAACTAGAGATCCAGTTGGGTAGGTTACCTCTGATGCCTACAGCTTCTAGTACACCATGTGCAGCACAGAGATATTTTGAATGGATTTCTTTTTAGAGATGGAAACACTATGTTGTTTACTTGTGTTAGATACAGTACTATTTAAAATATGCATCCACCCATCGTTCAGCAATTTCTCATCTGACACATACTGTTTTGATTTGTTTAAATTTTCTTTTTTTGACTGCTGCCAATTTTGTGGTTTGTTGTGTTCATTTTGTTATTTGTAACATTGTTTTCAGTAATTGAATAAGTTTGCATATTTCAGTTTCTAATTTTTTCACGTGTGTTGATTAAGATTAATGATTGCCAGGATATTGGGCAGGTTAATGACAAGGGGTAAGAGAGAAAAGAGGGATGAGGTTTGTAATGAAGGGGGCATAGCAGAAAGGAAAATAAAGATTTGGCTGTTTGCAGTTCCCTGTTGTGGCCAGGCTTTTACTGTAATGAGATAGTTTCCTGTGTTCCTTTAGTATTCCTGAGGGAAAATTGTTTGCAGCAGGAAAGTACAAAAACATAAGGCACTGTTACACAGATCAAGTAAAATAAAAAAATGAACAACTGAAAACCATTCTTATCATGGTTCGGCATGCTTCAGCCACAGACATGGATCTGGGCATTCTCCATATAGAAGGTAGGCATACAGAACAGATATATAACATTCACAGGACAGATCGTCACTGGGTCCAGTAACTAACTTGTAAATCCAGAGCTTCTTTATTCTGGGTGGCCTCTCTTTCCGGCAGGATGAATTGCTCGCCAGCAACGACAGCATGTGTTTGGCCACTGCTGTGCTGTCATGTGTGTGTGTGCTTGTGCTGGAGTGTCAGGTCGCCATAAGAATAAATTTGTAGGTCACTGCTTTGCAAACAGCCAGGAATCCTGCTGACTACACCACTTGTGAACTGCAAGTGGTGTACAGCTCCCCAAACCTGACGTGCACAAATGCAGGACATAAGTTCAGCACACACTTAAAAATTTTTTCTTGTGAGAAACAGTTTCCCTTGTTTCCCACCTGCTCAGCATAGTAAAGCCGGCACAAATAGCAGTTTCTCACAACACTTTCTTTTCTTTTCTCTTTCTCTTCTGCCTCCACTTCTCCCGGCAAGCTTCTTCTCTCATCCTCCTGACTCTGATACTAAGAATGGAGTGAGGCAACTCCTTTTATAGAGCAACCGGAAGTGCTCCAGGTGTCCCATAATCTGCTTCTGGCAGCACTTCCGGGAGTGGTGGAAGTGCTGCAATAAAGGGCACAAGAGTTCCTGCAGCACCCCTGGCGGTGACCACGGAACCCAAAAGGGTTGTATTGAACTCCAAATCCCATGTTGCCCTGTGGGAGTCTGAAGCACTGCTGCAACCCAGGGAGGCTGCCATCTAGTGCTTTGGGAAAGACAAAGCCCTATGCAAGTACTCTCCTCCAGGTCCTTCCACCATATAGGCGTTCCGGCCAGGTAAGTTCCCTGGCCATCTACCACACTATCTATCTATCTATCTATCTATCTATCTATCTATCTATCTATCTATCTATCTATCTATATATCTATCTAAAAGAGGTGATAAACAGAAACCTTAGGCTATCAGAAAAGCAGCCATTAACACTTACTCTTTGTATTTTTTTGCTAAAAAAAGTTCACAATTAACTACACCAAGTTAGTGTCCAAACAGAATTGGTCAGTTTGTTAACAAAAATTTAGGCCTGGATTATATTAAAAGTATTAAGGTGAGGGAACACTGAGGGGTGATAATATGAGAAGGTCCTGCATAGCACAGTCTTGTACAGGTATTTTGTTATTTGTTACTGAATGAATTTTGGACTGAAGGAGCTTCTGCAAGTAAATGGTAAGTATAGAAATCACACATTAAGGATTAAGGGACAATGTCGATTGGTCAACCTTTTTATGGCCCTCCAATAAACCCCAACCATGTCCCCAAAACGAACATTACAGCTGCTGGGACCCCTATGCAGTGTGTGAAATGTCTTGTAGTAATCAGGTATTCCCATTAGTGTTCACGTACACAAGACACATCACCTTATAATAATGAGCAGCAGCATCATGCAGAGGCATTTTCATTAAATGTATGTACTTACAGTAGATGATATTTGTGCAGTGCAAACATGGCTATATCATTACATGAATTAAGAGGATTGAGTGCTATGAACCAATTTACCACCTTGCCAAATATCGGAGGAAAAAGAACTCACCACCGAGCCCTGTCTTACTCTGCTATGAATATCCAGTTAACAAAAGGTTTAGGACCAGCTGGTGATGAAGTTCTGGCACATCCTTCTCTTCTGGTTTTATTGGTTCATACAAACCACAAACTACAAATCCCACAAGCCGCTACGAATCAGTGCAAACCTGTTTAAAGGCATAGACCCCAAAATACAAATTTACACAAGACCAGTGTTGTTATTCCCATTTAAAAATCTCTCAACAGAACCTACAATGCAAATAAAACCCCCTATGTGGCCCCACTACAGATTAGGGCAACAAGAAAGAAAAAAGTAAGAACTACCCATTCATCCAACCTGTCATTAGAGCTAAAAGTTATGAAATATGGGGAATCCCATGGCTGACCATAACTCTTCCTCATGGAATCGCTCTGTTCTTTTACTCCTACGGATTGCCCTCTACGGGTCTTCTCTCTGCCTTTACCCTTTTATCATGGGAACCCACATAGTATGCCCAACTACCTTCATCTTTCTTTCATTTTTTCTTTCCTTCTTCTTCTAGGTTCATCTGCCCCCCAACACTTTTAACTTGCCTTGTGGTCATCAGCTCACTGCACTCAACCGGCACCCTTATTCTCATTTGTCATTGCCTTAGTAATTAAACTAACTATCTTTTTCCATTTGCATGTCTTCCAGGCGCATGAATAATTATGCACATTCTTGATATTTAGATACATAGATAGATAGATACTTTATTAATCCCAAGGGGAAATTCACATACTCCAGCAGCAGCATACTGATAAACAATATTGAATTAAAGAGTGATAAAAATGCAGGTATAACAGACAATAACTTTGTACAATGCTAACGTTTACCCCCCCCAGGTGGAATTGAAGAGTCGCATAGTGTGGGGGAGGAACAATCTCCTCAGTCTGTCAGTGGAGCAGGGCATTGACAGCAATCTGTCGTTGAAGCTGCTCCTCTGTCTGGAGATGATACTGTTTAGTTGATGCAGCGGATTCTCCATGATTGATAAGAGCCTGTTCAGCACCCGTCACTCTGCCACGGATGTCAAACTGTCCAGCTCTGTGCCTACAATATAGCTTGCCTTCCTCACCAGTTTATCCAGGCGTAAGGCGTCCCTCTTCTTTATGCTGACACCCCAGCACACCAATGCGTAGAAGAGGGCGCTCACCACAACCGTCTGATAGAACATCTGCAGCATCTTATTGCAGATGTTGAATGACGCCAGTCTTCTAAGGAATTATAGTTGGCTCTGTCCTCTCTTGCACAGAGCATCAGTATTGGCAGTCCAGTCCAATTTATCATCCAGCTGCACTGCCAGGTATTTATAGGTCTGTACCCTCTGCACACAGTCAACTCTGATGATCACGGTGATCATGAGGGGCCTGGTCATCCTAAAATCCACCATGAGCTCCTTGGATTTGCTGGTGTTCAGTTGTAGGTGGCTTGAGTCACACCACTTAACAAAGTCCTTGATTAGGTTCCTATACTCCTCCTCCTGCCCACTCCTGATGCAGCCCACGATAGCAGTGTCGTCAGGGAACTTTTTCACGTGGCAGAACTCTGAGCTGTATTGGAAGTCCGATGTATATAGGCTGAAATGGACCAGAGAAAGTCCCCTGCGGCGCTCCTGTGTTGCTGAGCACAATGTCAGACCTGCAGTTCCCGAGACGCACATACTGAGGTCTGTCTGTAAGATAGTCCACGATCCATGCCACCAAGTATGAATCTACTCCCATCTCTGTCAGCTTGTCTCTAAGGAGCAGAGGTTAGATGGTGTTGAACACACTCACCCCTTTCAGTAAATGCAAATCAATAATTAAAAACAAACCCTTTTGTTTCAAGTGACCCCTTGACCCATCCCAGGTTATTTTGGTTTTGGATTTTTTTTTTCTCTGATTTTGGTTTTTGATTTGAGAATTTGGTTTCTTCATTCTTAATTACATTTCTTCCTTGAAGTTTGTGTTTTGTTGGACAATTTTTGTTGCTTTAGACTTTTTCTTTGTTTTTAGACTTGGTTCTTTATTTAATAAGATAAATTACATAAGCAAATGTTTAGGGCCAGGGGTTTTACTGTTCTTTCTTCTCAAGTGCAAGCCACCAGCCTGTGTGGATTTAAGTGCCTATAGGCCTAGTTTTTAAAGAATTCAGGCCTTCCTTGAGTTTTGCAGCCTGTAATTACTCAAGAATCTATCATCACCCATCCTGTAAAGTGCTTACAGACTGCTGAATTCAAACCCATCCTGTGAAAAACAGTCTGCCAGCTACTCTAATATTTTTTTCTGAAACCCAGGAATTGACACTGAGTGAATCATAACACCACAAAATACTTTAAAACTGTATTTTCAGGAAAAACACACACACTTCTAAGAAACCATAAATGTTGCAAACAGAATGTCATGAATCACAAACCAATGAAGAAATAACAGTTTTATTTCTGTATTTTTGCAAAGAGTATCTTTTATACCTAAATGCGACCTAACTTATACAGTATAATTCATTTTGAAAATAGTTTCTTTCAAGAAATGGTTAGAATGTTTGAGGGACTGTGTATACAAAGTTATACTCTGTTTTAAGTGACTACACACATTTTCATTCTACTGAGTTTTTCTAAGGTGTGCAAGATTGTTTGACATTTAATTGCATTAATGAAAATGGCTATATGGTTTTTGTTGTCAATATGTCTATTGAATACTGTGAAGCATTGTTTATAGACATCTATCAAAATATATAAAAGTTTTTAAAACAGGGGTCATTCTTCAAACTGTTGTACTGTGCACAAATGTAACATAGTCTTTTATTTCATAGTGTAGTCATTATCACTTGCATAATGAGAGGAAAGATTCTGGTGCTTAGTATTAGTATTATTAGTTTAGTATTTTTAGTAATAATGGTCATTTTATCCAAGATGTTTTGCAGTATAGTGAAAGTTCCATGGAATTACAAATATTTTGGGAGCACCTGGTTACAGAAATGAATAATGATTACAAATGAATGAGTTATATAAAATGTAGAAATACTGCACATATTTATTACCATCCAACAGAATAGATAATAGCAACAAGTGTAATTTACAGTGTGTAAAGCAAGGTAATATTAAGAATAGTTATGTTTGAATTTCTGTTATTGTGATCTCTAAAATAAATCTGATTTTAAGAGCTTCATTAATCACAGCTTCTAAGTTACTGCTGAGTAGTCTATAATGCAAAGCTGTTTTAAAAACAGTCCACAACAGGAATGTCTGTGTAATACCTAAACTTGTCTGAATCCTTGTCCATTTGTTCTTTGCTGAGGGGATTATCTCTTGGTTGCACAAACTTGAGTACAACTGAAGTTATTCCTGTGGGTCACATGTAAAAAAAAACACATAGTTCATTCCATTTTGATGGGTACTGACTTTAATCAAATGAGCTTTCCTCTGCTAAGTTATTTTGCAATGGACTTCTGCTTAGGAGGAGGCCAAAACACTAGATTGAGCAATACATCTCAAGGGAATACAGCAGTATCTTACCTGCTTTTAGCTCCATTTAATTTTCATCTTCAGTGCATTGCTTAGTCACATTATAAGAACAATTTTTGACGTAATTTAATAGACCGGCATAGAATATGTTGTTATACTCAGTGTACACCTGAGCATAGTGTACTAACATTGCATTTAATGTACTGTATACCATGTAAAAGATTAGTTTGACAGTATCTTCATGAATTATATTTGAACTGACCAACAATAAATATTAATTGTTCTGGATGTGTTAATTATATTGTCAACTGTAAGTGGTGAAGAGCAATAGCAATATCTGAAATGTAAATAAGGCTAGTATTTCTTCCTTCTGGATCTTGCAACTCATCTTAAGAACTTATCAATGAGTATACCCAATTAGGAAACATGTTAGTTATCTCTATCAGAAATCTTGCTTATTTGCTTATTGATGCTTTATGTATTAAAATAGTCACTATGTAATATTATATACTAGAAAACAAAAAAGCACCCATTTTACACAACTATTTTAGGAAGATAGAAATTCCTTTAAGAGGTATATCATGCTGTACCAATATTTTTATGTTATTTTCTAACCCACTTAATCCAGACCAGAGTGATGGTGTCTGGTTTGGGATTGTGGCTGGGGCATATCCCAGTTAGAATATGATGCAAGGCAGAAACAAACCCTGGACAGGGCACCAGTCCATCACTGGGTGAACACATACACACACTAGACACAATCTGGTATCGCCAATTCACCTAACCTGCATTTCTTTGGCAAGTTAGAGGAAACGCACGCAATAATGGGGGGATCACAAGTCCCAAGATGTGAACCTTGGTCTCCTTACTGTGAGGCTGCAGTGCTACTATTGTGCCGCCCTATGCCAATATTGTAAAATACCATCATTCAAAATGCTACTTTTATGTTATCTGCCTTACAGGTGCATGTATAAATTCTCATGGTCATAACACAATGGGTGCCATGGGTGACTGCAAAAGGCAGTTGAAGAAAAAATTCAGTGTTTGCTGCTTTCTAACCTCATTTTAACAACTGCATCCCTTGAAAATGTATTGGTTGGTATTGCCAATACCTCTAAATCCATTATTTATTTATTTTTTCATATAAGGATGCTATTACGCTTTCAAACTTAGGTTTTCAAGGTAAGCTGATGATTGTTTTCATGCAATACAGAAAAGATTCAAATGGAAATGGCCCGACAACTATATCATGCACCTCTATAAAATAAAATTACTGTATGTATTGTCACACACGTGTGCAAGGGAGGCAGCTAAAGGGCTTAAATGAGGGCAATTCTGAATCTGACCGGGATGTAGCAGAGTGCACTGATTCTTTTTCTCGCTTTCCTGCAGACCATTTACGGGTAATTCCACCTGGCCCTGTTATCGTCACTTCTGGGTCCGAACCTATAGATGAAGACCTTTCTGGTTCCGGTCCCCTTGATGTCATGTCTGGGCTCGAGTCTATGGTTGAAGACCCTTCCAATCCCAGCCCCTCTGACATCACTTCCTATCCTGACCTTAAACATCTTCCAGCTTTCCCCTATTCCCTCAGTTCTGTTTTGGACTCTGGTTTGTGCACATCAGAGCTATCATTTGTTTTTTCAATTTAGCAACCAGGAAAACAATATACGGTTGGCTGCCCCAAACCTTGCTATGACTCTTGTGCGAGTTTGTGACAGTATACATATTATGAAATATGTAATCATATGGAGGCTGAAAATGATTTGACAAACATCTCAAGACTTCATCTCCCTATATACAAAATGATGCCTAGGGTGCCAGTTGTCAATAATTTACATGCATAATTGTGATTATAATGGCAGAAACTAAGCTTAAATACTACCAGTAGCACATACATTGATGCTTTCAGAGAGTGACATAATTGTGAAGAGTGTTTGCAGGCTAAACTTTTGTTTCGATTAAGATAATTTTAAAATTATGGACTAAAATTTTTAATTACCTTTTAGACAACCTTGGGGTCACAATCCCTCCTAACCCATTAACAGCTGTGTTTGGGGTTCTTCCAGATCGGTTTAAAGTGGAGAAGGACAAACAAACTGTGATTGCATTCACTACACTTTTGGCACGCAGACTTATTCTGCTAAACTGGAAGAATCCAAACTCTCCTCTTTTAAGTCAGTGGGAAACCGATGTTTTATACTATTTGAAACTGGAAAAAATCAAATACTCAGTTAGAGGATCTGTACAGACTTTTTTCAAAACATGGCAGGATCTAATCAGGAATATTTTAAAATAAGCGCTTAAAGAACAGAGGAAGCATTTATTTCTGTATTTCTTTTTCTTCTCCATTCATGTCTATTGACTTATCAAACTTATGAATTTAGGTATGTTTACAAGCCTTAAATTTTACCCTGTTTGCCTTGCTCTCTCTCTCTCAGGGGTGGGGGTCGACTTGTTCTCAATTGTACTTTTTGTAAAAATTGATTGATTTGTATGGAATGATTGCAATAAAATTAATAAAATGAAAAAAAAAGATAATTTTTATATGTTTTGTTTACTTGAAAATAAGTTTCATGCATTCTTTTTGTTACTTTGTTGATTATATGACTCTGTGTTTGTGTTATATTTCACACTGGGCCTATTTTGAGGCAACAAATTCGGATGTTCATTGTGAGCCTCATTTGGAGGACATTGATGGAGTTACAGACTGTGTCAGAGAATAAATCAACTTCTGTGTGGACAATACTGTACCCTTACAGTCTGTATGCTGCTTCCCT
This sequence comes from Polypterus senegalus, assembly GCF_016835505.1. NCBI lineage: Eukaryota > Metazoa > Chordata > Cladistia > Polypteriformes > Polypteridae > Polypterus > Polypterus senegalus. The sequence goes on from NC_053160.1 coordinate 137,876,508, forward strand.
AACAACAATCCATGGGTCACCAAGGACATTAAAGTCCCTCTGAATGATAAGAAGAGAGCATTTAGGTTGGGAGACAGGGAAGCAATGAAGAGGGTACAGAAACAGTTGTCTGTTAAAATAAAAGAGGGAAAGGATAGCTATGGGATATAGTTAGGGACAAAAATACAGCTGAATAACACCAAAGAGGTGTGGAAGAGAATGAGGACAATCAGTTCCTTTAATTGCCATCTGAGGAAAGGCCAATGAGTTTAAAAAGTTTTTTTAACAGGTTTGACAACATTCCTCATGTGAGCTCCACCTCTGTGGCTGACAATATACCCTGGGATACCACCATTAGTGCCTCATTTGCTCACTGTTCCCTCCCCCAGCCCTCATTAAAGGGGAAAGGGTGTGTAGAATCACTGCCTCCTCCCACCTACTAGCTAAATCCACCTCCACTCCCTCTTCTTTCTACAACGCGGATACAAGCAGACCATCCATCACCTTTACTGAACACCAAGTCATGAGATAACTATGCAGACTTCATTCTGCCAAAGCAGCAGGCAATGATGGCATCATGGGTGCTTTAGATCTGTGCTTCACAGCTCTGTGGTGTGCTACTAAGGATTTTCAACATGAGCCAAAGTACTCCAAAAGTGCCAGTGCTGTGGAAACAAATTGTCTAGTTCCTGTTCCAAAGAAGGCATATCTGACTACAGGCCAGTGGCACTCACCACACATATAATGAAAAATTTTTAAGTGACTGGTCATGGAAATACTTTGCCCCCAGGTTAGGTCAACATTGGACCCCCTTCAATTTGCCTACCAGGTGAGGACTGGGGTTGAAGACGCCATTGTCTACCTGCTGCACCATGCCTACAGACACCTAGACAAGCCAGGAGGAACTCTTAGGATTCTGTTCTGTGCTTTCTCATGAACTTTTAACACCATCCAGCCAGACTGGGGAGTAATCTATTGGCAATGCAGGTGCATGCTCCCTTAGTTTTGTAGGTCATGGACTATTTGACTGTAAGGCCACAGTATGTGTGGCTACAAGGCTGTGTCTGATATTGCGCTGTGTAGCACTTATGCTCCACAACGGACAGTTCTGTCACCGTTCCTTTTCACTATTTACACTATAGATATTAGCTACTACACAGAGAGCTGGCATCTATTGAAGCTCTCAGATGACTCTGCAATAGTGAGAATTATCAGGCATGGTGACGAGATGGAATATATGAATGTAGTGGAAAGTTTTGTTTGCTTGTGTGAGCTAAATCAGCTGCAAGTCAACACCAGTAAAACTAAAGAACTGTTAATAGATTTGAGATGCTCATGATCCCCCCTGTCTATTAGGGGTGTAGATGTGGAGATCATTCAGGAATACAAGTATTTGGGGGTATATATGAACAGTAAGCTAGACTGGTCCAAGAACTCACTGGCCATATATAAGAAGGGTCAAAGTAGGCTGTATTTCCCATGAAGGCTCAGATCTTTTAGGGTCTGCAACACTAAGCTGTGAATGCTTTATGAGTGTATGGTGTGCTGAGGATGCAGCATTAAAAGAACAGACATTAAGAGGCTAAACAAACTAATTCAGAAGGCTGGCTCTGTGGCAGATTGGAGAATGTTGTGTAGACGTCAGTCTATTATTGAAAATGCTAATCACCCACTTCATAGCCTTGTGGTTGGATGGAGGAGCATTTTCAGCAGCAGATTGACTAGCATACAGTGCTCCACTGAAAAACACAGAAAATCCTTCTTCCCCACAACAATCAGACTCTATAACTCCTCTTCCGGTCAATCATCCACACTATAAGATGCTCCCTTTCTCTTTAATGGATATCCCAGTACATTTTCAACTACTTAGATGTGCTGTCTGATGAACTTGTCTATTGTCATGTGAATAACTTTTATTCTCAGAATGTGCAATATTTCAATTAATATTGCAATATTGTTATGTAAAATACTCTGTCTGCTATTACTGCTTAGTATAATAGGGATTTTGTAAGATATTCACATGCATAATATTTATTGTATTTCATTCACCATGTACCTGTAGAGCTTAGTGAATGAGGATTTACTGATCTTTATTTTGATATTTATATTCTATTTTTATCGTACGTGCTTATTTTTTATACTTGCTCTTAGCGTTACTTGCGCCTTTGTCTATTTGTACAGTTGTAATATAAATAATTTCCCTTGGGTTTAATAAAGTTTTTCTGATTCTGATTGTAGTTGGGTACCTGCATACAATATATGTCAGTTAATGTCATATCAAATGCCATGTTGCAGAATTAACCTATTATAATTTACAGAAAAATAAATTAAGCTTTCTCAGTCTAAATACTTACAATTTACTTTGGTTAGGATTTCTGGTATTGATTCCTTGCTTCTTTGACTTAAATTTTTTTTTCATCCTGTGTAAGAAAATTCATGAGATACACTGACCCTTGTCTATCTTATGATTATGATTTCAGTGTTTGCTTTCTTACAAACAAAACAGAAGGGATATGCTCTTTTTTTCATGGAAAGATATTTTAATTAGTTCAAATTAGGGGAAAAATATATTTAACACAGCAAGAAAAATTCTGCCAGGTTCCCAAATATTGCAACAGAGTTTGAACAGTTTGGTCGAAGATGTTATTGCTAAGTTAAGTGCGACCTATTTACCAAAGACTCAAATACCGTTTCCTACAAACTGAGTGCATGCAGGATCAAACAATGTCCTCAATGAAGGTGTCAAAACTATTTATTGTACATCACTAAATGCAATTAATCAGATCCTCTTTGTCTTTTATTATACATGGATAATATCATTCTAGAGGATTTAAAAACCCTTTTCTCAACTTTTTTTAGGTTTCTGAGGCTCAGGTGTATTTAATGAAAGAATAATTTTAAAACATAAGGGCTTCACTTTTTATTTCTTTTATTACCCGTACATATCACCTGTCAAATTTAAAGAACAAATATAAGAATGTTCAATTTAATTAGGTACAGTACATTGAATTCTCTGTTTTAAAGCAGAATATACAAATTTTAAAAAAAAAAAAAAATGCATACAACAAAAATCTAGCATAATTAGGGGAAAGGCAAAAGAGTAGCTTACTTATATGAGGTTAATTAATTTGGTTAATATGTGGTTTCAGCTGTAATCAGGACAATTTCATTTGAAACTTAGATGGCTGTCACACTATGAAATATATTACCTTAGGACATTTTTTTTCCAATTCTGTCTAAACTTAATCTACCTAAAATCCTTTTAATTTTTTTTAGAAAGTGCTCATTCCCAGGCAATTACTAAATGATCATCTATGATCTTCAAGTTTTATTCTTTTATTATCTTTTTGTGCTGTATATCGTCCATGCATGTAACAAAAGAACATGAGAAAAGCTTAAATTAGGAGAACCCATTCAGTCCTTTCTTCAGCTTCAACTGAAAAATCTTTAAGTCTAGAACTGAGGAAAGAGCAGATGTCTAATGAATTGCTTGGCAACTTATTTAATACAGTACACAGTATTTGCCTTTTTCTCTACAAAGTCATTCTTTCTAACATGAGTGTGAAATTTTCCCTTGGTAACATACATCGTGAACGCTGGCCCCGGCACAGACAGACGGACAACATTTTCTCACCCATCACACTGTTTATTTACACTATTTACACAATATAAAGTCACGTGCACTCACGAACCCCAGTGCCTCCAGCACTGATTCCCCCAAGTCCAGGGCCCACAGTCCTTGTGCCTTCCTGGCTGCCTCCAGTCCTTCCACAAGTTCAGTCCTTCTGCCTCCCGACTTCCACTGCTGACTGGAGGGAGGCGGCCCCTTTTATGGGGAGCCGAATGGGCTCCAGCTGCTTCCCGGCACTTAACGGCGGCCACACCCCTGTGTGGCGGAAGTGCCGGCCGTGCACCCAGAAGCCATCTGTGTCTCCCCGGTCGTCTTCCCCCCGGCACTTCCTGGTGTGGCGGAAGTGCCGGGCTCCTGGGATAAACAGGCACTGGGGCGCCGCCTGGCGGTGGCCACGGGTCCCTACAGGGCTGGGCTTCCAAGCCCTGTACCCGAGGCCCCCAGCATAACCAGGACGAACGCCCCCACTCAGTCTGGAGGAGGCACACGCCCCCCTCTGGTCCTCTAAGGCGTCCCGGCCGGGCTCCATTCCCAGCCGATGACCGTACGGGGTAAACCGGCATCAGGGCGCCGCCTGGCGGTGACCACGGGCCCCTACAGGGTAGGGCTTCCATGCCCTCGACCCGTGGCTCCCCACAGAACCAGGACGGACGCCCCCTCGCGGTCTGGAGGAGGCACAAGCCCTCCTCACGTCCTCCTGGGCGTCCCGGCCGGGGACCACAACATTAATATTTATTTCATTGTTCTTATTTAGGCACTCGTTTTAAAGCAAAAGCTGGCATCTGCCTGTATTTTGTCAAGTGCAAACACTCTCTTAATATAGGTTTTTTTATGTCACAGTCTATTGGTAGCCCAATTAAACACACACACACACACACACACCTCTCAAAACTGGCGGTGAAGGAAAAAACACTTCAGTGTTAGAGGAAAAATAGTGTTTAGTAACTTAGTGTCTTTTATTACTGGAAAACTAACCAGCTGTGAAAACAGTACAGGAAAGTAGCATCTCATCAGAACAACAGCCCATGCTTCAAAATGAATATTAGCAACTTACTTGTTTGTTGCAGTGCTCTTAACTGCAATGTTGCTAAGTTCAGGGAAAAACCTGGATGGTTTGTATGAATCCAACATGATAACACTTGATGGTAACTATTGTGACAGAAAACCAGTGAGCAGCTGCCGTCTTTTTATTATTATAACATTGTTTATAAGAAAATTCGCATGCTGGAGAGATCCTAGATTTGAACTGTATACCTAGTTGTTGTCTGTGTGAAGTCTGCATGTTCTACTCAGGTCTGTTTGAGTTTTACTCCCATATCCCCAAAACATGAAAGTTATATAACTTAATCCAGCGGAAATGTGTGTGTGAGGGGTCCATGCAATGGACTGGGGCCCTGTCCAGAGATTCCCTGTTTGTGCCCTTGTGATCCTGAATTGAATTAAGCAGGTTTGAGGATGTTATGTTTGCAAGGATTACTCCAATAGATTATTCATTTACCCTAGATGTTTCTTCTTCCCCATGCTTTCTCTCAGTCTTTAACTAGAACATATGCCCAAGTTCTTGGTTATATAAAATACTAACCAAAGTGCCTTGCATTGCCCAACGAGGAAATAACTGTCTTTTGGGCCCAATTGTTCAAAAGGTTTAATCTGGATCAAAACAATATGGATTTTTAAATGCCTTTATTGGTCATCCAGGATCACATAATCCACCTTATGTTTTCCTGGATTTCCAAAGCAGAATTGGATTTAATCACTCTGAACCAGAAAAAATCTTGCTTACCAGCGCTCTAAAAGAGACAGCATTTTGTGCTGAAGGCTGCTACTGTAGGAATTTCAAAAACAGTTAAAATAGCCAGGATGGAGTCACTCAAAGTGAATTTATCTGAAGAAACAAAAAACAGCACCAAAACAAAATAAACACCTCTTCCCATTTTCAATTTTTTTAACACAGTCAGACGCACAAAAAATGTAAATAAAAAGAAAATATATATTACCCACATACATTGTAGTTATTTTGACCATGAGTTTCGAATTAAAATTTTAAAAGTCCAGTAGTTGAAAATTAAAACAAAAAAACATTCATATTTCTTCATTTATGCGATGATCAGAAGTTTGAATCCGTGCTTTTAGAAGGAGAATCTGAATACTTCAAGACACTTTTTTGAGCTTGTTTGGCAGTAGAGAGTGTCTCTAGCAGTGAGGATCCACCATCTTCCAAACTAACAGAGCTGAGATTAAGGATTGTTTTATCTGCATAAGGAGGAAATGGCTCTCTTGTCTCTTAAATTGTGGGCTCACTGTCTCCTGCAACACTCTGAATTCCATGTAGACCAAATCAGTATAATCACCTCTCCTAAAGGGCTTGTTTCTTGTTTGGGTGTTTTTGCTACTGCATGGTCCTTGGTTGCTTTGGCCTTCAGATTCTTCCATCTAAATTTTACTTTATCAATAATTTTCTTCTGGCCGGACCCCATGGTATACACATTATGCGTGATTTCAGCCCAAATGTATTTTTTCTTCTTCATGGTCAGCTTTCCTTCTTTAATAGAATCAAAACATTCTACTATTGAGGCATAATGAGACCTAACACCCTCCAGCAGTGCATAGGTTTCTGCTACTGTGAAATTAGGTCCTTTTGAGTGTATGGTTTGACCTCATTGGTATGGTAAACAGAGTTTATAGGCCATGGGTGTGATTTATTTAACAGAAAATATGCTGAATCATATCAGGTAATTGATGTTAAGGAATATGGAACCAATCACATATCCATCTGATTCAAACCTTTCTCAGAAGACTTACAGAGGTCCACTGACATGGCAGGTATAGTCCATCGCCACTACCATTTTGGCAGGAGAGAATATATTCAAAGGGTGTATGTGGAGCATACAAAACCGCTAGAGGAATACATCACTGAAGAACTTTATGCTTGGTTTCGGTTTGGGAATGCTGATATTAAGTACACTGTAGACCTTGTCAGGACAAAACTTCTGTGGAAGAACAGGTCCTCATTGCTCTCCGCTTCTATGCATATGGGTCTCTCTACCAAGTTGTTGGTGACAGTGTAGGAGTGGACAAATCAACTGTGTGTAATGTTGTGAAAGCTGAGTCAATCACTTTGTCCAGCCTGGGCAAATGATTTGTTTCATTTCTAAGGGATGACCAGATTTCCCAGACCAAGCACAAGTTCTTACACTTGGGGAACATGGACAATACTATTGGGATTATCGACCGCACTAATGTATATATACAAGCACCCCATGAGACAGAGCGGGAGTACCTTAATAGAAAGGAGAAGCACAGTATAAACATACAAGTTGTGGGTGATACTGACTTCATGATTACAAACTGTGTTGTGAAGTGACCTGGGTCTGTCTTTAAGCTCCAAAAAAGCCTCAGAATGAGAGACTGACTGGACATGCAATATGAGATGCCATTGTTAGAAACTATTTTTTGTTTTGTCAAATGAAAGTTCAAATTGAATAATTTTTGTTTGATTTGGACAGCTATTTGGAGGATTATTGTAGGGGACAAAATCATTTTTTACCTTACTGTACTGAAAGGTATAATAACCTAATTTCTATTTTTTCTTCTTTATCACTGTAATGGTAAATATATCAGATACAATAAATAAATAAATGTGTATATACAACATGATGTAAATGTTCTTTATTTGACCAATTTAAATTTATTTTACATTACATTACAAATCAACCCTGAATTCACCCTATGGGTGGGATCAGAATTATTCTGTTTTTTTGGATCAAAGTGATCCCAGTTCTGCTAAAAGGATTTGAACAATGCAAACTGAGGGTTTGATACAGGTGAAAACCAAGATTGGCTTATGTGATTGTTCTGTTTTGGTAGAGTTCTCTATTACTGTGGTTTTCCTTTTGTATTCTTTATTTTGTAGACTTTATCAGAATGTCTTACCTCTGTTTATAAGGTATTGTACTTTACAACTTCTCCACACCTTCCCTTCTACATCTATAACCTCAGCCTCAGGTAATTACATAGAATAAAAGGACAAGCAGGAGTCAAGATACAACCTAAATAAGGTATTATTGTTAATATTCATAAAATAATAACAATAAGCAAAGTACACTTGAAGATTAGCAACCATAGAAACTGATAAATGCTGATATGTAGTTCTAGGCAGCACATAGACTTGCAGTTACTTTAAATGTCTCTAGTTAAGTCATCATTTTATGGCTTTCTTCAGGACAGGCCGCATGTCTGTCTCAATATGACTGCCGAGCTGTGCTTCTCAGTGTGGTCTTTTTTCAGTTCATGATGTGTGAAATGCTCCTTTATCGTGATGGTGTGAGCAACTGAATTTATGCATTCTTTGTCCAAATCCTTACACCAATAGACATACTTTTAAATAATATTGTAATCCAGTGAAACAATTAAATTGTTATCCATATTAGGTAAGATAAGATCATGCTTTGGCCACTTTAAAACTCTGTGTGCCACAAAGGTGTCCTCCCATCAGGCGCACTACAAATCTACTGTGTAATGCGAATTGTAGTCCCACTGTTTTTTGAGTAACCCCCTCCTATTATAAAATCTCTTCCTAGTACGGCATATAGACTAAATTTTATGGTGGACCAACGGCAAAACACAGGCAAAATTTTGTGAGTCAGTTCAGAGTTTTTTGTGTGAATGACACACAAAGAAACAGACATCCAAACAGATTACAGTTTTATTTATATAGCTTTTGCGCTTGACCTTTTTTCAATTTGTCTGTAATTGCTTACATTTGAATAGGACCATGTCTTACATGCTCATAAAGCATTTAAAATTCCTAGTACAAGCTAAATTACTTTTAAGTGTGTATCAAAAATCACGACTATGTCTGCAGAACCATTAGTAGCATAAATGACAGTGACATAATAATTTTTAAATGCATTTGCTGTACACTTAATATCCATAATCATTTATTTCTTAATTTTAAACACTTGAATCTTGTCATCCTTTTTGTATTTGAAATAAAAAGATTCATCTTCTTTAGTCTTTCCCCATTGCCCTAGAATCATTCTGCCAGTTAATTTCTGGACTTTGTCTAGCTCGTATGTCCTTTTCTAGCAGACACAGCATTCCAGGCAGAGGTCTAAGAGGTGTATTGTTTCAGCTTATTTATAAACTCCCTTGATTTGTATATGACACAATGTGGTATGTACATCTCAGTAGCCTTTTCAACTGGTCCTGTCCACTATCATGTCACGGACAGTGATGAGTCCACTACGTTTTTCTAATTGTTTAACTACATATATATTTTACTTCCTATGTGATACATTTGTTGAAAAATTTGGAACTGACTTTTCCTGTTTTATGTTAAGTACAGCATATTCTCCTGAAATGTCTCCATACCTACAATTTCACATCAGAGTTTGTTTCTTTAAGATATTTTCACATTGCTTCAAAAATTTTCTTATAAAAATTAAAGTTAATTGTTTTACTATTTCAATTTTTAGTTTCTTCCAATGTAAACTTCACGCTTTTCATGAATGGAAAACATAGTTTTGCAGCAGTGCTGTTCCAGAACATTGAAAAACAGACCATTTTCAATGAAAGGCATTCAGGGTAAAAGACGGGATTTTCTGTGAAAAAAAAAAAAGTTTTGTTTTTTTTTTGCAAAAAAAAAAAATGCTAAGGACATGCTTATTTTTTGTGTGAGTGTTGGAGCAGATGAGTTGGTCCAAACACATGCTGCTACCAAATATCAAAACAAAAAAGAACTGTCTTTACCAAGACTGGAAGAATATTGGTTTTGTTTATGAAGATACAAAAAAGGTGCACAGAACTAACTGTGTGTTGTATTTGGCATCCCATTCAGGGTCATTTCCTGCCTACTGCCTCCATGAATAGACGTTGGGGGAAAGTGGGGGTCTGCTGTGAAAAAAGGTCTTTTAAAAAAGAACTGGGACATGATTCCTTTTGGTCACGCTGCCCAAATTCTTTATAAACTGTGGAACCCTTCTCTATCTGTCTGCCTTAAGACAGTATGAATCAACAAATTTCCCTGGCAAGAATGCATCATGATGGCACACAGCCTCACTTTAAGGAATAACTCTGTCTACCTGAATCATCTGATGTCTCCCTGCATAGCTGCAGAAGGCAATGAGCCACCTACCATCTATCTCAATATATGCATTCTTTCCCCCACGGGTCTTCGCTGTTTGAAGGTTAATTATTCCCTGATCAGTTCCCACTGACAGACTTAAGACTTAAGATCAGGAAGGCTTCCTTTTCTGGCTCAGTATCTCCAAGATTTGCTCCAGAAATCTGATCAGAATTTGTAAAGCAACGTGTGGGAGAGAAAACCTATTAAAAAAAAAGATTTTGAGCTATAATCATATTTACTGCAAACTTAATGTACACAAGGGCACTCGCAAAACACCAATTGCACACATCGCAATCAGGACAAATAACTGAGATCCTCAAATATATGAGCAGTGGAAATGTGACTAAGTGTTGCCTCACAGCTCCAGAGTCATGGTTCTGATCATTATTTCTGTGGAATTGACATGTTTTCCCCCTCCATGTTTTGCTCCAGGTACTACAGCTTTTATCTCACCTCCTAGAGAAGGGGTGAGCAAACTACAGCCTGCGGGCCACTTCTGGCCCGTTTGTCTTTTTAATCCCGCCCGCCGAAGATTGGTACAGAATTGACCAAATCAAATCATATCATAATTATGACTGCATTCATTTGACCTTGTCCTGTAATGCCTGGCGTTCCACCAGGTGGCGAATTAGGTGCAGTGATACATTGACTTGATTTTGCGGAGCCCGGGCTACTCTCTGTTATTACTCTGCTACTGCTCTGAACTCATCTGCAACAATGAGTGGGCCAAAGAAACGAAAAGTCGACAGTGAGTGCCGAGTGTTTAATAAGTAATGGACAACTAAATACTTTTTCACTGAAGTCCGGTCAAAGGCTGTATGTCTTATTTGCCAAGAAACCGTTGCGGTTTTAAAGGAATACAACATCAGCTGTCACTTTTCCACCAAGCATGCTAATTATGCTAACAACCAGTCAACGCAAGAACAGACGGATACCGCTCAGAGGTTGGCAGCTAGTTTGCAGGCTCAGCAAAAAACCTTTATCCGACAAACTGCCATCCAAGAATCAAGCATGAAGGCTAGTTATGTGCTGGCATTCAAAATAGCAAAGACAAGCAAGCATTTCTCCGAATGGGAGTTTCTCAAAGAGTGCATGGTAGAGACAGCAGGTATCTTGTGTCCTGAGAGCAAGAACAAATTTGAAAAAATTAACTTATCACACAGGACAGTGATTCACCGTGTTGAGCTAATTGACGAAGACTTAGCTAGCAAGTTAAAAAAAAAAAAAAGCGGAGTCATTTACATTATATTCCTTGGCACTGGACGAAAGTAATGACATAAAGGACACCACTCAGCTTTTAATTTTAATTAGATGGATTAATGACAATTTTGAGATAAAGGAGGAGTTTTTGGCCATGGAATCCCTAAAGGGGAAAATGCGGAGAGAGGTCTTGTATGACAGAGTGTTGGGGGTCATCAATAGGCACAAGCTACCTTGGAGTATGCTCACCAACATTACCACAGATGGATCACCAAATCTGACTGAAAAAAAAAGTCGGATTGCTCAAAAGAATGCTGAAGAGGGTGAAGAAGGACAAGCCTGAGCAGGAGGTAATTTTCCTTACACTGCCTAATCCACCAGGAAGCACTGTATAAATCCGTATTGCAGCTTGACTACGTAGTGAAGCCAGCTGTAAAACTCATTAACTTTATTCGAGAGAGGGGATTTCAGCATCGTCAGTTTATTAAGTTTCTTGAAGAGATTGACGCTGATCACCAGGACTTGCTTTACCACTCCAATGTCCACTGGTTAAGTTTGAGGAAAGTATGTCGACGAGTGTGGGAGCTCAAACAGGAGATTATCTCATTTTTGGAGCTACTTGAGAAAGCTGACGATTTTCCTGAGCAGAGTGACACAGATTGGCTTTGTGATTTAGCTTTTGCTGTGGACATACTGACACACATGAATGAGCTGAATGTGAAGCTACAAGGGAAAGACCAGTTTGTGCATGAAATGTACACAAATGTCAGAGTCTTCAAAACCAAGCTAGCTTTATTCTCAAAGCAAATGTCAAACAACTCATTCGTTCATTTCCCCACAATGGCTATGCTGAAAGAGGCCCTTCGACTAGTGAAAAAATACAGGAAATCACTGGACGACCTGCATGGAGAATTCTACTGTTGGTTCTCTGATTTTGGAAAAATGTATAAGTCACTTCAGCTGGTGTCATGTCCCTTCACACAGACCCTGAAATGGCACCACAGGAGTTGCAGTTGGAACTGATTGATCTTTAATGTGACACCGTCTTAAAGGAGAAGTTCAACTCTCTCAAACTGGATGAGTTTTATGCTTCATTAAGCGCAGCCAGATTTCCAAACATCCAGAAGATGGCACAGAGGATGCTGGTGTTATTTGGCTCTGCGTATGTATGTGAACAGACTTTTAGTGTGATGAACACCAACAAAACACCCCACAGATCCCAATTGAGCAATGAACACCTCAGATCTGTTTTGAGAATTGCTACTACAAAACTAACACCAGACTTCGATGCTCTGGCAAAAAAGGGTGATCAACAACACTGTTCCCACTAAAAGTGAATGTACATATTAACACTGTAATACCTTTTTTATGTTTATATTTGATATTGTCACAAAACGAGACAAAGACAGATAAAGGTTTGGGGCAGCCACCCATATAATTTGGTATCCTGGCTGCAAAAGTCGTTTTTTTAAAGCAACTAGCATTGAAGGGCATACAATGGAGTCCAAAACCAGATTGCGGGAGAAGGGAAAAGGGTAGGCTTTTAAAGGGGAAGACAGGAAGTGAAGTCATAAGGATCGGGCACGTGTTCATTATTCATTAGATCAGTCCCGGATGTGACATCAAGGGGGCTGGAGCTGGTAAGGTCTGTTTCCATTGGTTCGGTCCCAGAAGTGATGTCAAGAGAGCCAGGTGGAGCCTCTCGGGTTTGGTCTACAGGGAAGTGAGTAAGAGAGTTAGTGCACTCTGCCACATCCCGGCATGCCTCAGAACTGCCTTCACTCGAGCCCTTTAGCTGCCTCCCATGCACGCATGCGTGACAATATGTATGCATGTAGTGCTGTCCGACCTGTCTGTCAAATTTTAAAAGCCAATGTGGCCCCTGAGCCAAAAGGTTTGCCCACCCCTGTCCTAGAGGTACAGTGTAGCTTAAGATTGACTGACTGATGAATGCAATGGATGGGCTCTCTGCCCTGGGTTGGTTCCTACCTTGTAACCCAGTGTTACTGGGAATATGCTCTGGATTCTGGCAACATTTTAATGGATATGCAAGGTAGAAAATAGATGTGTCAATGGGTACAAATGTATCACCATTGACCTAATTGCAGAGACATGTAATTAATATAATCTGCTAAGCCAAACCCAGCTCATCTGCTGTTACATAAGTGGTGCTATTTCATGTTATAGTTTATTCTCATGTGTTCACAGTACAAATGTCTGCCATAGACTAATGACAGTAATACAATACACACAGCAGGCAATGAATAAAAACACAGCCAATAAATGAACACCACATGTTATTTTATAAAAAGAACTTACAGTATCAGCTGGAAGAATTCACGCCAGTTTAGTCATTTTCTGACCTGAGGATATAAATTGGCCCTGAATCTACTGGCTTACATTCTAATTGTCCTGTACTATTTACCAGTGTAAAGGAGAGAGAAAACCGATTGAGTAGGATTCCTGAAGTCCTCAGTAATATGGTTTGCCTTTCTAAAGCATTTTTTGTTATATAATGTACTGAACAGAGGGGTCCTGTATGCCAGTAATATTTTGAACTGACTTCTCCATCACCTGTAGTGTGGCATTACGGCACCTGGTAATTCACCTCTGCATGGTATTAATCTCATTTCAGACTCTTTTAGCTTGTAGCTCCTATCTGGTGGAACAAGCAGTCCACCTACATTGAAAATTCTAACTAATTCAATGTGTTTAGGAATAATATGTAAACTCTCTTGTTTAGTGTATTTCTGTTGTACTGTTAGGTTTTTATTGTCTAGGAATTGTAACTCTCTTGTATTTCTGTTTAGAGCTCTCCACTTGTGATGATCAATTTTGTAACTTTGTCCTGTACCACTTGATCCCAGACAGTCTCACTAAGACTGATGTTTACTCAATTATGTCGACCACCTTTGCAAGACACTTGGAGTAAAAGCATTTGCTAAGCAAATATATGTATATATACATTTTTTTTGGTCCTCAGCTGAGCAGGTGCCATATCTGGATTTTATACAGCTACACTTTAAGGATAGAACTGACTGAGCACTTACAGAGGTTGGTGAGCACAAATGTAGGCATCTTAGCTTTACACAGATGACCAAGGAATTAAAGGCGTAGGTGAGTCTTCTTGATGGTTGATGACAGGTATTGTGGCTACTTCAGGTCTGAACTTAAAACCAGCTGCTTGGTTTTGCTGACATAAAGGAAGTTTGTTTTCCATGGAATCCCTGTGTGAGAGGGCAAAACTTTTTTCTGTAATCCACCATATAATTGCTAGTGTTCAGACCTTGTTAACCCAGTCATAAGTGAACAAGGAGTACAGCATATGGCTCAGAATACTATTCTATGGAATAAAGGTGTTGAGAATTATTCTGGAAGAACTGACACTTGTAATCCACAGATGTTTAAGGTCTGCTAATTAAGAAGTCCAAAATCCAGCAGTAGAGAGTGGTACTAAATCCCAAGTCTAATAGGTTAGTAATCTGCCTCATTGGAATAATACTTTTAAATTCTGAGCTGTAGTTTATAAACAGTAATCTGACACAGCAATTTTTATTATGTAGGTATAACTGGATGGTATGAAGTGCAAGAAATATTGCATCCTCTGTGGACTGCTTCTGGTGTCAAGAAAACTAGAGGCGATCCTAACTATTAGATATATGTTATGGGTTGCGTCAAAGAACCAGCCTCTCAAAGAAATTCATCACAATAGGAGTGAATAATATTTTGTGCATATGACAAGCTTACTAACAAAAAATAACATTGAATTTAGCTTTGATTATATTTTAAATATAATAGCAAAGAAATGGTTTATGAAAAATGAGGGCATTGGCAAAATATGAAAAAGTCTCCTGATAAGATTAATTGTTTCAGTGGTACTGCATGTGCAATAATAATAATAATTTGAGAGTGTATAGATATCACTTATAGCACAGCTCTGGTTATTTTATTGTTCACAAAATGGAACAAAACCTAAAGAAAGTAGGAGAAGAAAGTTTGTAAAACAGATGTGCTATAATACCCAGCAAAAGAATTCCTGCCAATAATAAGGTTAGGCACAGCAGTTGATATGGCCAGATATCAGGTATAGACAGCAATAATAATGATTACATTATATAAATTAATCCATACATTTTTAAAATCAATTGAAAATTATGTTAGGTTCACAGGAGTCTTTCACCAATCCTGACAGCACTGGACACAACACAGGAACTCATTCTGGTCCAGGCAGCAGTCCATCGCTAGACAAAATCATTCAAGCACCATTAGCCCATGCATATTGATTCACTGTAAAATCGGCAATTAAATGGGACAGTGATGAAAACAGGTTTACACTAAGAAACTCACATTCAGACAAGGAGAACATGTCAACTCCATACATATAAAACAGAGTCAGGATTCAAGAACAATCTCTTTAAGCTGTGAGGCAGGAGCACTAATGATGGCTATTCATAAGAAAACTTGACATACAGACAACTCCTTCCAAACATATCTAGAAATGAAAGAGGATTTATTAATTATTTATTCAGCATACAATATGGTTAAACGGAGTAAACCTAAAATAATGAAAGTAGACATCTATGTTGTTTGTGCCTTAAACCCCTTGAAATAATCTAGAATAGTAATCAAAAAAGCAAACTTCAGTCATACTGCTTAGAAGCTGCAAAATAGTTTCCTCTTGATGGTTGCTATAACTAAAGATTGCACTGTTTACAATGAAGGCGGAGTTGTTTCAGAATTCACTATGTTTTAATGAATTAATATTAACTTTCACAGCAAATATTAAACAAAACAGAAATAAAAGACATATTATTAATATTTCTACTTACAGACAGCACTTCTGAAAATGATTACACAAACAATTAGAAAGATATTTGAACACGCCATGTGCAGTTGTGCAGCTTTCATAGCACACTCTATTAGCTACTGTGTTCTGAGTAAGCAAAACGTCTAGCAATTTACTGGGGTAGTCACCATAACAAGTAAACTTAATCATGAGGGACCAACACCAGTAGATGGTGCTCAGCAAAACATTAACATAAAATAATAACTCCACCACTAGATGGCTCTAAGATTAGATAGATAGATAGATAGATAGATAGATAGATAGATAGATAGATAGATAGATAGATAGATAGATAGATAGATAGATAGATAGATAGATAGATACTTTATTAATCCCAAGGGGAAATTCACATACTCCAGCAGCAGCATACTGACAAAAAACAATATTAAATTAAAGAGTGATAAAAATGCAGGTAAAACAGACAATAACTTTGTATAATGTTATCGTTACACCCGGGTGGAAATGAAGAGTAGCATAGTGTGGGGGAGGAACGGTCTCCTCATTTTGTCAGTGGAGCAGGACAGTAACAACAGTCTGTTGCTGAAGCTGCTCCTCTGTCTGGAGACGATCCTGTTCAGTGGATGCCGTGGATTTTCCATTACTGACAGGAGCCTGCTCTGCGCTCGTCGCTCTGCCACGGATGTCAGACTGTCAAGCTCCATGCCTACAATAGAGCCTGCCTTCCTCACCAGTTTGTCCAGATGTGAGGCATCCTTCTTCTTTATGCTGCCTCCCCAGCACACCACCACGTAGAAGAGGGCGATCGCCACAACTGTCTGATAGAACATCTGCAGCATCTTATTGCAGATGTTGAAGGATGCCAGCCTTCTAAGGAAGTATAGTCAGCTCTTTCTTCTCTTGCACAGAGCATCAGTATTTTTTAATTTCTTTATAATACATTATTTAACCTTCTGGGCCAGATCAACTGCTTTACTATTCTCTTGTTGTTAACTTTCAAATTCCTCTGTATTACAAAGAAGCACTAACAAGTTTAAAATGTTTAATTTTCCCAGTTTTTAAAATGAGGCTACTATAGATGCAGAACCTAGAAAACCAAATCTTAGCAGAGCAAGCAAGGTGATAACATAATGGGGCTTATTCTGTTTTTGTAAACTGAGAGTGCAGACCCCTTAAGTCAGAATACATATTAATTAACTAGTCACATGACCTGTCACCCATCCATTATCCAACCCGCTATATCCTAACTACAGGGTCACAGGGGTATGCTGGAGCCAATCCCAGCCATAGAAAAATTTTAAAATATTTGATATCTCTTGCCCTTCATGCACTTTCTGCTACTATCCTAAGTATTTGTGTGTGTGTGTGTGTGTGTGTGTGAACATTTCTGCACCGGCACTCCCTTTCTCAAGTATGTTACCGTAAAGCCTGCTTTGCAGAGTCTGTCATAATTTTTGAGGCAGCCTGCTCACATCCTGTCCCCTTTTATACCTGCTGTCTGTGAAGGTGACTCTCCGCATGCCTCCAATAGCACTTCTCTTACTTGTTTGTCTCACACTTGCACTTTCTCATTTTCACGTCACCAAAGCCAAACTGACCAACCACACCTAAGCCAAACTGACCAATCAGATTGCTCAAATGGACGGGACACACAGACTTTAGTGTTTTATTATATAGTACATGGGCTAGGTAGGCATAACAGATAAGCTGACCTCATAGCAGATAGCCTAGGGTTTGTGCTCAAAAGGTTACTGTTTTAACTTTTGGTAAGTGCAGAAACTAAAGTGGAGAGGACATCTGTAAGATGATAAGATTTATTTGTGTTTGTGTTTTGACTATGTTTGTAGGTGCAGCAACATGCTATCAGTGCATGCTCCCAACCTTCCCTCATCTCTTTGGAGTCCATCTTGCATTCAACCCTTTCTTAACTTTGAATGTTGAATGATGAGGGCACTGTCTCATTGTCGATTACAGGACCCATTCACACTGGGAGCAATTCAGAGCTGTCAATTAACCTGGCCTGCACATCTCTGGGAATGTGGGAAGAAAACCAGGAAACCTACATGGACTTGAGCAGAATGTGTAAACTTTACATACAGCGTCTGAGTTCAGGACTTAAACCCAAGTCACCTGATTCATGACACCGTAGTGCCACTTTCTGCAAAACTGTGCCTTTTGGTGGAGGTGGTGGCACAATATCAATTATTATTTTTTTAGCAAACAAAAAAATCTTCTATACCTTTTGCATTTAAAGTGCAAGACTACAGCCAGTCTTTCAATATCTACAGTATGCAAAGAAAGAAAAAATGTAAAATTACATATTATTTAGTATGGAAGTACAGTAATTAGTTATAGTGTGTATATGACATTTTATTTAAACAACCTGATTTCTTTTTCAACATTTATATTTTATTACATTGTTTTGGTGTATAATTATTATCATAAGACAGATATTTTAAGAAAAATATAGGAACATTTGTAATAGTAGTATGAACTATTTTCAAAGAAAGATTAAAAATTACTTTAATCAGTAAAAGTTGGATAATTCTATATGTAAGGTGGTACAGAAAGCTTTTGACATTTTAAAATAACAACATTTACCATGAAAAATATTTGACACATAAATGGGGTTAGTCCAGAGCAAATTCATATCTTGGGTCCAATGCTAATGAGACAGATCCCTGAAAATGAATAAATGACTTTTTATAATTCGGATGAATGTAGAGTTAGCAAATAATCACAATGCCTATTGTTCTAAACATGTTATGTATCATTTTTATTTGTTGTGTCAATTTTAAATAACCTTTACCCCTTATGTATTGAATCTGCTTTAAGAAAGAGGCTAGATGAATGGTTAAACAAGATTAATATTGTAAGATAAACAGGGCTTTAACTTTCAATAGATCAGAGTGGAGCACTAAAAGATAAATAAGGATGTCATGGTATTTTTTTACATAACACTTCTAAGTGGTGGCTTCTGAAATGCAGGAGCTGACCACACTCCCCGGCTGCAAAATAATATATTTTTTAAAGGTAACATACATGTAAGCCATTAAAGGAAAAGTGTGCGTATAAAAAAATCAAAGACATTAAGAAGGCCCCACTACCAGCTACTACTTTAGCCTCTTAAATAATGAATTAGTTGCTCGTATCCTCTGACAGTACTCTGAGAAAGCACTTCCTTTTGGAGTGAAGGAGAGCTTGAATGCTGATGAATTATTCATTGCTGAGTGTACCTGTTAAAATGACTCGACATTGGAAGTCAAGTGCAAGATTATCTTTCTGCTGTCAGAAAGTATTTCTGCCCGTAAAAATAAAATTAGAGAAATAAAGATACAAAAAACAATGAACAAACCATTGAATTTTTTCTTAGATTTAATTCATTATAACTATGTTGTCTGAAACCATTAAGTTGTAATATTCTGATATATACATACATACTTTATATTTGTCTAAGACATTCCTAGTGTTTTATTACATCATTTATGAACAATCCACTCATATCCAGGTCAACAGTTTAGAGATTATTTGTGTTCTTTGTTAACTATGAAGTCTGATTCTAGACTCAAAATTATGGCTTCAAGGGTCTGCAGGTGTATTTTGAGTGTAGGACAGGGGGATTTTTATTTGTACAACTGTCTGATATTTCTTATTTGTTGTGCTTTGACAGCAACATGTTCTTGTTCCGTCTTTGTATTGAATGATCTGTGCTCACATACTGAAGATGTAATCTGGTAGAAGGACTGATTTTAGGTATAAAAGAAAAAATATTTTTAAACTATTGCATTCACTTTACAATCCATGGCAGCATTCTTCTACAGAAATCATGTGGAAGGTCGTCCACAGAGGACATCTACACCTAAGTAGTACATAGATATGAAAAAGATTGAGCAGTTGCATATGTTTGCAAAGAGTGCTTTTGTTTGAGCCAGACCTCTCCAAAAAAGACAATAGAATTTGTAATACATTACCTGTAGACCTCTCTATATATAATTCAAACAATGGAAATACTTTGCTATATTATTATTACAAAAGAGATGCAGAAAACAGTTGTTCGTTAATTCTTGGAATGTTGTAACTTCTGCCAAAAAATAAATGACTTACGTCCTTCACTTCACGTGTAAATATTGCAAACGGATGATTCTTTCCAAACTGGGGCTGCATGTGGTTTTAATAATGTTAAAAAACATACAGTATATTAGGAAGCGGTATTTATTTATTATATTATCATCAGTCAGTCAGTCATCGTCCAACCCGCTATATGCTAGCACAGGGTCACGGGGGTCTGCTGGAGACAATCCCAGCCAGCACAGGGTGCAAAGCAGGAACAAATCCCGGGCAGGGTGCCAGCCCACTGCAGGGCACACACACAAGCACACCCACACACCAAGCACAATTTTTTTAGGATCGCAAATGCACCTAATCTGCATGTCTTTGGACTGTGGTGTGATGATGTGGGTTTGGCTCCATGCTCCCATTGCTGCTTGGGAGCCCTTGAACCCAACACCATCGGTAATATCACAGATGAGCTAGTCAGTGAAGGCAACAATTAAGCAAGGGGATGGTAAAAAGTGAAAAAGTGCTTTTATTAAAATGAAATCCAAACAAAACAGGTGTTCAAAATAAAGTGCAGTGCTTTCATAAAGTTCAATAAATAATCCATAAAAAGAACGTAGAGGTAAAATCAATAAATAGAAAAAACAATCTTTTAAAACAAGGTTAAAACAACGCTGGTAGCAATCCTTTAAAAACACAAAGTCCGGTGTCTTTTTTCCTGGCGGCTCCCCTGCTTCTCCCATTGGGCTTTGCAACAGGAGAATCGCCATACCTGCAGCTGATCTTCTCCTACTCAACTAATCTGGTGGCCTTCCAATTCCTGGCTCCAGTTCAGCTCACCTAGACCGAGACTTGGGCTCCCCAGAAACCAGGACGCTCACACTGGGGCTTCTCTTCCCAATCTCCGACTCCCGCTGCCTGTCTTTGCTGTGGCGAGCCAACCTTATCTCGGTCACTCCTGCTCCAAACAATCGCTCAGCAGGAGCAACCACTACCCTCGGCCCTCAGGTGCCGGCCAAACACCTCACTTGGGCGCGCTTCTCCCAGTTGCTTGTATACAGAGCGAGCCTGTGCTTGCTCACTCTCCTTCTTTCTCTCAACCGGCTTTGTCACTCCTGCTTCCCACCTTCTTCTCTGCAGCCTCCGTCTTTCTTTTTCTTTTTTTTCTTCTTCCCCCTCAACCGACTCACACTTCTTTTTATATAGCAAGGGGCCATAGCAGCTACAGCACATTAGCCACGGGAACAATCACGGATGTGGGCAGTTCCTCACCTGTGCACTCGGTGAGAATCGCCCACACCGCAGATCACCCCACGGCTTGCTACAACCACTACGCCCCCTCACGAACCCGCCTCGAGTGCGGTGATTATTTATCTAAAAACTGGCCCTTACTGAGAGCGCTGTGGACCTGTTATACCACATGTGGGAGGAAACCGGAGCACTCGGATGAAACCCACACAGACACAGGGAGAACATGCAAACTCCACGCAGGGAGGACCCGGGAAGTGAACCATTGTCTCCTAACTGCGAGGCAGCAGCGCTACCCACTGTGCCACTGTGCTGCCCATATTATATTATATTATATTATTTATTTTTATGTACTGGTGTGTACATTATCTTTTATGCACAAAGCACGCTCCTCTCCACAATACTCAATAAACAATAACCAATCACAATCCTCCTCTCCCAGACGCTTAGCCACCCTGCCTCCCAACTCAGCTCGTCCGTCTGGGATTTCCCACAGTCCTTTATAGTCGTTGATCCAGAAGTGTTTCACCCTCTCTGTCCATGTGACATGGAACACTTCCGGGTCAGATAAAAATCCTTCTTTTCTTCACCCAGGAAGCACATCGTTCCCATTGTCCACGTGACTATGACGTACTTCCTGGGTGTAAGCAAAATAGTCTCTGGGCCTCCCTGCAGCCACTTCTGTCGGCCCCCATGGTATCCAGCAGGGCTGTGCATTCGGGGCACCTCTATGCTGCAAGGAGGGCTCCATCTGGCGGCCTGGGGGTACTGGCCGGGATGAACGGCTGGCCATGTACCACAATTACATTTACAATTTTGCACTTTTATTTGGGCATTCTAATGAAAGACAAATTTACAATATAGCTTTAAATATACATTACTATTAATCAGCAAAAAAATGTACCAGAATGTTGTTAGAACATATACTTAGCAAATTGTAACAGAAAGTTGCATTAAAACTTTCTTTAGAAGTATTGTAACATTATAATTTCAATAATATTATATATTATATAATTCTAGTATATAATTATGATTCAATTTATATAATTTCATTATACTGTAGTATCAATGTGTGATGACAAGTGTCCCAGGAAATATGGACACTGATGTTAAATAATGGGACCAAGGAGGAGTAAAACAGTATAGAGAAACACACTCTAGAAATACAAATGCAAAATAAAACAGAATTTAACGAGGAAAAAAATTAAATAAATAAATAACAGCAATCATAAAAAAACACTTCAAAACACATGATCAGAAAATAGTAAGGAAAAATTGCTCTTTAAAATTTCAATTAAAAAAAAAACACTTAAATACAGTAATCCCTCGCTATATCGCGCTTCGACTTTCAAGCGGCTTCACTCTATCGCTAATTTTAAATGTAAGCACATCTAAATATATATCACGGATTTTTCGCTGGTTCGCGCTTTCTGGACAATGGATCTTTTAATTTATGGTACATGCTTCCTCAGTTTGTTTGCCCAGTTGATTTCATACAAGGGACGCTATTGGCGGATGACTTAGAAGCTACCCAATCAGAGCATGTATTACATATTAACTAAAACTCCTCAATGATATAAGATATGCTTCCCGCGCGGTGCTTGATTGTTTACTTCTCTCTATCTTTCTCACTCTCTCTGCCTGATGGAGGGGGTGTGAGCAGAGGGGCTGTTTGCACAGAGGCTGTTTGCCTAGAGGATACGGACGCTCCTCTACAAAATGTTGCTTTATCGCGGTGCTTCTGTATACTTAAAAGCACGTATTGATTTTTTGATTGTTTGCTTTTCTTAGCGAGCGCTCTCTCTGACATTCTCTGCTCCTGACGGCGCTCCTTTGAAGATAAGATATGTTTGCATTCTTTTAATTGTGAGAAAGAACTGCCATCTCTGTCTTGTAATGGAGCACAGTTTAAACGTTTGACTAAAGGGTGTTATTTCAGGTCTAGAGGGCTCTAATAATGTTAACAGGGTGTGAGAGTTTATAAGGGCTTAAAATATATAAAAATAACCATACAAACATATGGTTTCTAGTTCGCGGATTTTCACCTATTGTGGGGGTAGGGGTCTGGAACCGAGGAGGAATTACTGTATTGCCCTTTTCCATAATAAATGGGCTTCAAACAAAAATAAGCAGCCAAAGATATCCACAAACCAAGAACCCTCTCTTTTATGAATTGTAAAGCAGATTTAACTTCTACTAACCTGTTACAGCAGCCATTCCTCCTAGCCCCACACAAATGGATCATCCTCCAAAAACAGAAAAACAGAAACCTCTTCTGACTAGCACTGGTGGCATATATACTCCACTTGGGGTACCATCTAGTGGTGCACTTTACTTCACACAACACCATCATGTGTACATGCTACATTTCAAATTTTGATTGGCTCACGCGCATACATCTTCATCCCCATGATAGCATGTGTCATGTAGTGCTATTCTGCACCCCTCGCCTCATGCTCTCCATGTCAGTCAACTACTAGTACTGTTGCCTTATAAAATATTTGTCCCTTGTGCATTCTCTAGATTGCTGCTACCTGAAGACATGTATGCCACAAAACTGGAACTCCTGTGCCATCTAGCAACTAGCAGGATATCTGCTGCACACCACAGACTCCCAGAAAATTCCTGAAGTCTTGTAAGTATTTTAACAAACTATTTTTAAATAGAATAATTACCTGTTAAGGAAGATGTATAACCAAAGCTAAAAAGCATTTCTTTTCAAAATGTAAAGTAATGGATAAAGAAGATGGCATAAGTGAGGCAATGTTATATCTAGTACATTATAATTAAAATTAACTTGGGCAGGGCTTTCAATGCATTTAGGGTTTTTTGTGACACAGAACACAGCTGGGTACTTGGTTTTTTTTTTTGCTGTTTGTTTTGTTTTTGAGGTCTTAAATTTTTAACATTGTTTTTTTCTTATTACTCTGGTACCATTTCAGTTCCCATCAGTACTGCTATTTTGTAGTTTATGTTGTTATCAATGAACCCTGGTTGACACCAAAAGAAAAATGAGTTTCAGTGAGACATCATCATGATCATGGTATAAAGTTCAGCATTGCAGAATTCCTAGTGTCCAAGATTGTGGATATTGTGAAGAATTCTTTCATGGTCTAGTTTGTCTGTTGACGAGAATTCTTTCATGTTAGTCAACTAATAAATTCTATAGGTTGCCGGCTTGGGTTATGTATTGGTCTTTGGCAATCAAACATTTTCTGGTTCTTTTTCCTTTGCTCTTGCCTTTTTTAACAGTGTCAGAACTTGTATAGTTTATCAGGCTATGTGGAAACTTGTAAATGAAGAAAAAAGAAATAAAAAGCTACAGTGAACAGGTGGATCTTTGGTTTAGATTTGTATGTCAAGACAGATGGTGTGTCATAAATAAACATGGGAAACAAGTTTCAGATAGTGGAACCAAAAAGTTGAATACATATTTGCTGTGATTTGAATAATTACTTTTTAGAGCTACATGACGGCCAGCATATGAAGATCTGAAGTGCTGCATATACAGGTACTGCAGAGTTTTAAAGGAGATTCAATTTTAGACAAAAAAGCAGTCCAAATAACAAGTTGAAGTATAATATATTTGCAGTGTTTGATACGCAGCAGCATGCGAACAAGTTGTTCCTTGTGGATACCTCACACAGAAAGATTATTAGAAAAGGACAGCAGTAGTTCAACTGAAAGTAGCAACAGCACTGCAAAATACATTGATCATCCACAACATTTAAACTACTGAAATGTGAAGTGAATAACATTAATTATCTCATTACAATGGCACCTATCAAGGGGTAGGATATATCGATATATCAGGCAGCAAGTGAACAGTCAGTTCTTAAAAGTGATGCATTGGAAGCAGAAAGAATGGGCAAATGTAAGGATCTGAGCAACTTTGGAAAATGCTAAATTCTGATGGTTAGACAACTGAGTCAGAGTATTTCCAAAATGGTAGGTCTTGTGGGGTGTTCCCAGTATGCAATGGTTAGTACCAAAAGTGTTCCAAGGAAGGACAAGTGGTGAACCAGTGTCAGTGTCATGGGTGCCCAAGGCATACTGAGCGTATGGAACAAAGTCTATCTGGTCCAATCCTACAGAAAAGTTACTGTAGCACAAATTGCTGAAACTTAATGCTGGCCACAAAAAAAAGGTGTCAGACCACACAGTGCATCACATCTTGCTGCGTATGGGGCTGCGTAGCCACAGATGGATCAGAGTGCCCATGCTGGCCCTTGTCCATCATTGAAACTGCCTAGAGTGGGCACTTAAAATTAGAACTAGACCATGGAGCAATGTAAGAAGATCAAGTGCACGGTTGGGCACATGTATATTGTTTAGTCTGGTAAGAGTTGGTAGCAGGATGCACTATTGGAAGAAGCCAGTCTGAAGCATTGTGATGTATTGAGCAATGTTCTGCTGGAAAACCTTGGATCCTGGCTTTCTTGTGGAAGTTACTTTGACATGTAAAACCTACCTAAAGATTGTTTTACACTACATACACCCCTTCATGGCAACTATATTCCCTGATGGCAGTGGATTCTTTCAGCAGGACA
The DNA here is from genome assembly GCF_016835505.1 of Polypterus senegalus. Taxonomy (NCBI): domain Eukaryota; kingdom Metazoa; phylum Chordata; class Cladistia; order Polypteriformes; family Polypteridae; genus Polypterus; species Polypterus senegalus. Next base: position 137,902,103 of record NC_053160.1, read on the forward strand.
ATGTGCTCATTCACACTGCAAAAAATGTTCAGAAATGCTTTGAAAAACATAACAAAAATTCAGCGTGTCCACAGATATTATCTTAGGGAGGTTCTGGAAAAACAAATCCAAATCACAAAGGCCCCACCTCGTAATCTACAGGATCTACTACTAACGTTTGGGCACCAGATAACAAAGGAGACCTTGAAAGGTCTTATGGAATCCAGGACACGACGGATTAGAGATGTTTTGGTGGTACAAGGGGGACCTACACAATATTAGGCAGGTACTTTTAATGTTGTGGGTAATCAGTGTATTTTATGATTCAATCTAGAAAAACAGAACCAAACTTTAATGATGTTTTGGACATGAAAAAAACAAACTTTTGACTGCAGTAGACTTGTGTGGTGGTTTATCTTTGCAATAAGGAGAAGAAGTTGAGGTTCTTGGCTTACTCATTTGATTCACTTTATATTTAATTGCAAACATTCAGGCAATAAAGTTACTGAGGCTGGCAGTCAACTTTTCCATGCTTAATGTGAAATTAAGTGACCTTCCATTGAGTGTCATTATGATAGGATAAGAACATGAAGTCATTTTGGCTCACTAAAGAACAGTATATAAGAGTGAATTTAATTGAACTGAAGAAGTGAATCATAATGCAATGCCAGTATGTGTTACACAAAAAGTGATGCCAGTGTCAGATCCTCTGACAAATTCTTATACACACACATGTCCAGCCAGTTTAGTAATGCTAATTGACTTTACAGAATGTGTTGGAATTATGTGATTGCCCACTGGGGAAACTCATTAAGAAAATCATTCTAGCTGGGAATCAAATGAGGGTCCAAGAAATGTGATGTGGTAATGATACCGATAGTAAAAAAATTTCCATGTTCTCCATATGCCCCATTTTGTGTATATATCTGTAGCTGTTTTTTTCAGAGTAACAGCAGGAAAGGCCATTTTCACATCATAAATAGATTTTTTAATGGCTAGTACAAATATATTTAAGCATTAATGGTAGTTTATAAGCTACATTCTTTCCATCTAGGTGTGGAAACATTTTTTACAAGAGAAAGCCCGGATAAGGGCTGCTAGTCTTATTCCAGGACTATGAGATATGGGCTATAAGGAAAAACTGAAAGAGGGGAGTCTTTTCAGTTTGAGCAAACATAAATTAAAATGTGACAACAGATGAATTGTTCAAAATTATAAACTGAGTGCATGGAGGAACACACAGTGAACCATAGCTAGATAGAAAAATTTATTAAGCTGCACTGTAGGCAAAAGTACTTTTGGAACCTTTAACTTTCACTTTGATAATTTTACCAAAAACTAGTGGATTTTTCAGAACACGCTTACTTTAATTCAGGGTCGCCAGTTTCCAGCAGCTCTCCAGCAAACATTGGGCTGAAAGGGGAATCAGCTATGGCTAGTATTCCAGTCCATTTCAGGAGAAAGTATGGTTATTGGCTAACTCAATAGATTACAAATGCAAACTTTCGAGGTAGCTAAGGACCCTTCATCAGGCAAACACCCTAATTTCTTCTGTACCAATCTATTGCTAACACGGTTCAACACTCTACTGCTATGGATAGTCCATTTCATGGCACACTCATATACGCATAGACAATACAGGGCCAATATAGATTAATCTAATATACATGTTGTTGGTAAAAATTAGAGCACCCAAAGGAAAAATAGTTTAAGATACAGTGTCTGGAGAATGTGCAAAGCCCATTAGCACAATGAAGGGCAGCATTTGAATAAAGCTTCCTAGAACCTCAGAGTACCAGTGCTAATCATTGAATCAGCCTAATATTATGCAAAAGGACTAAAAACAAAATTGAATATAATACAATTAATAAAGTATTTTATAACACCAAACTGAATTATTTGTTTGCATACTTAAAGCATTTTTATGGTATATGATTTGATTAGTATTGTTTTGTTTATTGGTAATTTCATATTTATGAGTAATGTTAGTTTTTTGGTGCTTAAGAAGGTGGGCCACATGATGCAGAGTCATTTGTGAAGAAGGTGCAGATGAAGTGGCTCCTTTGGCATTGTGATTGTTTCTGCCTTTTGCTTTTTGCTTTTTTTTGTAAATGCATTCTCTGGTTTTATCCCCTTGCTCTTGAGTTCAGGTATTGATCCTGGTTTTTGATTATTGGATTTTTTGTGTGTTTCAGTTTTTATCTGTGGAAAACCTTTTTTTTTTTTTTTGCATTTTTTTGCTCCTGCCTTTGCCTTTCCTTGCCATCTTTTTGAATTCTTCTAATAAACTTGAGTTTGTCCAGGTCATCAAAGCTTGCGGATTACCCAATTAATGCAGACCTGTAGTCAAGGCAGGTCTGTTTTTTGTTTGCTTTAGAGGCCTGCACGCTTTCTTGAGCTGGTGTGCTGGCAGGATCACAACAATCTCCATGCACACATGCATAACCTTTAGCCACACACTTTAACTTTGTGTATGTATACACTTTATATATCAACACAGCCTCTTCACCCAGCAGTAGCCTAACCTTATTGGAATAAATATACCCAGGACTTCATTTAAAGTGCCTTCAACCTTTTGCAGCTTCTCTGTTCTTGAGAAGCCAAGTAAGAGAAACCTCTTTGGAAGCTTCAAAGGCTATGACTACTCCAAGCAGACACTTTAATGTCTGAAAGAAAAGTAATTTTTTTAGAAATCCTAATTCTCCCTCCTGAGATATGGTTATATAAATATTTGCACTTTTAGAAGACAGAGAACATAAACATGTCTTTGTGCATTGACAAAAAACACTTTTGGAAATTTTTGTAATTATGTTTTACTCTTAAGAAATAGATTTACTATGACCAATTTACTCGCAGTGTTACTTGGTATGCTCCTTGCCTACAGTATAAATAGCTAAGTTTGATTTGTGATTGATGTAGACCTAAGTAGAGTGCAGTAATTAAATTTAAAGATACATATCCTATACTAGTTTTTTTTGTTACAGTTTTTACTCAAATTAAAATTGGTTTAGAGGTAGCATCAGTAACTGATTGGTCTATGGTTATCAAAAACCCTTTTCTAATGACAACTTAATAATTTTGTACACTAATAATGTTATGCAATTTGTGCCTGTTGAATTTTGTTCCAGCATTCTGTCTAAATTAGATGTTCTGTGTAGCTGCATTTTCCAAAAAATACCTAAGTTTAGCAGCTCTAGCATACAAAATAGGATTCACCAGAAGCCTGACAAATCAAAATGATTCCACAGACAAACTTTCTTCGTTTTTAAAAGCTTTAGTAAAAATTTAAAGTAAAAAGGTTCAGATAAGGGCGGCACGGTGGCGCAGTGGTAGCGCTGCTGCCTCGCAGTTAGGAGACCCGGGTTCGCTTCCGGGTCCTCCCTCGTGGAGTTTGCATGTTCTCCCGTGTCTCGTGGGTTTCCTCCGGGCGCTCCGGTTTCCTCCCACAATCCAAAGACATGCAGGTTAGGTGGATTGGTGATTCTAAATTGGCCCTAGTGTGTGGGTGTGTTTGTGTGCGTCCTGCGGTGGGTTGGCACCCTGCCCAGGATTGGTTCCTGCCTTGTGCCCTGTGTTGGCTGGGATTGGCTCCAGCAGACCCCCGTGACCCTGTATTCGGATTCAGCGGGTTAGAAAATGGATGGATGGATGGATGGTTCAGATAAAGAAGAGAAAATTGATATAGAAAGAAAAGTTATTGTTAAGAAAAGTTCTGTTCAAAGCTTATATCTTGTTTCACTTCTAATTGTTACAAATCCCATTTAAGAACGGTCAGAAAACTGTATGCCTATCCCATTGCTATGCTGAAAATGGGTCTTTAAAGTCCCTGAGCACTGGAACCTATTCTAAAGAATAACTGACTCAATTATCATACTGTATCTTAATTATAGCAAGAAAGTTCGGTCTCATACTAACTTACAGGGGGAAAAGACTATACCATTGTCAATGACTATGAAATAAATGTATATTCTATTCAAATTAAGCAAACACTAACCCAAAGCTTTAACTTTCTATGACTGGCTCTTACATCTGTAGTTTGTGAAAGAAACCAAGGCTTATTGTTTGGTTGGATTGAGACAAACTGACTGAGTGTTAATTGTACCCATTGTAGTTATGCTTTGCTTGCACACATTGTTTTGTTCACAAAACTCAAAATCAGGCTCCACTTCAAAAACTAGGCCTCTCCGGTCCTGGAAAGAGCTGAGAGAAGACCATCATATAAAAGACAGAGAATATAGCTAAGAGAATTAACATGAGGAGACAAAGAAAAATTAATAAATTACAATACAATACAAAAACACTGAAAACACAAACATATCCAATAACATAAAAAATAGAAATTTATTAAAACCAACAAAGTAAATAAACAAACAGAAAATCCAGGAAAGAAGCACTTGTCAATTCATAATAATGGGGAGCTGAGTTGTCCGTGTAACAAGGGATCTTTATATATCAGCCCTTACCAGCCCATAAGGAGGTTTGTATGTATACCCTTAGGCAAAATGACACTAAGGTTTTGCAGGTACTACACCTTGATGTGTACAGTCAAGGCGATTGTCTCAGACTGCACTTTGGTAAGGATGGTATGCTAAGGCACATTAAGGGGTCCAGGACAGTGTAAGTTTAGTTAAAAACAGTCCACTCAGGCTCAGAAGGGAGTAGGTGTGTGCAGCAAAGAAGCATAGCAACCCCACAGTGTTAGTTGGGAAATAGGAAACTGGTTGATTGCTCATTCACATGCAGAGGCGATTAGTTCAGCTGGTTTCCCACTTGTACCAACATTAGTAAAAAAGAGCCTGGAAAGGAGAATGAAACAAAGATTTAATGTTCAAAAATGGAGAGAAAAGAAAGAGAAAGTCGGTGGTGAAATCTAAGGGGAAAAATAAAGTAGAAAAGTCAGGATTGTGACAGAGTAGGTGCAGCAGAGAGGAGGCTTGGCGGTTGGAAAAGATACCTCATGTGGAGCAGTGTGGCTATCTGGAGGTAGGTTCACTCCTGCTGAATGGTGCAGAGGAACAGAAGTGGCCAACTACTCCAAGAGGTCTCACAGACACCGAGGGATAGGATGAAGGGTGCAGGTCTTGGGGGGTCCTCGAAGATGCCAAGGGATGATGATGGGGACATGATCAAGTCAAAAGCTGACCTGCTTACTGGAAGGGCTTCCTCTGCTGTTGAGGAGACCTAGAAGACCTAGAATGCATAGAAACAGAAAGGTTTGTGACTTTCTTTTATGGGGAGATCCTAACTGTGTAATTTTCACCTCCATCTTTTTGAAGGGTTATTAATTTATTTATTTATTGTTGAGTAAGCTGCACTGCACTTTCTTGTTGAACCATGTTTGTATTAAATGTACTTTATATATTTTGCACCAGCCTCTTGTTGCTACAGCATATATCCTCACTTGATATAGTCCATCTTGGTCTATGACTATCGATGCCCCTGGTTTAAGGAGGTAATGCCTGCATTCAGGCATTACAGGTGGTATTTTTATGTACAGTACATTGTTTATCATTAAGAAATACTATGTTGTAATACAAAAAGGTTTATTGTGAACCCTAAGAATTACATAGAAATCTAATGCTTTACAGTAAATACTACCTTTAAAAACTGTGAGAAATATTTTCCTTTTAAAAGTTTTAACACACAGTGCTATACTTTACTGTATATTACATTATGAATAAAAGTAACTTAAACTATAAAAATCTGTTAATAACCTTGTTTTGACAAGTTACCTGTAGTCATGTGAGACATTCATTTATTTTTATATCGTGACTTTTTCAAAGCTGGGACATGTATGGTACAAACATAACCACATTTATCTACAACAAATTACAGTCTTTCTCTTTTTTTCCACTTAACGTTAGTTAGTGAAGAACATCTTAAATCACAGAGCAATTATGTAGAAAACTTCATCAAAATGGACAAAGCTTTTTTTAACTACTGAAGGATACTCTTCTTTCTTAATCAATATGTCTTCATGTTTCGTTTTTAGCCCATGATCGATAAATATAGAAGCAAGCTGTTATATTTCATGGAACTTCAGACCAACATCACATAGAATTTGTATAAACAGATTTCAAATCCAGTTGTAGTCTTCTACATTTACTGATGGAAAGTAAAGTTTCATTTTCTCTTTCAGAGTTGTCAAATGCCAAACAACAATAGGGGCCATTTCATTAATATGGGTTTTACGTAGCAAAGGAAACATTACAAAGTTACCATCTTTAGATGTACTTTTCTAAACTGGTACCCTTTCCTGAAATACAATTTGCTTACATTTTAGTTACAATAGTTTTGATTATACTTTTCATACTTGTATAAAGGCTATATTCCAATAAATACCCTGGAAATCCGAAAATTCTCAACACAAATACAAAAATGTTTATGTTTGAGACAGCAGGAATCTGTTTTTGGAGTTCATGTACGTGACACATCACATTTCCCTTCAAAAGCCATCTCACTTCTCTTTGTAAAATGAAATTTCTGTACTGTGAATCCATATGCATACAAATTTGCCTAAATAAACAAGTCTTTGGTGGTCTGCTTTTAATGAAATAAACCATTTCAACTACAAGGTTCAGAAAATTTTTAAAATCAATTCCTAATATTTTTGAAACAAGGACCTCTATGTAGAAAGCAATGAGGTATAATAACATTGGGATTTTGCTATTTTACAAGTGCTTGAAACCCTTTCATGCAACCAAAATGGAGCGCCATTTAAATCCATGAAATTTCCATTTTTCTAGGTCGATAGTTAAAGTATCAAAAACAGAATATTGTGTGTATGTGGCATTTCTTTGTAACAAAAAAATTGAATTATTTATTGGTCTAGATCAATAAAACAAATACATGCACATAGCTGTAGTTTATTATTGATGTCAGTAGATTTGTCATTTTGAGAAGCAAAATCCGAAATCTGAAGTTTATTCCATTAATTTTCTTCTTTGGCAGCTAACATTTCTGTAATTCTTCTGTGACCTGTGCTGTTTGAGAGGGACATTTTGCTTATTTCTTGCTGTGCTTAATTTTGTAACATTGTTTTAATAATCTTTTTAAAAATTAGAAAAATAATTGACTTAACCTATTACTACTACTACTACTACTAATACTACTTGGTGGAGTATGTGACTTTGTTTTTTTGCGCAGCGACTTCAGAAACAATTTGAGCCTTTTCAGAAACTGTTAATATATATATATTTTTTTTAATTTTGGCTTGTTTTGATTTCAGCTCTGACAATCTATTGAAATAATCTGAATCCTTTTCTTGAAGATGTGAGTGTTTAATTGTAGGAACCATGGCTACATTTGACCTTTTTCACCACAGATAAAACACAGTTGGAATGGCTAATGTTTAAGCCAAAAGTTTAAAACACTGTCACAATCTTGCTGATTAGGTCTTGTTTTAACTTTGTTGAGATTTGTTACTGTTGCTGTGAAGTAACCTTCAGATTAACAGTCATCAGTGGTGCACTTCCTCTCTACAAGTTTATCTATTTTTTATTTGGTTCTTGTCGTTACAAAAAAAAAAAATAAAAGCTAAGCTGAGTTCACACATTCTTCACATACTCAAAGGAAGAAAAGAAAAGTCACCAGGCCATAGAATACATAATGTCCTACTCCCCCGTCTGGCTCAAAATAATATAAAGTGATGAGTCATTAGCCTTAGTCAATAGTCTGAATCTAGAGTTGCTAACTCTGCTAGAAATTGTTCCAATATATTTTCATAAAAAATTCTGCAATAATTCATTTTTAATCTAAATTGTAATTTTAAATTGTCATTCTTTTCTTCCCTGGTTGTATTTGTGAAAACTCACTGTAGAAACAGTTTAGATAGATAGATAGATAGATAGATAGATAGATAGATAGATAGATAGATAGATAGATAGATAGATAGATAGATCTTTATTTGTTCTCATGGGAGATTTTAATTTTTACAGAAAATCTTTAAATAAATAAACACAAACTTTCCTCCCATTTTTAAAATATACTTCTGCATTGTTTGCCCTGTACCTAACAACCTCTTCCAGTATACCATTTAAGAACCACAAGTATATGGTACTGATATTAGTTTTCCTGAATTTTACATATTACCATAGACACCATCTATGAGGCTGCAATCCTGGAGCAGTGGTAGAGAAAAGCCACAACAGTTTTGTGAATTTCCCCTTGGGATTAATAAAGTATCTATCTATCTATCTATCTATCTATCTATCTATCTATCTATCTATCTATCTATCTATCTATCTATCTATCTATCTATCTATCTATCTATCTATCTATCTATCTATCTATCTATCTATCTATCTCAGTAAAACTGGATTGAAAAGTGCATATTGGCTGCATTTGACTCCACTGATGTTACAATAGCCTACTCAATTAGCCTGAAACCTTTAAAATTAATAAAAAAGAGTTCATCAGACAGCTGCAGCCTAATAAGCATATATGAATACCATATATGAGGCATATATGAAAACAGCTATATGGTGAATTCATATTATTTACAGTGCAGCACATCTGAAAATTGGTCAACTCACGATGAGCAGTGCCCAAAGATGCTTTCAGTATAATTATCCCAGGCAGATCTGTCTTCCTGCAGTGGGCTGGCATCCTGCCCGGGGTTTGCGCCCTGTGTTGGCAGAGATTGGCTCCAGCAGACCCCCATAACCCTGTCGTTAGGATATAGTGGGCTGGATAATGGATGGATGGATGGATGGATGGGAAATCTGTCTTCAAAATTCTTTTGGAAACATGCATGTTTGAGGTGTGATATTGCACAACTTTTGTTTTTGGATTTCACATCTCTAAAACAATTGAAACTATTTACATGAGTGGCAGTAACAACAAGGGTGTTAGGTCAGATGTTTATTTATCCCACTAGCCTAGCAGGTAGTTTACAGCAGGTAATCACAGCACAATTATAATTTTAGTAATACGGCTCCATCTTATATATAAACATCTATGCATGGAAGTGTGCGTGTCTGTCTGTCTGGCACAGAAATGTGAGGCTACAGCGTGAAGCTCAAAGAAAGCGACTCTGTCACCAAAGTGAAACCACTGCCACCAATAAACAAGCGAGGTGAGCACATCAGCAAAACGAAACCTCCAAGCACATAGCCGCTAATAGACAACGGGAGTGAGCATGTCGGCAAAACAAAACCAACGAGGAGCTGCTAATACACAACCGATGTGATTGATTTATTGAAGTGCCAGAATCCATGGTTTTTAGGAGCCCGGGCTTTTTACAGTACGGACTTACACAGCTAGTATACTATAATCATAGAGATTAAAATTAACATATACTAAACTGAGCAAAAAATTAGCTCTAAACATGCACCTGTAATATCTGTTTACTATGTCTTTGCTAATGTACACAAAGAAAGCAATATCTCTATCCAATCATTGTACTGTGTCTAGTGAGAGCCTAACTGTGGAGAGCTAATTTTAGCTTTCCATTAGCAAGTATGAAGAATATAATCTTCAGGTGACCTATGGTGGTGAACAACAGAGAGTGGTATTTGCTGAGTTTTAGCATGAGTTTGAATGTAAGCTAAATGTAATGTAAGGGTATTAGCAATGCTTCCAAAGACTATAGTCCTTTCCTTTTGCTATGTTGAGCATTTAATGCTACTTTGCCCTGTTTGGGTCTCCTTTAATACGCCAGCTTGAGAATTATTTTTATTAATGTTGTTGCTGTTTATGCTGGACTATCTATCTATCTATCTATCTATCTATCTATCTATCTATCTATCTATCTATCTATCTATCTATCTATCTATCTATCTATCTATCTATCTATCATTTTTTGCTCCCTCCATCCAATATTTATGATGGGTTGGGCACCCATTTATTTCACATGATATATATACTGATTATGTCATTTTGCAAAGATTTTATTAATTTTTGAAGACTGTGTAAGCTACCAGTCATAATGTCTGTTAAAAGTCAGTTAGGTTTGTGCCAAACCCGTTATAATAATTTTCTAAAGAAATTGTATTTGATCATTTCTATTTAGTGCTGGAAATTAAAATTAAACAATATTTCTAAGTATTGCTATATCTGTTTGTCCTTCATGACTTAAGGCAATTTGAAGTTAATTACTGGTGTATAAAACAAAATATGCCACCCACCTTTGTCTGAAATATATTGGCACTTGACATTTGTGTTTATTTTCTAAATACCTGTCTCCACAGATGAACTAATTTCCTGATTATTACAAAACAGTTATGGCCAAAAAAACCTTGGAATTTCAGAGGAATTACAATTAACTTGTGCAGCTGTCATTTTTTGCTTTTCAAGCGTGACATAATCAAGGTTCTTCAGTCTGTGACAGTAATTAAAATTTTTGTGTTGGATGCCATGATAGAAACAATTATGTGCCAGGAATGTATTGTTCATTGAATGTGAGATACGCTATTAATATTCACAGAAATTAATAAATTGCTCAGTTAATAGTTTTGTACTGCATTATGCAAATATACAGTATAAATAAGGAATGCTGATTTCCTTGAGTCACATGTAAAGAATGGGAATTGTGATAATTATCTAAAAGAGAGCTACACAAATGAAATGATAGTCATTGTTACAATTTATTGAAGAGGCACTTCACAGAATTGAAAGCCATCCCACCCTGTTATCTGCATATGAAAATGAAATGCAAGTGGCACACAAAAGATAACACTGGTAACTTCTGTATAACCAATGGTGTGATATACATCTGTAACTTAACCTCAATGTACAGTATGTAACTCTTCTATCTTTGAGCAGTATTAGCAAAGGTCAGTGGTACATTTTATGTTTTTCCAAAAATATTGATTCATGAAAGTATAAATTACAAAGTTTTAATAAGATGTATTAGAATGTTTTCTTTTAAAAGCACAAAAACAGAATCAGATTAACTGTCATTTATTATTATAGAGAAATTTTAAAATGTAATGATATATACAACAAAAAATAAATAACCAAAATTCTGCAAGGAAATAGTGTATTTTTGAAGACTTAATCCTGTATATATGCCAAAAAAAAGTAAGCTTATCAGGAAATCTTTGAGGGAGTATTTCCAGTTGTATTCACTGGGGTCATTTCCTGTATACCAGATATGTATTAACTATGTTTTTGTAAATATTACAATGAATCCACAACTCATCATGGAGGTCTGATATAAAAACACCAAAAGGCACAATCATTTGTCTTTTTTGATGATTTCTTTGGGAAAATTTATATCCATATACAGAAGCCACTTAGGGGACTTGATGTAAATACTGATAATGTTATCAGACTAGCTACAGATTTTTTACTGCCTTCAGGTATCATTAAAACACCTAATACACTGCTGTCCTCATACCAGAAAAACAAAAATGCATATTATATTAAAGCACAATGCCTTTCTTACCCTAAAACTATATATACATGTGTTACATTTTGAAAAGGAAATACAAAGAAATATTTCAAATGAGAGGGAACAAAATGAAAAGTTAAGGCCCAGGGCTTTAGAGTGTAAAAAATGTTTAGATTACAACAGTGTTAAAATCCATGATGCTTTAAAAATGTAATCAATATGGATATTCTAAAAGCTGTCTGAGACTTGAAACATTACAGAAAACAAAAACTAATAGCTGCAAGGACTTTGTTTCATTTGGGATTTTGATTCAACTGAACATTGATGAGGGGGAAGTGAGAGACTGTTCTAAATCAATTCTACCCTACTGAAGCAAGCAAGACCCCATCATTATAGACATGTGCCATAATTAACCAAAATAGCACTGCTGAATCATTAACAACTTTGCAAACTATGTTAAAAATTGTAACTCGTTAACAACTTTTTAACCTGCAAGATTTTATATTTTTCAATGTGTTCAAAGTTATTTAATATCGATTGCCTTACTTTAATCATTGAGTACATTCACATACTTCAAAGCTCAATAATTTACACATAAATGCTACTGTGCATTGCTTTGGAAGACTTTTTAAAATATCCTACAATTAAAAGAATACATAGAGATATTTGCAACAATTCCATTTTTATTTTTGTGTTGCTTTATTTACAAGGAACAAATATGCATCAGATAGAGTCAATTTGCAGTTAACCACTACATACAGTAATTGCAATGCTTTCTTATTTGTAGGAGGTCAAAAACTATAGAAAGGAGTAGAGCACTGCACTTACAAAATGATTCAAAGATCACCATTTCACTTTATTTTTTTTAAACATTGTAAGTCACTAGTAGATAACTGCAAATCTATCACTGAGAAACTGAGAACAGTTGCAAGTCAAATAAAATCTACCTGTACATGCAAAGAAAAAAAGAATCAATTCATCAGTGAAAAATACCGTATATACTCACGTATAAGTCGTGTCTTGAAACCCGAAAATCAGACGCCAATTTATATGCCCGTTCAAAAATGTGACACTTTTTTTTTTTTTACATCTTCTTGCCTCCTCCAATCTTGAATCAGTTTCTCAGATGCATGAAATTTTGTTGCAGCAGTGCAGTTACCAGTTTATTTCGCTACTTCAACTACATTTAATTTAAAACCAGTTTCTTATTTTCTTCTGATTGAATGCTCCATCGTAGATAAAGGATGCTCTTATGATAAAGGTGTGATAAAGGGTGTGAAAAACAAAAAAATTTTTTAGTTTTACCATGTGGTCACATAGGCACAATACATAGTGTGAAGGACCGAGGAGACAGCAATAAGGGTTGGGGTTTCCGGCCCCGTATATTGTACAGAAACTTTTGCACAGAAAAATAAAAGTGGTCAAAAGCACAAACTAAAGAGTTCATAACGCGACGCCGACTCCTGGCGTCGCGGCCATTTTATTGGGGTGGAGCCGGAAGTGGAGGAACGCTGGGAAGGACCGCAAGGGAGGATGGGAAGGATGACGTCAGGGCAAGATGGCGGAGGAAGGGCGGAAGTACGCACTGCGGTCAATCCAGCCTATGGTGCAGGAAGGTCTTTCTTTCTATGAGGAAGCAGAGGGAGAAAGTTAATACCCGCCATTCCCTGGCGGCGAATGGTTTCCCAGGTGCTATCGAATCAATCCGCTGCCTCCTACTGCGCGCGTGACACGATCCCCCTTAGCCCAGGACCGTCAGGTCGGGCGGACCTAACCGAGAGGTCGTGAATACGAGAGAGGGCATCGGCATTGGCCTGAAGGGTGCCCGCCGATAAGTGACAGTGAACTTATACGGCTGTAAGTCCAGGAACCACCTGGTGACCCGCGGATTCGACTCTTTGTGTAGGGACATCCACTGAAGTGCAGCGTGATCAGTCACCAGAGCGAATTCGCGACCCAGCAGGTAGTAACGGAGGTGGGTCACTGCCCACTTAATGGCCAAGGCCTCCCTCTCCACTGCCGCGTGCGGGTCTCCCGGTCCATCAGTTTCCGCTAAGGTACATCACAGGGTGCTCGACACCATCGGCGCTTTGGCTCAGCACGGCACCCAGGCCTGTGTCCGACGCGTCGGTCTGGAGAATAAACGGGAGCCCAAAATCGGGCGTCCGTAACACAGGTGCCGACGTTAGGGCCTTCTTTAGGTCACTGAACGCGTGTTCTGCTTTGTCGGTCCACACCACGTATAGGGGAGCGCCCTTTTTTGTCAGGTCAGTCAAGGGTGCTGCTCTTTCAGAAACGGGAACAAACCGGCGGTAGTAACCGCAAGCCCCAAGAAAGCCTGCACCTGTTTCTTGGTATTCGGACGGGCCATTCTAAGATGTCTTTAACTTTGGAGCTCTGTGGCGCACCTGTCCTTGTCCCACGAGGTAGCCTAAATATTTGGCCTCCTTTAATCCAAAAACACTTCCGGGGTTTATGCGGAGGCGGCTTTAGCCAGTGTTCGGAGGACAGCTGCGACCTGCAGTAGATGCTCCTCCCAGGTGCGGAATAGATGACAACGTCATCCAGGTAAGCGGCACTATAGGACTGGTGGGGCTTCAGCACTCTGTCTACCAGGCGTTGGAAGGTCGCAGGGGGCCCGTGCAGCCACAAATGGGCGGACCTTGTACTGCCAGTGCCCGCTAGGGGTGCTAAAGGCCGTTTTTCCTTTGCGGATGCCGTTAAAGGAATTTGCCAATACCCTTTTGTCATGTCAAGGGTAGTCAGATACGAGCCGTCCCCAGCCGCTCAAGGAGGTCGTCAATGCGGGGCATGGGGTGGGCATCGAACTTGGAGATCTGATTCAGGCGTCTAAAGTCATTACAGAACCTCCAGGAGCCGTCTGGCTTGGAGACGAGGACAATAGGGCTGGACCAGGGACTATGGCTCTCTTCAATTATGTCCATGTCCAACATACGTTTCACCTCCAGTTCGACCTCTGCGCGTTTTGCCTCCGGGAGTCTGTAGGGCCTCTCCCGGACGATTACCCCGGGCTCCGTGACTATATCGTGGGCAATCAGCGGTCCGGCCGGGTGACTCGCTCACTACCTCGGGATGGCTCGGAGTGTTTGGGCTAACTCCTGCCGCTGCTTGGGGGTCAGCTCTTCGCCGAGGTTAAGGGCAGTTGTGCTTGCGAAAGGGAGAGTGACCTATGGGAGCTGGGAGCTCCTCTCTATCTCTCAGGGCTTTAACAGGTTGACATGATAGATCCTCTCACTCGGTCGACGATTGGGCTGTTTCACCAAATAGTCGACGAGTCCTTTTCTCTCCTTAACCTCGTAAGGCCCTTGCCAGTGGCGAGCAGCTTCGAGTGGGAGGTCGGGACGAGCACCATAACTCGGTCCCCCGGGCGGAACTCCCTGAGGACGGAGTTGCGGTTGTAACACCGGCCTGCGCTGCTTGCGCACGAGTCACGTGCTCTTTTAGGAGGGGCCTGATCTTTGTGAGTCGGTCGCGCAGTTGCTCGTACTCAAAATGTTAGAGGAGGGAAGAGCCTCGGCCTCCCAGCCTTCTTTTAGGATGTCGAGGATTCCCCGGGGTTGTCGCCCGTATAGCAATTCAAATGGGGAGAAGCCTGTAGAGGCCTGGGGTACCTCCCGGTAGGCAAAAAGCACGAGCGGGAGGAGCTGGTCCCAGTTCCTGCCGTCCGCGCTGACTACCTTGCGGAGCATCTGCTTAAGCGTCTGATTAAACCGTTCGACCAACCCGTCAGTTTGCGGGTGATAGACCGACGCTTTCAGGTGCTTTATCTGCAGTAATTTGGCTACCTCCTTGAACGTATCCGAAGTGAAGGGCGTACCCTGGTCCGTGAGGACCTCCTTGGGTATGCCCACGCGTGAAAACAAATTAACCAGTTCCCGTGATGCTTTTAGTATTAGCGGGCGCGGGGGACCCGCCTCTGGGTACCGGGTGGCATAGTCCACCATGACTAGGATATACTTGTGGCCACGGGTTGAGGGCTCCAGGGTCCCACCAAATCGACCCCTATCCTTTCAAAGGGGATGTCCACGAGGGGAATAGGGACTAGAGGAGCACGGTCCCTCCTAGGAATCTGGCGGGTCTGGCACTCGGCCAGGATTGACAGAACCGCGGACCTCCTCATTGATCCCAGGCCAGTAAAAGCGGAGCTTAATCCTCTCCAGTGTTTTTTCGGCCCCGAGGTGGGCCTAGGAGGTGAGCATGTGCCAACTCGCATATCTCCGCCGGAAGGTGCGCTGAATTAGCAGCAACTTCCGCACCTCGCCCTCATGGGTAGCCACTCGGTACAACAGATCATTCTCAAGGACAAAGAAGGGTTCACGCGGTGTGGATCCGTCCGCTGTTGAGCTGTTAGGCAGAACGACGCATTCGGGCAAAGCGCGGGAGTCATCATTCCACTGCTCCCTCTTAAAGGAGGCCGGCGTGGACCGAAATTGATGGTCCAGGCCACGAGAGGGTCTTGGGGCCTGGGCCGGGAAGAGTTCCTGGCTAGTCCCTTCTCCGGCGGAATCTTCCGGTCAAGGTCCGTAGCCACGGAAAGGTCCCCCGAGACACCAGCGCCAATAGGGCCTGCCCTTGTGCACGGCGTGGAGGCCGCGGGAGGTGCCTTTTCCCCTCATAACAAGATCCAACGAGGCCCGGGAGCGGCGAATGGCTTACCGCTGATTCTTTTAGACCAGTCTTGTCCCAAAATCACTGGGAAGGGGGGGTCAGGTAACACAGCGACCGTCATTTGGGTTGGTTCCCCCTTCCAGGTGACATAGCAGTGAGCGGAACGATATGACCTAGTCCCCCCATGCACACAAGTGACCAACAAATGCTGTTTTAACCACTGTTGCGGTAAGACAAAACGGCGAGCAACAATGGTAATGTTGCTGCGGAATCAAACAAAGCCACCACGGCGTGCCCATTTAGCAACACCACTCCCGTGTTCGGACTCGCCAAGGGATGCGGCGGGGTACAATACCTCTCCGACGACGTCCAGGTGCAGTCCATAGGCTCCGGGGCGGTGTGATGGGGGCAGGTTGGTAGCAGGTGACCGGTCTCGCCACACTTGAAACAGCGCGCGGTCCCGCCTTTCTCTGGCTCTGGCTGGCGCTTCTGCAGCGCCGTCGAGGGCTCGGGGGTGGCCGCCCGTCCCTGTCGGTTCCCCCGAGCAGGCCTTTCTGACCCCCCAAGTCGGAGGACCGCCAACTGACGCTCCAGGACGTCGAGGAGGCCCGACATGTTCTGGTAGGCGTGTCCCGGACCTGCTGGGCGAGGGAACTGGGCATTGCATTGACCAGGCCTTCACAGGCCACCCGCTCGACCACTTTCCGCCCGTCGGGTCCCTCTGGCCGTAGCCAGCGCCCCATCTTGCCCCAGAACTCGAACGCCTGGGCGCGAGCAGGCTTTTCAGGGTCAAAGACCCAGTTCCGCCATTCGGCCGCCTGCTGGCCCGGGCTAATGCCGTAGCGGGCCAGTATTTCGGGCTTGAGGAGGTCGTAATTAGCGGCCTCCTCCTCAGGAGGTCATAATAGGCCGCAGCGCGTCCCTTCAGATATGGCGCCAGGATGGACGCCCACTCGGACCGCTGCCACTCGTTCCGGGTGGCCGTCCTCTCAAACATGCCCAGGTAGGCGTCGACGTCCTCCGAAGGGCCCATCGGGACTAAAGGAGGAGGCGGCTGCCTGGGCGGGTCTGGTCTCGCCCGTTGGGCTTCCACTAACCTGGCCTTCGTGGCCTCCAGCTCCCGGGTGGTGGCGGCTTGCGCAAGCTGCAGCGCCTGGAGCTGGTCATTCATCGCTTGTAACACCGTGTTGAGGTCCTGTCCCTCCGTCATCTCGGGATCTCTGTATCCTGCCGACTACGCCACTTGTGAAGGACCGAGGAGACAGCAATAAGGGTTGGGGTTTCCGGCCCCGTATATTGTACAGAAACTTTTGCACAGAAAAATAAAAGTGGTCAAAAGCACAAACTAAAGAGTTCATAACGCGACGCCGACTCCTGGCGTCGCGGCCATTTTATTGGGGTGGAGCCGGAAGTGGAGGAACGCTGGGAAGGACCGCAAGGGAGGATGGGAAGGATGACGTCAGGGCAAGATGGCGGAGGAAGGGCGGAAGTACCGCACTGCGGTCAATCCAAGCCTATGGTGCAGGATGGTCTTTCTTTCTACGAGGAAGCAGAGGGAGAAAGTTAATACCCCGCCATTCCCTGGCGGAATGGTTTCCCAGGTGCTATCGAATCAATCCGCGGCCTCCTACTCGCGCGTGCGTGACAATAGAAAAAAAAGCAATGTGCTCCGTGGTTACTATCTCTGGTGGGCATTAGCATATCATAATCTCTTGGACCAATGACATGAATTTTCCGCATTCGACTTATACAATCGACATTATAAAATACCAGAAATTACACAGTAAAATCAAGTACTGACTGTAGGAGAACTCATCCACGAGTATATACAGTATTATGAAGGCTGAATAAGAACTGCATCAATATCAATTTAGTCATGGAACCACAGAACATCAACTGAATCTAAGAGTAATATTAATGTCTTATACAAAATATAAGCATTCAAGAACACAAACTAAAAGACACTAATAGGCTGGTATCACATATAAAAATAAGGATTTTCTCAAGAGAATATATACTGCATAAATACTAGTTTTCTAAAATGTCCCCAGAATGTATAATATACAGTATCTTTGGATTCTTCTCACGCTTTTCTAGTTATGGGAAGCATGAGACACTGCAGAGAAATCCAGTTCAAGAAACATCTGATCCCCTGTGAAAAAAGAATGCAGATCACCACTTTCACAGGTACAGTAGGTGTGTGGATTACATTTATAAGGACTATCCTAACCATTGCATGCAAGCTTGCCAAAAATGTAAAGTAAATTGAAATTTTTCTAATATTTACAAAGAACTTTTGCTTTGTTCTCGTTCAGGATACATTTTACACTTTGTAAAGAAAACTTTTTTCTGAAATAAAGTTCTATCTGTGTCAGTTGTAAACCTGCAGAAGAGAATGAAGTATGCATTCAAAGGGGAAAATCTAGAGTGCCTATACAGGTGGTATCTCACAATAAACAGTAACACATTTTTAAACTATAAAGTGGACAACACATTTTGTAACATACTATCAAGAACCCCTAAATATTTGTCTTCCATTCAACCATTTAGTCAATTCACTATATTCAAGTTAGGCTTATTGAAAGCCAAAACATATCCTGATAGCACTGTGTGCAGGAGCCAAACCTGTAAAATGTGAAATCATTAAGTGAACATCTCAGACTAGATGGATGGGAAATGATGAGAAAATATCCAAAGGTTATACCAGGACATGTGGCATTTGATAGGAAACACAAACCATCCATCCATTTTCTAACCCGCTGAATCCGAATACAGGGTCACCTGGAGCCAATCCCAGCCAACACAGGGCACAAGGCAGGAACCAATCCTGGGCAGGGTGCCAACCCACCGCAGGACACACACAAACACACCCACACACCAAGCACACACTAGGGACAATTTAGAATCGCCAATCCACCTAACCTGCATGTCTTTGGATTGTGGGAGGAAACCCACGCAGACACGGGAAGAACATGCAAACTCCACGCAGGGAGGACCTGGGAAGTGAACCCGGGTCTCCTAACTGCGAGGCAGCAGCGCTACCACTGCGCCACCGTGCCGCCCAAACACAAACCCATAATGTAAAATATTATCTGTTTATTTAGCAGAATCTCGTGAAAAAGAATACCGGATAGCTCAATTAAACATCATGCTATCCTGATTCCAGGTGATATCAGCGATGAAATGATTTAGAGGAGAGTTTGTCTGCAGCATAAATTGAGGTGAAAGATTTCTACGACATTTAATCAATTAAAGTATTTGTTTGTATCTTAAGTAATTCATAATAGGCTGCTGAAACCGACTCTTCTTTATTTACGAAAGAGATCAATACAAATGTAAAAGAAATTAGGTTATATATATTTTCTTATATACTGTATTTTTCTATATGTGACCAGTTTTATACATAGTGTAAGTATACTCGTTTATATTGCTGTTATAGAATAAAGGATTTCTTCTAGCCTCACCTAAAAGATGGTGTACTTTTGACCATGTGATAAGTTGTTTACTTTAAATTTCCACTTTTCCACATTCTTCCACAGGATGCTGTACTACTTTTTAGGTGTCTTTTCTTATCTATCTCTGTAAAATTTTAGGAGTATCTTTGTCTAGTTAGAGTGGCCTAAGTAGAATGAGAATTCACTTGCTACTCTCCAGTTGATTGCTTGAATTAAAATAAATACATACATAAACCCAACCTTTTGCAGAATGACTTTGGAATATTTATTTCAAAGATTATCCATAATGCCATGTTAAAGGATTTCTGGTATTTGTTACACTGTATTAATCCCCGAGGGGAAATTGTCTTTTCGCATAACCTTTTTGAAACAATGTACACCAAATCCAAACGTACATTCAGCACATAAACATGTAGACTGCAAAATTAATAGCAGAGCCACACAGCAGAGTCCATTCAAAACAGAAAACATACGGATATAAACTGTTGCATTTGTATTGTTCCTGAGAATTGCACAAAGCTACATTTCCACAGGATGAGTGCTGTGTGTCTTCAGTTGGCTGCTTCAGTTGACTGTACTAGCAGAAAGCAGTAGTTTCAAAGTAAAGGACTCATTGCTGCCACTGTCAATGTAGGAAGAAGTGTTTGGTTTAAAACTCCTTTTATTTTGTGCTGTTTTGCCACATTTTTCTAATTTATTAATATTCTTTGTTTTCATTTTTGTATTATTTGGCTGGTAATCTTTCATTATTCCAGGCATTCAAAATGACGACAGCATCATGTGATGTCCTGGTGCCTGCAGCTAAGGGTACCTATTTTGAATGGGCATCTAGTAGTTCCTAAGAGCAAGATTGGGAGCCACAATGAGTTTTGCTGGTGCCAAGTTCAATAGTGCCAGTTTATTAAAGACAGGTTGACACTTTGTAAAAAAACTGTAGTTCCATTAATAGAAACCAGGACATGAAGAAATAAATAATTGTAAAATAAGAGACTTCAGTAGTTTAATAAAATCAAGCAATAAGTAAAACGGTTAAAATCCAAGAAAGATCAGACAATCAGTCCATCCCTCACAGCAATGTCCTACCCAAGCAGGGCACATCCAGTACTCAGTTCATAAACTGTGCATTATCACAACATTGGCACTTAAACATGAAGTTCTCCCTCTGCTCCCTCGTTCGGCATCTGCAGAGAGTCGTATAGAGCTTCATATCTGTCTGGCTCTTTGCAGCAGCAGAACAGGTTTGATGTCACCTCTCCCAGATAGCACATCACATTACAAAAAGATTTAAAATGACTCCTCACTCTTCTTCTCTGTTTCTCTCTCTCCTTTAGTCTTCCTTCACTCTCGATCTCTCTTTCTCGTATATATACATATTTTTTGGTAATTCATTTATAATAAGTTACAATAAATTAATAAATAATTATATGCTGCATTGGTTTTATTGTTTCAGTATCTGAACCTTAGCCAAATTAGCTTATATGACTGTCTTATTAAAAAAGATTAGACATGTTTTAAACAAAAGTATTAATAGACAAAAGTCTAAACTGTTAAAAAATATAAACTGACATGGCAGAAAACAATCAACATACAAATGAATCATAAATAATCAAAAAAATCATTAATTTGTTTAATTTACCTTAAACCATGCTTTTTAATTTATTTTATAAAAACAGCTCATACATGGAACCAAATCCTACTAAATGAAACAGTGTGGAGAGAGTGTCTTTCTCCGGTCAATGTTCTGAAATCTGTGTAGACCACCAGATACCATAGACTTAAAAATATTAGCAACTAGGTCATTAGACAATCTAGTTCAGCTTTACTCCAGGGGCCATGCAACGGTTTCTGTGCTTTTTTTCTGGTACATGTGTACATATGGTTAAAATCAATGGTATGTTAGCTTTTGGTTTTCTTTGTTGTTTTTTTCAACCATTGTTATATAACTGATGCAAACAGGAGCTATATGTCTGTGCTACATGATCATCAATTTCCAGGACCACATTGTTAGCTAGCATTAGCAACATGAGAAACTTAAACTGCAAAATAAAAAAAGCCATTTCAGCAGTAACATTGGCCTTTATATTTACTATAAATAATTTAATGAATTAAGTGAAAACCTTTATGAAGATGTTATAATACAAGAATAAACAAACATTTTTACAAAAACTGTCTTAAAAATACAGTATGTTAAAAAACGCAGTAAAATTAAGAATTTATTATCGCTGGAGCAAATTAATACATTTCTGTATTTGTTTACTTTATTTAACTTTATTTTAAGAAAGAACTTGTTAATTTCTTCTATCCTTTAACAAAAATTTAGGGAACTATAGAACAGGGCTCCTATAAAACAAGTCTGAGAACTGAGTAGGCTACAGCACTGTTCACACATGGTTTTATTATGAATATGTCTGTTTAAATTACAGTATGGATCAGGAAGACATCAGTAATGAAGAAATGGACAGGTAATGCCTATGTTTCTTGAGAGGCATTGACTGTCAGCACTGACTTTGCTTATATCTAAAAATAATCTCTTTGAAATTAGATGTGTCCGTTAGGGGTAACACTACAGACTTTTAGTACTAACTGAATTGTAAATATTAAAAAAATAAGAAAACAAATCTGTTCACATGCCTTAAACATATGGTAGCATTGCAAAATAGGTCTGTAAAGATACATTACAGTGTAATGCACAGTTTATGTAATAACGAGTCATCTACATTTGCTACTGAGAAAATGCTGCTATACTTAATGAATATTCTGAACTGCAGGGGTGCTCTTGATCAGACCTCAAACACAATGGAAAGCAGAGACAACAGGAAAACTCCAAAACCAGAAATGATTTAGGTTGTGGCTGTGCAGTTTAAAATTAACTAAGGAGTAACAGAATAATGAGAGCTATCCTTCCACACTTCACATTCCCATATTGCACCTTGAATCCCACCCTGTCCTTCTCCACTCAAGGTGAGCCCTTACCAATGATCCTCTCCCAAAAGACTAATAGATTTAAAGGCAACCCTTGGGATCAAGCCCAACTGACCAGCAAATGGCTTTGGATCATCACCTGGCCCATTGGGTTGCATGCAGCCATCTTCTTAATGGGTGTTAAGTGTCCCTGCTTATGGACAGATTACAGCAGTGACTTGCGATGAGGTTCATGGCTGGTGAGGCACTGACTCCTTCAGAGTCAGATTTACAAATATGTGAACCCAAAAGAGTAGCTTATTCAATATTCAGTTGGCAGCACACACATTGACTACTGATTATGTTTCATATCTCATCAGCATTCTTTACACACACATAGGTAAGGCACATATTTGGCTAAAAAAGAACATTACATTTATAGTGGTGACAGAGAGCAGAGAGAGCACACTTGCTCTGCACTCACCATGTGTTCTAAATTTGCCGTTGAAATTCCACAATTCATACTCATTCAATACAAATGAAAGTATTGAGTGGTGTACAAAAAATGGATTTCAGTTTTGACCTTGATTGACATATTTAGTTGTTTTTAAAGGCTTTTAATTCAGATGCTTTGATCAATTTTAATATAGACTGTTCAACAAAAGGATAACAAGAAAAACAAGAGAATATTTTATTTAAGTTCAATATTTAGTTTTTCAATAATGGATTGTTTTTTTCTTAGTCTGATCCCATTTTTTTGTAAAATTGAATAATATTTATAGTCTTACCTTTATTTGTAAATGAAGTCCATGCGCCTATCCTTCTCCATGGAAATTTCTGTCACTTTCTTGTAAAAGTCTTCCTTATTTTCCTTTAGTTTTATAAATCTCAATCTTCCATTTTAGCAGTCAGTCGGAACAAAAAATAAAAATAAAAGGACCACTGCAATGCACTTGACTTTCTGATATCACTAACTTATTGGTGCCCAGAGCCTCTGTGTAGAACAACAGCAGCAACAAGCATCAGTTTGGCTGACATGCACCCCCTTCGGTGCAGCACAGTATTGTCTACCTCATCTTGTGCCTTTTCACTGCGGTTTAATGTCCGGTCAGCAAGACTAAATATGTCACACACATTCATTAAAGATATTAGCCAGACTGTGACAAGTCAGAGTGTATAATAAACGTGTCTGCAAACATTATATTGGCAACATACAGAGAGACAATAACAGGCACATGCCAATTATACAATACAATACAATTTATTTTTGTATAGCCCAAAATCACACAAGATGTGCCGCAATGGGCTTTAACAGGCCCTGCCTCTTGACAACCTCCCAGCCTTACTACTCTCAAAAAAGACAAGGAAAAACTCCCAAAAAAACACTTGTAGGGAAAAAATGGAAGAAACCTTAGGAAAGGCAGTTCTAAGAGAGACCCCTTTCCAGGTAGGTTGGGCATGCAGTAGGTGTCAAAAAGAAGGGGGTCAATACAATACAAAAATACAATACACAAAATAGAACAAATCATCAATAAAGTATAAAAATAAAAATTTTACAAATACGGAGCAGAATTTAACAGTAGATGATATCACATAATATGATTTGGATTTTCATGCATCAACCCCATGTGTGCCGCACCTTGCGTTTCTACCCTGCATTTGAACAGGAAATGTGACAGTTCTGCAATTTCGACTATAAAAATGATCAAAATTACACAGAAAACAAATTTATAGTAGAGACCTGTGGACGCGTTTATTTTATGTTATCATTGTTAGTTTTTTTATTTTTTCATGATGAGAGCCTCACCTGCCTCCCTTGCCCATACGTCCCTAGACGTATCCTCCTACCGCTCCTGAGTGGCTAGAAGTACTAACTATTGGCATGTTGAGCTCTTTTGGCAGTCTTTAACTTTCTTTAACCTTTTGTTCTGAGTGTGGCTTCCTCCGGCTTCTAGACAGCTTATTGGTGTTGCATCCTGTCAGCAGTCCATCTTTACTATTAGCCTTCTTCTGGGCTTTCCATCCAAGTAGAGGTTCAGACCATCTCCTGGATCAACGAAAACCCTGCAATGCCTTAACAAATCCTGCTGTTCTAACCATGCTATAAATGAAAAAGCTATATTATATTGAAACACGCAGCTGCCCATTCAAAGTGTGTGTTTTATTTCACCATTATGCTTTTATATACAATTTCACAATAAACTCAAAATAGGCACTCTGCAGTATTTGCAGTATTTTGAAAATACCATCTTGATTAAATTCATCCATTTAAGCACCTACTGAACATTCAGTATCTTAATTTAAGAGTTACACGAAGCCAGAGCTTCCTTCAAAAATATCAATCATGAAGAGCTGATACAAAGATGGTAAAGCTCAACGCTAAAATTATAGCTGTGATTCTAAATAAAAACAGGGTAAAGGGAAGGTAAAATGCAAAACTCAAGGACAAGCTGTATTATAAACCAACTCTCCCAGTCACACAGCTCCTGCTTCTTTAACATCGCTACACAAATCAGCAGAAATGGTGGGACCAGACAAAAAAGACAGAAGAAAGGGAATGTTCAGCTAAAAAGGCAGCACCTAGGAGGACATATGTGGCTGGGATCATTTACCCTTGTGTAGCGTCCGGCAGGGGCTCTTGCCCGGTTGGGACACCTCCACGCTGAGAAGACCGGGGGAGCAAGTGAGGAGGAAGAGACGAATGATATAGTGCTGTGCTTGTGCTGGGACTGTGTTATACTTGTGGGGAACGGGGAAGGTGTTTCCCACAAGGGAAAAAGAAAAAATAAAACCTGTGTGCCATGAACTTCTGTCCCACGCGTGGCTGTGTCGGGTTCAGCTGGTGTTGCCAGCTTGGTAGTCCACACCTTGTTTTATAGAATTACAGTATCTAGAATATGGACACACTTTCCTCCTTGGTATTCAGTAAGTTCTGGAAACAGAGTTAAGACCATAAGGCAACCCTCCTGAAAAGTGGTCCCGTCTGTTATTTGCTTAATATGTTATTTTCAGAGCTTTCAAACTAAGTAGGGTATTTCCACAGCTTAATTTTCTTGTTGTTGGGTCCATTTCACAAGAGGGATCTTGCATGTATTATTCAGCTTTTTGTGATTACAATACAGCACAATTTACTGGGATTTCAACTGCCAAATTATATATTTTTCAGATTTACATACACCTACCATCCATTCCTATGATTAGCTTGTCTTATATTAATTACTTTAGGCAAGCATCTCATCCCCAGCTGGAGATCAAGCCATCATTATCATTTTCTGAAGGCTGCAATGCTAACTGCTGCCACGTGTTTGAAGAATTATGATGTATTCTGCATTTTAATTGTACTGGTTCTGTACTGTTGCCTGCCAATAATGCGATGTAATACAGCAGATTATACTAGAATCTTGAAGATTGATTTAATTATGTTTAATTAAGCATGTGTCAGGGCAGACCATACAATCTTAAGCCTGATCAAACAAAATTTAGCATCTCTAGAATGAGAACAGTCTCTCATGTACTCAGACAGCAGAAGGCACAGTTCTGTTTAGAGAATACAATTAAAAAATCTTTAAAGATTTACATTCATTGTGTACAATCTCTCAAATTCATATAATATTCAGTAACACCAACTATTTCTTTTTCTTTTTTAACACTGGATCTATTTTCCTTTAGTTTCTTAGCTAACTGAGAATGAGAACTTATTTTTTTTTTTCTTTATAATCTGTGATCTCTCACTGCAGCCTAATCATATTTTACATGTTGCAGGAAGCAATATAATATTAAACATGCTAAGAGAAATATTTATCTTTCCCAAGAAACTGTAATTTAAATTTTTTTCAGTGTTCCTGTGGGAGATACTTCACAGTGGTAAAGTAAAGAAGATAAAATCAGGTTTTCGTTATTTTTATTATTATTTCATGTCTATGAGCGTTCTGCATACAGAGAAATGTAGAAGCAATTTTTAATGAATATTGGATGGTGGATGTAACACTTGGCATTGAATGACAGACCCTGTTTCAAGGGAAGCATATCAGTGTCAATAAACAAAGGAAGAGTTACTGGTACTTGCAGTAAAATTAGATATTGTCCTTCGTGTAGGTGCCTTAATGATCATTTTTACAATTATAAAGGTCTTTAAATGAAGAGAGTCCTGGTGTTAATATGAGAAGTCATTCAGCATAGCAAAGAACAATTTTGGTTTAGGCAAATGCATAAGTTCTGAAGGTGAAATTCGACAAAATAAAATATGCACAAATAATGTTTTTGGATCTAGTTAAACAGAATGAAAAGTAAAGAAATGATACTACATTCCCTTATGGATCGACAAAAAGATAGAGACGTTTAAAATATATACATCATTGGAAGTGAGGCAGAAAATATATTGAAAACATTTTACAGCTGCTTTGATGCAAATGTAAACTCCGAGAAAATGAAATATTTCTGTGATTTAAAGTCCAAGAGTACAAAGAACTGAAAAACCATTTGATAATTTTGCACTTGAGCTGATTAAAGAACAGCAAAAATGGTAGAAGGTATGTGAGTGACAGATACAAGTGAGAATTAGATGAGAAAATAGATATTACAAGATTTCTCAAAACTTAAGAAACACAGCTACAAACAACAAATTACAGCATAACCACCAGCATAAACTAATAGGATTTACAGTTGTTGTATTAAAAGTAATATAAATCAAGCAAACAAGTCGATTGATCTTTATTTCATGTAGTATCAATAATAAGAAGCACCAGAACAAGGTAATTTACTGTACAAACAAAAACAAAATATTTAATAATAAGAAAGCAAATTCATTGTTGTTAGATAGTAGGATAAGAAACAAAAATAAAATCAAAAAACATTTCACTGGAGAACAGGGAAGTTGGTAGATTAGTGGCAAGAAACAGGAAAATTTAGTTTCAAAATCATTATTACAGAGACTGCATTTATTTTTCATAGCCAATATAGTAGGGAATAAATGTCAGTTTGCTGAACTTATCAACAGACACATAATGGTGTGCAGTAGATCTCTGATTATGCTACAGAAGAAGGAAGTTTAATTTCATTTTGGTCCAAGTAATTAAAAACTCTTGCTCAGCATCTACCACATCAAGACAATCACTCTCTGGGGGCAAGAGGCTACAATCCAGTTCTGTGTGTAATAATTCAGAAATAGAAGATATAACCTTCAGTAAAATATCACCAAATTCCAGGAAGGCATTTCATTGAACTTGCCTAGTCCTCTAAAAACATTTTCCCAATTTTTCAAGGTTGCTGCTTGAACTGTAAGTAATAGTGCTCCTTGTTCACTGGCAGGCATTGGTGCAAATCTGGAGACAGCAACAGTGGTGCACATTCCACTCCTACCCATCTCAAGTACACTTCAAAGCAGATGTGCTAATGTGCTACACCCAGGCTTACTAAAAATTTGTGAAAAGGAAACAGTGCCAAAGTTCAAGGTGGCATTGCTATCTGTATGTTCCCCTTATATAACAGTAACAAATACAAAGAGCAGTGCCTCACAGAGCATCACACAAGGCAACCATTATGGTTAGGAATAGGATTTCACTCCTGACAAGGCAACCTGAGTGTGCAGAGGTCAGGGAATGAGAACATGTTTTCCTTATAAATGTATCTTTTGCTATTTAAAAATCCATCACCTGTTTGATTTTTCACCTATGGTTAGCGAGACGATGCTTTGATGTTCAAATTTAGTTTTAAATGGTTGCAAGTGGAAATAGCAGAGATTAAAATGAGGCAGCACAGTACTAAATGTTGTTGCATTGTAGCTCCACAATTCTGCATTGGGAACAGGGCACTGGAAATCCACCAACTTCCCCGTTCTCTAGTAGTGACATCATTTCCATTTTTGCCTTTTTTTTTGTTTGTTTCAAATTTTTTTAGTTAATGTTTTCATTTTTATTCTACTCTTTTTTTATATTGTGCTTTCATTATTTTGTTGGTGCTTTGCTTTGCTCTTCAGGCCACCATAGCCTAGAATCATACCCTAAAAACCTGTCTGTAAAGAAGTATCTTTTCTGCAATAGTGAGAAACAATGTAACAAGAGCTGTAAAAAGTTGATAAGTTATGGAGAGAGTTTTTACAGCTCGCACAACTATGCTAATATACAGTGAAGTTTTACTGCTATGTAGTAAAATAGCACATGCTGCTGAAATTCAAAACTGGAGAGCAATCAAAAAGACAATTAGAACAAGTGAGATTCTGGACTTAAAAACCAAGACATACAGAATCTCACAAATTGACCTAGGAAGAGAGTTTGACAGATCCACAAAGGTGAATAAACATTTTCCAAGAGCTATGCAATGGTTTTTCAAACTGTACATAAAAAAATATCAGCTGTCTGACAGGTCTAAACGTTTTAATCACCTTACAGAGACATTTTGGATTGTTGCTATGAACTAACTTTCTGAGCTTTTTTATTATACAAGGATTTTTTCCTAATATTTGTTTATTTTTTATTATAATAATGGTTTCGTCATCATGTTGCCGTTCTATGGGAACACTTACTTACTGCTGCAGTTTTGGATATTTCTCAGCATGGTCATATAATGTTGTTTATAGACATGGCTCCCATTGTTATCAATGTGTCTAGAGCATTGTGACCTATGACATCATGTCAGTAATGCTTTAAAAGATGGCAGTACTGTGATAATGCACCTGAGAGGCATTACCAGTTTAAACAATGTTCCAAGACTAGTTTAAAATAGCTTATATACAGAACAAAAAAGGCACTTACCTTTTTAAACAATTGAAGTACAAGCATGCCTCTTAATTTTGCTCCAGCAGGATCACACTGTGATGCCAGTGGCAGAGCATACGCGGGTTCAGGAAAGGCCTACTGGACTTCATTTGTTCCCGGTCAGAATGCAAGCGTTTTCATAGCCACCTGCTGCTGCTGTATAAGAAGTGTGGGTCGGCTTGGCTGGATGAAACACACTGTGAGTGTTCTCGTGCATGCTCATGCACACAAGCCTGCCAAGTAATTTAATTCAGGCCTTGCAGAGGTGTGGTATAGAATTTAAGGGGAACATGCTGGCATCAGCTACAAATGGAGGAAAGGAGCGGCCTGACATAGTATTGGTTGAAAGTGACACTATCCAGTATAAAAGGCACTTCCTGCCAGTAGGGGTAATCTTTGTTTTCTTTTGGTTCTGCCTTTAGACTGACTAGAGCGAGCAAGATGGCAACATTGCAGAACATTTCAGTGTGCGACAGATGCTGACGGCTTGTGTCTATTTTTGTATATATTTTTCCTTTTGCTTATTATAGATATCTTCTAGTCACTAAGTAGGTTTACTGGAGATATTTATATTTACAGTAATCCCTCCTCGATCGCAGGGGTTGCGTTCCAGAGCCCCCCCCCCGCGATAGGTGAAAATCCGCGAAGTAGAAACCATATGTTTGTATGGTTATTTTTATATATTTTGAGCCCTTATAAACTCTCCCACACTGTTAACATTATTAGAGCCCTCTAGACATGAAATAACACCCTTTAGTCAAAAGTTTAAACTGTGCTCCATGACAAGACTGAGATGACAGTTCTTTCTCACAATTAAAAGAATGCAAACATATCTTCTCTTCAAAGGAGCGCTGTCAGGAGCAGAGAATGTCAGAGAGAGCGCTCACTAAGAAAAGCAAACAATCAAAAAATCAATACGTGCTTTTAAGTATGCAGAAGCACCGCGATAAAACGGCATTTTGTAAAGGAGCATCCGTATCTTCTAGGCAAATAGCCTCTGTGCAAACAGCCCCTCTGCTCACACACCCTCCGTCAGGCAGAGAGAGTGAGAGAGATAGAGAGAAGCAAACATTCAAGCACCGTGCGGGAAGCATATCTTATATCATTGAGGAGTTTTAGTTAATATGTAATACATGCTCTGATTGGGTAGCTTCTAAGCCATCTGCCAATAGCGTCCCTTGTATGAAATCAACTGGGCAAACAAACTGAGGAAGCATGTACCATAAATTAAAAGACCCATTGTCCACAGAAAGCCGCGAAACAGCGAAAAATCTGTGATATATATTTAGATGTGCTTACATTTAAAATCCGCGATAGAGTGAAGCCGCTAAAGTCGAAGCGCGATATAGCGAGGGATTACTGTATTGAGATTTGGTGTATTTTTGTATATACTGTGGTAGCCGGGCACACACAACCCAAATTCCCCCAAAGTCCAGGCCTCAACAAAATGCATGACTCTCTTCAGGCCACCTTCTTTCCTCTCCTCCAGAGTTCCGTCCTTCTCTACTCCCAACTCAAGCCCCTGAATGGAGGGAGGTGGCCCCTTTTATAATCACTGGATGTGCTCCAGGTGCCTCCCGATAATCTTCCGCCAGCACTCCCCAGTGTGGCAGAAGTACCGGCTGTACACCAGGAAGCACTCCGGGTGTCGCTGGTCTTCTTCCCCCCAGCACTTCCGGGTGTGGCGGAAGTGCTGAGGGCCAGAGCTCTTCGGGCATTGGGGCGCCCCCTGGCATTGACCACGGGCCCCTATAGGGTTCAGCTTTCAAGCTCGGTTCCCATGGTCCCCAAAGCCACCAGGATGGTTGCCCCCTCATGGTCTGGAGGAGGGGCAAGCCCTCCTCCGGTCCTCCTGGGCGTCCCGGCTGGGTACCACCCCCAGCTACTTGCCTCAATACATTTGATTCTTTTTTTTTACGTATTTTGGTGGCTGAATTTTTTTGGGGACTGATAATTGTTTCTTTCTGTTTTTATATATTATATGTATATTATATATACATTTTCCTTTTGATTTGGGGTCATAGGATTACACTGTAATTACTGTAATCACCATTTTTTATTGATTTTAATGTGGCATTGCTTATGGACTGTGTTACAAAGCCTATATGACACAGTTTTGTCCCTACACCTGTAAAAAACTATACCTTTTTGTTGAAACCCGATATTTTTAACCGTGGCTCTGTGTCTTAAATCTCTCCTGCTGATCTTGTTAGGTCCCAAATTGTGACAATGCCCAGTGTGCAATTTGGTTTCGACATTCCCACCACACGGGATGTCACATTTTGGTGGCAGAGGTGGGATCGATTAGGAGGGGAGAGATCAAGCAATATTTTTGGTTTTGAGATCAGACAAAGAAAGGATATACATTATGACAGCAAAGAAGCAGCTGGGGTCTGAATTCCTGAACATTCCAGAGTAGTTGTCCCTGGAGCAGCATAAGGAGTCAAGAATATAACCTCCACAGATGATGTTCGTATTGTGGAGTCGTTACTAAGGCAATTCTTCACCATCTAGGAGTTCAAGGATCTAGAACATTACATGTCAAGGAGAGGATGGCTATACAGTGTGCAAGTGGCCAAGATCAGACTGGGTAATCAATTTGGTTTCCTTACTTACAGGAGGAGCCAGGGTGGCTTTTTTGACCATACCAGTAGATGAGTCTCTCAGAGTCTGTGAAATATGAGATAATCACAGAGACCTATGGGTTGAGATTTCATTCTGTAGAATTGGACGGCAGACAGTCCCCCACAGAGCTTTTGGCATGACTAAAAGAACTATGTATAAAATGGCTGCAACCCCAGAAAACAGTGAGTATAGCAAATACTTGATTGTTTTATTGGAACCATTTTTAAAGGTGTTTGACATCGAACTACAGACCTGGGTTGAGGAGCATTGACAGAAGTCTTCCAAAGAGGCAGCTGAAAAAAGTAGAGAGAGTCAATAGAAGACCCAGAGCAACACTGAAACCCACAGGTATGTCTCAGATTGATTTGGGTTGTGGTTCTACTAGTAAAGAAAGCCCACCAGCAGAGTCAGGGATCTGAGGGACACTGATAGAGGCAGCCAAGACAGGGGTCACTGAGAAGGACCACGGCTGCTGGGGTCCCTGCCTGCTGAGTGAGTTATGGATGAGCCAAGCAGACAGAGAGAGAGTTGTGCTGGTCTTGTGTTGGAAGAAATGAGAAAGATTAAGGACCAGATGACTGTTTGTTTTACACTGATTTTATCTCTGGATTTAACTCATGGACTATTTCCTGTTTTTGTTGGAAAAAAGCACTGAACACTTTTCCACCAATCCCTTACTGAATTTGTGTCTCCTTCATTTGCCTTGGTCATCTTGGTTCATGATGATCGACGGATCTGGGTTCAGGAGGCTGGCCCCCACAAGCATCCAGGGAGAGCTGAGTCTACCCAGAATGTGGTATCTATCTATCTATCTATCTATCTATCTATCTATCTATCTATCTATCTATCTATCTATCTATTACTGTAAAGTATTGCTTTAATGGTTGATATATATGTGGATAGTGTGGCTACTTAAAGGTCTAAACCAGGGGTTGGCAATTAAAGAGCATGTGTTCACGCCCTCACTTTTGTTTTGCATATGCGACTCACATGTAAATTGAAACCATGTGTTCAGTGCAGGCTGTGGTATGTTAAAACAACCCTCTTGTTATTATTAAGTAATATACTGCCCTAAAATGACTCATAAAAGACAAAAAACTTGATGTTCGCTCTTTTCAAGACACTTGGACGAATGAATATGAATTTGCACAAACAAAAGGATCATGCTGTGTGTGTGTTATGCTGTGAAAGTGTTGTGTGTTGTATATCAAGTGTACAAAGACATTATCAAACTAAACATTAATCTACATTTAAAAACTCTGACGAGGAAAGAGAAGCTATAAAAGAAGATCTCTAACACCTGAACATTCAGAAGCCTGCGTGACCAATTGCACACCTGATATTGAGCAATTGGGCAAAGAGGTACAGGGGCAAGGTTCACATTAATTGATTAATAGCTCTGATTAATAATAAAGAATGATTAATCATATTAGAATTCTTGATAATCTTTTCTTATTCAAACTGTGTATTTTGTATTGAAAAAACTTGTTATTTATAATTTGTAATACAATATTTAATAAATGTGTTGAAAATCAAAATTTGGCAAAACACTGTTTTCGCATATGATCCTTTGTATTTTAAAATATTGAATGACCAATAATATACTGTAAGATCCAGTTATAATGGGCTTCAAAAGTATATAATACAGTATATATATATATATATATACTTTTTATATATACTTTTGAAGCCCATTATAACTGGACCAATTTTGATTCTATATATAACGAAATTGGTAGAATTTCAGAATAACATTGTAACATAGGTTGGGCATGACACCACTGAAAGGTTGCTGACCCCTGGTCTAGACTCTTGTGTTCCAGTGTCATCTGGAGCCTGTACTTTCTCGTAAAGATTATATGCATTTCCTCAGCCAATGTTATTAAATATTACAGTATTTTGACTTTTATATTTCATAATACAGTTTATGCATAGTATAAATAGTTGCTCCAACTAGCAGGAATTTTCAGGCTCAAAACTTACAAGTGTGGCATAGGACTGTGGCAGGGTAAAACAAAACTCTAAAATAATGAGAACATTTTAACATGGCAATATAGATACAAACTGAGATGTCAGTGTACAATGTTGCATTGCAGTAAAGAAGATTTTTGAACCTATTGAGATATTTTGTTTTTTTACATTAATACGTGAACTGTCAAAACATGCATTTAGACAGTTGCTACTTATTTTATTAAACTTACTACCCTCCTGTGTGAGGGTAATAAAAAACTAATGAATACTGTAAATAACTAAGCAAACGTTTTAATGTAGATAAGACCTTCTGTAAGTATGTCTTGTGTTTAAGACACTGCTTACTGTATATATTTATATATTTTTTCTATTGGAAAGTGATTTCAAATGTGGCTCTGGAAATTGTACTGCCAGCTCAGACTTTTGACACCCCTTGCCCCACCTTTTGAGGCTGAATTGTCATTTGATTAGTTTTAGTTTTGGCAACGATAAAAGAGTGGTCTCGAATTGAAATGCAATCCATAGAGCTGCCGCTAAGCAAAATGCAATACATCCACTTGTTATGACATACTATATCAGTTGATTTTCATCCGATAATATTGATAGTTTATGCTTGTATTGGTCATTTTGCATTAATAGTTATTTTTAATTTGCTAATTATTGGGGAGTACACTGTTGGTTTTACTTTCAAAAACGCTCAGATTACAAATATTGAACAATATCAAATCACAGACTCTCCACCACTAACAGCCATCAATCAATGCTATTTTCACATCACTTGAATTGGAATCTTCTGTGCATGAAAGCTGTAGAGCCACCACAAGCCTATTTGTGCTCCTTTTTTTAACTCCATTGTTGAGTGCTTATATTTAATGTAGTCTACTAACACATGTAATTGAATTCTATTATTGCTATTATTTTTGAATATGACTCATTATTACAAAAAGTTTTAAAAAACAAAAATGTGATAACTCTCTGGATGAAAATAACAAAAAATTTGAAAATTTTCAACTTTCATATCAGTTAACTCAGACATGAAAAGCACCTGAATGTTGTGCTGCACATACATCTTTTAACTTGTTGAGCAAGGCCCTTAATCCTCAATTTCTCCAGTGGCACTGTGCAATGGCTGACCCTGCGCTCTGACCCCAAGGGGTATGTGAAAAACCAAGTAATTTCCTTCGGGATTAATTAAGTATATTAAAATAAAATTAAAAAAATATATATCAAATACATTTTATTAGAATATTAACACAGAACAAACTAGGTGAGAACAGGCCACTCAACCAAACAAAGCTCGCCATTCCTATCCACTTAACAACAGAATCACTGAAGCCTACGAAAAAATTCATAATACCAGGCCATCTTAAATTCCCTTGCATCTCCACATCAGTGCTTTTGTTTTGCAAATGTGTCAGCCCAGGCAGCAGGTAGCCTGCTTAC
Organism: Polypterus senegalus; assembly: GCF_016835505.1. Taxonomy (NCBI): domain Eukaryota; kingdom Metazoa; phylum Chordata; class Cladistia; order Polypteriformes; family Polypteridae; genus Polypterus; species Polypterus senegalus. The sequence continues at coordinate 137,937,193 of NC_053160.1, forward strand.
ACATTCCCCACTGAGGCAGCTGAAGTTAGACACAAAAATTTCAAAGCAGAAGAATCTTTATCTGCAAGAGAGGTGTCTGAATTGTATAGGGTAAATAATATATTGTATTTTTGAAATACATATGTTTCATGTGTGTTCCATGTCTGCAATGATCTGTGTAAATGTAGGATGGCAGGAATTGTTTTCATGTTGTAGTAATTATTACAGATTGTTGATCTGAAGTGTATAATGTGTGAAGCTTGAAGTCCAAATATCAAATAAACACTTTCACAAAAGGTATAACAAAACAAGTGTGCTTTTATTCTAGGATATAACCGAAGAAAAATAAATTGTTCACTTTACATGTTTCTGTCAATGTGTAAAAACTGAAACCCAAATATCAATCAATTCAAAGTAGGCATGTCCGCTTGGCTGGTACAGAGGTAAAACTGCTGTTTCCTAATCAAAGAATTGCATGTTTGATCCCGGGTCCTCCTCGCATTTACCATCTTGAATAATGAGTTGCTATTATTATTATTATTATTACTGTATGTAATAAAAACATACATTTGATTTGAGTCAGTAACAGCCAGTGTAAATTTATAGTACTTTTAAAAGATATCACTGAAGGCATATAAGCAGACACACAAATACTGGAGAATCATGCCTTCTTGGTATTTTGTTGTCTCTTTAATGTTTTTATTCACTTTTATTAATGAATAAAAGCACACTTGTTTCGTTATACCTTTGTGAAAGTGTTTATTTTATATTTCAGTAACCAGTTGAATGACATTAAATCTGTCTCTGCCTCTCTCACTCACTCTCATGCATGCAAACACATATCCATGCATGAAAACTTCATTATTTGAAAACGCTATGTCTTTTGTACATGAGTTATCATTTCAAGGGGAGGCAGAGGTCTTGGAACAGGAGCTTATTGTTGAATGTGCTTCCTCTTTTTTTTTTTACATCGACTTTTCTTGTATGTTCTCGCATGCATGAAGTCCATGATGTCAACATTGCACTGACAAAAAGAGAGAATCATAAATATATGTGACATTTTGAATAAATCATTTTATGACCTGTATAGTACATATCAGAAAACATTGTAGCACTGGTGCAACATTATATTTATTTACATACCTTCATGTGGTTGTAGTCTGTGGCCATGTTTGTTTTTTTTCTGATCTTGCCCAATCTCCACTTTATGGTGCATGATACTGTGAATGCAGACAGACTTCTTCTTTTTAGGTGCATACAATGTCAGCATGGAACTGCCAGATTAACATACTAGTGTGGAGAATTGCTTGAGTAATGAATTCCTAACCACTTAATTCTTCTAAAATAACATTAAATCAAATTTTGAAAGTCCCTAAGGTCCTACTGTCAGACACACTACTTGGTAGCTTATTCTATGTGTCTATGGTTCTGTGTGTAAAGTAAAACTTCCTAATGTTTCTTCAAAATTTTCCAACTGTATTAGTGTGTTCTTGATGAACTAATTTTAAAATAGCAGTCTCGATCCATTGTACTGATTCCCTTTTAAACACTGCAATCATGTCTCCTCTTAATCTTCTTTTGCTTAAACTGAAAAGCATCAGCTTTTTTAATCTTTCCTCATAACTCATCCCCTGTAGCCCTTGAATCAGCCTAGTCACTCTTCTGGACTTTTTCTAGTGCTTTATGTAACCTTGAGGCCAAAACTGAACACAATAGACTAGATGTGGTCTCACCAGTGTGTTATAAAGATTGACTGTAGCAGAATGTAAAAATAGTTTGATTAAAATTTCCACACTGCTAAGGCTGCATTTTATTTTTAAACAGTAACATTAGATTGAGAAACCGTTAAATGAAAAGTGATCCCAATGCACAATATAGAAAATTGAGATTAAATCTTATATAAAGAAACACAAGATTCTTATCAAACTAAATGTCACTGAAAAATATTGTACTGTCCTCTGGTCTGCATAGCCCTAGAACTGAGTATATTGCATCTCTGTGATCATGTGCCACTTAAAGAATGAATCAGTTTAAAACTTGAAAGTATTATGTGTGTGTGACATTAGTATTAACATAGTCCTGTTTGATGAAACCCTCAGTAAAGCAGGTTAAAACTCACATTGGAAGAAAGAGTGTTAATTATAACATAGAACAGGCTTCATAAGAGTGGTCTCAAGTTTCAGAGTCAGGCGATTAGAACACTTCCTGGCTTTGATGTGGCTTCACTGCATCACTATTTTGAAAGCTTTACTTCACAGACTTGACAGTTTCCCAGATTTCTCCTACGTGTATTTCTAATTTTCTCTTGCCTTCCAATAATAGCAGTATAGCACTTTGAAAACCTAATGTTACAAAGACTTGTTCTGTCATATTCCTTATGTAACTTGCATTGCCCTTTCTGGTTAAGGAAGGTGTGAGGATTTTTTGACAGGTGTGAACCTTTTAAAGAGAAAGAAAACAGCAAACATTAAATTATACCAAAAGGTACAGATTGTTTGATGTGATATTATAGAATGTCCAAAATTTAACAAAATTTAAGAACTTTTTTTTAGCAAAAATGTGTGACCTGTATTTTAATTCTCTCAGCCAAATCAACAGTACATTTGCATGAACAGTACTTTCACTTTACATACTGCCTTTGAGAGTTACAAATAGAAAATATAATACCTGTATTTGCTTTCGTGTACATACTTAAAACCAAATGATAGTTATCCTGCTCAGTCCTTAATTTTGTCAATGAGGTAAAAGATTGGACGAATGATAAAAGCTTGTTTTTGACTGCAGAAAATAAATGTTACTAGTTGGTGGAAACTGCAGCAAAGTTATTTCATTTCTAACTCAGTAAGCTTAAACACATGTTCTACTGAATCAGCACAGCTTAGATATTGTCTTTGTCACAAGTCTCTCTTACCATATTATATCACTAGGTTACTACAAAAAGATTTCTTAGCTGCACTTTTAATGTGAACCCGTGACAAGGCAGGGCTAGGCTCCATGCCCTCAAGACTCAACTGTAATAAGCAGGTCCAGAAAATATATGGCTGGGAAATAAATGGCACTTTGTACTGAGAAATTTTATAATGCATTCTTATTGCTCAGCACAATTCCATTTTAAGTATACCTTTTTTCCATGAAGTTGCCAAGTTACCCCTAGATTTCTTTGTTTTTTTTTTAGCTGGTTAAAAAAATTGTGTCACCCTTCACAGAGACACTGAACAGTTTGTAAGTGCACATGGATTGTATTATCCATTTAGACTTCTGTTTTTGAGACTGTGTTTTCCATTATAGGCTGCCAGAGAAAAAGAAGGTTAACAAAACAGACATAGTGAGAAGTTGATATTCAGAACCCCATCTCTGTTCAGCTTGGCTCACTATTGCTAACACCTACCAAATCAATACACAACCTTAGAGGGGTGATTGATGACTAGCTGTCCTTCAGGGATCATGTTGATATGGTCTCAGTCTTGCATATTTACTCTTCAATATCTGGAAGAAAGACCAAATCTGACCGAATATGCAGTGTAACTTCCTGGTCCAGACTTTGGTCTTGTTATGTTACTGGACTACTGTTATTTTCTGCTGCCAGAAGCACAGGCACGTGTCGCCAAGCTGCTGCAGATGATTCAAAGTATTTAATCAGCCAACGTGGGCATATGACTCTCCTGTAATCAGATTGCTGCACTGGCTTCCTGTAGTGTGATGTTTTAAGTTCAAATCTTTAATTCTTGCCTACAGAGTAGTCATTGGGTCTAAACCTATATATTTAGAGACACTTTTGAGGTCCTATGCTCCTTTTCGACTACACTGGTTTGCTGTTGAATGGCGTCTGGTAAAGCCACCTTTACATGACATCAATTCTCAATCAGACTCTTTTTATATGTAGCTCATGGCTAGTGAAACAAGCTGCACACCTCTATTGAACTGATGACTCCCATAATGTATTTCCCAAACAATTATTAACCTTTATTTTTTTTCCATACACATGTGCCAAAAAATGAAACATTCCTATCTGCTTGTATGGGGCACAGATCTTACACATCCTTATTTTGTGAGATTTCTAACATTTCATGGCTGATGATTTCCATAGATTGTGGTTTTGGAGCAAACATATACAAAGAGATGCACAGATAAGCTGGCTTGGCTGTAGATATTCAGAACAAGCACTAGATAGAATGTCTTCAGGGTTCTAGCACAGTTCTTTGACACCATAAGTGAGTAGGAGATCTCAGAAAGTGAAGCCAATATTAAATTTGATTGTAATTATGCTACATCGTCATCTGATGACAATCAATCCTTTGAAGATAAAACTCATGCAACCTCCCATCCACTAAGAGATGAAGTGTTAATGTCATGAACAGATATGTATATTTTTGGTTAATCACTCCGCATGACTGTCTGGGTGGCCTTAGTGTTGCAAGTGTAATTAAAATGTTCCAGCACACTAACCAGTTAACTTTATATACAAGACAACAAATCTGATTTTAAATCATGTCATCAATAGTAAATGATACAATATATTAGAATTGGAGAATACGAGATGAATCAATAATCCTTGAGATGACCAGCCAGCAGAGGTGTCAACTTTATAATAATTACAAAGACCTTGGTAAGGCTTGCTTACAATACTATACTAGGTTATTTATATTTTACTATATACTTATATTTTCTATGGGCGGCACGGTGGCGCAGTGGTAGCGCTGCTGCCTCGCAGTTAGGAGACCCGGGTTCGCTTCCCGGGTCCTCCCTCGTGGAGTTTGCATGTTCTCCCGTGTCTGCGTGGGTTTCCTCCGGGCACTCCGGTTTCCTCCCACAATCCAAAGACATGCAGGTTAGGTGGATTGGCGATTCTAAATTGGCCCTAGTATGTGCTTGGTGTGTGTGTGTGTGTGTGTGTGTCCTGCGGTGGGTTGGCACCCTGCCCAGGATTGGTTCCTGCCTTGTGCCCTGTGTTGGCTGGGATTGGCTCCAGCAGACCCCCGTGACCCTGTATTCGGATTCAGCGGGTTAGAAAATGGATGGATGGATGGATATATTTTCTATATAAATCAAATGAATAAACACAAGCAACCTATGTAATGTTTACATGAGCAAGTCAACTTCCAACTACAATAAGCACATTTACATGCTCTTCAATAACCCAATTATTCATAGAAACCACATTTCTAAAATATCATGTAACACTTTATTCCAATTAGTGAAATTGGGATATTGGTCTCTGAGAAAACTGATCAACAGAGGTAGACTTCATCCACAGATAATCCAATTATGTAGCTATATAAACCCATAACTGGGTTACTGTTAAGGATATCGTAGTCTGCGATTGTCCGTTGCACTTTATTTGCCTGTGCATGCATTTGCTTTGCAGCCATGGACAGAAGTATCCAAAAAATACATTTCCAGTGGCAAATGTTTGGGCGATTGCATTATTCCTTTTCCTGGCTGAATTAATCTTTCTTAATATTTCAGAAATAATTAAATTTATGTTGATGAGCTGATCGTAGAGGGTTAAGCTTAGCAACACAATTTCAAGACCAATAATGAAACATCAAAAGTAACATTATTAAGTAATCTAAGTAATGATTAACTTAATGCAAATGATATTAAAGGAAAAATATCTGCATTATTAGTATTCCAGGAGTCCTGGGCAAGGAGCAAGAATCATACATACTGGGTCCCTTGCAGGGTGCAGTCCTACAGCCAAGCATGAAAAAAAATGCTGTGTGTAATCCATTTATAGAAACTGATAAATAAAATGTCAATATTTATAAAACACAAGAACAGTATATAGGTGTCATGCTTATTTTCTGATTCACAGTGGCTGATGATGACATTTAATTCTTTTTGCACAGTTTCGATGTAGGAACATTTTGCCAAAGGAGAACTCCAGAATATTACTTGTGTGTGTAAACATTATTATTAAGAATTAAGAAACCAGGTTTCTGCCTGGTTATTCTGCGTTATTCACCTTAAATTGATTATCTGTGTGCATGTAATCATGCTAAATGTCACTGGATACATTACATGTGTTTTGCAGAATCATAAGCTCTGTGGACAAACAACTTTTTGATGGGAAAGACATGAAAATCATTCTGCGATAAGGACTGTGTAAGATAAATGGGCTAATTGGTTGCTCTTTCTTTGCAGTCCTGGTCCCCAATTGACAGTGGATGAGCGACCTTTTCTATTCTGTGATCATTGTCCTTTAAAGTAGCACATGCCAAACAAACTAGCATGACATAAAGGTACCACTTCCAAGTTTGTCTTAATTGAGGGCACTAATAGCACTGTCATATTCTAATTCCTAAAAAAAGAATAATTTTCTATTAATTAATACTTTGTACAAAGATGATTCCCTGAGCAAAAGAAAAGAAAGAAAGCTGCATATTATTCAGTATTACAATGGAACAAAGGAAGGTTTTTGTCAACTTGGACAAGATCGCAGCCACTCACTGCACAATGTGGCTTGTTTGCTACTTGCTCTTTTCAACATCATTATTGATATGGTCGCCTGCAATGCCTTATATGGAAACAACTAAACAATTACTGGAAAAGTAGTGAACTGAACTGAAAGAAGATCTTTCTGAAACATCTGGGTAAAGACTAAGTGCCTCACATTGAGAGAAGATGACATCTTTCAAGAACATCAGCAGCTGTATCTAATCTGAGGGACATTCAGCTAGAAGTGTGCTTGGTGTGACCTCTGCACAGAAGAAGGAAGAAAAGAAAACCTGGTGGTGGAATGGAGAAGTACAGGAGAGTATACAGAAGAAGAGGGTGGCGAAGTAGAAGTGGGATAGACATAGAGATGAAGAAAGTAGATATGAGTACAAGGAAATAAGGCATAAGATGAAGAGAGGGGTGGAGAAGGCTAAGGATAAGGCATATGATGAGTTGTATGAGAAGTTGGACACTAAGGAGGGAGAAAAGAACCTGTACCGATTGGCTTGACAGAGGGACCGAGCTGGGAAAGATAAGCAGCAGGTTAGGGTGATAAAGGATAATGATGGAAACATACTCACAAGTGAGAAGAGGATGATATTGAGATAGTGAACCAGGATGTGCAGTAGATTAGCAAGGAGGAAATAAGGACAGCTATGAAGAGGATTAAGAATGGAAAGGCTGTTTGTCCAGATGACATACGAGTGGAAGCATGGAGGTGTTTAGAAGAGATGGCAGTAGAGTTTTTAACTATATTGTTTAATACAATCTTGCAAAGTTAGAGGATGCCTGAAGAGTGGAGAAGTGTACAGGCACTGATTTTTAAGAATAAGGATGGTATGCAGTACTGTAGTAACGAGAGAGGGATAAAATTGATGAGCCACAGCATGAAGTTATGGGAAAGAGTAGCGGCAGTTAGATTAAGAAGGGAGGTGATGATTAGTGAGAAGCAATATGGTTTCATGCCGGGAAAGAGCACCATAGGTATAATATTTGCTCTGAAGGTGTTGATGGAGAAGGCCAAAAGAAGTTGCATTATGTCTTTGTGGACCTAGGGAAATCATATGACTGGGTGCCTAGAAAGGAGTTGTGGTATTGTATGAGGAAGTCAGGAGTAGCCGAGAAGTACATTAGAGTGGTACAGGATACATACGAGGGAAGTTTGACAGTGCTGAGGTCTGCTGTAGAAGTGATGGATGTGTTTAAGGTGGAGGTAGAATTGAATCATTTATTGGCTCTGAGCGCTTTCTTATTTGCAGTGGTGATGGACAGGTTGACAGTGGAGATTAGACAGGAGTCCCTGTGGACTATAATGTTTGCGGATGACATTGTGATCTGTAATAAGGGTAGGGGGCAGGTCGAGGAGACCCTGGAGAGGTGGAGATATGTTCTAGAGAGGAGAGGAATGAAGGTCAGTAAGACCAAGACAGAATGCATGTGTGTGAATGAGAGGGAAGTCAGAGGAATGGTAAAGGATGCAGAGAGTAGAGTTGGCAAAGGTAGATGAGTTTAAATACTTGGGATCAACAGTACAGTGTAACGGAGAGTGTGGAATTGAGGTGATGAAGAGAGTGCAGGCTAGAAGAGTGTTAAGAGTAATTTGTGACAGAAGGGTACCAGCAAGAGTGAAAGGGAAGGCCTACAGGATGGTATTCTAAACAGCTAAGTTATACAGGCTGGAGACAGTGGCACTGATAAAAAGAGAGGAGACAGAGCTGGAGGTGCCAGAGTTCAAAATGTTAAGATTCACATTGGGTGTGATGAGGATGAACAGGATTAGGAAAAAGTACATAAGAGGGTCAGGTCATGTTGGACGGTTTGGAGACAAAGCCATAGAGTCAAGATTGTGTTGGCTTGGACATGTGCAGAAGAGAGATTCTGGGTGTATTGAGAGAAGGATGCTAGGGATGGAGATGCCAGGCAAGAGGAAAAGAGGAAGGCCTAAGAGGAGGTTTATGGATGTGGTGAGAGGGGACATGTAGGTGGTGGGTGTGATAGAGCAAGAAGCAGAGGCCAGGAAGATATGGAAACAGGTGATCCATTGTGGCCATCACTAACTGGAGCAGCCTAAAGAAGAAAATGAAGAATGGCAAGGTCTTCAAGTGAAAGATTAAAATTTTGCTTTGTTTGGCACCTTTGCAAATGTAAAATGGTTGGGAGATGTCCAAATCAGTAAATATGACTGCTGAGGATAATGAATAAGGGATCTTAATAGTTGTAACAAACTTCATCCCAAACTCAATCAAACTTGGACCCCATCAGAGATAGAGCCAATTTACATTCTTAAATGGCTGCACTGTATCAAGTGATAAATGTTGAACAGGATAAGGCAAAGTTGGGGCTGCTTAATGTTGCATGGTGGAAACAAATCAAACCTCTCTTAGCAGATTATATATCTTTGTGTCTGCGATATTACAGGCATGAACCAAGGAGCTTAACCACCTGGGAGGCAACAGAGTTTATCAAACAAATAGAGTGGAAGCATGAACAATCAGAGAACTCAGTATAAGAATATTCTACAGCAGCGCTTCCCGATTGGGGGTGATCGTGAGCAACTGTTGCTGGGGGTGCCAGAAAGAAAAATGAAAAACATTATTTGTACATAAAATCTTAATTTATCTATCCATTCCTAAATAATTAAATGTGCAGGCTATTTCGTATCAGTGCAATACGCTGCTTGTTAAAACAGATGACTTCCGCTCTTACGTGCACTTAGTGCTATGTGGGTATTATGAACTATCGCATCTGGTCAAGTTCTATTTAAATTTTAAATATAACTTTTATTTAGTTGACAGAAATATCTTTGGTAGGAATGTAAGTTAAATGTAGTCATCATTGAATACATTTTTCTTCACCATCATTGAATACATTTTTCTTCACCATAGAAATTTAAAGACTAAATTCAACTTACATTCCTACCAAAGATATTTCTGTTGACTAAGCAGAACTTACTTATATCCAAATAGAACTTGAAAAGATATATTTTTTCTAATCTGACCGCACATTTTAGATCGACTTAACGAACACTACATCGAGGCCGCGTGCTATTGTGCTCTCGCCTGCCTGCCTCAATAAGTCACCGCCGCTCTTACTTTTTTACCGTTCATTTAATCATGGCTAGTCGCGCAAAAATTTGAAAATGGAAGGAGGATTACACTGAGTATGGCTTTACCAAAACAATTATTGATGGAGAATAAAGTATTCATTATTCATAAAGCTTCAATTGGTGATCTGTTTTTCTGCATTAACCTCATATTTTTTCATACTTCTTCTCAAACCAAGGGAGTGCGAAATCAGCCTCGTCCGTCACAGGGGGTGCGAGGGTAAAATGAATCGGGAAGCGCTGTTCTACAGTAAGTAATTAAATCAAGCAAAAGATATAATACCTAATTATATAGAATTAGAGAATAAGACAAGAATCAGTAATGTCTGGATACCTGAATGCTACATCTACCATTCGTTCTCTACTACCAAAGACAAAAAATATACAAAAAAACATTACACATATAGTAAAAGACAATTTGCAACTACACTACCTTTCAAAAGTTTCAAAACACCCTAATTTTTGCTGTTTTTATTGGAATTTAAGCAATTGAAGTCCAGTGAATAACCTGAAATTGTACAAAAGGAATTGGTAAATGTACATTTCCAAAAACTGAAAAAAAATGTAATTTTCAGACTTATACAAGAAGGCACTTTTTAGGGAACTAAGCAATGGCATAACATCTTACAGCTTTTATGTAGAAATGAAAGTCAATTAAGCCCAAATGTTGATGCAAACAATTCCTGTCGGTATTCCAGTTTTCGCTGATTATGTATACAAACCCTTGCTGAGAGTTTGCTTTAAAAAAAATAAAGGACACGGGACGGGAAAAAAGAGATGTGATCATGTTGTTAAATGGAACGTACTTAGTTAGTTATATAGAGTAGTACTTCTGGTACACCTGATTAGCCAACAGCACAATAACTGATGCAAATTGTTGCCCATCGGTATCTGGATGTGGAACTTGGTGCCACTGCTCTCCTGCCAGGCTACTCTCCTGCATATGGAAAAGTCATCTTGGATAAAGGTGTGTTAGAATCGTTGGAGGAAAAAATTCTCACCAGGTTGGATAGCCAGCATAGACTCCACCATAGAAAACCCAGGAGTGGGTAGGAAGCCAGTTGGCTGAGGTCTCTACGAATGTGACTTTATTTTTGACTTTCTCTTTTACAGTTTTAATCTCCACTGTTGTCAACTGGCCATGGTTTAATTAATTGTTGTCTTCAATTTATGTTTAATTGCTGGCTGTCTTCTTCTTTTTCAGCATTTACATATGCACCAGTTCTATATTTAGTGATTGCTGTGTTCTATTACTTGTATTTTGACTGAGAATTGTTTGCAACGCTCTGTGCTAGGACTCAATGAAGAGAGCTATATAAAAAAGAAGTTGCATTGTATTGGGAAATTTCCTGGGTAAATCCACGTAACACAGCTAGTCCTGTATAAAAATGTTCACATTACACTTGTAAAAAATAAAACAAAGATGACGATACAGTAAGCACACTGCTTTCATAAACAAAAATTATTTGAAAGTTTGCATAAATACTGTATAATGATTGCACTGCACATATTCCAGTAAAATTCATTCAATATATGAAAAGGATATTGCTACTAACTGAATTTAAATTGTGTGATAATTTATTATTGTATGTATAGAATATGCAATTTAATATGACACCTTGACAAAACTATAACTATAAATAAGCATTCTTCACATCAAGGGGCACTTAAATTGTCTGATTCCTTATATGCAAATAACTCTGATGGTGCTTTTCTTATCTTTACCAGTACACAGGGATTTTCAAGAGAAATGTATTATTCTGACGTACTTTTAAATAAAAAATAAGCAACATAAGCAAAAAGTAATCAGTAATTTGTCATTATTGCCGTGAAGCACAATTTTTGTTTCTTTCTTAATTCTTTACACGTTATTCTATGGGGAGAACAGGCTAATGAACCCTCTAAATTAAAGGTAGACCTGCTTTAATTTAATTTCTAAATATTTGATATTTATGTGTATTGCTATGTTAAAAGAATCAAATTGTATTAATAATTTAAAAGTTCCTAGTATTTAGTGGCACCCATACAGAAGCAACTTACAAAGTCAGGATGTACTGTAGCAAAACTGTTTACTATTTATTTTTTCTTGTATGCACCATGCACATGCAGTAACTGACATGATCAGAGCAGAGAAGTTTTACGGAGAAAGCAGAACCCAGGGCATGCTTGTTGTGGTGGTGGTTGAGTGAATAGAGAGGAGTGGCCTTTGTTACTGGATGAGTATTTCAGTAGTCTTGTGTTGAGTGTGTTCAACAGAGAGTAGCAGTGAGGTGATAAAACAGCTACTTAAACAGTCTGCACAGTTGTTGCTAACGTTATAGGTACCTTCATATGTCTCACTAGCATCCTTGACATTGTAATCAACACACACATTTTATTGTCTTCATTTCTGGTTTGTCCAACAAATCATTGAAAACACAGTTTAAGTGCTACATCCGTGTATTCTCTCTTCTGTTTTCTTTATTTTTCTTACACCCACTATAATTTGTCCATGTATCTCTTTGTACTTGTCATTTTTCCATGGCTATGCGTGTGCCAAGAGTGATTGTAGACTGGGGAACGGCAAAGAGAAGCATTGTAGATTGGCTGGTGCAGGGTTACTCAAAGTGCAAAGCCCTAGGTTGCCCACCCAGCCTCAGCCTAGGGTCATACGATGACTTAGAAAAGGAAATTGAACTGGCAACTTTATCATTAAAAGTCCTTTGCCTTGGTCACAACACACCATAACATTAATTCTCTTTTTAGGAAAAAAGAAAAAAAGTAAATGCATGTTGTCACACACGTAAGCCATGGGAGCAGCTTCTTGGCTTTGGGCAGGTAACAAAGAGATGGCATAATGATGATGAATCACAGTCATTGACCACATCTATGTTGTTTCCCCTAGAGCAGGGTTCTCCAACCTTTTTCCCCTGAGAGCTACTTTTACAAAATGAAAATGGCCAAGTGCTACTTATGTTTTCTAACGTGTATTCTCATAGCTTATTTAAACCCAAACAAACTGAATAAGCTTGTTTTGCCTGAACATTTACAAAATGCTGGTGTTCACAACTCACATTTTGCATTAAAACATCACAAAAAATATTTAGTTCACCTGCAAGTGCATTTTGTATGTCTGTATGCATTTTCTAGTGTATCTCACACCATTGAAATAAAACACGAATGCTGTCAAAACAAAACAATGCAATTCCAAACACACAGATATGACTTATTCATTTGTCATTTTGTTACATATCACTGTATTCACATGTCCAGTTACATGTGGGATGTGTTTTTTAGTTAGTCAGATGACTGGCACTGCATGGAGTCAACAAGAGAGGTGTATGGTGGAGTGTAGCCACTTAGGTTCACTCTTATGGAGTCATTTAAATGTTCATCTGTCAAGCTTGTTTTGAACTTTGATTTCATGACACTCATGTCAGAAAAGGCAGACTCACAGAGGTATGTAGACTCAAACAAAGCAGACATTTTCAGTGCTGCTTAGTGAGGATGCTTATAGTTATATAAAATACAATACAATACAATACAGTTTATTTTTGTATAGCCCAAAATCACACAGGAAGTGCCGCAATGGGCTTTAACAGGCCCTGCCTTTGACAGCCCCCAGCCTTGACTCTCTGAGAAGACAAGGAAAAACTCCCAATAAAACCTTGTAGGGAAAATGGAAGAAACCTCGGAAAGGCAGTTCAAAGAGAGACCCCTTTCCAGGTAGGTTGGGCGTGCAGTGGGTGTCAAAAGTAGGGGTCAATACAATACAATATACACAACAGAACAATTCCTTAAGACAGCATAATAAAAATTTTAGAATTACGGTTTAACAGTAGATGATATGACATAATTAGGTTTGGATATTTTTAGAGTCCTGGAGACCTCATCCATCTAGCTGCATCTCCATTTGGCCATGCCACGGCTGAAACATTGCTCCGATGAAAGGACCCTCTTTCCCATGATTCCTGTGATCCTCCATCAGGGATGACTTTACCATAGGCAGGCAAACAACTTGGCAGGTGGGCGTGGCACCAATGGCCACATTTGGGTACCGAGAAAAGAAACAGAATAGGTGAGGGTTAGTATTCAAATATAATTATCATGTTACTTATGTTATAGTGCTAATGACTAACAACAGAGATGCAGTATGTACAGTTAATCAGCAGCTCTAGTCAGGATATGCTAAACTGAAGTAGTGAGTCTTCAGCCGGGATTTAAAGGCTGAGACCGAGGGGCATCTCTTATGGAAGCAGGAAGACCATTCCACAGTTTAGGGGCCCTGTAACTAAAAGCTCGACCTCCCACTGTTATTTTATTAATCCTTGGAATCCTAAGCAGACCGGCATCTTGAGATCTTAATGTGCTCAGGTTTGTAAGTCATGATAAGTTCAGACAAGTAAGCGGACCTTGGCCATTTAATGCTTTATATGTTAAAAGGAGGATTTTGAAATCTGCCCTAAATTTAACTGGGAGCCAGTGTAAAGATTTAAGAACTGGGGTTATGTGTTCATATTTTCTTGTTCTTGTAATAATTCTTGCAGCGCATTTTGGATTAACTGGAGGCTGTATAGAGAACAGTTTGAACAGCCAGTGAACACCGCATTGCAGTAGTCAATCCTACTAGAGATAAATGCATGAATTAATTTCTCACAATCCTGTTTATTTAGAAAGCGCCTTAATTTCCTAATATTTTTAAGATGGAAAAACATGTTTTGGACGACTTTGTAATATGCGCTTTAAATGACATGCTAGAGTCAAAGATAACTCCTAGATTGCGGGCTGATTCAGTAAAATTAATTGGGATTCCAACTGAGTTAAATGACGACAAAATATTGCTGTGATCAGCGTCATTCCCTCCAACAATTAACATCTCTGTTTTATCTGTATTTAAAGACAAGTAGTTCTCATTCATCCATTCCTTTAATTCACTAACACAACTAATTAAAGACAACATCGGAGAAACTTCATTTGATTTAAATGAAAGGTATAACTGGGTGTCATCTGCATACAGTGAAAATTAACATTATGTTTCCTAATGAGAGATCCCAGTGGAAGCATGTAAAGTGAAAACAGTAAAGGTCCCAGTACTGAGCCCTGGGACACCATATTGAACTTCTGTGTATAATGATGGAGTACTGTCAGCACATTTCTGTACATACTGGAATCGATTTGATAAATAAGAACTGAACCAAGCGAGCACGGGCCTGTAAGCCCAACATCGTTTTCTAGCCTGTGCAGTAAAATAGAATGGTCAATGGTGTCAAATGCTGCACTTAAGTCCAACAACATAATTACAGTGGAATTTCCTTCATCAGAGGATATCAGAATGTCATTTACAACCCGTGTTAGTGCCGTTTCTGTACTATGACCAGTGCGAAAGCCAGACTGGAATTTCTCAAATAAATTGTAATGCGTAAGGTGTGACTGAAGCTGACTGGCGACTACTTTCTCTAGTATTTTAGAGAGAAATGGTAAATTTGAAATAGGCCTATAGTTATTTAGTATGTGTGGGTCTAGGTCTGACTTTTTAAGTAAAGGTTTAATGACTGACACTTTTAGTGCATCAGGTACTGTGCCATGCAATAATGAACTATTGATAATGTTTAGAATAGGTGCTACAAGAACATCCATTGCACTTTTACTAGTTTTGTTGGCACTGGATCTAGGGAACAAGTAGTGGGCTTCATTTTAGAAATTAAAGTTAAGACTTCCTGCTCAGTTACAGGATTAAAATTATTAAAGTGCTGAATGCAATGTGAGCAGGGTCTGCTAAGCTAGTATTTGGTTTGTACTGTGATGCTGAGATCTGGGATCTTATATTTTTAATTTTCTCATTGAAGAAGTTCATAAAGTCTGTACTGCTAATATCTGTTGGTATTTTGCACTGTTGATCTGAATTCCCATTTGTTAATTTAGCCACTGCTCTAAAAAGTACCCTAGGATTTTTATTATTGCTATCTATTAATGTAGAATAGTATTCTGAGCGAGCTTTAAAGAGGGCCTTTTATATTTATTAACACTCTCTGTCCATGCAATTTGAAAGACATGTAGCTTTGTTGTTCTCCATCTGCGCTCCAGTTTTCGACACTCTAATTTAAGAGCTCGAGTATTTTCATTAAACCAGGGAGAGTTTCTATGTGCTTTGATCACTTTTGTTTTAGGGGAGCCACTGTGTCCAGAGCATCTCTCAAGGTCACATTATAATGTGATATTAGCTGATCTAAATTGTTTTCCACGTTTACATTTGATGTTAACTGATCTAAATGGTTTTCCACAATTACACTCGACTTACTCAAGGTATCTATAAATTTTGAAGCAGAATTACAATCTAGATGTCGCACTGTCTTTGTTTTAATCTGCGAGTGCTGGCATGGGCAGAACTAAATCAAACGTAATTAAGAAGTGATCGGAAATAACTACATTTAATGGAGTAATATTTAAATTTTGAATTTCAACTTTGTAAGTTATAATTAAATCTAATGTATGGTTATGATTATGAGTTGGACCTTTGACAATCTGACAAAATCCTACTGAATTTAACAAATAAGTAAAACATTTGCTAAAAGTGTCAGTTTCCACATCAATGTGTACATTAAAATCCCCATCAGAACTACGTGATCATAATTTATAGCCAAATCAGACAGAAGGTTGCTAAATTCAGTCATGAACAATGAATATGGCCCTGGTGGTCTGTAGACTAGCACTATAATTGTGTTGGAATCTGTTTTAATATTTAAAATGAATGCCTCAAAGGATGTAAAGTTGCCTAAATTTTTAGGAGTGATTTGCATTTTGTTACAATGAATTATTCCAAGGCCTCCTCCTCGACCAGAATCTCTAGACTTATGAAGGAACAGTATCCATCTGGTGACGCCTCAGCTAGGGAACAGTGTCACATTTACTAAGCCAGGTTTCAGTAAGAAGACACAGATCAGATTTTGTACTTAATATTATATCATTTACCAAAACAGCTTTAGTGCCAAGAGAGCGAATGTTCAATAAACAGCATTTAAAACTGCATGGTTCTTTCTGAACTGCTGATATATTTTTGTTTTAATTTGAATTAAATTTCTATTACAGATGCCCCTGGTGGAGTGTCTGGTTTTATCCCTTGGTCTAATTATACACCTTATTTTTTGGTTATCAATTAATTTATGGTTTGTTTCAAGACTAAATTTACTGGATGCCCCACAACAGGGATTATGGGTAACAGCTTCAGGAAAATAACAGGTGGGATAAACAACAGCCTGTGATTTAAGATCACATGACTGCGGCCTGGATGGTGCTCTAATCAGTCAACCAGGCAGTTTTGCTGCCATATTTTGGGATAATACATAAGATCCCCTCCAGTTAGGATGAAGACCATCTCTTCTGAAAAATCCAGGCCTTTCCCAAAAATCATCCCAATTGTTCACAAATGCTATGCTTTTATTTGCACACCAGGTTTCTAGCCAGCAGTGAAAGGAATGCAATCTGCTATAAATCACATCCCCTCTATACAATCTTGGTAAGGGACCAGATACAATTAAATTCCGACATTTTGTTTTAGCTTTGGTGCATAGAGAGATGAAGTTCCGCTTTAATACCTCAGATTGCTGTAAATAAATATCATTAGTGCCGACATGCAGCAATAAGGTAGATACTTCATCGTCGGCAACACGGTCCAATGCAGCCTTTATGCCAGAAATCTTGGCCCCTGCAAGGCACTTAACATTAACTGCTGGTTTAACATAGTTTGGAATTCTAACATTCCGCACTATGGAATCGCCAATTATGAGCACTTTATTATTCTCAGTTTCCACAGGCTGGGAGAGCTGAGAACCTGTTCTGGGTCCGAATTTGTGACCTGGGTGCTGGGGGACTAAATTTTTTTAGTCTATGACTATGTCTATGTCTATGTCTATGTCAGACTATGTCTGTCTGTCTGTACGTCTTTTCACGAGAGAACTACTTAACAGATTGAGATCGTGTTGTTTCTATAATTTGCTTGAACATTCCAGTTGATTTTGTGACTTTCCTCATTTTGCTAAGTATCATAGTTCGTTTGCAGTACCAATTTATTTGCGCGAATCCCAGATCCATGCAATGGGCCGAAGTTGGGGGGTGGCTCTCCTCACTCACTCGCCAGCTTCGGGGCGTGTTCCTTAACTCCGCTCAGCTAGTGAATGAGAAAAAAAATTAATTTAGCTTTGTTTGATATTTAAAATAAAGTGTTACTTAGGTCTTGATGAATTTGAGTCCGAATATTCTCTTACAGTAAGTGTATGCCACATTGAAAAGATATATTGCAATTCAGATTGTGGATTGTGATTTTCTGTTAAAAGGATTGTGATAAGAGTTTTTGGAAAAACTGTCCACCCCAATTTGACTAATCAAGTTTTCAAATTTATAGGATTCATTAACTCTTTGGCGAGCTACTCGGAAAGGGGTTGCGAGCTACCGGTAGCTTGCGAGTGACGTGTTGCAAACCCCTGCCCTAGACTATGGGAAGGATCTCTTTTTGAATAATACAGTCACTTCTGACCCTCTGATGAAAGTCCAAGGAGGACAGACCTACGTAAAGGTAGCAGGAAGCCAAGCTTATTGCAAACAGGTGGTCCATCCATTTTGTTGTATTTTTGTAAGAAGAAATTTTTTTTCCAGTTTTGAAGTGGGGCTTTTGTCTTAGCGACCCAACACCCTGACACTCTCTGAACTCTTTATTACAATGAATACAATAATTTGTTCTAGCAACTAAATTAAATACATTAATACATTTACACTAGCCTACATAGGAACTCCAAATGTATATTTTCTTTGACAAGAATTGTTTTCCTATTTGTTACTGTTTTCACGGACATAACGGGCACAACAAAATTTGTCTGAGAGACTTTCAGAGGTTTTGGGTTTGAAAGTGTTTTCTAACCGTGTGTTGTGCACATTTTACTCGACCATGCTAACCACCTAAAATGATCTGTCATTAGAGACATCTACATTTTTTGATTTTAGGAACAGGAGAAGTTCATTATTTGAGGACTGTAAGGTTTACAGCTTTACAGCTTTCTTTGCTTTGTGAAGCTAATTAATTCCTTCATTCATTGAGCTCTGTGTTGCTCATATTACTGATCATTTTTGTCTAATATTATTGTTGATGTTGTCACTACTAGCTGTGTCTCATGCTATTCTCATATTTTTAATTCTTCTGTTATTTCTGAATTTAAAAGTATGTTTACCAGTTTGGATTTATAAGGCCAGTGTGAAAGTGTTGACACCACTGCTTTAGTCTTTAATTCATCTTGTAAAACGGTTCTAGATTTAATTGCCCCCTTAAAATCCGCTGCCAAAAGGTAAGACCAGATCTGTGGTTTAATGATGCCATGTGTCAGCTGCAGCGTGCCTGTAGGACTGCAGAATGACTGTGTAAGAAAGACAGGCTGACTATATCTGCACAGATTTTTGGGATTTTTCTCTCTAACTTTCAGGAGGCAGTTAAGAAATATAAATATGACTATTTCTCGGATTTGGTCTTATTTAAGGCAATTAATGTGGCTATTCATCCCTGCTTAAATAGCGCTGCTTATTTATGTGATCAGTTTGTTTCATTTTTATCTTTCATTTTCAGTCAGTAAAATTGATACTATCTGATCTGGCATTGTACCAACTGGTTATGCACTTCCTGCTGTCAATCATGACATTGTTTTGGATGTTGTTACACATTTTCATAGTTGGAAAGTATTAATAAAAAAAATAAAATACTTAGACCTACTTTTTGCCCAGTTGACATTATTCAACCACAAATTTTATTGCAGTCATTTGACATCCTGGACCCACTATTGTTGGCGATTATAAACGGATCTATTAATAAGGGCGTTGATCCATCATTTTTTACCATGCTATGGTGCAACTTTGTCTTAAAAAGGCTGAAATAAATCCTGGAGTATTAGTCAATTTTTGTCCAATTTCTCAATTGACATTTTTGGTTAAAATATTAGAAAGAATTATTTATGAACAATTGGTTGATCATCTTAATTCTATTAATTAGTAGGAAATCTACTAATCTGCATTTAGGCATTATAATGGGGTTGAGAGACTGCTCTTCTGAAAATATTTAATGACATCTCTCTTATTACTAACACAGGTGGGGCAGCAGGCTTTTTCCTTACTATATCTTTCAGTGGCATTTGATAATGTCGATCACGAGATCCTGCTGTTGCGACCTGAGCATCTGGTGGGACTTAAAGGGGCTGCTTTTGACTAGTTTATATCTTACTTGTAGACATTTTACAGTGACTCTCAATTCCTCTTTTTCATCTGCTGCTCTTATTAAATGTGGTGTTCCGCAGGGATACATTTTGGGACCTGTTTTTTTTCTACACATCTTAATTCTATAGGAGCTAATTTTAGGAAGTTTAATGTTTCTTGTCATTGTTATGCTGATAACACACATTTATATTCCTATATGAAATTCTGCAGTGAATCAGTTGCATTACTGTTTTGAAGGACTAAGACCCTGGATGGCTGACAATTTTCTTGATCTCAATCATAATAAAACAGAAGTGCTGTTAGTTGGTCATGAGGTCAAAGCTCAAGTTAAATTTGAATTTTTTGGCACTTTTGCAGACTTATGTAAATCACAAGTTCAGGGTTATAGTATTTTTTTTACAATAATCTCTATTTTGAGAAACAGATAGATTTTCTGGTCAAGAGTTGTTTTTTAGCCAAGGTTAAGCTTTTTCTGTCTGTTAGAGATCTTGAAGGAGTTATTCATATTTTATTTTGTCTCAGCTTGATTACTGCAGCTCGTTGTATTCTGGGATCAACAAATCCCTGATACACAAGTTGCACTTGGTTCAGAATGTTACTGCTCATTTTTTGGTTGGGGTAAGAAAGTTTGACTCTGAATCTCCTATTTTGGCCTTGTTACACTGGTTTTAGGATTAATCTTAAAATTTTGTTGCTGCTTTTTAAATTTTTCCCACATATTTATCTTAATTGTATGTTTTACATCAGCCATCCAGAGAACTTAGGTCTACAGGTCAGGTGACTTTTGTGGTCCCTCGTACTAAGTGTAAAACTAAGGGTGACAGGGCTTTTACAGCTTGTGAAATTCTTTATCTTACTACATTAAGGACCTTTTTTAAAATTAGACTGAAGACTAGTTTCTATTCTTTAGTTTTTCGTGATCTACAGTGATATTTGTAATCCTACCTTCTTATTCAGTGGTTTGTTTCACTTTTCTATTGGTTGTATTATGTTTTATGTACTTTATGTTCTATGTAAAGCACTTTTTGGCTACAGCATTAATGATGTTGTATTAAATGTGCTCCTGTTAACTCCTTCATAACATGAATTTTCATAACATGAACACATACTGTAATTACCATTAATTTAAAAGAAAAAAATACAATTCAAGTGTTCCCAGGCCTCAAACAATAACAACAGTAACACTAAAACACATTAAAATTGACATAATTTGTTTAGTAACAATATTAGTCATCAAAACAAACCCTAATATGACATTTTATCTTTATTAAATATCGTTTACCCATGCTTTATCACTTCAGGTTTCACATTCAGAAGGGTAGCTTTGCTATCTTTCTTCATCTTTTCTAATTCTTTCATAATACTTTTGGAGCCTTGATCCTCAAGATATTAAGAGAAGACATCTAAGCAACACACGTGAGAAACTGACTTCACTTATGTGTGAGAATGACTGAGTCTGTGATTGAGTGAGACCAACATGCAGCACCACCTCAGACATCTAGCCTCACTTCATGACGCAGAATGACTGTGAAGATGATCAAGTGTTAATGTTAGTGGCATGCTTTTGAAAATAGCAACAGACTTGATCATTGTATCCTTTAACTTCAGCTAAAGTGCAGTTCATATAATAAAAAAATATAACTTTCTTTGTTTATTAAAATTTTCAATAATGCAGATGTTCACAATTTTGGGAAGTCTGTGCTATGTATCTTGAAAAAGGACTGGCACCATGTCCACCGATTGTTCCTGCTAGACTCCAGCTTACTTGTGACGTTGCTCTGGATAAGTGGGTTTTGAAAACAGATGGATGTATTTTGAAAAAGGAAGAGGTAAGTTAGCTGGTTGTCACATAAATAATACATAAATAAATTACTTAAGAGTTTCTTTGTATAGTGTAAGAAAAAAGCAAATAACATTATTTTACCAATAAATGTGTATATCTATTTAAAGCAATTTAAGGTTAAAAAAACACAAATTACATTATATGTGCATTTACACCAATTAGTCACAACATAAAACTGCTAAAAGGTGAAGTGAATAACAGTAATTATCTTGTTATAATGGCACCTGTCAAGGGGAGAAATATATTAGGCAGCAACATAACAGTCAGTTCTTGAAAATGAAAGAAACATGGGAAAGCGTAAGGATGTGAGTGAATTTGACAAAGGCCAAATTGTGATGGCTAGACAAGTGGGTCAGTGCATTTCCAAAAAGGTCTTGTGAGTTGTTTCAAGTATACAGTGGTTAGTACCTACCAAAAGTTGTACAAGCAAGGGAAAGTAATGAACTGGCGACAGGGTCATGGGCACCCAAGGTTCATTGAAGCGTGTGGGGAGTGAAGTCTAGCACTTCCAGTCCGATCCCGTAGAAGAGTTATTGTAGCATAAATACTGAAAAATGTAATGCTCCCATGAAAGAAAGGTGTCAGAACACAGTGTGCATTGCAGCTTTCTTCGTGTGTGGCTACGTAGCTGCAGACTGGTCAGAGTGCCCATGCAGACCCTGTCCACCCCCAAAAACCACCTACACTGGGCAAGTGAACGTCAGAACTACACTATGGATCAATGGAAGAAGGTAGTGTGGTCTTATAAATCATGTTTTCTTTTAGGTGATGTGGATAGTGCATGTGCATCGTTTAACCGGGTAAGAGATGACCGTGGGATGTACCACAAGAAGAAGGTAAGAAGACGGAGTCTGTGTGATGCTCTGGGCATTGTTCTGCTGGGAAGCTTTCAGTCATGGCATTCATGTGGATATTAATTTGACACCACCTACCTAAAGATTTTTGCAGACCACAAACAACCCTTCATTGGAATGGTATTTCCCGAGAGCAGTGGACTTTTTCAGCAAGATAATGCCCCTTCCACACTACAAAAAGTGTTCAGGAATGGCTTGTGGAATATGACAAAGAGTTAAATGTGTTGATTTTGCCTCCAAATTCCCCATATCTCAAACCAATCAAGCAGTTTGGGATGTGGTAGAAAAACAAGTCCAATCCATGGAGACCCCACCTTGTAACTAAGAGGACTTAAAGGATCTGCTGCTAACATGTTCATGCCAGATACCACAGGACACCTTCAGAGGTTTGTCTTGTGGAGTAAATATCTTGATGAATCAGAACTGCTTTGGCAACATGAGGAGGTACCTACACAATATTAGGCAGTTGGTTTTAATGCTGAGGCTGAACAATGTATATATTAGGTACATAATGCTACTAAAATCTAGGAAGATTAAATTACTTTTTCAAAGTCATGTTTTGAAGGACTTAATCTGCAAATAAAATATATTTTCTTACTGCAGTATTTGTACATTTTTGCAATCATATCTGTTTAGACTAGAGATCTGTGCTTTAGTAAAATTATAATTTTGCGTGTATGGAGAGGAATAAGAAACTCGTCAACTAACAAGTTCCATTGTAGTATAGTGCTCACACAATTTAGAAACATACAGGAAGTAATTATCACATGGATATTTTAAAATGTTACTAATTGTTCTAACCACACAGATTAAAACATGAAAAAGTCATTATAGTCATTGCTAACAGCCCTATACAATTTCAGCCATTTTCTAAATCCACATAGATTATTTGAATTATTGATGTTCATTCAATTGTATTCTAGACATTACTCTTTTTTTTTCTTTAGCACATTATACCTAGTTAAGAATAATTTCTTTGTTGTTATTAATTTTACTCATATATATTATACCTCTATGTAGAAGTTGTGATTTTTGACCGCTCTAAATTTGCTTCTCAGCTGGAAATGGCAATATTACCTTGTCAACAAGGTTAATCCAGTTTTATTTCAAAATGAAAAATTTGTGGAATATCTGTCTTCATAGACTTCTGTTTCAAGAGCAATACCACCCCAGAAATCTCATATGCCATGCTATAGAATAATTTAAGCCATACTTAGGAGGTCAAATAACATCATTTTCTACTTCTTAAAAAGAAGTAACACACCATGGCCAAATTAGAACTAACAGAACTTATAGAGACACGAGATGAGAAATATGCAAACTCGCACGCATTCAAAATGACTTTCACTACAGACTGAGTTTGATGTTCTGTCTACAAAACAGATCAAATAACTATTGCTTAAATTACATGGTTTATATTTTGAACATGGGAACATGGGGAAAGGCAAGAAAATGAAAAAAAAAAAAAAACTCTTACCATGCCAACTAGTAAGGAAGATCTTGATATTTATATGGAATTAAACATGATTGAAAACATACTGTAACTGAAAAACACATGTTTATATATATATATATATATATATATATATATATATATATATATATATATATATATATATATATATATATATCTTGTCACGCGCGCGCATGGGAGGCAGCTAAAGGGCTCGAGTGAAGGCAGTTCTGAGGCATGCCGGGATGTGGCAGAGTGCACTAACTCTCTTTCTCACTTCCCTGTAGACCAAACCCGGGAGACTCCACCTGGCTCTTTTGACATCACTTCTGGGACCGAACCAATGGAAACAGACCTTACCAGCTCCGGCCCCCCTGATGTCACATCCGGGCCTGATCCAATGAATAATGAACATGTGCCCGATCCTTATGACCACACTTCCTGTCTTCCCCTTTAAAAGCCTACCCTTTTCCCTTCTCCCGCAGCCTGGTTTTGGACTCCATTGTATGCACTTCAGTGCTAATTGCTTTGAAAATGACTTTTGCAGCCAGGATACCAAATTATATGGGTGGCTGCCCCAAACCTTTATCTGTCTTTGTCTCATTTTATATATGCTGGTATGGAAGTTTTCCTATTTTAAAAATTCAGAATAATCCTGGTTGTCATACATTTTTATTCAGTATTGATCCTATCCTTTCCTTCCTGGGCACATGTAATTGTATTCCTACTTACCAGAATGAAAGTACCTTAAGTAAATGACTGTTCATGACTGGAAAATCATTTTGTAAGACTGTGAAATAGAGTTAGATTAATGTATGTTGTACTGTGTCTTAAACATAATGTTGCATCATTAATATACAGGAACAAGCTACAATGTAGAAAAGAAAGTTATTAACAATGATAAACAATGTTTTTGTGCATGCATACCACTTAATAAGATACTAGTGGTTGCTAAGAGCTAATCCTCTCTTTTTAGGATTTGTGGTAATCCCACTTTGCTTATAAATGACATAAATATCAATTTAATCACCAAAACCTCAAAAGGATGTCATGTCTCCTGAATTGTCCCTGTAATACACAGTGTATATAACATTTCTAGAATGGTACCTTCAATCCCTGGAATACAGTTCTACCTACTGAACTAATGTTCTTCTTAAAATGAAACTAATAGTAAATTTAACAAAATATTTGCAAAACCTCAATTCCTCCTAGACAATATTACTTGCTAACTTTCTGAAGTCCAGAATGAGTTTCTTGGTTTTTGTGGTGTCCAGTGTTAAGTTATTCACTGAACAGTATTTTGTCAGTCTCTGGACCTTGCCTCTGTAGGCTAACTCATCTCCTTCTAATATGAGCCTTATTGCAATGGTGTCATCTGCAAATTTAATAATAGCATTTGTGGGATGGTTTGGTGTGCAGTCATATGTGTATAAACAACAACATAGTGGGCTCCACACACAGCCTTGTGGAGATCCTGTCCTGAGCAAAAGGGAAGAAGAGAGATGAGGGTCGAGTTTAAAACTTTGTCAGTGGTTTGACAGAAAGTACTTTATCCAGGTGCAGGTAGGGGAGGGGAGGCTTAAGTCTTTCAGCTTGCATACCCATATGTCAGGGATTTCTGCATTAAATGCTGAACAATAGTTTACGAAGAGTAGCCTTACATAGCTCCATGTTTGGTCCACGTGGCTCAGTGCAGTATGTAGTGACATCTTCTGTGGGCCTGTTTGATCTGTAAGCAAACATGCTGGTTGAAAGTGGATGGGAGGCAGGATTTTATATTTTGTAAGACCAATCCCTTGAAGCAATTCACTACCAGTTTGAGCGCAACCAGTTTAGAATCATTTAAGCACTCAGTGGGTAATTTTTAGGGACAGGAATAATGATTGATGATTTAGTCAGGGCGGAATAGTTGCTGATGCCAGAGAAAGATTAAAACTCTTTGAGAAGACCCCTGCAAACTGGTCAGTGCATGCTTTGAATATCTTCCCAGATACTCCATCAGGGCCAGTGGCCTTCCTTGGGTTCACCATTCTGAGAACATATCTCACCTCGTGTTCTTGCAGAATGAGTGTGTGGGTTCTGGAGGCTGTTGTGGTCAGTGTGGTCATATTGGGCCTCCTTACCTCAGACCTGGCAATAAAATGGTTCAGTTCCTCAGCCAACGAGGCACTGGAGGTGACAGACCTGGGTTTCCTACCCTTGTAATTTATAATGTGTTGATTTCCTTGCCACACCCACAGAGGGTTGTCCTCTGTAAGATGGTCTTTTATTCTCCTGCTCAAGGCAGTGTTATGTTTCTTGAGGAGTGTCTGTAGTGGCAGGGTTTCTGATTTGACAGCACAGCTCCTGCCCAGAGGGAACTGAGCAGTCTAATGGTCTGGAATCCCTACAGATTTTATTTTTTTCTCCAGCCGTCTGGAGTTTTTTTTTTTTTTTTCTGTCCACCCTGGCCATTGGACCTTACTCTTATTCTATGTTAATTAATGTTGACTTATTTTATTTTCTTACTGTGTCTTTTATTTTTCTATTCTTCATTATGTAAAGCACTTTGAGCTACTTTTTGTATGAAAATGTGCTATATAAATAAATGTTGTTGTAGCTCTTGATGTAGAATAGAACTGTTTATGTATATTCCCCTAAGTCTTGTTGTTTGAAAACATCCAAATTTGATTGTGCAAAACAATTCTGTAGCTGAATGAGAGCACTCTCAGGCCAAGTATTTATGATCTTCGTAACTAGTTTTGTCTTCCTCCTGAGGGGTGTGTATGCTGGGATGAGGAGCAATGAAAGGGTGGAGTGTGGTTTCATAAACATGTTTTATATTTGAATACAAATGATCAAATGTATTTTCCCCAGTAGTGGAGCACTTCACATTCTGGGTAAATTCAGGAAGTACAGTCTTTAAATATTTGCAGCAACCTGTAGCTCCTACTTGTCAATTTTGTAAGTAATCAATCTCACATTAATGAGAAAGATTCTAGGTAACAGATGTTTGTGGGGTTGTTTTCTTATCCTAGCCCATAGACCTGATTGGCATCCCAGTATGTGGTGGTGTGGGTCAGCCCCAAATTGGTGGTTGCATCCCAGGAGCCTTAGGACCCTACTACTGCTGATAACGTACCCGAGGGATGAGCCAGCAGATGAGGACACAACACACAAACCAAAGGGTTTGTGCCAAAGTCCTAGAATGCTTTTATTAAAAAAAATGAAAAACAAACAAACAGTGTTCAAAAGTATAGTGCTCTAAACTTTACAATAAATAATTAATCCAAATAAAAGAAGGTGTTCAATGGAGGTTAAAATCAATCAAATAAATAACCCTTTAAAAGCAAGATTGAAACATGTCAGGGATCTATCCTTTAAGAATACAATCCCCAGTGCATCCCTTTGAAAAAGTATGTCTCTACAGCTAACCCCAAGCGGCTCATTGCAGCCGAGGAGGCAACTAACCGGCAGTTCAGCCCACTTTCTAGGCTCGGACCCCTGCAGTCATGCTGCCTCTCACCGGCTTTATGTTGAGAGTCGCTCTAATCAAGCAGCACATCACTCTCCAGCAACCAGATAATTCTGCTGGAGTGGCCGCCTTCAGCCCCTGAGCTTTGGCTGCAGGCTCCTCAAGACACTTCCACCCGGCCTCTGCCTTCTGTCCCCCTCATTCATCTGTACCAGCTTCTTCCACCTCCTGCTTTCTTCTCTCCTTACGTTAGCCTCCTTTCTTCCGATCTGTCTTTGTTTCTTTTCCCTCCTGATTGGTTTCACTTTCCTTGTGCCAGCTCCCTCTTATACGCCTCTGTGGGCACAGCTCCTCAATTGCATCACAGAAAGCTGATGACGCAATTGAGACAGATCACACCTGCACATGCAGGAGCATCAAGCACCAATTACCTCACCAACCTCCCACAACCATTAAGATTGAGCTGGCCATTCAATTATTTATTTATTTAAAAACAGGCTCCTGATTGTTAAGCCGTGGACCTGCCATTCCACACTGCTTCTGCTTCTGCTTCCTCTCATTCTGACATCTGTGTCACTTACTAGGTTCAGTAATAATCCACAGTGTCCATGGTGGTCTCACTATGTCTTCCCATATGTTATTAATCTGCTGAAAGTAGTTTATAATGGTTATTTTAAACTGTAATCTAATATCAATTAAAT
Organism: Polypterus senegalus; assembly: GCF_016835505.1. Classification (NCBI taxonomy): domain Eukaryota; kingdom Metazoa; phylum Chordata; class Cladistia; order Polypteriformes; family Polypteridae; genus Polypterus; species Polypterus senegalus. The sequence continues at coordinate 137,965,245 of NC_053160.1, forward strand.
CCTGATGACTATATACAAGGGTTGCATGACACAACACGATGATCAAAAACAAAACCAGACAAAAAAAAATGCCACTGCATTCGCCATTTTGGAATAATGCACCATATAATGACAAATTTGTTTTTGTCAATCAAATGTGTAATAGAAATAAACCCTAAAGAAGACAAAATAGTAATTTTTTTAAAGTCAGCTGCCGATTGTACACATTAATTAACAGGACCCAGTTTACTAAGTACAGTAGCTGGGCTAAACCATTTTGGAGCTGATTTTGCAGCAAATTTAGGTGATGCAACAGAGAGGGAATGAGCCCTTAACCGAACCCAGTTCCCAACAAAATAGAGAACTACTCTTCTATGTTTATTATAATATCTAGCCTGTTTGGCTTGAGATTTCGCCATCCGTTCCATAATTTATTTTTTCAAAAGTTCAAATGACTATAATTGCTGATATTGTGTTGTATCAGGACATGGAAAAGTCCAAGAATTTGTCTTCCATGAGCTAACTGTGCAGAGGAGTCATGGCCAAGCATAGTTCTGGAAGATTCTGATCCCAATCTTGGTGGTGGTTCCCAACATATGAGATAATCATAGTTTTCAAGGTGCAGTTCAATTACTCTGAGAGGTTAGCCTGGGGATAGTATGCTTTGGTCTTCTTGTGCTGAACATCCCAATCTGCAATAAACGTTTCCATCTCTAAGCTAGTGAACTGGAGATCGCTATTAGTGAAGATGATTATGGGAACCACATCAGTGAATGAAATTTTCACTTCTGTGGGATGCAAGACATTTTAGTGTCAGAGATGACAAACACCTCTAACCATTTTGTAAAATGGTCCACTGTTTCCATTAAATAAGTTTTCTTTGGTTTACTGACATTACCCATCAAGGGTTCTTCTGGTTATTTCACTTTAGTGTGCTGAATTGCCCCTGTTAGAAAACCAGGCAGGTTTTGTCTTGCTGGAAAATAACTTAGGTCTTAACGTGTTTCCAAACTTCTTTCCAAAAGGCCAACTCTGATATGCTTTTCAGCATCTTCATCCTTCAAATTGGAACACCAAAAGGACTGTTATGGGCATAAGCAAGAAACTCAAGAACATGTGCTTCAGGAACAAAGTGCTGGCACGTAGCGTTAGAACATGCCCTGACGTTCCTGAAAATGTATGTCTCCCTTTCTCTTCTCAGAGTTATTCTGTGCCTTCGGGCATACAAGTCCAATTGACTGAGCTTGAACTATGTCCTCTAAGTACAGAGGCAGGTCTGTCCATTGAGTTGACAAAAGAAGCATTGTGGAAGACTAGTGATTCCAGAATCAGGGAAACAGCGTCTAGAACTACATTTCCACAACCTTTCTGGTAAAACACCTCTGAAAATAAATTGACATAGAAACCACCAGGTCAATCTGGATGAGATCGTAGGGCAATTGAAAGCCCAGACCAGGGCACGATGGTCAGTATGCACATCACGCATGAAACCCCTTAAGAAAATGCCATGACATTTTTTCCTGAAGATGAAAAATTGAGTTTAGGGCTGTGGAGTGATTGAAAAGTATATGCAGTGACTCTTTCTTCTCGATCCTTGATTTGAGTAAGGTCAGCCCAAAGCTTTTTGAACCTGAAATGTAAGGTGGCAATTGGGCTGAGCCAGGATAGGTGGTTCCAAAAATACTAATTTGGGGTTCAAAACAGCACCTTCACATTCCCAAGGTACTCCCTTTTTTGATGTAAAGAGGCAGCAATGTCTGACAATCTATTAATAAATGTGTGGAACCTGCCCACCAATCCCAAAAATCATTGCAAAGCTTTGATGTTAGCCGGAAGTGGGCAGTCCATAATGGCGGTGATCTTGTCAAGGTCCACCTTGATGTTTCTGACTGACTCAACATGCACCAGGGAGGTGAGGGTGAGGCTGTAAGAAGTGACACTTGTTCATGTTCAAGGTTAGCTGAACCTGTCTGAGTCAGAAGAAAATGTCATTAATGTCCTGGAGATGTTGTTCCAATGAAGGAGAGAAGACAAGGGTCTTACCAATCAACCTCCTCAACACTTACTCCATCAGTCTCCAACATTTTAAGCCCAAAGGACATGGCCCAAAAATGAAACAATCCATATTTTTTGCAGTTTTTTGAAAAGGAATAACTTTGACCCCTCTTATTCCATTAGGGGGTTAACCCCTGGGATTGGCTGATGTGATATGCACAAGCTCAAGTCCTTTTGGTCATTTTTGTTGCTTATTATAAAAGTGTAGTTTCCTGCACAAAATATTGTCCAGAAATGGCCTACAAAATTAGTGTTTTACAGTGTAGAGGGCCAAAAAAAAATAAATGAATCCCAAAAAAGCTCAGTGCATAAATGGACATATATCAAATGTGGGGTTTTTACGTACTGGTGAGTCAGAAGGTGCCAGACAAAAAGAATCTGAAGTGATTTCAAAGCATGTATGAGTACTTTTTCTTTTGAACACAATAGATATATTTCTTAAAAAGGTATGACAGAAAAAAAAAAAACACAAGTATGCCACTAACACGGAAAAACATCTGATTGTATCATAACCATACTTAACCATGCACATTTTCACTACAAATTAGAGCACATTGCAGCAGCCAGTCATTTCATGCTCTACAGTATAAAGTGACTGGCCATGCATTAGTGAGACAAATAATTATATGAGTGACTGAAGAGATTAAGAATAAAAGATTATGAGAACTACAAGGTTCTATAACAAATACTGAAAAGAACAAACATGTTATATTACACGTGTTTAAAATAGTGTTTTCAGCCCAATTTTGGTGGAAATACTGTAATTAATCAAGAAAATTATTTGTAAATGTTCTAAAATCATAGACTAAAGTTTAAAGATAACTGCAGAGTGATTAGAAAATCTATTTCTCTCACATGCCACATTGTTACATCAGCCGATCACACCACATTATTAAAAATAAAACCTACAGAGACCAAAGTATGTAAAGGAAAATATTTTATTAAATCAAAAATAATAGCATGAAAAGGGTACAGAGTTTTGAAAACAAATGGGCATAAAATATCCAAACAGCCACAATATCCTAATTAAACAGTGGCTGAAGTCTTATTATTGCCACTGCACATCCTGCGGCATGACTGTCCTGCACAACATTAAGTTGCCTGCAGTCATGGTCCCTCTCTGTTCTTCTTTTGCAGATGTCGTAGGCACTAATCAATGTTTTATACTTCAGTAAGTTTGTACACTCCCTTAATTACCGAGTTGTGCACAGAATATTTTGAAGCTTCATGTTAAATATATAAAAAGAATTCTAACTTTAAGTATATTAATCACAGAGTGATTGACAGAAGCAGAGCTCCTGGCTCTTCATATTCGTCTTATGTGCTCAGTAACATTTTAAGGTGTACTACCAGGACAAGGGGCCATTTAGAGATCTTCTGTCTATAAGAGGCATTGTTAAAAACATCTACCCACAAGCTGAAAGAAATACTGTCAAGCAAGAAGGCACTAGTGCCTTCTACATTTACAGATCAATGGCTGGTTTCAACTATATGTGCTTGTCTGTCCCTTTTAATAGGTAAGCTAGGGGTTCAGAGTGCTTTATATTGGCAAACCAAAAGGGAACAGTATATACTACTGACTTTATTAATGTTTGTGTAACTCTTGAGTGTAAAAATTCACATGATGATAAAGTTTAAAATGGTGGCCTCAGTCACTGATCCAGGAGCTGGGATGCTTAAGGCAGTCAATTCATCAATCATTAGGTCTCTGTTGAACAGGCATAAAAAATAGTGGTATGAAGGAAAAGAGTGCTTTGAAAGAAAAGACAGACAGCAGCCTCTGTGCATTATTAGTAACGCCTAATGTCTGTATAGTTAGGCACATGGGACAAAGAATTGATTGTCTGATCATTAGCAGATAAAATGTAGTTTGAGGCTTTCTTGGGAAATGTTCCATCTTTTACTTCTTTATAAAATGAAAGTAATTAATTCTTTGAATTGTATTGTTCATTATTATCACTATGGTTTCACATCATGTTTTATATCCAAGGATGCTTCTTTGTTGCAGCATGTGCCTCAATGTATGTTTCTGAAGAAGCCTATATAAGATAAGTTGTTTGACCGATCAAAACTTGCCTGTCCCTTTATCAGTTCCAGAGGTTCTGCACGTACATAAGCCACCAATGAAATGTAACTGCCAGTGACATCATCTTTTATCATGGAAAGAACTGTTAATTGATCATGACTGATTTTACTTAGTACTTATGTTTAATCATCACCTTTTCCTTTGTGGATATTCCTTTAACTTTTTTAAATAAAATATTTATTTTAAAATCTATTACATATAAATAATCATGACATCATTGATGGGCATGGCGTGGTTTTCATTGATATAAATTTCCATGAAGTGTACTTTTGGCATGTTGGCATCTGGGGCATATACTGTACAGCTCCAGATTTTAAAGGAATGTTAGGGGCAAAGTAATGGAGAAAAATATGGCTGTCAGTACCTGATTTCCTCAAATGATCACTTGAAACTGTTAGGCAGTGTGGTAGATAGGGGGCGCTCTCGCTCCCTTGAACCCCTGTCCACGACTCCAAACACCAGGTAAAAGTCCTCAAGTTGACTTTATTAATTTGCCACAGTGTACAAAACACCCTCTCCTCCACAATACTTATAAATACACACAATAATCACTATAAACCAATCCTCCAGCTTCCAGACGTGTTGCCACCCTTCCATCCAGTTCAGCTCGCCATCTGGGAGCTCCCACAGTCCTTTTATATCTCCTGACCCGGAAGTGTTCCCAATCCCCAGTCCATGTGATGCTCAATCACTTCCGGGTCAGGTAAAAGCTCTTCTCTTCATAGGGCACGAAGAAGTCCTCGGTCCTCCCTGCAGCTCCCTCTTGTGGCTCCCATGGCATCCAGCAGGGCTGTGCATAAAAAACACATTGTCCATGATGCCCTGCTGGTCTTCTTGGGACCTCCATGCTGCAAGGAGGGCTCCACCTGGCGGCTTGGGGGTATTGGCCGGGATAAACGGCCGGCCATCCTCTACAGCAGTTATGTGATTAAAATATTCAGAAACTAGCTAATACTGCCTGTTTTATCATGACAAAACCTTATTTGTTCTCTGTCACTCTTTTAGTTAGTAGTTTGTAACAGGAGACCAAAACTTCAAATACTAGTATCAGGATAATGTGCGTTTTTCATGCTGATATCATGTTGTTTCTAAAGGTGAAACCAAAGTACTAGACAGCAGCTGCACAATAAAGAATTTAATACTCTTTATTATTTCTCTCATTTTGCTGAACAATCAAACAACAAACTTATGACAATGTATGTATAGTGTACTATATGAATTCCATTCAAAGAAGCTGATTACATCCATTGATATGCTGCACTGTTTGTAATACATTCTGCACTGGAGGTGTTCTTCTTTTCTGCTTGTATCTACAGACTACACAAATCTGGCTAGTAATTCTTGTTTTTGTAGATGAAATGTGACAACGACTCAGACAATCAAAATATCGTTTCGTGTACCTATTTATTTCCACACCAGTGGCATTCCTGGCATGAAAGTTGTGGTGAGGCCAGGATATGTGTGCAAACTTCATCTAACAACTAATTACATCTCTAATTCTTTTGCTAATGACTGGCAAAACATGTAAGTTTATGCAATTTCACATCAAATCAATCAACAATGGGATGCTTCTTCCTGGTCCATCTCGATTAGCATCAGACCATTGTGATGTCCTTTGACATTGTTATTAGCTGACTAGATGCACTAATATAGATATAGAGAGCCTTGCAACAAACACCTGTGCAGGAAAATCTTCTTTTTAAGTACTTCCTAAAGTGAAATGATGACAGCTGAAGTTTAGAATCGAACAGCTTTGAGGTGAAAAGGGAAAAGCCGCAATAACATGGAAAGAATATGCAATCTACACACACTTCACAACTCAAACTGCACACTGCATGTCCAGTAGCAGCACAAACTACCACTCTGCTAGGTATTACCTGGGCAGAGTGAGGCCAACAAACAATCGGAAAAACAATTTTCAACATATATTCTTGTTCTTTCCACACTAAGTGCATCATACTGCTGGCTTCCTTTCCATAAAGCAGAAGAAGTACATGTAGGCTTCTTTGGTTGCTTTTTCAAATTTAGCATGGTTCTTTTCAGTGGTGGAGGAAAATCAAGATGCAGTATAACATTGTGTAATTGGTACATTCATGATATTGACTTTGTTTCTATTTATTTATTTTTTCAAATTACTATTGCTATTTTTAAAAGAGCAAATGGTACTAGACTTCATACCTTTTTGCTGGAATGTGTTGCCTGGCCTTAACTGGGGGAAGTTCAAGCAGGAAGTGCAAACACTTAAAAAACACAACATGCAGTCCTCATTTTGATATGGGCAATGACTTTCAATCCCCTTTACTAAACAGGAAAATTCTGCCTGCACGTTTACACAAACCCAAGGATACAGAAGACACTGCAGGGCCAATTGATGCAGCCCCTTATCTGGAAACAAGCTTATAATACCCAGAACAAACACAATTGCGCATACTACTAGAACCATTACTTTTATAGATAAGTAATTACATTGCTCCCAACCTAACCTGTATCATGTAGTGTATAAAACAAAAAATCTGCTCTAGACAACTTTTGTTGACATTTAGCAACATTGTGAGTATTTTACTGCTTGACTTTTGTTGAAAACCACCTCATTACGGAAAGTAGCAAAAAGTCACGACCACACATCTTTAGAAAAATTGGTTGTCCTATATTTTAGAGATAGCAATTTCTTGTTCTACAAGTGAATATTCACACATCCATAGAATTTTTGTCTTGCTTATTATAATAACTGCTAATAAAAAACAAGTTCAGAAAAATGACAATATTTTCTTTCTTAGCACATCAGGAATGTGTTTTTACACTAGAGTTGGGATATAAGGTCAAAACAATATGCAAAGGCTGAACTGGACCGTATTTTTAGTTTTGCATTAGATGTTAAACCTCAAATTTAATATACTTAGTAGTTTAACAGATTGAATAAACTGTATGAATTCCACAGCACAATCTGCCATTGGCAGATTTATTTAACCTTGCCGGGGCAATCTACAAGGAAAGAATATTTTCCTGACCTTATTTTCCTCCAGGGTTAGCACCTTCTTCATACAGTGTAAACTTTCATGTTTGTTTTTTTTAAGAAAATACCAGATTTGGAGAATTGTCATTGTAAATTAATTCATAACATGTATGATTCAAAAACATATACTATTAATTTCAGGGTCATGGAGATCGTGGGTAGAGTCATCATCAGGTTGTTCCCAGATACTCAATAACAAATTAGAGCAGGCATAAGGATTGTAATTGAGCACTAGATTACCTTTTTAGTTGTGAAAGCCAGAAAAATGTTGAAAATAAATAAACACAACCCTCTATTAGAACTAAATAATTACTTATTTACAATGCTGAAGAGTTTACCACAGTTTACTTCCGGTAACATTGAATTTAGCATAACTTTCAGCAAAAATAACCCATTTTCACAAGCCACTTGTGAACAGCACCTGTGCCTGTGAAATAGTAGACTAGACGGAAAAGCAATGCAGTGATTCACTTTGCAACAAAAATGTGTTTAGCATGGTGTTGTCTAAACAGAAACAGTTTGTTCTGTTCACCATTTTTTTTTGTCTCTAGGTATGTTTTGAAAAGATACTTAGACTGCTGATCAGGATTCAAATTTGCACCAAGTTCATGAGAATGAAGAATACAGAAGACTGGAGTTTGCATAAAAGCTCAAAGGCACATTTGTTTTCTTCACCTGCGTTTCTGAAATTGCAACATACTTTTATCCACATTCTACAGAGCCCAGGATTCTACCAGATCAACAGACCCCTTCCTTTAGTTCCTTGAACTTCTTGCTCTTCCTCTATATTTCCCATGTCGTCTGCTGTTCTAATTCACTGCATTCTCTTCAGTTCCTCTCCAGATAACTTGAAACTCTTCTTAACCTTGTTCTTAGCACTGGGGACGGTATAGTATAACAGACACTTTTATTTGTCCTCTGTGCACTGATTTGAAAACATGTGCTGTTGTACACCTTTGCTACCACTTAGATAACATGTTACAACATACAGAACGTTATATGTACTGCGCATTAAACATTTGGCAGAATGGTGACACAGTGGTTAGGTCTGTTTCAGGAAACTGGACTTGAATGTGGACTCTGGTTTTCTCCATGTACTCCACCCTTGCCCTTGTAGCTTTGCAAATTAGACTGACTGGTAAACAAGAACATGCACAGTGTGACTTATTGTGCTTTGAGGTGTACTGTGTCCCTAGAAATGGTCAGTCTACAGAGTCGCATAGAAATACAAGCTAGAATTAAAAAAGTAGATTCATTAAATATATATATTTTTGATCTTTGTGTTAATTGACTCAAAAGATATAGAAAAAAACTCCTGTAGTGTCACAAATGATGAGGCAGGCCAAAGCCAAATGCTTGGCATGCAAACAGGCAAAACCCTGCTTAATTCTAACAAACAAAACCTTCTTTGAATAAAACACAAGCTTAATGAAGTTCTCTAGCTGGGATAAATACTCTGGAAACAGAGCTCTTTAAAAGAATTAAGGTTAGGGTTAGGTTAGGTTTAGTTTACTCTCTCTCTTGTGCAGTCAGGTCCAAAAAGAGACTTCACCTACCAGGCATGTCTTTTTATACTTAGAGGCCCAAAAGAAATGGGGCTTCCTTTGCTTTGTTGCTCTCAAGGGGCGGTCTCTCAAGCCTGTGAGGGGAAAAGGAGACAAAACTGTTAGTGATAGTGCCCCCTTTTGTCCTGGGGTGGTACCACATACTTTAGGTAAACCAACCCAGGCTCAGAGTCCCATGCCAGGCTTATGTCTCTCACTAACATCAAATTATACTGTATGTGATTTTGGTTTGTTTTGATACTAGGACACAAATATATATTTTTTTAGCTTTTACTGAAAATGCTTTCAACAACACTTGGAATAAGCTACCAAGTATTGTGGTAGACAGTAAGACTTTAGGGACTTTCAAAACTTGACTTGATGTTTTTTTGGAAGAAATAAGTGGATAGGACTGGCGAGCTTTGTTGGGCTTAATGGCCTGTTCTCCGCTAGGATGTTCTAATGTTCTAAGCTTATCATGAAAAAGACCTTATGTTTTTACAAAAATAAATTAGATTTGTCCAGCTAATGTTCAGTCTACACGTCAACCAAAAATGTGTTCCAGTTGTGGTGCCATAATTGATGCAATTTGCCCATATGACTTGGTTTCTGTCTTTGGCAGAGTTGAGGTGTGAACAAGCTGCGTTTTGGGTTTGGATGTGAGTTGAAAGTGGTGATAATGTAATTGCAGGAACAAGCTGAAAATCAAGCTACTACATAAATATATGATATGGGAATGGATTTTTGACAATTGATTGGCGTTTCTGTTTTCATAAAAAGCTCTTTTACAGATATTCATATAGGTGACAAAATATGCACAGAGAAAAACTAAGCTTTAAGTAAACCTTTGCACTGTAGCTTGATGGATAAGATTTAATAAGAAATCTATTCACTTGCTCGCTTGTTCACCACATAAGTAGTTACAAAAGGAACTTAAAGTTGTCTAAATTGACGCATTCATGACAATTTTGGGAGCTGCAAAGCAAAGTGAAACATTTTACCAAAGCCATGAACATGGGTGGGAGTCTGATTGGTAGAAGATTTGAGAACTTCTGTTGTGTCCACCAAGGATTGGTCTGTCCAGAACACATAAAGGAAGTTGGCCCCTAATCTACAACACCACAGTGGTCCAAGGAGTCCAATATGGGGACACACCAGTAGTTTCTTGTTTCTTCACCTCCAGCAACATCCAGAGACCACCCCGAATCAAAAGCTCAAAAGCACAACACAAGAATGAAAGAGCCACCTGATGTCTAGGCATATTGAATGCCCAGACCTTCTAACAAGAACAGTTGCTATTCATCCAAGTTGTATTGTCACATCCACTTGTTTTGCTTCTGTTTTGGGGACATCTTCAGCTCTTGCTGTCTCAACAGAGCAGCCAACATTTTGAAAGACCCTTCCCACTCTAGACATTACATGCCTGAGTTGCTGCGCTCTGATACGTAGTTCAGGTCCATCCAATCACAGACAAACAGATTTAAGAACAGTTACTACCCAGAGCCATACGAAAACTGAATAGTACTTTGTACTAAACACTTATAATGATTGACAATGACCAATATACAGTAACAGTCACTCTTGCATAACAAGTTCATTTTTTCATTCTTTGCCAGTTATATTATTTATCTATTTTTATCACTATTGCACTCAGTTCATATGTGGATTATACCTAAGTGCAATATTTAGTTATTCTATTATATTGTATTATATTGCATTTTTTATAATTTAATTATTTCTATTATAAGTGAATGCACCTTAAGGATTGCTGCAATTTTGTTGTACTAAGTGCAATGACAATAAAAGGAATCTGAATTCTTGAATTAAGAATGTTAGTTAAGAATATGCTATTTTATATAGAGTATATAAAAGAGTAAACTTTTTAACCTGTTTCTCTGACACAAATTGATATTTTTTCTAATAAACCGCATGGGATCCAGAGACAAGTGAAGGGAGGAAGAATTTTAACGACAGACTTTATTTCCTCATTTTGGATTTATTAGTTGTTATGAACATCTGTCATGTTCAAGAAAGTAAACAATCTGGCAACCACAATTCAGGGCTGCTTTTGGGTATATATTTTATCAATGACTCTTTCTTCTTCAGAACACCAAGCATAACACTGCAGTTATAAAGATGTGATTGCAAATTCAAATACACTGTAAACTGTGCAAAGCCTTTAATGCAGACAGCACGTGAATATCCTTATCCATTTTCTAAAAAAATATGCAGAAAATGCACATCCTACAAAGTAGAGCAGACAATAGAAATAGGTACAATGACTTTTATAATATTTTCATGTTATAAGGCAAAAAAGTACTTCATTTCATTAAAAAGTCAGCCTGTAGGCTTGTCTACACTCTTCTTTGCATTTAATGGAAGGTATAGCTCAGTGTGGCACATTTCCTGAAACCCAATTTGAAGAGAAAAGCATGTTATTTTTTTTTTTCAGCTGAGGTCACAAGCTGTAGGCTTGTCTTCTGATCTGTTTGAACGCTCGGCAATCAGCCCTCTTAGAAGGCTAATTGAATTGGTCTATAGAAAGATATTAATTCAGAAAACTACTTTTTTTTATCAGAATTGAAACCTATATTTTTATAAAACTGAAAAAATGGATACTGAAGCATCTAGCCAATACTGAACATAAGAGACTGCTTCAAGAAACATCAAGACTTTTGTAATACTAATATTAAAGAGACAGATTAGACATTGTATTGCAGATTAATTCTTCAAAATACTAAAACTAGTGTTTTATTATGTTTTGTTAGACTCTCAAATTTCTCTGTCTCTGTCTCTCTCTCTCTCTCTCTATATATATATATATATATATATATATACTTTGTATATATACTGTATATGTCCCACTGGCACTCTGTCCAGGAATTGTTCCTGCCTTGAACTTAAAGTTGGCTGATATAGGTTCCAGTTTCCCTGCAACCCAGCTCAGGATAAGTGGGTTGGGAAATGGATGAATGAATATATCCTATATTCCTGGATGCTTGCATAAACCCTCAGTATTCCATTATTAAAATAAATAATCAATCTTCACTGATTGGTTTTGGTTCTCTTATTCTAACTTGCAACACCGATTGCAGCTTACTTATAGTACTCCCAAATCATAAACTTAGGACTAAATTACAGGTACTTAAAAAATACAAAAACACTAAGTGCTAAAATCCAGCATCAATTAATGCAATAAGTCAAAATGAATTTTTTACAACAACTTCAAAATAATATGAAGACAAGAAAGGTGAAAAGTTAATCCAACTTTAAAAAATGAAAAATAAATACGGAAACCACAGTTCATTTTTTAAAAACATTTGTTTATTGAATCAAATACAGAATAACAACATGAAATACAAGAAGAAGCATAACTGTGAAGGTATACTTTAACCTAACCCCCTATGCCACACCCAGAGTTAGGAGTAACGCTGTACAAAATTTCTTCTTGTCACCCTACAGTTTCTGACTATACTAGGATTTTGTTACTTGTGTTGCACATATATTTCTAAGCAAATAGTATTTAAAAGTTGTTAATGCCTTGAAGGGTAAGCATTTCATTTCAAATAACATACAAGGAGGCAAGGAAGGCTACAGTGCCCATCAAAGCCCATTTAGAGCCCTAGGTGGGGTGGGCAGATGTCTCTTCTAGTTCTTTGTATTATTACACTTCAATGACCTTGATGTGGGGGGTCCTCCTTCGTGTCTGGTGCATGTGTCCCTTTGTGTATATATCGCAGACTTTAAGGAGTGCATGCCTCGTGGTGTACAGAATGTACGCACTTTTATTTATCTTGTCTTTTACTCATAAATTGGTAACAGCGTTCACTTAGTATCATCAGAGTTCTCTGACTTCAGTGACCAAAGAGCATGCTCCTTAACTTTCCTAAAAGGCCTCCTTCAGATGACAGTGGCCATATACATTGCCTAATACATTGACCAGCTCTGCGTGGCTCTCTGATCTGTATCCCTTGGATAAGTTTCATTACACATGCATACTGTTTTCAGGTGTACTTAAAGTGCATTGAATTTTATAATGCTATCACGTATGCACCAATGACTTGTGTGATTTTACGAGATTACAAGATTGTTTGCTTTGCTATGGAATTGTATTGAGGTTGACTTTGACTTTACTAAGATATGAAGGTTTTAGGCTTTACTTTAAAAGAAAAGAACTTTCCAGCATTAAAATTCATTCAAAGAATATAATTAATGGACATAGTTTAATTCTATCTAAATGAAGGTGGAGAAAACTAAACCACAGTTTGTTTTCAGGAGTTTTTATGATTAAATGTATGATAGCTGCATTAATATTCTTGTTCCTTGTGATGTGCAGCCACTTGATCAAAGCACTCATGAGGAATTCAGTTTACAAAGGGAAAAAATATCCAAGTGAATGAAAGTGCTATATCAAAAATGTAGCAGCATATCCCGATAGGCATTTTAATTTTTTTGTCACATCTATTTAAGGTTTGTGTATGACTAAGGTAATCTTTATTTTAACAATTAGTAAATGTAAGGTCGTGAGATAAAAAATGTAAATGGCTCTTTGTGATTGCCCAGTGTCTTTTTTGATAGTGTAAAGTGCACAGAGACAGGAATGGCACACAGACACATGGGCAAATTTATTATTTTACACAGTAAACACTGAAGGTAGCTGGTCTCACCCAACCAATATTTGTTCTCATCTGTTAAATAATATATCAGTAAGAATTTTTATATTTTTTCAAGTGTGTTTTATTTTTAACTAGCTGCCCCCCGTGGCTCCACCCATATAATAGTGAAACAGGACAACAAGGAGAGCCCTGCCTGGCACCCTACTCCTGACGTCACGCTTTACCCTCTCCTCAGTCTGCAGCCTCTGTCTAGGATAAGTGCAAATATACAGTTGTGGAGGATGGCCGGCTGTTTATCTCGGCCAATACCCCCAAGCCGCCAGGTGGAGCCCTCCTTGCAGTATGGAGGTCCCCAGAAGACCAGCAGGGCATCATGGACAATGTAGTTTTTATGCGCAGCCCTGCTGTATGCTGTGGGGGCCACTAGGGGATGCTGCAGGGAGGAACAATGGCTATTTTCCCTACGCCTCGGAAGCACACATGGACAAGAGGAATGATGTGCTTCCGGGGTGAAGAAAAGAACTTGTACTTGACCCAGAAGTGATTGAGAGTCACATGGACTGGGGATTAGGAACACTTCCGGGTCAGGAGTTATAAAAGGACTGTGGGAGCTCCCAGATGGTGAGCTGAGCTGGGTGGAAGGGTGGCAACGCGTCTGGGAGCTGGAGGATTAATTTATTGTGTATTGTTAGTGATTTGCGAGTATTATATGAGTATAGTGGAGGAGAGGGTGTTTTGTACACTATGGAGATTTAATAAAGTCAGAATTTGGACTTTTACCTGGTGTCTGGAGTCTTGGACAGGGGTTCAAGGGAGCGAGAGCGCCCCCTATCTACCCCAACAGTATATCGCTCCTGCAAGTGAACTATGATTCTTTGCGTGATGAGAGAAATCTCCAAATCAACCGGAATATTCAAGCAAATTCTAAAAAAAAAAGACCAATCCTAATCTGTTAAGTAGTTCTTTCGTTCGCTAGCTAAGTGGATGTAAGATACGCCCCGAGGTTGGTGTGTGAGGGAGGAGGGCACCCCACTTTTGCCTCAGCAAACTGCATCTCTCTCAGATTTTCCCAAATAAATCGGTACCGCAAGCAAACTATGATACTTAGCACAATGAGAGAGGTCGCAAAATCAACCGGAATGTTCAAGCAAATTATAGAAAAAACCTGATCTAAATCCATTCAGTAGTTGTCTCGTGAAAAGCGGACAAACATACAGACACACCGATGTTGGATTTTATCAAGGTTTAATGTTTTTAAGAATTTCTATTATAGTAAGCTAAATGCATCTGCTTGCTGGTTCACATGTTTGGCCTGTTATTAATATAAGTCATTTTGATTACTCCTTTTACCTGCTATATTTGTGTTTACTGTAATTGGTTATTTCTATCTGAATAAAATACTGAAACAACATATGGGTATCAGTCGTATACCTTCCAATTGGTACATATTTGCATAGGTATAAGAGAGTAACATAAAAGTAACGTAACTAGTAATGATTACTTTTTCCATAAAGTAATGAGTAAAATATTCATGTTTAAACCACAGAGAGGTCATTAGTATATTGTAATAAATTACTTTGTTGAGTACTACACCAACTCTTACCTAAGCTACACACAAGCTAGCCCATCCTATACCAATAAGGTACAGTCCAAATTCAATAACGCAATGACACAAAAAAACAAGTGTGAGAAGTGCGCCACTTAATTTGTCTCACATATTGATGGGTTCTGGTTTTAGCATGTTGATTTCCTTTTGATTTTCCAAATAAAAAAAAAATTATAAAAAAGGTGATACAAACCATCAGTGGAAAAATGCCTCATTGAGGACAACAACTATCCAGAAACTGAATAACACAAGAAGAAACCCTGCTTTCATCTGATTTGCTAGATTAGGATTATCCATTGTCCTTGCAATGAATTTTGGTACCTTCTAGCAAAAAGCAAGAAGAACCATAATACCAGTGTACAAAGATGGGGAACTTTCTGCTGGTGCGGGAAAAGAGTTATCAAAGAGAGGTCCAGAAGAAGGAGGCTTTGAGGTAATTAAAGAATATTTACAATAGGATAAGAAGACTGAGAGTTTAATATATACAATCAGGAAGCAAGATGTGGGCAGCACCAGAACATGCAAACACAAAATACACGAAGAAAAATACACCAGGAGTGGGAACCATCCACTGGTGTTTGTGTGGAACAGAACAATGTCTGTGGAAAATTATAAGTTAGGCATGTTGGTAGTTTGGGTTTCTGGAGCAGTATGTAGCATTGGATAAAACAGAAAGGGGGAGGAGTACAGTCTCTAGATCAAATTGAAATTGGGTTGTGGGGGACAGATGTTCTATAAAGTAAGAAGTAGAGAGTGAAGCTAGTGTTTATAGTTGGCAGAGAAGGAGCATGAAAAAGGGTACAGTGAACAAGTAGACAGAAAATACGATAGGCACACCCTGAGCCATGATTGGTGTTAAGTATACATAGGCCTAAATAAAAGAGAAAGACGTTAGTCTGGACTGGTTCTTCTACTGAAAAGACACGACACATACTGTACATATTTGCCAGGAGCACTGTTAAAAGGAAACAGTATAGTCTATGGGTTTCTCAAGCTTAGATATTTCACACCAAATCCCTTTCCATGGCTTGATTGCAAAGATCAGTTCATACAAATAAAAACATTCTCAGCATCAAGGGAAAGAACAGCCACTAGGTCTTTTGAGGATGAGGCAGAGTCATGAGGTAGGAGTCTGTACATAAGCAAAGACTAATCTTGGATGTAACTTTTGGTTTCACAACTGTGCTTATAAGAAGGAGAGGCCTGAAATTCTAATGAAAGTGGCTGCCTTACTTTACTTTATTAGCAACATATTGTTAACTCAGTTTATAAAAAACAGATGATTTTGATTTCTTAAATACTGTATGTATTTTTCCTTAAATTCGACTAAACAGATGAGGACATATAAAAAAGAAGCCTTTTCTTTGTGAGACAGAGGAAAAAGTAGTTTATCAAGATATTTTTTGTATTCCGAGAGGGGGAACAGGAGGAATCGGAACATAATTTAGTATAGTAATGAAAAGATTCTTTGTTAATGTATATAATGGTCATTTCAATTGAAACATATTTAGTATGAATAAATGGGAATACAGGCAAAGGAATTATACTTCCTATGTGTAAGGATAAGTAGTCCTAATTTATAAATTTACATTTTAGCTGTCTGAACTAAAATAGTGTTAATCTCAGTTCTAATTTAACTATTTGGAGTTTATTTGTAGTTTTATTGCTCTCAGGCAATTTAATACTTCACCCGATATATTTGTTAACTTTATTTTTATTTATTTATTTGCTTATCAATTGATTGACTGATTGATTGATTGTATTATCTGTCCTGTGAGTCTGTGTCTTCTGATGTATGCATTTGCATTTCCACCATGGGATTAATAGTTTATCTAATGTAATCTCATCTAAGAGAGCAGGGTTTAGAGCAAATGGAGTGCATTTTTAAAATCAATGGTTCTTTAATGGCACTTTATGGTTCTTTACTGGGTCGTATAGTTCATCATAGCTCCATTGCTTGACATAGCACAATTTCATTCTGGGAAGAGATCTTTGCATATGAAGTTGGTTCTTTGTACATTGAAAAAAATTCTAATATGTAGAAAAAAAACCCTGAAATCCTTAATTTATGTTAAGGTGCCTACATGTGACGATGCGGGTTCTGCTCCATGCTCCCATCTGCTGTTCGGGAGCCCTTGAACCCAACACCGTCGATAGATATAACCGAGGTGAGCTAGACAGTGGAGGCAACAACTGAGCAAGGGAATAGTAAAAAGTGCAAAGTGCTTTTATTAAAAAAAAACAATGTTCAAATAAAGTGCAGTGCTTCAAAGTCTTATTAATAGTTCAATAAATAAATAATCCATAAAAGAAATGTGGAGGTTAAAAATATACAAACAAAAATAATCCTTTTAAAACGAGGTTAAAATGTTCCTTAGGAAGCAGTCTTTAAAAATCAACAACAAGCTCGGTGCATCGTTTCTGTTAACGTCTCACCTGCTTCTCCCATACGGGCCCATACAACAAGCAAGACGCTTTCTGCAGCTGCCCTTTTCAACACTCACACACAGGTCTGGAGACCTCTCGATCCTGGCTTCAGTCTAGCACTCATCCCAAGTCTGAAACTTGGACTCCTTAGTCTCCAGGATGCCCACACCAAGGACTGCAACACCAAGTCTCGCGACTCCCGCTGCCTTTCTGGTCTTCTACGGCCAGTCGCCTTTCCCTGGTCACTCCCGCTACCTGCTCGCTCAGCGGGAGCGACTATCAACTCCAATGCCTGGGTGTCAGCCTAACACCCAGCTTCCTCGCAGCTGCTCACGAGCACTCGTTCACTCGCCCACACGCTCTGCGTTTCTGTTTCTCTCTTGCACCGACCTGCTTGTGCTCTCGCTCCCTGTCACCTCCGTCCTTTTCATTTAATTTTTTCATCGATCTCTTTCCCAACCGACTCGCGCTTCTTTTAAACAGCGAGGGGCCATAGCAGCTGCAGCACATTAGCCACGGGAACAATCACAGATGTGGGCAGTTCCTCACCTGTGCACACAGTGAGAAACGTCCACACCGCAGATCGCCCCATGGCTTGCTACGGCCCAATGCCCCCTCATAAAGCTGCCTCGAGTGCGGTGATTATTTATTTAAAAAGAAATGGCCTTTGCTCAGCGAGCTGTGGACCCATAACACCACACTACAGCTTTAGAAAACCTTTTGTTACAATTTGTATGCAGCAACAGCCTTTTTAAAATTATGATCCATTATTATTTCACAAATCTATTTGTGGTTATTTATTGTATGGAATCTGTTACAGATCTAAATAAATAAAGTTTTTTTTCTGGAACCTTCACATGGATGGGTCTTTTGAGAACCAAAATTGGTTCCCCTATGGCAATGCACTGAAGAAAGACTCTGGCACCTTTATATTTAAGAGTGTGTGAGGAGAAAGAAGTAGTCAATACAGTATGTCATTCTTTAATCAAGATCTAAATAGTGCAAGAGTCATCTGCAGAGCCTAGACCGTACATGTAGAGCTTATCTAAATTAGTTTGAATGCAGGTTGGTCACAAAAAAAAATTATTGTTTAGGAGGGAGGTACTAAATTGTCAACTTTAAGTGCAGGATGTAAGAAGTAGTTGTCGTTGCTACAGGAGGCAATATCTGTAATTAAACAAAGCTAATTGGCTAACAAAGTATCTAAAACTAATGTGACGAAACAATATGAAATTAAAAAGTTATTTCTATGGGGATTGACATTTGTGACGAGACATGAAAACAGAATTCCCTACCTGATGGATCCAGGATCCAGAAAGATTCAAACAAATTAATTAATGCACTTTATTCACATAGAGAAACATTTAGAATGGAGCTGCTGGATGATTGGAAAAGGTGCTGTAACAGATTAATCAAAGTATTGGCATCAGCACATTATGTGAATTTCCTCTTGGGATTAATAAATTATCTATCTATCTATCTATCTATCTATCTATCTATCTATCTATCTATCTATCTATCTCCATTAAGACTTAAATACAAGTGAATTTAAGCAGCAGTGTTATGAGGTTGGGAAAGAAGGACATATGAAATGGATAGTCATGGGCAGAGAAGAGCAACAACTTATAAACATGTTGCTCTTTATCAAGGTAAAACATGCTCAAATAAATTACATTTACTTTTATTTGCTTGGTAGATGCTTTTAACCAAAGTGATTTACAACAGAGGAATCAAGTAACATAAGGCTAAAGCCTGTTTTTTCAACAAGTGTAGTAGGGCAGGTAACAAAAAGTTGATTGGTACAAGTGAAAAGATGTGATAACTAATAAATTTACAATTATAGATTATAATCGATAAAGCAATTAAACAAGAAATTAACCAAAAATATAAAAGGTCACAGAGTATAGGTTTTTTCTCTCTTCATTCAATTAGAAAGATATTCACAGAATAGAAGGGTCTTCAATTGCATCTTAAATATCTTGAGGGAGTGAGCATTATGGATGGAGGTGGGTAGCCCATTCAACCAACTGGGAAATACACAGGAAAATGAGTCTTAATTCCATGCAGAGGAGGCATCACCAGATGCTCTTCACTGGCAGACTGGAGTGTGCGAGAAGGAGCATAGCACCTCACCTCTCTCCATATACTCAGGTGCTGACACACTGACTTCTCTCTGTAGGCAACCATAAGGGATTTGAACTTAATGCGTGCTGCTACAGGGAGCCAATTTACTGACCTAAAGAGATGAGTGACATGTGCCTGTGTCGTATGGTTATATATAAGGTAATATAGAAGTGAGTTGCAGTAGTCCAGATGTGACAAGGCCAAAGCCTGGACCAGAAGTACTGTATAATCTGTCAGATCTTGTAGTTGTTGAACAGTGTGAACTTGCATGATGAGAAACAGAAACATGGTCAGAAAAAGATAGCTGCTCGTCAATTACCACCCCATTGTTGCAAACTGACTTTGCAGGTGTTATCGACAGTGAATCAATCTGTACAGTTATGGGAAGTTGAAAAGACTGGCTGGCCAGGATTGTAAAAAGGGAGGTGAAAGCGGAGAACAGAGAGTGTGTGTCAATAGTGCTGTTAATTCAAGTCTGATAGAACTTTACCTTAGCATGGGTGGTGGCAGACGTTCAGGATGCAAGATGGGATTGATACTTAACCAGGTCTGCCTGAGCCTTTGACTTCTTCCATTTCCCTTTCGCTGTCCTCAGGCGAGTCTGTTGGTTGCAGAGTGCTTCTGAAAGCCAGGGACAGGAGGGCTTTAATGCACAGGCCTAGAAGAGAGAAGACAAATCTTGTGAAGACAGGAGGACAGAGTGGAGCAAATGGTGTCTGTGGCAGTGTTGATGTCAAGTTAGGAGTAGAGGTTAGGAGGGGGAGAGCAGATGAGACTGTAGAAGAGAAATGGGTGGGAGAAAGGAAGCAGAGATGATGGTAGAAAGATACAGTAGGGACAGGAGAAGAGTGAGAAATGGGAAGCAGTGGAGAGAACTGAATGATAAAGTGGTCAGATGTGTGTAGAGGAGAGACAGTTGCCTTTGAGGGAGTGCAGTTGTGTGAGAGAACAAGGTCAAGCAGGTTGCCGGCCTTATGAGTCGGTGGCATGTGGAGCTGTGTGATGTTGAAGGAGGAATGAAGAGCGAGAAAGTCAGCAGCTGGAGAGCTTTCCAGGTTGATGATCAGGTTCCCGATAATTAGAATTGGGCTGCCGTCATTTTGGAGGTAAGACTGCAGTCTATCCAGCTCATTAAGGAAGATCCTGAGCAAACCTGGAGGGCAATAAACAGCAACAATGGTCATGTTAAAGGAAATGAGAGAGTAATAGCATGTTATTCAGAAATACTGAAATTGCATATATTACCCAGAGGGGGACCTTTACAGCACTTAGATGTAAAAACACCTCCAACCTCCAACCCTATTAGTGGGCAAAGTTGAAAGCAGAGGAAAGAGCTGTTGGTGTTACTGAATCAATGTCTTTGTCAGAGCCACCACTTGGAGACCTCTTTGGGTGGCGAAAGCTGGAATAACTGGTGGCTTGATGCAGTAGACAAAGGTTGGCTGGGTTTCTCCCTCTCCTGCTAAAGGGGCAAGAAAAACTCATTATGTTAATAACAAAAATGTATTAATCCTGACATGAGGTCTATCAAAAAGCAGGAAAAAATTATTTTTCTACTACATCTAAGTGAAAAAATACAGTAATGCAATATTTTAATGAAAATAATTTTATGAAAAATGTTTACAATAATTTGTACACCATGTTATAACAGGAAAAAAGGAAAAATCAAAGACAATATTGCAGAACAAAATATTTATACTATAAAAAAATACACCCACATATTGTAATTATTGCAAATCTATACACATGCAGCTCAATTATGACTACTGGACACAATATGAGAAGCTAAAAATATTCAATGCTAGTTGAAGTAAAAAGACAACACTGTCATGCTGTCTTTTTAATATTATTTACATACTTGTTGCTATGGGGATTGAAAGAATTAGTATAATTTGTGTAAATGCAAAGGAAATGAGATATAATCCTCCTAAAAGAGCCCTGGGTCTACTCCGAGGTCTGCTGCCAGCTGGTTGTACCCATAGAATTTCCACGGGAAGGCATTGTGGAAACATCTATATAAGATGCCTGAGCCACTTCATTTGGCTCCTCTTGATGTGGAGTTTTCAACGGTTCTACACTGAGCCTGTCCCAGATGTCTGTGCTTCTCACTCTATCTGTAATGGTTATAGCCCAGCCATCCTACAGAGAAAGCTGATTTCAGACGCTTATACCCACATCTCATTCTATCAGTCATTATACAAAACTCATGACCATAGATGAGTGTAGGGACATACTGTAGATGAACTGGTAAATTGAGAGATTCACATTCTGACTCAGTTCCTAACTCACCCCTACAGATCGTTTTAACTGCATGCCCCAATCCATCTGTCAATCTCACCATCCATTTACCCCTCATTCATGAACAAGATTCATGAATATCCTGCACTTGAAGTATTAACTCATCTCCCACTCGGAGAGGACAGTCTACCATTTTCCTATGTAGTGGTAACTATATTCTTAAAAACATATCATGTTACTAAGAAGATCAATAGTAGCAGTAGTATTTTTACATTTTAAATATGCTTCTATGAGTGGAAACTTTCAGCTGTAATCCAACAACTTTAGGTTTGTCCATCTACTTTTCTGTTACTGTGTATCTAACTGAAATGGTGCCTATTTAGGGTAAGCTTTAGAATTTTGCTTTGTTTTAAAGTACTGTTCCAAGAAAGTCTCCATCTGTTTGAGGAAATAATAACCTCCATGTACACCACGTGACCCTGGTCAAATACCTTAACCTATAAACCTTCCGTAATTAAAAAAATACAATATGTAACAATGTAAAGCATCTTGGGATTGTGTTCACCTTATAAAGGCTTTATAAATAATTTTGGCTGTCAATACTGGAAACAAAACACATGGGAATGACCTTTTCTCCTCATATGTTTATAGTGCCATTTTTTGTAGGACTATTTGAATTTCACGAGATTCCTGAGTGTTCATTCCTTTCAGCTCTTAAATAGTATGCATTATCTAATTTCTTACATTACAGTCTTTTAATGTAGTATACAGGCATTAGTATTTAAAGCATAATATTCATATAAACTATCTAACTAATATATCACAACTTACATTTCATTTCCATGTCACTGATAAAGCTGTCAGACATTGAACGGCTTTCTTTTCATCTGAAACTTCACCTTAAACTATTTTTTACTAATTCAACACCATAACCTGTTGTTTCTAAAAAAAGAAATAAAAATCTTTAGTACCTCCAAGGGACTGTTATTTTAAGTATTTTTGTCCCTTTCCCCTCTAAAACTATGATTCTACTTTTAGAGCATAATAAATAAAAATTAACATACACTGCTCAAAAAAAATTAAGGTAACACTTAAGTCACACACTGGATCTCGATGAACAAAATATGCAAGTGGAAAATTTCTACCGAATAATACTATGTAATTCGTTGAGAACAAAAAGATGTAACAGTATTCAATGGAAGCCGAAACTACCAACCCATTGAGGACTGCATTCAATTCACACTAAAAATCAAACTCAAAAACTGAAATCACAGGCTGATTCAGCTTGCATAAATTTAATTACGGTAACTCAATTGTGACTCAGTAGTGTAGTACACATGTGGATGTATGCACTTCCAACAACATCTGAGTATGCTCCTGATGAGAATGTTGATGGTGTCTTGGGGGATCTCCTTTCAGACTTGGATCAGGGCATCAGTGAGTTCCTGGACAGTCTGTGGCACTACTATTTGGCATCAGATTCCCTGATACATAACATCCCAGAGGATCTCAGTTGGATTTAGTTCTGGGGAATGTGTGACCCAGTCAAAGGCATGAATGCCTTTGTAATCCAGGAACTGCTTACACATTGTCATGCACCAGGAGGAACCCAGAGCCCACTGCACCAGCATAAGAGCTGATAATGGCTCTGAGGGTTCATCACTGTACATAACAGCAGTATGGTTACCGTTGCTAAGCATGTGGAGATGTATTTCCCTCCAAGAATATGCCTCTCCAGACCATCACAGACTCACTGGGAAACAAGTCATGCTGGATGATGTTGCAGGCAGCATAACGTTCACCACAGCGCCTCCAGACTCTTTAATGTCTGTCACATCTGCTCAGTGTAAACCTACTCTCATCTCATCATGAAGCAAATGGGGTGCCGATGGCAGAGCTGCCAATTGTGTTATTATCTAGCAAATGCCAATTGAGCTGCACAGTGATGGCCTGTAAGTATAGGTCCCAATAGAGGACATTGGGCCCTCATACCACTCTTAATGAGTGTGTTTCTGACAGTCTGGTCAGAAACATGCACACCAGTAGCCAGCTGGAGGTCATTCTGTAGGGATCTTGAAGTGTTGCTCCTGTTCCTCCTCACACAAAGGAGCAAATACCAGTCCTGCTACTGGACTGATACCCTTCTACGGCCCTGTCGAGCTCTAATCATGTAATGACCCATGTCATGGTATCTCCTCTATGCTATTGAGACTGTGTAGGTAGACACAGCAAACCTTCTTGCAACAGCATGTATGGATGTGCCATTCTGGAGGATCTGGACTACATGTTCAACCTGAACTGACTACAGGTACCGACTCATGCGACCAGTAGTGACAAGGACACTAACAAAATGCAAATCTAGAGAAGAATCAGTCAGGAAGAATAAGGAGAGAGCAATTGGCTGTGGCCACCACCTGCAAGCCCATTCCCTTTTTGGGGGTTGTCTTACTGTTGCCTTTCCAGTGCACCTGTTGTCACTATCATTTGCACCAAACTAGGTGAAATTGATTTACAATCGCTTATGCTTCCTAACTGGACAGATTGATATTTCTGAAGCATAATTGACTTGATGTTAGATTGTGATGAGTAAGTGTTTCCTTAATTTTTTTGAGCAGTGTATATGTAAAAGTTACAAAGATATTTTGGAATATTTAATGTCACTTTTGTTACTTTATAGATGTTAATATTTACTTTATTCTTTAAGTAATTCTGGTAATTATTGAAATGTTTAAATTTTATTTTATTCTTTTTATTTACTTTTAACTATTCATGTTAAGTTCATAGTGCATATGTTAGATGCATTCATAACAGAAAATATTTTATAATACAGTATATAAATACTGTATATAAATATTATTTCATGTTCAACATTCTTAAAATGCATGTTTCAGTTAGATATTTTATTAATGCTAAAATATTTGCAAGAACAATATGTTCATAACATTGCTTATTCTTTTAAACATTGGCTAACTTTCACCTACTTAAAATGCTATGTCTGAGGCTACTGTTATGCTATGAACCAAATGCATCTGCTACTGTTATGTTAAATAATGCTATGTCTAAGGCGACGGCATTTTATTTTTTATACATGAATGATAGATAGTAATAGCACTCTTTTTTCATTTCTGCAATATGGTTTTACATATCAGTACACATTTAAATTCATATAGTTCTCATCAAGTCCACAATATTTTTTTATCCAACAAAAAATGAACCACATTTAGCCAATGAGCACAAATAAGAAAAGTAACTCAACCCTTACATTTTCAATATCAATATAAATTGAAAAATGAAAGGTGCTACTAGTCATATTCATTTGATTAGTCATCAATTAAAAAGTACCACCACATCCGTATAACAGCAGAATGGTTGATAGTTTGTTTTGGAACATTTAAAAGACTAAAGACATCTTGCAATACTCTGAGAGAGGCCAGTGCCACTCCTGGTAAAACCAAAGAGTTGAAAGAGGTTGAGTGCACTTACTTTTTATATGACCATTGTGAGGAATTGCCGGCCGTGTATCCTGGCCAACACCCCCAAACCGCCAGATGGAGCCATCGCTGCAACATGGAAGGGCCCCGAATTCCAGTAGGGCATCATGGAACTTGGAGACTTTCAACACATCCTTGCTGGATACCATGGGGGCCACTGGAGGACGCTGCAGGGAGGCCCAGGGACCTTATAGCCCGGAAGTAATTCACAATCACAGAAACGGAAGAAATGATATACTTCCAGGCTGAAGAAAAGATGAGTTTTGATCTGACCCGGAAGAACTGGGGGGATCAGAAGCATTTCCGGGTTAAAGACTTTAAAAGGACTCTGGGAAATCCCAGCAGTGAGCCGAGTTGGGAGGAAGGGTGACTGAGCTGCAGGGAGTGGAAGTTTGTTGTTATTGTGAATTATTGTGGATTATTGATGTATTATTAGAGTATTGTGGAGTAGTGGTGCTTTGTACACATTATTATTATAATAAATAATAATTCTGGAATTTTACTTGGGGTCTGACGAGTGGTCTGAGGGTTCAAGGAGTCAAGAGTGCCCCAATCTGTCACACCATATATGGAAATACTGTTTCCTAAGCATTATCTTTATAAGCCATATTAACATCACTAGCAGAATACCCGCGCTTCGCAGCGGAGAAGTAGTGTGTTAAAGAAGTTATGAAAAAGAAAAGGAAAAATTAAAAAAATAACGTAACATAATTGTTAATGTAATTGTTTTGTCATTGATATGTGTGTTGTTGTCATATCTATCTATCTATCTATATATATACTGTATATATATATATATATACATCTATATCTATATATATATATGGCAAAATACCCGCGCTTGGCAGCGGAGAAGTAAAATGAAAAGGAAACATTTTAATAATAACGTAACATGATTGACAATGTAATTGTTTTGTCATTGTCATGAGTGTTGGTGGCATATATATATATATATATATATATATATATATATATATATATATATAGCAGAATACCCACGCTTCACAGCGGAGAAGTAGTGTGTAAAAGAAGTTATGAAAAGAAAAGGAAAAATTTTAGAAATAGCGTAACATGAGTGTTAATGTAATTGTTTTGTCATTGATATGAGTCTTGTTGTCATATCTATATATATCTATATATATATATATATATCTATATCTCTATATATATATATACAGTATATATATATATATATATATATAGCAAAATACCAGCAGGCAGCGAGAAATAAGAAAAGGAGACATTTTAATAATAGCGTAACATGATTGACAATGTAATTGTTTTGTCATTGTCATGAGTGTTGCTGGCATATATATATATATATATATATATATATATATATATATATATATATATATATATATATGTAATAACTGGAGACCAGAGTGAAAAGGTTTGGGGCAGCCACCCGTTTAATCGGTTTCCTGGCTGCAATAAATTGAGACATTTCAAAACAGTTGTTTACACAACAGAGTCCAAGACAGAACTGCCTGCCTAAGCAAAGGCAGTGAGCTTTATAGCTCAGAGGCGGAAATGATGTCGTCCTCTGGGCGGAACTGGAAGTGACATCACCCTTGGGGCGGAACCGGAAGTGACCTCATTCTTGGGGCGGAACCGGAGGTGGTGTGTCCTTCCTGGAAATGGCGGCTCCTGGTGGGATTTCCCGGGTAAGACCGGGCAGATGTATAAACAGTATTGTCCAAGCCCTTCAGCTGCTTCCCATGCACCGTGTGTGACATATATATATATATATATATATATATATATATATATATATATATATATATATATATATATATACATACATGTGTACATATATACACAGACACATATACTATGGGGTGCCAAACAGGCAAATACATTGATTTTCTGAATATATAAAGTCGGCGTTAGAATATATAAAGTGAAAACTTGAATATATAAAGTCATTCCCGAATATATAAAGTGAAAACTTGAATATATAAAGTCAGCGTTGGTATATATAAAGTTAAACTTGTTTCTGAATATATAAAGTCAAAACTTGAATATATAAAGTCATCGCTGGAATATATAAAGTCAAAACCTGAATATATAAAGTCTAGTTAGATTTAGTCATCATTCCATAACTATTTCTTTACCATAGAAATTTAAAGACTAAATTCAACTTCCATTCCTACCAAAGATATTTCTGGGGACTAAATAGAATCTACTTATATCCAAATTCGAGCTATTGAGCTATCGCCTGCCTGCCTGAATAAGTCACCGTCGCTTCGCTCTTACTTTTTTACGTTCATTTAATCATGGCTAGTGGTGGAAAATTTATAAAATGGAAGGAGGATTACACTGAGTATGGCTTTACCAAAACAATTATTGATGGCGAATCGATTATTCATAAAGATTCGATTGGTGATCTGTTTTTCTTTGTTAACCTCATATTTTTTCATACTTCTTCTCAAAACAATTGGGTGCGAGGGTAAAATGAATCGGGAAGCGCTGATCAATGTAATCGGCGTACCAGGAAATCATGCATTGACAGAAGTTCCCCTTTGCTTGGAATTGAAAGTGTGATTAAATGCATTATTTTTTAATGCGTTTGGAGTACATGCATCAAAACTTCTCAGCTGTGCTTGTGCTAAGAAAAGAAAACATTTTAAAAATAATGTAACACGATTGTCAATGTAACCTTTTGTAAGTAGTGCCTGGAGGATTCAGTTTGGAGAAACTCTAGAGACAGCGTGTGTATTAACTTGTGGATTTTTCTGTGAATATTTGGTAGCAGCATCACAAAGTCACTTCTGTAAGACCACGTCAGCTGCGGAGCTCAGCTCAGAGCGAAATGAGGTGAATGGGAGGGGAGATGATGACGTGACTCCCCCACCCGCCTTACTGTCAATCTCCCACAAACACAGTCTCTCGGAATTTGCATAAGCACAACCCTTTACCTACAATTTTAACTTAGTTACAAAGTGATCAAAACTCTCGTTTATATCCTGCGTCCTCTCATTAAACTTGTATCACGCATTACCCGTGGGTATGACAAACGCCAGAGGCAGCGTGTCTATGAACTTAATTTAAACTTTAGGTTTACACCATTCTTTGTTTTCGAAGTAGCAGCACTCATGAATATGGTTGTATATGTAACTCACTCGCTTCTTATTGTTTCGCTGCCTTCTCAATTATATAATGCATGTTTTCTTCAGCGCTTTTTGGAGCGCTTCCTGGTTTTCTACGTACTACGTTGACAGTCAGTTCACGTGATTACGTGGGAGGCGTGATGATGTCACACGAAACTCCGTCCCCCACAGCTTTCGAGCTCAACTCCATTACAGTATATGGAGAAATATACCTTCCAGTTATGACCATTACGTGTAGAATTTCGAAATGAAACCTGCCCAACTTTTGTAAGGAAGCTGTAAGGAATGAGCTGCCAAATTTTAACTTCTACCTACACGGGAAGTTGGAGAATTAGTTATGAGTCAGTGAGTGAGTGAGTGAGTGAGTGAGTGAGTGAGTCAGTCAGTCAGTGAGTCAGTCAGTCAGTCAGTCAGTCAGTTAGGGCTTTGCCTTTTATTAGTATAGATAAGAAATACAAGAAGTTAGACAAACAGGAGGATACCATTCAGTCTGTAAAGCCTGTTTGTTTAGCTAAGTTGTCCCAATATCTCATCCAGATTCTTCTTAAAAGTTGTCAATGTTTCTTCTTCAACTACATGTCTCAGTAGTTTGTTCCAATGTCCCACAACTCTGCATAAAAAATTGCTTCCTGGCTACAATCTTAAAAACACTTCCCCTCAATTTCCACTGATTTCCTCAGGTACATGCTTCACCCTTAGGCTAAAAGAATGTTGCTGGATCTACTTTATTAATGCCTTTAATACTTAGACATGTACTGTATATTGTTGAATTCCTGTAAAAAAATAACAATTATGCATTTTTATTTTTTTTATTTTTATGTAGTCATACAAAGAGTACCATAAACCCCATTTTCAGCTATCCTGTACAGATTTTTAACACTTAGGAAAATAAAATACTGTTTGCCTGCATACAATTGGTGTCAAGGAATTTTGACTTGAAAATGTGTCAATGAAACACCCTACTCCCTGAACTGATCCATTTAAGAAGAACTAAGTGAGCCGCGTGATGTATCTGCAGTACCAAATGTTTTTTAAAGTAGTTTCTTTTCAGAAATATCATAATGTGTTAAATCTCTGGGGCATCTGAGGGCAAGGGTGCTGGGTTTTGTTTTTCACCTGAGCAAACTGCACTGTCACTAAGTTGATTTTTTTTTTTGAGGCATAATACAATATTTGCTCTAGCCTCATCCAAACCTGCACACATGTTGCTTTGTTGCATTTTGTAGAATATTTGGACTGTGGTTCTTGACCACTCATGTATGGGTGGCAGCTTTTGCTTGTTGATGCACAACAAATTTGCTCATGTCGTTCTTCAAATAGATACTACTGAGCACAAAGGGGAACTGTTACTAGTTTGTTTTCTTTAACATGCTTATATTTGTACTGTCAACCTAAAAATATTCATTTTAGGGTAATACAGCATGTTGTGTCTGAAATTTACTGTAGTGTTGGCCAAGTTTTAGGCATACTATAAAGTATAAAGTATTGGCCACCCAGGAAAATTAATTTTAAAGCTAGTTGTCCTTGGGTTAAGTGTTTATTTGCTCATAAAAACTCTGCATAACATAAACATTGATACAATAAAAAGTAACAAGAATTTCTAGTGTTTTAAAAAAAAGTATATTGATATGTTGTGAGATTTTGAGAACAACAATGATTTGGGTCCTAAACAGGTCTGTCTTAACAGCATTATAGGTCCTCGGGGCAAAGCAGTGCATGAGGGCCCCTACCTACGCAACCACTCACAGGAATAAAAATGTACAGTAAATGGTTGATAAAATTAAACATATATTTATGGTATTGGTACTTCCAATAAAATAAGTGATTAAACTTTAAAAATACATGCTGTACAGCAAAGACTAATCTACACAAACACGAGCCTTGAAAAACACAAAAATTTCAACATATAAATGATACTCAATTGGTAAACCATACAGACAGAGATGGCACAGTATGAAATTACTATGAATTATTTATTATTATTCAAGTGTTCAACACAAATATTTGTGAAATTTCTTTGCACAGAAATGAGTTGAAGTGATGTTAACATATACGCTTTTAAGGTATGTAGTACCTGTATATGAGATCCGTACACATACATGCACACACGTGAGGTTGCAGAGGTGACCGTGATACTAAATCAGAGGCGAATGCCAATGTCCACTTTTAACGCAATAACAAATATTTATTGTTTAGCATAACATAGTATTTATTTATTGATAGCAAGTCACAATATACATAGATTAACATAGGGCCCCTATGCTTGTGGGGCCCCCGGGTAACTTCTAAGTGTTCCCATGCATTAAGACGCCCTGGTCCTAAACCTCTCTTCGACCTTTCCGAACCACACACAAAGTAGTGATTATTCAAACCAGGTTTGCTAGAAATGCAGTTTAATAAATAGGTGGGTATACAGGATATTAATCAAAATTACTGTGGTGCTTTGTAGAGAACTTTGCAAATGGCTAACTTAACATGTTTGACAGCTGTAAAATCACAGTTTTATATCAAGAAGGCTAAAGATGGCAAGCAATAGTACACCAAAGTGTGTTGATTGTTAGTATATGTGAATATTTTTTTTTATTTTATTTTACTAGATTCCTTAAGGTAAGTTCACTTCAGTTTATTTTTGTATAGGACTTTCACTAAATGCAATCTCAGAGCACTCACACTAAAGTAATAACAGGTAAAATGTACAATTGTTTAAACAGTTCCAAACTGATTAACATAAGTGTTAATGGACACTACTGTATCTATCCAATAATATTATGATTGAACTATTCCCAGTTAACAGTGTAGAACAGGAGAAGATAAACACAACTCTGCAGCATTCCTGAAGTAAATAAACCTCTGGGGGTTTATTTCCACAGTCATTTATAACAGATTCACAGTTCTGGAGACATAAGCCAACTGACCACTGTCACCACCAGTACAGTTTATGCTGGGCCATCTAACCTGATGACAGAATCTTTCAATTACTTGATTTCAAGGCTCTCAGTAGCTCAGATGCCTTGCCATGGGCAGGAAAACAGAGTGGAAACAAAGCAGTGGCACCAAGTGCCGCAACAGGAAAATGAGAAACAGAAAAGAGGAGGGTTAACAACAGTACATAATTATTGCATTTATTACAATTTTATACAAATGACTTATAGAGATTCAAAATGCACAATTAAGCAAAAGTTGTGACAGACAGACAGACAGACAGACAGATAGATAGATAGATAGATAGATAGATAGATAGATAGATAGATAGATAGATAGATAGATAGATAGATAGATAGATAGATAGATAGTGTGAGTGCCAAGATGGATGGACCGGTATCCTGACTAGATGGGTGTGGGTGCCTTTCCCAAATGGGAGACAGGAGCAGAAGGACAGAGAATGTCTGCTTCACAGGGGTATGTTTTCTCCTCATGCACACAGGAGCAGCATACCACAGAATGAATGCTCTTATGAAGACCAGCAGGGCAGTCCTGTGGGACAACCCTATCGGGGTTCTTGGGTGGCGCCATTGGGAGCTGCAGGGGATCATTATAGCCTCTTTGAAGGGCTTCTAACATTATTGCCAATGGTGTGGCACTGGAAGTACTCCTTAGTTGGGTGTTTTAATAAATAATTGCTGCTATCCAATCTTCGTGTAGGATACAGGAGTGGATGGCTCTGCACTCAGTGCACAGGTGTAGGATCATCTGTGACCCTAACTGATGCCGGGAGCTGCTCAACAGTGCTACATCCCCATTTAAAAAAGGAAACGCAAGTGTGAGAGTGGAGAATCTTGAATTGAGAAAAAGAAAGACGGAGGTTGAAGTGAGAAAAAAAGAGAAAGGGCATGAGGCAGAAGGTGCCCGTCCGAGCGAGCAGCAGGGAGCAGACTCAAGGGAGAGAAGGCAAGCAGCTGAGAACGAGAACCCCTTGAGCGGTGCAGGAGGCTGATGCCCGGGGGACTAAAGGAGTGATAGCTCTGGCTGAGCAACTTGGGGAGCCAGAGCAATGTGCACTAAGAGGAGTGACTCACCATGGGAGACTGGGAAGTCAGGGGGAGTCGAGGAGGCTTGGGAGGAAAGCTCCAACATGAGCACTATTGTTGTTGCTGTCCCAAGCCTAGGTCTGTAGAGGGAGTCAGGTCTGTGGAAGGCCAGCTGCATGTGTTAGCAGGGTGACTCCTCTGCTGCAATATTTGTATGGTATAAACAGAGGAGCGCTCAATGAGGAAGAAGGCACTGGGTTTTTAGTGAGACAGTTTCCTGTCACTTGATTTTAGCCTCATTTTTAATGGATTAATTTATTCTGATTTTAACCTCCGTCTTACTTTTATTTTTATTGGATTATTTATTTTTGATGAAACACCAGACCACACACATGTTTTGGACTTGGTTTTATAATGTAAGCACTGATCAAGTACTTTTACATCATCCCCTTGCTTCTTGTGTGTTTTGTCCTCATCAGCCATGGTCATCCAGTCACGTTATCGATGATGTTGGGTTCAAGAGGCTCCCGTAATAGACCAACTGAGTTAAAAAGTGACAGAATATTCTTGTGATTTGCATCACTACCTCATAAATGAAACTTTTCTTTTCTCTAT
Source organism: Polypterus senegalus (assembly GCF_016835505.1). Lineage (NCBI taxonomy): Eukaryota > Metazoa > Chordata > Cladistia > Polypteriformes > Polypteridae > Polypterus > Polypterus senegalus. Next base: position 137,998,120 of record NC_053160.1, read on the forward strand.
TTTCAGACATGAGTAGCTAAAGCCTGTAATGGAAAACAGATTGTATGATTTTTGTGTGATGGTCTCTGTAATGTAAGCTCCAATTTAGCACAAAATTCCAACAAGATGGATCTAGGTTATGTAAATAAACTGACAAATCAGTTGTCATCATACAAATGAAAACAAACACCATTAAAATATCCTAAATTAAAAAAAAAATGTGTTTTTAAGTTTGTCTAAAAATGCACTTTCTTATCTATACTAATAAAAGGCAAAGCCCTCACTGACTGACTGACTGACTGACTGACTGACTGACTGACTCACTCACTCACTCACTCACTCACTGACTCATCACTAATTCTCCAACTTCCCGTGTAGGTAGAAGGCTGAAATTTGGCAGGCTCATTCCTTACAGCTTCCTTACAAACGTTGGGCAGGTTTCATTTCAAAATTCTACGCGTAATGGTCATAACTGGAAGGTATATTTCTCCATATACTGTAATGGAGTTGAGCTTGAAAGCCGTGGGGGGTGGAGTTTCGTGTGACATCATCACGCCTCCCACGTAATCATGTGAACTGACTGTCAACGCAGTGCGTAGAAAACCAGCAAGAGCTCCAAAAAGCGCTGAAGAAAACATGTATTATATAATTGAGAAGGCAGCGAAACAATAAGAAGCGAGCGAGTGACATATACAACCATATTCATGAGTGCTGCTACTTCGGAAACAAAGCACGGTGTAAACCTAAAGTTTAAATTAAGTTCATAGACACGCTGCCGCTGGCGTTTGTCATGCCCACGGGTAATGCGGGATACAAGTTTAATAAGAGGACGCAGGATATAAACGAGAATTTTGATCACTTTGTAACTAAGTTAAAATTGCAGGTGAAGGGCTGTGCTTATGCAAATTCCGAGACTGTGTTTGTGGGGGATTGACAGTTAAGGCGGGTGGGGGAGTCACGTCATCATCTCCCCTCCCATTCACCTCATTTCGCTCTGAGCTGAGCTCCGCAGCTAACACAGTCTTACAGAAGTGACTTTGTGACGCTGCTACCAAATAATCACAGAAAAATCAACAAGTTAATACACACGCTGTCTCTAGAGTTTCTCCACACTGAATCCTCCAGGCACTACTTACAAAAGTTTACATTGACAATCGTGTTACGTTATTTTTAAAATGTTTCCTTTTCTTAGCACAAGCACAGCTGAGAAGCTTCGATGCATGTGCTCTATAACGCTTTAAAAAATAATGCATTTAATCACACTTTCAGTTCCAAGCAAAAGGGAACTTCTGTCAATGCATGATTTCCTGGTACACCAATTACATTGATCAGCTCTTCCCGATTCATTTTACCTTCGCACCCCCTTGGTTTGAGAAGAAGTATGAAAAAATATGAGGTTTACACAGAAAAACAGATCACCAATTGAATCTTTATGAATAATCGATTCGCCATCAATAATTGTTTTGGTAAAGCCATACTCAGTGCAATCCTCCTTCCATTTTATAAATTTTACGCCACTAGCCATGATTAAATGAACGGAAAAAATGTAAGAGCACAGCGACGGTGACTTATTCAGGCAGGCAGGCGACAGCTCAATAGCTTGAATTTGGATATAAGTAGGTTCTATTTAGTCCCCAGAAATATCTTTGGTAGGAATGGAAGTTGAATTTAGTCTTTAAATTTCTATGGTAAAGAAAAAGTTATGCAATGATGACTAAATTTAACTATATAAAGTCAAAACTTGTATATATAAAATCATTCCCAAATATATAAAGTCAAAACCTGAATATATAAAGACAGCGTTGGAATATTTCGGAATATATAATGTAAGCGCTGGAATATATAAAGTCAAATCTTGAATATATAAAGTCAGCGTCGGAATATATAAAGTAAGCTGGAATATATAAAGTCAAAACTTCAATATATAAAGTCAGCGTCAGAATATACAAAGTCAGCGCTGGAATATCCATTCATTTCCCAACCCGTTGAATACGACCACAGGGTCACGGGGGTCTGCTGGAGCCAATCCCAGCCAACACTGTGCGCAATGCAGGAACCAATCCTGGGCAGGGCACATGCATCATTTTCAAAACATTAACCGAACAGTGTTTTTTCAATTTATTTTTCTGAATACGTTTTTGTTAACTTAGTTCAGTTCAGAGTCGTTTCAATCAATATATTTTGACTTTGACTTTATATATTCAGGAATGAGTTTATATACTCCGATGTTGACTTTATATATTCAAGTTTTGACTTTATATATTCCAGCGATGACTTTATATATTCAACTTTTGACTTTATATATTCAGAAACAAGTTTGACTTTATATATACTGACGCTGACTTTATGTATTCAAGTTTTGACTTTATATATTCCGACAGTGACGTTATATATTCAAGTTTTGACTTTATATATTCGGGAATGAGTTTATATATTCAAGTTATGACTTTATATATTCTGACGCCGACTTTATATATTCAGAAAATCAATGTATTTGCCTGTTTGGCACCCCATAGTATAAGTGTGTGTATATATGTACACATATATACTCAGCAAAAAAAGAAACGTCCCTTTTTCAGGACTGTGTATTTCAACAATAATGTTGTAAAAATCCAAATAACTTTACAGATCTTCATTGTAAAGGGTTTAAACAATGTTTTCCATGCATGTTCAATTAACCATAATCAATTAATTAACATGCACCTGTGGAATGGTTGTTAAGACCTTAACAGCTTACAGAAAGTAGGCATTTAAGGTCACAGTTCTAAAAGCGCCGGACACTAAAGAAACTTGTCTACCGACTGTGAAAAACGCCCAAAGAAAGATGCCCAGGGTCCCTGCTCATCTGTGTGAACGTGCATTAGGCATGCTGCAGGGAGGCATGAGGACTGCTGATGTGGCTAGGGCAATAAATTGCCATGTCCGCACTGTGAGACGCCTAAGACAGCGCTACAGGAGACAGGAAGGACAGCTGATCATCCTCGCAGTGGAAGACCACGTGTAACAACACCTGCACAGGAATGGTACATCCGAATATCACACCTGCGTGACAGGTACAGGATGGCCACAACAACTGCCCGAGTCACACCAGGAACACACAATCCCTCCATCAGTGCTCAGACTGTCCGCAATAGGCTGAGAGAGGCTGGACTGAGGGCTTGTAGGCCTGTTGTAAGGCAGGTTCTTACCAGACATCACCAGCAACAACGCCGCCTATGGGCACAAACCCACCTTCGCTGGACAAGACAGGAGTGGCAAAAAGTGCTCTTCACTGATGAGTCACGGTTTTGTCTCACCAGGGGTGATGGACGGATTCGTGTTTATCGTCGAAGGAATTGAGCACGTCTGGGACCTGTTGGATCGCAGGGTGAGGGCTAGGGCCATTCCCCAGAAATGTCCAGGAACTTGCAGGTGCCTTAGTGGAAGAGTGGGGTAACATCTCATAGCAAGAACTGACAACTCTGGTCCAGTCCATGAGGAGGAGATGCACTGCAGTACTTCAAGCAGCTGGTGGCCACACCAGATACTGACTGGTACTTTTGATTTTGAGCCTCCCTTCATTCAGGGACACATTGTGAAACATTTTTAGTTTATGTCTTATGGTGTTGACTCTTTTAGTGTTCATACAAATATTTACACAGTACTGAAAGTAAAAACAGTTGAAAGTCAGAGGACGTTTCTTTTTTTGCTGAGTATAAATATGCCAGCAACACTCATGACAATTACAAAACAATTACGTTGTCAATCATGTTATGTTATTATTAAAATGTTTCCTTTTTTTTTACTTCTCTGCTGCCATGCATGGGTATTTTGCTATATATATGTAGATATAGATATAGATATAGATATAGATATAGATATACACTCACCTAAAGGATTATTAGGAACACCATACTAATACGGTGTTTGACCCCCTTTCACCTTCAGAACTGCCTTAATTCTACGTGGCATTGATTCAACAAGGTGCTAGCAAGGTGTTGGCCCATATTGATAGGATAGCATCTTGCAGTTGATGGAGATTTGTGGGATGCACATCCAGGGCACGAAGCTCCCGTTTCACCACATCCCAAAGATGCTCTATTGGGTTGAGATCTGGTGACTGTGGGGGCCATTTTAGTACAGTGAAGTCATTGTCATGTTCAAGAAACCAATTTGAAATGATTCGAGCTTTGTGACATGGTGCATTATCCTGCTGGAAGTAGCCATCAGAGGATGGATACATGGTGGTCATGAAGGGATAAACATAGTCAGAAACAATGCTCAGGTAGCCCGTGGCATTTAAACGATGCCCAATTGGCACTAAGGGGCCTAAATTGTGCCAAGAAAACATCCCCCACACCATTACACCACCACCACCAGCCTGCACAGTGGTAACAAGGCATGATGGATCCATGTTCTCATTCTGTTTACGCTAAATTATGACTCTACCATTTGAATGTCTCAACAGAAATCGAGACTCATCAGACCAGGCAACATTTTTCCAGTCTTCAACTGTCCAATTTTGGTGAGCCTGTGCAAATTGTAGCCTTTTTTTCCTATTTGTAGTGGAGATGAGTGGTACCCGGTGGGGTCTTCTGCTGTTGTAGCCCATCCGCCACAAGGTTGTGCGTGTTGTGGCTTCACAAATGCTTTGCTGCATTCCTCGGTTGTAACGAGTGGTTATTTCAGTCAAAGTTGCTCTTCTATCAGCTTGAATCAGTCGGCCCATTCTCCACTGACCTCTAGCATCAACAAGGCATTTTCGCCCACAGGACTGCCGCATACTGGATGTTTTTCCTTTCACACCATTCTTTGTAAACCCTAGAAATGGTTGTGCGTGAAAATCCCAGTAACTGAGCAGATTGTGAAATACTCAGACTGGCCCGTCAGGCACCAACAACCATGCCACGCTCAAAATTGCTTAAATCACCTTTCTTTCCCATTCTGACATTCAGTTTGGAGTTCAGGAGATTGTCCTGACCAGGACCACACCCCTAAATGCACTGAAGCAACTGCCATGTGATTGGTTGATTAGATAATTGCATTAATGAGAAACTGAACAGGTGTTCCTAATAATCCTGAGTGTATATATATATATATATATATATATATATATATATATATATATATAGATATATATATATATAGATATGACAACAACACTCATATCAATGACAAAACAATTACATTAACAATCATGTTATGTTATTTTTAAAAAATTTTCCTTTTCTTTATCATAAATTCTTTTACACACTACTTCTCCGCTGCGAAGCGCGGGTATTCTGCTAGTATATATATATAATCCACAGTTCAGAGCACTGAGTTTGAACCTTTATTAAAGAAGTCTTCATTTTTGTTTGTTTCCATCACCATACACAAAATATATGCTTATTCTCTTGATTCTGATTTTATTTTTTGATTAAGAGGTGCTGTGGTGTTTGGACATATTTTACTGCATTTGACCTGTCTACCTCTGGTACCTTTAATGCATGCCCAAGTGGCCTGCTGTGCAACTTTACCTTGGCAGAACAGTGTTAATGCTGTCGTAAAGAAATTTGAGGAATCTTGGCAAGCTGAAAACAGAGTGAAAGATCTAAAAAACTGTCTGCATGAGATGAACAGTACTTACTGTATAGGTCACATCCGTAAGGCATCAAAGGAAACTGAGTAAAGTAATTGCACAGTATCAGTCAGGGTCAAAGCACAAAAACATTAGGATGGCAGGAGAGGAGTTGCCAAGAAATATACGGATACCCGTTGGCCATGCTCTCTTTCTCAGGGGTGGGGGTTGACTTGTTTTTCAATCTCAATCCTATTTTTTTTGTAAAAAATTGATCCATTTGTATGATGATGATTACAATAAAACAATTAGAAATATATATATAAAAATATATGGATACCTGTCTGAAACCTTCTGTGAAACATTGTGGAAACTCTGTTATACTGTAAGAGTGCATTATAGTCAGCTGTATAGGGTATCTGGTCAATATCCAAGGAATGATAACTGCTGAAAAATATAAACAGATTTTGTGCACGTTGAGTTTTTCTTTGGAGAAAACACACTGACGTAAACAATGGTGCATCTTCAGTGTATCTTCAGATGGAAAATATGCAGTACGTCATCCATCCATCCATTTTCCAACCCACTGAATCTGAACACAGGGTCACGGGGGTCTGCTGGAGCCATTCCCAGCCAACACAGGGCACAAGGCAGGAACCAATCCTGGGCAGGGTGCCAACTCACCACAGAACACACACAAACACACCCACACACCAAGCACACACTAGGGTGTCACTTTTTTAAAAATGTTATACATGCCTGTCACTGATGGGTGATTCAATGGACATTATAAATGCAGGGAACAGTATAACCTGGCCACTGACCTGGCTCCGACTATGCCCATTTACTGTGTCTGTGTATATGAGAGTTGTAGCTCCCACTGCAATAAATAACTGTGCTGTTCCTGTTTCAAGTTGAATAAAGCATTTTTGTCAAAGTATTGAGACTCAGCCTTGTATTTTGGAGTCCAAGACAGTGACCTACACGTTACAATGTACAGAGCAATTCTCCACTGTGATATGAGCAAGAGGCATAAATAGAATTGATTTGATTGGTATGATATGGATTAAATGCTATAAGCAGCTACAGAAAAGTGCACTTGTAAATATGGAAGTGTGAATGAGACTTTAGGAAGCAGTATTCATTGTTTTCCACCCAAAAAAAGCAATTCTTTAAAACTCTAAACAACTTGTGAGTTTTGCACTTCTCAATCGAGATATCGCCTACTGAATTCATTTATTCTAAACTCTATGTAAATCAAAACTTGCCTGTTTCACTAATTTCTATTAACAACTCTAAACAAGCTGCAAATACACATAAGACCTGCTTGGTGTGAAATTCTGCAGATGGAACACAAGCAATATTAGACCTCTGAGTGAAAATCTCTTCATAACTGTATAGTAAGTGTGTGGCATGACATGGACAGTGAAATTAACAGACTTGTTTTAAAAATACAAGACATTCGTGTTTATCTATTTCCAGGTATCCAGGCTTATCTGTATCTATGCTAATGTTATGAAGTGTTTTCACAATCAAATAAAAACTAAGAGTCTTGTTATCTAGCGCTACAGATTATTTTTTGCAATTTTAATGTAACTTGCAATATAAGAATGCAACAGTGTGAGGAATCTATGCATGTGAGGAAACTTCAGAAAATCCATAGTGTCAGACACAGTGAAGTCCTTGGTATCTAGCCTAATTTATGCATGGTAAAGGGTAACATCCAAAATATGTGTAAATATGAGTGTAAAATCCTAGCACAACAACAAAACCATTTATTTTGTGAAAGTTCTTTTACCAATTAAGATGGCTATTGTCTATCCAAGTAACATCAGGCACAAGGCTCAAACCAGAAGAAGGGTCCACTGTATAGCAAGGCACATTCACACACATATTTACATTTATTCAATATACTGTATAACCACCAACTGAGCAAACATGCATATAACAACGCAGAAACTGGCATAAAATGTTGCATAGGCTATGGACTGGTGGCAGAGAACATGGTTCTGCTCATTGTATAACATAAACAGTATAGAGACAGTAGCATGCGGTAATACAGAATTGCAATAGAACACAGTAATATATAATTGCGTATGTGTCGATCAGCACCGGCAGCAGGCAGCCTGCTATCCCATCCCCCACAGATGTCGTACACAAAGTTCTCCCAGCTCAAGTCTGTTTATCTGGATGTGAGGCGCCTTGAATTGTACATGGTAAATAATATATCGTTATTTGAAACACATACATTTCATATGGTAAATAATATATTGTTATTTGTAACACATATATTTCATATGGTAAATAATATATTGTTATTTGGAACACATACACATATACAAAAGCTGTGTCAGAGGGGGATGGGATAGCAGGATGCCTGCTCCAGGTCCTGATCGACACATTTCCAAAACAAAAGACGCTAATGAAGAGGTGCGAGGGAATTTAAGGTGGCCCGGGATTACAAGTTTCTTCGTAGCCTTTAGGGATTATAGTGTTAAATTCACCCAGATCTGTTCTCCGCATAATCCACACGTGCACAACCATTGTTCCCTAGTTTTCAATATAAAATCAAATCTAATACATTCTGGATAGTCTGATAATACAGGAGGGGCAAACAACATATTTTTTTATTATTTTATTTTTTGTCCTCTAGAATCAACATGAAAAAAAGGAATGCGAGAAAGATGAGCAAGGGGCAAAGCTACTTGGGGCGTCCAGGTCTCCCGATTCATAAGCCAGGCCCCTCCAAATTAGAAGTAATGTTATTATCTGATTTATGATCACTCTTTAATAAAACAAACAATGCAAAATTCATGGGGTAAGGAACAACATATTACTTGCCCACCCAAGTTGTTTCCAGACCCACCCCCTTTGCAATTGCTGACTTCACCAATGAGATGAGTATAATGTGCATCAGAACGTTATTTAGGTAAGCTGAAGCAGTGTTCCTTTTATCTTCCAGTGTCGCACACCCATTAAATCTCTAAAACTATCAATGAATTGAACAAGGGTGTCTCATATTCACCTTGCATAGTTTTCATTTGACCACACTTAACACACAAATTTACAGTATATTTTTCTCAGTAAAAAGAATGAAACTAGAAGCTTAAAGTATTTAGTTCAAAATGTTTTTTTTAAAGAATTTAATCATAAGAGGATTTGAAGAACTACTTTCACAAACTTTTAAATAAAGATGCAGTTTTAAATGTGGGCGCCAGAGTTGACCGTGTGTACCATATTCACTGAGAACTGGTGTCCCAAGTATATATGATGTGATATTACCTGTCTGTTAATTACACAGAGAGTACTAAATATTTTAAAAACATTATTTCTCTTTGCATATCTCAAAAGATCTTTACTCTGACTGATAAAAATGCCTTTTGAAAATTACGGAGTTAGTTGATTTGAGCAGCCAAGCACCATAGCTTGTCATTATTTCTTTTTAGATTTTTATTTTGTGTGTGTCATATGTATTTTATTTATATACCATATAATAAAAGGACTGTGTGTCCAGTCCAACAGAGTAATCTGTCAGTTTAGCTCTAGTGTATTTGGTCAGTTGCGACCAACATGGTACGATGAATGAGAAAGTAAGAGTATGAAATGCACAAGTAGGAGTAAAGCGGAAAGGAGGTGAGAAAGGTGCCTTGAAAATAATGACAGAGTCTGACAAGCTTGAGAGAGGGAGTGCTGGTCAAGAGACATTAGACACACACAAACAGAGAAGGAAGGCGCTGTAGGTACATGTAGGGCAAGAGGCAGCAAATATTTTATTCTCGACAGGTATCGTAACTAGTATTAAGTTAATCATAATATATTTAAGTTTATATTTTATAACTTATCAGCAATGATAATGTATAAGAGCAATTTAATGTACAACCTACAATTATTAAGCTACCCATCCCCTATTTCTTAACTGTCATATGAGAGATGTAACCTTGTGATTGAGAGCTGGCTATTTCTCTCCTTTGTAATTTTTGTTCAGTTATGCTTTTCCTGAAGTCAAGATAGATATGCCCAGAACAGCCTAAAATGTGTTGATTTGCTAATACATACCTCATTGCAGCAGATTGAAGGCATGCAATCATGTACTGTACATTTCACTCACACAGTCTGCAGCCTCTCTTGATTGCTAGGCAGGAAATAGGGCCCTATGTCTAAGCTTCATGGTGCTCAGAACCTCACGTGCCTCTCTAATAAATGTCTTGTATTCATTTGGCAGCCAGTGATTGCAAGTTAATTTGCTGTTTACAGAGACTTGCTGTAGCTGCAAGAACTGAAAACTCGTGTGCACCAAATTTTGTCAACAGACACAATTAGCACATACTCAGCTCTACATCAACACCACTGTTAGACGGGTAGTGCTTTTAAACTGCAATTGTTTGCAGCTGAAATAACAGACCTATAATGGAGCAAGAGCCCTGTTTGTATGCTGTGATAAAGAGATGTATGCACTCTATAGGGTCCACCTTCCCCTTGCTCAGTGATCATTCATGGGATTCATATGCATTGAGCATGTTGCATGTGAGTATTGGTGTAAGGAAAGCAATAGCGTATTGTTTGAGATAATCTGTGTTTCTCTGCTAATCCATCTATATAATTTTTGTGTTTAAAAGCAGCACTGAGACTGCTGACTATCTGGTTAAATTAAACTGTTTGGCTCTGTTACATTAACTTGACATTTGAACTCTTTAAACCATTCTATCAGGTACTGACAATACCTAATGGCATAAAAAGTTGGATTTTTACAAAAAAGCAAAGTAAAAAAAAACTGTAGGTTTAACTAAAATATATTCATTTGCTTCTGGCATTTGGAACAATGCTGAATTTATGATTTTTCAACAACTCGAAATAATACAGTGTATAGGATACAAATCCAGTGAAAGATGATCTGCTGTGGCAACCCCTAATGGAAGCAACTAAAAGAAGAAGAAGAAGATAGGATACAAATCCAGTAAAGTTGTTGCCTGCCTAAATTTCCCATAATCAAGTTAGAAAGGTGGATGGATATAAGTTTATCATATATTTATGTGTTTAATGTAAACAAGTTATAAATCAAAGCTACTATAATTAATATACAGTACATACAATCCAGTCAAACATACATTTTGTATCACTGGTGTGGTGTTAGACATAAGATGATAACAAACTCTTGATGGGACACCAGCCCATTACAGGGCACAATCACACAGATACCATTGTTCACTCACAATGGGACAATTCTGTACAGGAATTAAGCTAATACATGCAGTATGTTTTTGGTATGGGTGAGGAGACCAAAGTACTGCAGCAGGGTGGCATGTTAGCGGAGGGTGTTTAGCTGGGAGGGATATAGCTAATCTCTTTTGGATTTAAAAACTCACACTCCTTAAAAAAGGACTGCTTGCTCAGTCACTAGATAACTAACAGTGACTGTAGGGTGAGAGTCTGGTTTTTATAAGCTCTCCTTTGGCAGGAATTAGAAGCAGAAAGATAATTGCACAATGGTCTGTCTGATTCAAATTATCATGTACTCCTGACTCCTCTGCTACTGCTAGTGCTCTTGGCTGCTGTTATCCACATAGACTTACAAAAAACATGCAAGTTTCACTCAGGAGGTGAATGTGTGGCAATCTGAAGCAAATCCATTATTTGTCATGTAGTTGAATCAGAACCTGTGATAGCTTCCAAAAATGTATCTGGGTGGGATATATACAGTAGCTATTAACTAATCAGACAAGCTTGATGGACTAAAAAGTCTCCTCTCATCTGTTAGACATCCTATTTTTTAAGGTCCTGACGGTATAAGGCATCTGAAACACTGTGATGCCTAGGAATAAATTACATATACAGTAAGTGAAAAATTATAAGTTAATATTAATTGAATCTATGCAGCTAACTATATCTTAACATATTGCATGCCATGTTTTTTTCTGCAGAAATCAAAATATCCACTTAAAAAAAGCCTGCCAAATGTAATTTAAAAAAAAATTACCTGCTGAATGTAATTAAGGCTCAAGAAGAGCTAGCATCAGCCACAAGGCAGGAAACATTTCTGGACAGGGAACGAGAACCCACTCATACACACATACTGAAGGCGGCTGGGTGTGTCCTTGAGCGGCGGCTCAAGGCCTCTGGGCTGACTGTCCACAAACAGGCTTACAGGGAACACAAGAGGGCGTATGCAGAAGCTCTGAAGGTTGCACGGTCCAGGTTCTATTCCACTATCATCAGCAACAGCTCCAGGAACCCCAAAAAACTTTTTTCAACTATAAATCACTTTCTTAAACCTCCTTCACCTGCCCACTCTGAGGCCACTGATGAGAGGTGCAATATGCACATCAATTTCTTCAAATAAAAAGTTGATAATATCCGCTTACACCTCTCCACCACGGATATCCTGCCACCCCCCATCCCCCCACCCAAACTGTCGACCTACTGTCTGCGACTGTCCAGCCCCTTTGCTCCTTCTCTGTTGCCACACGGGGGGAGGTGGAGGACGTCATCAGGAAAATGAAACTGTCTACCAGTTCCCTGGACCCTTTCCGCTGAAGGCCAACGTCTCTGCCATCTCTTCACTTATCACCAGGATCATAAACCAGTCCCTCTTGGCTGGCCATATTCCTTCTTCACTAAAAAACTGCTGTCATCAGACCTCTACTGAAAAAAACCCACCCTGGATCCTGGAGTTCTCTCCAATTACAGGCCCATCTCCAATCTTCCATTTCTCTCTAAAGTTCTGGAAAAAACAGTTGCAATACAACGTTATGATCACCTCAAACTGAATAATCTGTTTGAAAAGTTTCAGTCTGGTTTCCGCCCTGGCCATAGCACCAAAACAGCCCTGGACAGGGTCACCAATGATCTTCTGATAACAGCAGATACTGGTTCCCCTTCTTTACTCATCCTCCTTGACCTGACAGCTGCTTTTGACACAATAGACCACAACATTCTCCTTCACCACCTGAAATGCACCATTGGACTCTCAGGAAATGTTCACAATTGGTTCACATCTTACCTGACCGGCAGAACTGAGCATGTTGCCCTGGGCAGCGCAAAATCTCATACCCACAACGTCACCTGTGGTGACCCACAGGGCTCTGTGCTAGGCTTCATCCTTTTCACCATCTACATGCTCCCTCTTGGAAATGTCATTAGCAGACATGGTTTATCTTTTCATTGCTATGCTGATGTCACTCAGCTTAACCCTTAGGACTACCACCACCTCTTCTACTGCTCCTCTGCCAATATCTACATTGACTACCTGCCTGGAGGAGATAGAGGCGTGGATGAGGCTCAATTTTCTTCAGCTAAACAGATCCAAAACAGAAGCCCTCTTAGTTGACACATCACTCCATGTCCGCTCTTCTACCATCACCAGTTTCACTTTCGCTGGCCAAAACATTCCTCTTTCCACATCTGTCACCAATTTGGGTGTTAAAATGGACCCTCAACTCACCTTTGACACCCACATCAAACACCTCTGAAAGTCTTCTTTCTACCACCTCAAGAGCATCGCTAAACTCTGCCCAGCTCTCACCCTGGCAGATGCAGAGAAGCTCGTCCATGCCTTTGTCTCCTTCAGGCCGGATTAGTGTAATGCGCTCCTCATCGGGATTCCTGGCAAGAGTATTCAGAGACTCCAGTATATTCAGAATTGCGCTGCCAGGATCCTGATGAGGGTGCGAAAGCATGACCATATCACCCCAATCCTGAAAACCCTTCACTAGCTCCCTGTCCCACTCAGAATAGAGTATAAGGTCGTTCTCCTCACCCATTAGTGCATCTATGGACATGCCCTCCTTTACTTACAGGAACTCCTTACTCCTCATACCTTCTTACGCACCCTCCGCTCTGTACACACTAACACTCTCCATGTCCCTAGAACCAAGTTTCGCAGTATGGGTGATAGGGCTTTTTCATCTGTGGCGCCGAGACTGTGGAACGCCCTCCCTGACTACCTGAGAGCCCCACAGTCGACTGATGGTTTTAAACGGAATCTAAAAACTCATCTTTTTAGAAAGATATTTTGTTAAAGTATAAATAGATTTTCTTGTTTTATTATTTTTTTTTACTCTGTAGCACTTTGAGATTGCTAAAATATAAAGTGCAATGTAAATAAAATGTATTATTATTATTATTATTATTATTATTACATGAGATCAGTTGGAAATCAGCCATTAACCCTATGCACAAATCATTGCAAAATGCAAAAACAACCAAGCATTGGACTCAAAACTTTGACACTGAATTCCTGAGGCAACAATGCTAACCATTGTAAAAAGTAAGAAATAATAAAAAAAAAATCAGCTGACACCTCTAAGGATATCTTGATGGGCTGCATTTTTTATTTGTTCACTATTAAGTGTGTTTTAGAAGATAAGCAAAATGATATTAAACATGGTTAATCAAATTAAATACATAGACTGCACTATTATATTTTGCTTTAATAAAGACTTATTACAGTAATGAAGTCTTCAGTAACACATTGTTTTCACTTTTCAGAAAAGGGTACTCTGCTTTCACAGGCAATCTACATATGATTTGAGTTAATCAAGTTGTGGCTTAAATAATACTGCACAGAATCAATACAAAAATGTGTAACAGCTAGTTGGCATAATGTAACGCTGCAGGAGTCTCCAGCTTCACAGCTTTCAGCTCCAAATAAAACCCTTTTTTTAATAAGGGCCTGCTCCTAATTGGTGTCTGGACTACTGCAGCGATAGAAGAACAGCTCTAATGTAAATTACAAAGGTGGCATTGCTTCTTATTGACCTTTTGCTCTTTGACAAATGCCTTGTTAAAATAACATCACAGAGGTATTCAATGTGCTGCCATCTTAAATTCTTTTACTCCTTAAGAATATTTTCTTCTATTTTCTATCTGTTTAAGTTTCCTGCTCAGTAGATATACTGTATGTGGTATTAATTTTCCGAGCAAGAACATTCGAAATGTTGTACTTACTAATAACAGTTTCAGCTTGATCACATCAATTTTAGATGGCAGCATTAGATTTTTGAACATGGTAGGCTGAATCTTAACAGAGCAATAACATAAAAAGTTTAGAGTATTCATTTTTCATTATAGGTGAAGATTTTCTACAATACAAAGAGATGGCAGATTTAAACAGTTTTTAAACACTATGTTTCATAATCCTTAAAAAAAAAAAGATGTTTAGTTTTATGGGTGACATGGTGGCATAGTGGAAGTACTGCTGCCTCACAGTAAGGAGAACAGGGTTTGCGTCCCAGGTCCTCCCTGTGTCGTATTGGCATGTTGTCCCCATATTCATGTGGGTTTCCTCCCACTATCCAAAGACATTCAGGTTAGGTGAACTGGCTACATTACATTGGCCCTAGTGTGTGTTTGTGTGTTCATCCTGCCAGGGACTGGTGCCCTGTCCAGGGTTTGCTCCTGTCTTGTGCGCTATGCTAGCTGGGTTAGGCTCCAGTACCCCCCAAGCCCTGGTCAGGATTAAGCATGTTTATCTTTCAGTGCCCTGTTTTGGTCAAAATCAATTCAAAATTGCACCTCAATTCTGAAAACCTTGTAAATGTTAAATTTATATTTTCTTAAAATTACATTCTTTAACCAAGTCATCTTTTTCAAAACTGTTTTTAGTCCTAGTAGAAGTACTTTCAGTTTTCACAAAGGAACAAAAGTAGTTGTCACAAGTTGGGACACACTATTGTTTTCCTCTTTTAAAATTTTCTTGTTTCTCTTTCTTTTTAGAAAACTGTAATGTCAGACAATATTAATTTGTGAGTGATTTTGTAATTAAGGAAAACTCCACCCAAAAACAGGATTTTTCAAAAAATGTTACTTAGTCCATTTAGTTTGTAGTGATGGCCGAGAAAAAATTTTAATCTCACATTTGCATGCAGAATGGAGACGACAAAGATTGTGCTTTAGGGTGAATAGAGAGCCATGCTAAAACCTTTTAACCACTGTAATTATAATTCAGAATATCCACATTGCAGTCTAGTGGCTAAGGCTTTAGGCTTTGAACCACAAGGTTTGTAATTCAACCCTTGCCTCTAGTCCACTGTGATGCCAAAAACAAATAAAACAAACTGCCCATACCCACATACTGGGATATAAGTTTTCAATGCAAGGTGGAAATTTATTAGCTTTGTCTCCTACAAGAGGGTAAAAGAGGAAGGAGAGAGTGTATATATATATATATATATATATATATATATATATATATATATATATATATGGTTAAAAGGAAGTGAAGAATCTCTGCCATTTTTAATTATTTTTTTACAAAAACCTTGTGTTGTACAGTGCCAGAAAGGACTGAAGTAAACTTTGAACTTTAACTTTACTGCTAGGCAATTGCTAGAAATTTCTCTTGGTGTTACATCCATAGACATAACCAGGGAAATACAATTAAATGCACTATACACAATACATGACACCATCACAAATTTACATACAATTGTAGTGAAAAATATATTACAATCGATACCAATATCTCCAATATCTAGTACAATCTCGCCCATTACTAACACCAGTAATGGAGATAAAATCATCGAACACAAAAATATACTGTACACTTTAGAGACTAGGAGTTTAGAAATTAGGAACAAACAGAGGTGAATCAGACACTGTGTTTAACCATAATGACCACCGTAGGAAGGAAACCCTTTATATATCTATAGTTCTTGTCTCTAGTGACCTGTAACATTTAGGAGTTTAGAAATCAGGACTAGACAGAGGTGAATCAGTGCTTGTTCACAATGACACCATTTATAACTACAGGTTTAGGAGGTAAGGATTATCTCCTAAAATCCCTATATACTACTGAGTTTAAAGAAGACAATATACAATCTAATGCATTTCTGGATAAATTACAGATACCACAAATTGACGCTATTAGTGTGGAGGAGCTCGATAAACCTCTGTCATTATCAGAATTACTGGATGCTATAAAGTCACCCAAGGTGGAAAAGCAGCAGGCCCTGATGGCTACCCTGCAGAGTTTTACAAGAAATTCTCCGCATCAGCTAGCTCCCTCCTATTAGCAACATTTACAGAAGCCAGAGATAACCAATCTCTTCCACAAACCATTCGCCAATCTATACAAATACACTTAAAATATTTTAAAAGCACTAATCACTAATATGTCTTTCCAAAACAAAATAAGGACTTATTACAATGTGCATCATACAGACCAATTTCACTTCTGAATAACGACGTTAAAATACTCTCTAAAATCATAGCTAGAAGGATGGAGAAAGTGCTCCCTCATAATATCACAAGACCAAACTGGATTTATTAGGGGCCGACACTTATCTTCAAATCTTCGACGCCTGTTTAATGTAATATACTCACCAACTAAATCAAACACCCCAGAAATATTATTATCATTGGATGCAGAAAAGCATTCGACATGATTGAATGGAAATACCTTTTACTATTTTGGAGAAGTTTGGGTTTGGCCCAACATTTGTGCATGGATTAAATTACTGTATACTAACCCAGAAGCTTCAGTTTGCATCAATAACATTTGCTCAGACTACTTTAAACTAGAACGTGGCACAAGACAAGGATGCCCTTTGTCACCACTGCTGTTTGCAATTGCCATTGAACCACTGGCAATACATTGTCGAAATACTGATCAGATAAAGGGGATTAGCAGAGAAGGACTGGAACAGAAAATCTCATTATATGCAGATGACATGGTACTGTATATATCGGATCCAGAAAATTCTGTGCCTGCAGTCTTAGCAGCACTCACAGAATTTCAAAAGCTCTCTGGTCTCAGAATTAATCTGAATAAAAGTGTACTCTTTCCGTGAATTCGCAAGCATATAATATTAGATTAGACACCCTTCCTTTTATCATTGCAGAACAGTTTAAATACCTCGGGTAAACATCACAAGTAAACATAAAGCTCTTTATCAACAAAATTTCGTCGCCTGTATGGAAAAAATTAAACAAGACTTGCATAGATGGTCAACCCTTCATCTCACACTAGCTGGAAGAATTAACACTGTTAAGATGAATATTCTTCCTAAGCTCCTTTTTATTTCAAAACATACCAATATACATTAATAAATCGTTCTTTAAGCAATTAGATTCAACAATAACCTCATTTATTTGGAATTCTAAACATCCACGCATCAAAAGAGCGACCCTACAAAGACAAAAGGCAGAAGGCGGCATGGCTCTACCTAACTTCCAGTTTTATTACTGGGCAAATATACAGTCGATAAGAACCTGGACACAAATAGAAGAACATACACAGGCATGGACCGCAATAGAAGTAAAATCCTGCAGTACTTCTTTGTATTCCTTGCTTTGTGCTCCAATAAACACACGCTATCGGCAATACACTAATAACCCAATTGTGCTCCACTCACTTAGAATCTGGAACCAATGTAGAAAGCATTTTAAGACGGAGAAGCTTCTTTCTGTGGCACCCTGCAAAAGAACCACCTCTTTCAACCCTCACAAACATATGCAGTTTTAATATCTGGAAAAATTTGGAATTAACTTGCTTAGAGATCTTTATATAGACAACGCCTTTGCATCCTATGAACAATTACATTCCAAATTTAACATTCCAGCTACAAATTTCTTTCACTATCTTCAAATCAGGAACTTTGTTAAACAGAACCTTCCAGATTTTCCTCATCTTGCACCCTCATCCACGCTGGAAAAATTATTGCTCAATTTCAAGGAGTTAGACTCCATCTCTACAATATATAAAATCCTTTTACAATCCCTTCCTTTCAAAGATCCAAGAGGACACTGGGAAAATGACCTCTCAATTAATATATCAGAAAAGGAGTGGAAAGTAGCAATGCAGAGAATTCACTCAAGCTCCATATGCAAAGCATACAATTATACAACTCAAAATTATATATCGAGCACATCTGTCTCACTAAAACTCTCCAAAATGTTTCCAGGGCATGATCCAACCTGCGAACGTTGCAACCAAGCCCCAGCCTCACTAGGTCACATGTTCTGGGCCTGCTCCAAATTAACATTATTCTGGACAAAAATTTTAATTACCTCTCAGACAGTCTTGGACTCACAATCCCTCCTAACCCATTAACAGCTGTGTTTGGGGTTCTTCCAGAGGGTCTTAAAGTGGAGAAAGACAAACAAATTGTGATTGCATTCACTACACTGTTGGCACGCAGACTTATTCTGATAAACTGGAAGAACCCAAACTCTCCTCTTTAAGTCAGTGGGAAACTGATGTGTTATATTATTTAAAATTGGAAAAATCAAATACTCAGTTAGAGGATCTGTGCAGACTTTTTCAAAACATGGCAGGATCTAATCAGTAATATTTTGAAATGATTTTATAAAGCACAGAGAATTTGTTGATTTAGGTATTTTTAAAAGCCTTAAATTTTACACCGCTTGGCTTGCTCTCTCTCTCAAGGGTGGGGATCGATCTGTTCTTAGCATAATTTTTTTTTTAAAAACTTGATTGCTATGTATTGATTGTAATAAAATTAATAAATAAATAAATAAAAAATAAAAAAAAAATATATATATATTACAAAAATATACAAATAGATACCAATATCTCCAATATCTAGATGTTAGATTTACACTGCTGCCCAGTAATATATCCAGTAAGTCTTTATAAAATAAACGTAAACTAAACATACTTTACATTTAGAAATCTAGGAGTTTAGAAATTAGGAACAAACAGAGGTGAATCAGACACTGTGTTTAACCATAATGACCACCGTAGGAAGGAAACCCTTTATATATCTATAGTTCTTGTCTCTAGTGACCTGTAACATTTAGGAGTTTAGAAATCAGGACTAGACAGAGGTGAATCAGTGACTGTGTTTAACCATAATGACTGCTGTAGGAAATAAACTGTTTATATGTCTACTGGTTTTTGTCTTTAAGGTTTCCTTGATGGTAATAACTGAAAATAATGGTGGCCCAGGTAAGTGTAGTCTTTAATTATATTTCCGGCAAATGGATGGATACAGGTCATTGGTGGAGTTCAGTTTCAGTCTTACAAACGTTTATCTTTAAATGATTTTGCCTTGTTCACAATGACACCATTTATAACTACAGGTTTAGGAGGTAAGGATTATCTCCTAAAATCCACAACTATTTCCACTGTTTTCATGAAATACAAGTTAAAATTGTTGAGGGTTCGGCAACTGGCCAGCTAATCCATTTATCTGCAATATGACACCTCATAATGTCTGTGATCTGGCCAATTGGGGTGTCATCAGCAAACTTCAGCAGTTCTTGGAGGTGCAGTGATTGGTGCAGAGAGAGAAAAGAAGAGGAGATAGAACACAGCCCTGAGGGGACTCTATGCTCAAAGTCAAGGGCCCTGAGTGATATTTGCCCACCTTTACGGTCTATTCCATAAAAAGTTAAAAATCCAGAGAGATGTGGTATAGTCCACATTCATACTGAGAGGTCTGCTATGGAGCAGCTTGGGCATAATCATATGTAATGCAGAGCTGAGCTCCACAAATAAGATTGTGGCATAAGTAGCTGAGGTATCTACATGCTGCAAGATGTAGTGAAGAACCATGTTTGGCAAACTGTACTGATACAATCTATACAAATACACTTAAAATATTTTAAAAGAGCATTAAAAAATATTACTACACTTGACTCATGTGGAAAAAATACAAAACATAATATGCCTTGTGTGATAACCCTCTTGCAGCATTAACTATGCTTATATTAAATATCTTACTAGGAGATTCTATTAGCAAAAGCACTTGAAAATTTCAAAACCTAACTTTTTCCCTGGAGCTATTAGTCTACTAATAAAAGACAATCATTAATAGGAAGAAGAGCCTCTTGTGCCCCGTGTTGCTTTTTAATATATTGTCTAACATTTCTATCATTGGAATCAGCTGACCATATGTCACAGTTACAAAAACCACACTGTTTAAATTTAATGAGATATGTGCCTGAAGCTCATTTGAAGCATACTGTATATCTCCTAATGAAATGATTTTTTATTCTTCTCATTTCATTTATTAAAAGGTTTATTTGACTGTCGAATCATGTGATATAAAATCCCCCAGTGATCAGCAAACCAAACTTAGATACAGTGCCTTCATAAAGTATTCATCCACTTTAATTAGATTTTGTCCTGCTAGAATTTCAATTTACAATTCATTTTTCATCATTATTCCTTTTTGAACTACAAACATGATAATTTAAAAGACACAAATATTTTATGAATTAATAATAATAAGAAAAACTAAAATGTCTTTTTTATAAATTAAGTACAACCACCAAGCTAAACCTTTGCAAGAGTAACAGGTTTGATTATTATTTTGTAAGTCTGTTCAATGATTAGGAAATTTTATTCTATCCTTATCTCCAGATTTTATTCTGAAGGACTGACAAATACCCATTTTAAAAAGACATCCAGAATGTCAGAATGGTTTAACACTGTCTCCAGTCCTGTGCCATATTCACCTGTAGGTTTCCTTTCTAAAGTAAAACAGTCTAATAGTACAGGTCACATCGGGTGAAAGCATTCTGCATGAAGGGTACATCCGCTGTGACACCACATACCCATTGTTAAAACTAGATATAAAGAATTACAAAGTAAAGATGAATAAACGTAATCTAAAAAATGAATATACATGACTGAGATCTGATATATTACTACACCACTTCTGTAGTAATTACCATTCCAAGGTTTATTACAGAGAGCAATTTTTGATGTTTCTACTATATAGATGAGGCATTGGCAGATTAAATGACTTATTCAGGGCCACACAGGCAGTATCACTAAATGAGGATAGTGTGGTATGAAGATATCTGCACTTCATTTAAAAAATCTATAAATTGTTTTAAGATACTTTTTTTAAAAATAGTAAGTCATGACTTAAATTAAAATATTAAAGATGTATTTAAATGATATAAAGATATCTGTAAATCATTTATAGATATTGTTAATTTTATTCAAGATGAAATATTGATGCACTTGATGCATTTTCAATTTCATGCTCCTCCAAAAATAAATTCATACTTTATTTTTTGCATATTATACAAAAAGAAAACTTCTCTACTAAGTATTCTCCTTTTTGAATTTAAAAAACTGATTTAACCAGAAAACAGCTACAGAAAAAACACACATAAGACCCTGTCTTTGACCTAGTAGCCCCCCAGCCCTGCAGGCATCAGATGCTTCCCTGTATATTCAGGCCTGGATTTTGGCAGACCAACTCAAGGACAAGTACTTTCTTGTTTTGAAGTGTCATGAAGCCCCATGCCAACTTTAAGAAGTATTCATTAAGAAAAGGAGGGAGAGAGAGAGAGAGAGAGAGACAGAGAGATGGCTGTGTAGCTCAGTGCTTACTTTACAAAAACCTCTCATGCACATGGTTGTTGCCTGCATTGGACTGACAGGCTTCTAACTTTCACCTGATGTTGAAAGGATAAGCTATAGTTCCACTTAACCCTTATCTGGTGTGGAAGCCAGCCCCAGACACAGACAGACAGACACTGGAACATCTACAAAAAGCACAAGTTTATTCATATTAAACATTTACAGCACACAGTGCCACAGTGCCAGGTGTGACGGAAGCTCTACCGTCTGAGGCACCACAATCGACTGGACGCCCCCTGGCGGTGGCCATGGACCCTTCCATGCTCAGACCCCGTGGCCCCCAAACCAGGCAGGGCTGCCCTCTTATGGTTCTGGGGAGGCAGA
Source organism: Polypterus senegalus (assembly GCF_016835505.1). Lineage (NCBI taxonomy): Eukaryota > Metazoa > Chordata > Cladistia > Polypteriformes > Polypteridae > Polypterus > Polypterus senegalus. Next base: position 138,020,301 of record NC_053160.1, read on the forward strand.
GTCCCTCTCCTGGTTCATCGAGGTGTCGCGACTGGGCACAGCCCCCAGCCGACCACCACACTGGATAAAGTGGATTCAGTAGTAGATGGCTAAGTGTGCAGGACAATCATTTACTAATATGTAAGTAATAACATAAGTATTTTAGTGTTAGATGAATACATCTGTGCATTCATCCATCTTTTAATCAGCCTTTTCAGTTCATGGGGAAATGGTGCCTATCCCATCAGCACTGGGGCAAGATGAAAACTACCCATGGATATCATTCTGTTGAGAGCACTCATGCACACTCCCATATTTAGTTAGATTTAGCTAAATTACTCTCACAATATAGCCTAGCAAGAACATCTGAGGGCATACCGGAAAAGCTCAGGAAGATCCTGGATTACATCAAAGGATTTTCTGATAACTAGTCTGACAAAAATGAAATGTTTAGTAAATCAAGGCTGTTTCATTGTTTCTAAAGATCATTGTTCTAAGTGCACACTGAGATCTAGAAAATCAACAGGCAAGATTATTGAGAACAAGTTCTAAATCAGTCATGGTGCTATATTGCAGGTAAAAATCCGCAGTGATATCTGCTAAATGACTCACTGTCTGACACATACCTATAAAGGTAATAAGCAACGTTTTTTATATATCTTTGTCAAAATGGTAGACTACTTGAATAGGACAATAGTTACTCAAAAAGCCTATATTAAGTCTTGATTTCTTAAAGTATGGTGTAGCTTGTGCCACTTAGCTTGGGAAAAGCCCTTCAAGACTTAAATATATGATAAGTATTAGAATCTGTCTTTGGCATCCTTAAACATCGGTGCCATTGTTATGAGAAAGTGATCCATAAAAACGTGTTACCTAAGTTAATCAAACGATGTCTTCTGCTAGCATCAGTTTATGAATGAACTAATTGAGAAGAAACACAAAAAGTTAAGATATAAAGAGACGACATACCAGTTAGCTGTTACCAGAAAAGGCATGTATTTTTCATTCTTTCATGAAAAGAACAAAGAGAAAATTTGCAGTAAGAAATATTCAAACTTATGAGGAAAGGACTCTTGACCAATAAATAAGGGGGAGAGGTGGGTCTACAATTGAAAAGCACAGAATCATGGCAATGTGCCATTCCTGTTTACATTTTATGCTAATTCTTCCGGAAGTATTAATAATATTTTAGCATAAAAATGCAATTTTTTTGCATGTTTTGAGCATTTGACTGGATAGCAGATGCAACATGAGTAATGTGAGAATTGTTTTCTGTTTTCCATGGATGGTTTTCACATTGTTTGCCACTGAACAGAATGGGACTCCATTATACCATAAACTGTTTTATCTTGTTCTGCATAAAAACATAACATAACATTTGTTCTTGGCCACAAGTAAAAAATATATGGGGTGACTAGCATATAAAAATGTAACTTTTGTTTAAAGTATCCCTTTACATAAAATGGCACCCATAATGTCACAAATTGTCACATGATTCACAGCCACCAAACAGTTAAAGGGCATTGACAGCAAGGCATGTGACAAAATATAGAGAAACATCATAGTTACAACAAAATGATTTGGAAAAAATAAGTAAACTTAAAATGTTAACTTCAGCAAAGCTAAGAATAATTTTAAAAAATGCCTTAAAAGGGGAATATGCAAGATATGCAAGCAGAAGCTAACATTAATAACATAAAAGATAAAAATGTTACAAATAGAACAAGCTTTGAAATCAAAAATCATCCTGGATGACACAAATAAATAGCTTTATTCATGAATATCCCAACACTTCTGATTTTAGAGTAGAATCTTCAGTAGCAACCATTGTTTCCTCAGTCAGCATTTGTCTAGCATGCAGGCTGTGTTTATAAATAAGGCAATATCTGTTTTAGGATTATTAACATGAAGAAATACTTTATTTTCTTCTACATAATGACTCAGTCTTTTGAAATTTCATCTAATGAAACTTAATTGGTAGACAAATGCTTCTAAATACGTCTGCAATTTTATTTTGAAGGAAACACATAAAAGAACTGCAAATCTCAACAGAAACTGCTACGGAGGACTTGCTAGCTGGTCAAAGCAGGTTATTTATAAATGATGAAGCAGCGTTACTATTTTAATTATTAATAACAATGGACAAATAAGCACTCTCAGTCATTCCAAGCCATTCCAATACCTTTGCAAGTGGTTATGTTATAGCTGAATGGTAAATGACATTTGTTTTTTTAGTCAGAATTCTTAGATATCAGCTGAACTATTTAATAGAGCAAAGTTGAGTAAGAGGGTTTTGTTCAGTCTAGTTACCTATTTTCCTGGAGTTACTAAAGCTGTGCATCCCTCACTGGCCTTCCGCTGGTCTGTTTAGTCAAGGCCATCCATAATTTGTTTGAGTATCCTGAAGAGGGTCGTAACATACCGTTTTATAAATTAGTAAAAGACTGCTGAAGATGTTTTGGTATCTGGTAGTGCCAAACTTGTTAATAGTACACACAGCAATTCCATTAAAATACAAGTACAACATTCCACTTGAGAAGTGATAAAAGAATGGCAAAGAACTTCAGTGTTCAGTATTTTTGTTTGAAAGGGAATATAGCATTTTGACTGCAGCAGAAATAGAATGACAGACAACTGTCGAGCAGAATTCAAAGGCTGATCACAGAAGAAAACTGGACAATTTCATGCAATATAAATATCTTTTTACAGAGATAATGTAATTTCTCTCTCTGTAACTACATATAACATTGATTACAGTTTGACATTTCTTAACAGAGACATGGACAAAGAAGACCCCTTCATTTTCATGACTGTAAATGCAAGGAAATTTAAAGTTGCAAATAGATCATTTACAGTGCTCAAAGTCAAGGGAATTAGCCACTCTTCAGCAGGAGACCAGAGCCAGCTGTGTAGTCATGGTGTCTGGATGAAGGATGAAAAATCCAGAAGAAGAAAGATGTGAGTGGATAAAGGGAAAAACAATGATAGCAATCGAAAACTGACAACTGGTGAAAAAGCACCAAAGAGAAACACAGAAGAACATTTAATGAACAGATTGTGCAATAGAGATAGAAATCAGGGTAAGAACTGTAACAAAACACTGATGCATATGGTACATGATTTGGAACTGATATGTTGTTGATTGCAGTTTTTGGACAACCGTACAATATTAATTAAAAATACTCTGGGATTGGCTACTATGGAATGAAACACGATGTTACTGGATTGAACTTAAAGGTAAAACGATTATAGGATGTTGCAGTGCAGTGCAGCATGTAAGGCAGCTACTGATTTCTTAAGGAGGAAACGGGGATGAGAATATCCAAAGAGCTTGTTTTGAAATTATTGTTTGCAAAACGCAAAATAGGTAACAGGCATCCAAAAACTCACACAAAAAGTTATACCTGCACTTATTTTGAGCTTGGGCCTACTGGATTGGCTGTCTCACCTCATGTTCAAAAGGCAGGCTTCAACCTACACAGGCTCGAACTAGGGCTTATAAATAATTCAAGTTTCAGAATATCCATAAAAATGAAGAAAATCAAAAACCACAAAAACTTCTTATCCAAATAAAACAAGGAAAGTCTCTTGTATTTAAAGATTTTTCTAAAGAAATAAAAATTATAAGGAGAAAAATCAAATCAGTCACAAAAAGTAAAAATAGGTTCTGCTTAAAAAGTAACGCTTAAAAGAAAGCAAAATAAAAATAAACACCAACCAAAACTAGTAGCTTGAAGAGAATGCAAGGGTCAAAAGTTAAAGAATTCAAATAACACAATAACCACTGCTAATTGGCTTCAAATACTGCTAAGACCAGAACTCCAAATGCAAAATTAAGTGGCCCCGCCTCCTTAGAGTCTACAAACAGAACTCGGGGCAGAAGACTCGCAACACAAAAACAGAAAAGCAAAGAAAATTGTACAATTACTAAAATATAAAACCAAATCAAAAACAAATTTCATAACATACAAAAGCATCTATAAACAGCAACAAAAATCCCCTCTAAATTAAAAAGAAGTAAAACCCTGACTGTATCATAACAGAGCTGAAGGAGAGGGAGAGGGGATGATAGAAAGAGCCTGCATGCCTTTCAAGGTAAAAGAAAAAAAAATGAGGAGGGGATAGAGAACCTGGATCTCAGTGATGGGAATATACAGAGCCCTGTGTCATCATATGTATATCTCCAAGAGTGTTAATACCCTGATGTACCCAGGATGTAAAGGAAACATAACCTCATTATTAAAATTGGAATGTGGAACTACCACCTGGGGTTTGGTTCCAATAAACGTTTTCACCCAATACCCCATGTTTAACACAGAGGTGATAATACCGCCTGAACTAGGGGGAAAAACTTCATTATTAAGGAATAAAAGGAAAGCTGAGGAACGTGGATAACCAGCAATGTTGAGTTTGTAGCCACAGTGGACATTTAGCATGGGGGTCAATATAGTGTAATTTTGGATGAATCATACATGCTATATGATTCAAATCTAGATTCCATGTAGACCCTCCACCACCACCACCACCAACCTTACCATTGTAGAGCAACCTTTTACAAATAATTGTTCTGTATTTTTTTCACTTCCGTTTTTGTAACTTTCCTGACTTAGCCATTATTATTGTAAAGCACTTTGCTCTACTTTCAAGTATGAAAAAGTACTATATAAAGTAAATAAGTCGTTTCTATTTTTGTGGTGACTTCAGAACATTTGGAAGAACAAAGCTGTATATCCAAAGTTTCATGATATATTTCTAGATTTTTAATGGGAACATTCAGGTTCCATTTATGACCACTTAGCTTCACTTGGCAACCCAAGAGATGCAACTTTGTATTACTTCTTTGAGCTCAGGCATCATTAGTGCAATACTAGAATAAATAGGTCATCGGTCCTTTTGTTATTTGTTGTTTTTTTTCTGTTTTAAGGTCTCTCAGGCAAGGTTTCTAACCTTTTGATGACATCACGTGAACACCCATATACATACCCTTGTGGCTTTTTAGATCTCCCACCAGCTGTCTATCTAGAAGGGGTGATGCTAAAATACTCTTGTTGATCTTTCTGGGCCTTGATAGACTCTCAGGATTTGGTGCTTAGGCGTGTCCTAGTGCTTGCACTTCCTACAATAAGAAGAGGGTAAATCTTGAGACCCTTTATGATCTACCCTGTACCACTTCTGTACTTAGTGTAAGAAGATAGAACCAAGAGACAAAGTGCTTTAAAAGTTTAAAACAAATTTTAAGTCTGAGCTTTTTATATCATATTCAATTAACACCTTACTCAGATTTCCAAGAATTGAACAGAAGATTATTTCTCCCCCACAAGACTACAAAATGGTTCAAGGTAAAATAGAAATATCAGCATTTATATGGGTTTCAACCTTTTGAACGGAATACAGGGACCTTGAGCACTGAATGATTCTTCAGTTCAAAAGCTCAAACATCCTTTATGATCACGCACTACTTTCATTTTTCGTAGGTATTTATTTATTTATTTTTTTAATAAATTTTATTACAATCCACACATAGCAATCAATTTTTTACAAAAAAAAAGAATTATGTTAAGAACAGATCGATCCCCACCCCTGAGAGAGAGAGCAAGCCAAACGGTTTAAGAATTAAGGCTTGTAAACATACCTAAGTTAATAAATTCTCTGTGCTTTATAAACTTATTTTAAAATATTACTGATTAGATCCTGCCATGTTTTGAAAAAAGTCTGTACAGATCCTCTAACTGAGTATTTGATTTTTTCCAATTTCAAATAATATAACACATCGGTTTCCCACTGACTTAAAAGAGGAGAGTTTGTGTTCTTCCAGTTTATCAGAATGAGTCTGCGTGCCAAGAGTGTAGTGAATGCAATCACAATTTGTTTGTCCTTCTCCCCTTTAAGCCCCTCTGAAAGAACCCCAAACACAGCTGTTAATGGGTTAGGAGGGATTGTGAGTCCAAGGCTGTCTGAGAGGTAATTAAAATTTTTTGTCCAGAATAATGTTAATTTGGTGCAGGCCCAGAACATGTGACCCAGTGAGGCTGGGGCTTGGTTGCAACGTTCGCAGGTTAGATCATGCCCTGGAAACATTTTGAGAGTTTTAGTCGAGACAGATGTGCTCGATATATAATTTTGAGTTGTATAATTGTATGCTTTGCGCATATGGAGCTCGAGTGAATTCTCTGCATTGCTACTTTCCACTCCTTTTCTGATATATTAATTGAGAGATCTTTTTCCCAGTGTCCTCTTGGATCTTTGAAAGGAAGGGATTGTAAAATGATTTTATACATTGTAGAGATGGAGTCTAATTCCTTAAAATTTTGTCCCTACAAAGACAAAGGGCAGAAGGCGGCATGGCTCTACCTAACTTCCAGTTTTATTACTGGGCGGTAAATATACAGACGATAAGAACCTGGACACAAATAGAAGAACATACACAGGCTTGGACCGCAATAGAAGTAAAATCCTGCAGTACTTCTTTGTATTCCTTGCTCTGTGCTCCAATAAACACACGTTATCGGCAATACACTAATAACCCAATTGTGCTCCACTCACTTAGAATCTGGAACCAATGTAGAAAGCATTTTAAGACGGAGAAGCTTCTATCTGTGGCACCCCTGCAAGAGAACCACCTCTTTCAACCTTTGCAAACATATGCAGTTTTTAATATCTGGAAAAAAATTGGAATTAACTTGCTTAGAGATCTTTATATAGACAACGTCTTTGCATCCTGTGAACAATTACATTCCAAATTTAACATTCCAGCTACACATTTCTTTCACTATCTTCAAATCAGGAACTTTGTTAAACAGAACCTTCCAGATTTTCCTCATCTTGCACCCTCATCCACGCCGGAAAAAATATTGCGTAGGTATTTATTTTAACAATATTTAAGCAAAAACTAAATGGTAGATGTCTGGATGATTGACATGTGAAATGAGAAACCCGAGATTTTTTAATAGATGTTTTAATATTATTGCTGTTGTTGAGCATTTCTGCCCCTAGTTACCTTTGAAGCCTATTATATCAGAAACTGTGTTCTTTTAATTCTCCATGTAAACCTAAGATTAAAAAAATTCTTTACTGTTACTACAAATATAAGCAGTAAGAAACAGATAAAAAATATATATAATTTTTGGGTGTTTTATTAATCTAAACACATAAGTTCAATAACTAACATAAACATATGAAACAGTTTATTCAATGTGAAAATTAAAATTGAGACACCTAGTTGATAGTTATGTGCAAATGACCAAAAGGTAGAAGAGCAACACAAACAGCTAGTCAGAACATCTAAATCACTGTATTCTAGACTAATGAGTTTGTAATTAAATGTGTATGTTGATGTGATATCTTTAATATGAGTAGACATATCACTCCACAGTTAAAGGCTTAGCTGTCTACAGTAGTTTTATTTGTCTTTGTAATGTTTGAAAAAACAGCTCATTGAAATGGTAATGTGCTCTGATATGCTTGCATTATTAGCTCTGTTAGGTAAAAAGATCCTAAACCATTTCAGATTACATACAGTATATTAGAAGATGAACTTTTACATCAGTAATAAGCTAAACTTGAAACCAGGGTGATAGTTTAAGACCTGGAATTTTGATTTTTAGTTCTAGTGATGATTATTGCTGTAACGATTTGAAATTGAAAGCTTAAAACAGAACAATTTCTGCAACCTGTGAATAACACATTGGAATAGTCAATTCTACTAAAAATGTCTATTTTTTTTTGAATAAAAATGAATCTTCTCTGCTTCCTGCATACTGAAAAAGTCTACTTTTTCTTGTATTTTTAGCTTGAACATGCAGTGTTAGATAAAGTTGTAATATGTGGTAAAAGATTGTAACTGTGCTTATTAAGTAAAACTAATGTTTTGGCCTGCTTAGTTAAAATGTGATAATAACGTGTTACTGTCTGTTTCATTTCCCCCAATTAATTAAATAATTTGTTTATGTATTCAGAGTAGTTTTAACTCATCCGATCTTTTAATCTTACAAGAATATACACTTGTTGAGATAATTAATCAAGGACACATGTTATTTGATTTACAGCAGGAGTGGGAAAACTTTTTTGGCAGGCCAAATTGTCAATAATGAATTAAATAGGAGGCCATATGTAAAGTTTAGGAGTGACTATGAACCAAGGTACTTAAAATGTTATAAGAGAAATGGTCAAACACCAATACAAAAGTAATTTAACAGTAAAGCGATTTTTTTATGACATTGTTCTAATTATGAACATGAAACTGCTTGCTTCGGAGCAAACTGATAACATCAACAGAGATACTTGTTGGTGCAACAATTTATTCATTGCAAAAATGTATGGTAATTATGCTTCTATTCTTGCATTTAGTAATTTTAATTTGTGAAAAGACCTGCTCGCTAATGTAAATGCTACCAAATAATAACACCATGTGCGCACTATGCGAAATCTTGGAAACAAATCCTGAGTAATGTAGAGTCAGTTGAAACCAAGTGAAATAACTTTGGCAAATTTATTTTTAATTTTACAGTTGTACTGGAGGTCAGTTACTTTCAGCTGCAAGACGTTGTCCACTTTAACGAAAGCAGGAAATGAAAAAATACCAAAATCCATCTTGCTGCTCCTAAGGTCCTAAAAGCTAGATTCAAATTCATGGAAAACTACATATATGTGATTTACTCTTTTCTATGTGGGCACCAATTAGTAAAATTGTAAAAAACTAATTATTGTAAAGTTTGATGAAATGAGAAAAAGAGAAATTAAAAGTGCTATACCATAATTGAAATGAGCTCACCTAGAAAGCTGTATCTAACCTTCAACGGTGAAGAAGAGTATGAAAAACACACTGAATGCTCCCCAACTCCAGTCCTGGAGGACCACCATGGCTGCAGGTTTTCATTCTAACCCTTTTCTTAATAAGTGACCTGTTTTTGCTGCTAATTAACTTCTTTTGAACTAATTTTAATTGACTTGTTCCTGAAGATTCATACCCTTTAATTGTTTCTTTTTCCTTAATTAGCAGCCAAACAATACTGAGATACAAAATGAGCCAAAACTAGACCGGCAAACTGGGTCCATACTGTGCCCATCCTTAACAGTGTTAAGATCTGAAAATAAAGAAAGAGGAATATCTCATGAATGTTGATTTGCTCAGGTCCCCACAACATTTTAACAGTGCTCTTGGAAAAGAGAAAATAATTTCAGAAATGTATGTTATTGCACAATGAGATCAGCAACAAGCCATGGAATTAAAGAACAGGTTTAACTGACAACAAGAATCAGCGCCTAATTGAGCAACTGGTTGGAGTGAAATTGGTTGGAGCGTGAGGCCTTGACAGTTGGTCTTCTGTTGGCTCACTCACTTCACATTTAATTTTGTTTGAGTGCCATTTAAGGAAAGAAATGAAGGAATTCAGAGGAACAATGAAGAAATGCAGAAGAAAAAACTTAAAAAAACATGTCATTTAAAATTAATGCAAAAGAAGTTAATTAGCAGCAAAAACAGGTCACTAATTAAGAAGAGGGTTAAAATGAAAACCTGCAGCCACTGTGGTCCTCCAAGACTGGAGTTGGGGACCCCTGCTCTGGATGCCACTGCTGGTTAAGTCCATTTTACTCCTTGTCTAACACATGGGTTGTAGTACAAGAATAACGTGTTTCGTTTGATCCACTACCTACTACTACTTCTTAAAAATAAAGTGTTAAGATTGTTATGATTTTACTCCATTTAGTGTATGCCAGATATGTTATAATCTAATATTTAAAGCTGAATGTGCGTTTTTCTGTGCGTGTGTCTGTGTTTGTCTGGTATGCAAACCTTCACAGTTTTACACATGATACAGACTTTGCTTCAATTTGAAATTTAGTCGGTGCTCTTTGTTGTGCTTTATGATGAAAAATATAAGTGGAAAAGGACCAGAAGAAAAGACATAATCAAAACAAAGATGGGGTTGTAACTGGACAGTCAAAAATGTAGGAAGTAAAAATTCAGGGTATAAAGATCAGTAACAAGAATATATATATATATATATATATATATATATATATATATATATATATATATATATATATATATATATATATATATATTTTTTTTTAAAGAATAGTAAGCAAATATACCTTCCACAATCTTCAATCAACAATTTATGTTAATGGCAACCTTTCAACCTGTTTTACTAATGACACCAAAGGTCACAAATTCTGTGATCACACCTCATCAGAAACTGAGAATCATGTTATTGCAATGTGATTTATAAAATGACAGCACCCATATACAAATAAAGATGGTGTCAGAATCGGTGCGAAATAATTTCAACAATTGTAAATAATTGTTAAATGCAAAAACTGAATAAAAAATTAATACTGTCTTGTTCAAAACCTATAATAGGTACAAAAAATCAGACAAAAATTTGCTTAATGTTAAATAAAAAAATGTAAACAATTTATTAATATAATTTTGTTGATTTTATTTGAAGAAAATAACATTCCATACATCATGTCAAATGAGCAAATCTTTTAAAACAACAAAGAGAGGAGAGTGTCTTTTTCCCTAAATATAAATGCTTATTCTTAGATCTTGCCATATTTTTAAAAAGTTTTAAAGAGATCCTAAGTAAGAATTTAATTTTTTTTCTAATTTCGTATAATGTAGAACATCAGTTACCCATTGACTTATAACAGGTAGGCTGGGATTCTTCCAGTTGAGCAAGACAAATCTACGTGCTAGTAGCGCGGTAAAGGAAATTAAAATCAATTTGTTCTTCTCCACTTTAAGCCCACCAAACATAGTTGTTTATGGATTAGGAGTGATTGTAACACCAAGGCTGTTGGATAGGCATTCAAAGATTTTTATCCAGAATGATGTTAATTTGCTGCGGTGTGTTGGCACCCTGCCCGGGATTGGATTCCTGCCTTGTGCCCTGTGTTGGCTGGGATTGGCTCCAGCAGACCCACGTGACCCTGTGTTCGGATTCAGCGGGTTGGAAGATGGATGGATGGATGATGTTAATTTGGTACACGCCCAAAACTTGTGGCACAGTGAGACTGGAGCTAACTTGCTACATTCACACGCTGAATCTTGCCCTAAATACATTTTGGACAATTTTAAATGGATAAATGTTCTTGATAAAAGATGTGAAGTTGAATGATTGAATGCTTTGCACATATGAAGCTGAAGTGTATTCTATGCACGGCTGCCTTCCACTCCTTTTCTGAAATGGTAAGTGAAAGATCCTTTCCCCAACGTACCCTGGGATCTTTGAAATGAAGAGACTTTAAATTGTTTTTATATATTATTGAGATGCTGTCTGAGTCTTCAAGACTGATCAGTATTGTCTCTGGAATAGAAATGAGTGGGAGGTGAGTAAAAATGTGCAGGTTAACTTTAGCAAAGTTTCTGATTTGAAAGTAGTGGAAAATTATGTTGGTGGAAAGTGAAATTGAAAGCATAATTGTTCTTTAAAACAAGATTAATTTATAATATGCCCATCTCGAACAGCACTAGGCAACCCTGCTAGTAGTTAAATAAAACCAAGATATTATAATTTACTAATTACTTTATTTAATTCAATAATCCAGTGAAATTCTAGGTTTTCACAGGACACAGTTCTTCATATAGAATTTGATCAAAGTCCTGTATGATGTCCACTAGTAAGCTTAAAAAATGTGTAGTTGATCTGACAGGCATACCTTTTGTATGGAGGGGAAAACTGGAGTATCTGGAATAAAACCCATGCAGACACAGAGAGAATGTGTAAACTCCAAAACAAGAAGATCTAGTGGAGGGATTTAAATTGCAACATGAAGCACTGCGTTACCATGCCACCCCTAATAAAGGTTTATGAAATAATTTTATACAGCAACCTATTGTATAATGTTTATGCCTATGTTATTCTGTGATACTGTTATGATTTATGAAAGTTTTATTTATAGTCTGCCTAAAAAAATATACTGAAAATTAAAAAATAGGGCAATGCAGTGGTGTAATGGTTAGCCCTGTTGCCTTACAGCTCTGGAGTTATGGGGTTGGCAGTCTGGTTTCAATTCCGCATCTCAAAGACAATATCTTCCTACGAGTTGACATAGATGTGTGGATGAAGATGAGTGTGCAGGATTTGAAACTAAAGATATATTTTTGGTTGGATGGATAAATTCAAAGGGCTTTAAGATTAACTATATTAACCCACAATTTATGTTAACCCACAATTACCAGTTATTATTTAAAAAGTGAATGATGGAGACGTAGTAGATGTAGATGTAATTGTACTTTTCTATATTTAAATCTCTTTATGATTTTGTAGAATGCAGCATAAAATTGTTGAGGGAAATAACCAGCTGCATGCAATTCAAAGACAAATGTTAATATTTTAACTAATAAATGATATGTGAAGTTTACTGTTTTTATGTCCATTTACTAAAAATAAATCTACCTGGAATAAATAAAATAGAACACATCACATCCACTACATCTGATCACCAAGTTCACATCAATTGAGTGTATTTTCTGTTACACAACTTGAAGAAAAAATATTTCCATATGGTTTGGCACATTAATGAAATAACAGCATGAACCAGATTGGTTTTTTTTTTCCCTTTTAATGGCATGATTTTGATTCCAAGTAATATACCATTTGGGCTGAAATGGTTTATGACAAACTGTCTCCAGTTTGACACAAGTCACATTAAAGGCAGAAGTCACTTATTAGCATCTAAGCAGAGCAACCTGAGTGAGCCTTTAAAAAAAGTGAGCTTCGCAAGGTGTGCTTCTGAGGTACTAAATTATCTTAGCAAGTTTTAATTTGTGTATTTTCAAAAGTGGAAACACTATGGTAATGCAAATCACTTTCTCTAAGTTGTTTCTTTCTTTGCACCTTTTAAAAATATAGCTAACACTTTTAAAGGTGAAGTATCTAAGGTTTTTAAAATAGTTATTCCTGCACTATTTATCTTTAGTTCTTTTTACACTTTTGTTCGACTTTGCTACTAAACTTGTCATTTCCAGTTTTCTAAAGATTTATTTATGTTAAATGTTTTAAACTGCACTGCACATAAGTACTTTCAGTAAAAATCCAACTCTTCCATGTTTCAGCAAACTTTTTAGGAAACTTAGTAATAGGAGATGTTTCACACTTAAATTGACTTATTGAAACAGATATTCCTCTATGTATCTTGCTATTGCGTGCAGGAAATATTTTTAATTCTGTTTTTGATATTTTTTTTATCATGGTTTGATTTTTTTTCTCAGATTTCTTTTATTTAACTAACAACTAATTTTGAGGAGCTTTAGGAGTTTATGGCCGAAATAGGACTCCACCACAGATTCACTCTTATGATTTTATCAACAGATTATTAATTCATATCTAAGGCTTACAGACTATGCATCCCAGAGTGCTGAGGGTTGCAGCTATGCTTTATGTACAGTAGATTATGACATCCTTTTGGCTCTATCTGTGTATGGATGCCTTGATCCAATGGAGTGTAGCGCTGTCAGGATGAAAATCTGAACCTTTGAGTCCTTGATTCTTGATTATCTATGTTTCTTCATAAAAGTGACTTATATTTCATAGATAAAGGGGAAGCTGTCATAAAAGGGAACATTTGAGTACCATGCATTCTTGTTAGTGAATTAGGGAAGAAGAGAGCATGTGAAATTGTTAGTGCAGCTTTGGGCACTGACCAGAAAGCAGGAAACAGAGCTGGAGGTGGCAGAATTAAAGATGCTAAGATTTGCACTGGGCATGATGAGGATGGATAAGATTAGAAATGAGTACATTAGAGGGTCAGTTCAGGCTGGATGGTTGGGAGACAAAGTCAGAGAGGCGAGATTGCACTGGTTTGGACATGTGTAGAGGAGAGATGTTGGGTATATTGGGAAAAGAATGCTAAGAATAGAACTGCGAGGGAAGAGGAAAAGAGGAAGGCCTAAGAGAAGGTTTATGGATTTGGTGAGAAAGGACATGCAGGTGATGGGTGTAACAGAACAAGATGTAGAGGACAGAAATATATGGAAGAAGATGATCCGCTGTGGCAAACCCTAATGGGAGCAGCCGAAAGAAGAAGAAGAAGAAGTAGAGATGCTAGGTATTGTACAGAAAAATGGTTGTAAAGAGGAACTTAAGCCCTCAGACAATTACTTTATTCTCTCACCTTCATGTGTGGTCAAGAAATTTGGGTAGTGATTGAAATAATGAAGAGATTGTATAATCCAGGAGAACCTCAAAACAGAGCTACTTTAGATAAGAAGTAATTCTTTAAATTAGTCATTGATCTAATATGGCTGAACCATGGTTGCTTTCCACATAAGGTTGTCAGTCACGAACCACTGAAAAAAACATCTGGGTCCAGACCTTGATAGAAAGCATCTCTTAACTGAGCTCAGTGTATCTTGGGAGCCTCCAATTGAAGCCTCTTTTTGTGCAAAATGTTGTATGGCATGTGCTTCTAAGCTTGCTATTACAGTGAAGCTCACCTGGCCAAGCAGCAAGATTTGTCCTGGACATTTATCTGCTCATATTACCAGACTACCACAATTCATTTCCTGCACATTTCTAATATTTTCAAAGTCTGAACAGTAAATTTTGTGAAATCCTTTTATTTTTGATATTCTCTGTTGAAATTGGTATTAGAAATCTGATAAAGTAGAGAAGTAATATTCAGTGATTTTACTATGACAGACCAAAAGTACTCTTTTATTCCTTCTGGCCTTGAGCATTATTCATTGAAACATATTCTCCCAGTCCTCAAGGAAAAACTGACATATTGACAATGCTCTTCTTTCTCTGCAGTTGCTTGTGTTAAATTCTATAAATATAAATGAATTATACAAAGGTTACAATGTACTTGATTTTTTGCATGGAATTAAACTTAAAAAAAGTTCTTTCTATCACTCTAGTTAGCATTCAATAACTGCTTCCTCTGTAGATCAAAGAACACATTTTCATTTCATTGTAGAAAATATGTTGTACAAAGGGAATCACTGTTAACAATCATTAACCACACTCAGATCCTTCTTCTTGATTTGTCACTAGCTAGGCATGGTAATATAAAACAATAAAATGATCTGTTTTATCTAATTGAACTGTTGTACTTCATCCTCATAGGGTTAATTTCATATTAGACTTCTGCAGCTGCAATTTTTGAGCTTCACACTATACTTACAATAAACAATTATTTACATCAAACCCTTATAACACTACTTTCAGACAGGAGTCAAATGATAGACTGATTCAAAGTGGTGGCGGTGCTCCTTAAAAAGAAGTCAGACTGGAAGGGATGGGGCCAGAGAACCGTCACCCTGAACTGAAGTCACTGGGACTGCCAGTTTTCTAATCTGTAGGGAAGAAAGCAGGAGAGGCATTGGGCAACAGCGCCAACCCTTGACTCAGGGTGGAATTACCATTAGACAAGCCTTCAAGATGTCTCTCAAGTGCAAGTGTGTGACAATATACATACTTAAGTGTAGTGAATCTTTAAATAAATTATGTTCTACTTATTATTCTTTCATTATAAATGAAGGTAGTTGCAATCTCAAGTATCTTTTTCTATAATAAGTGAACTTACACAACCTCCCCTATAATCTGCTCCTAGTTCTTTCGGGCAACGTCAAGTGTTTTTACACTTTTTATGGGGAAGAGTTAGTAACATCTAATACCTGTTCTCTTCAGTTAGCTTCTTTTTGTTTTCCCATGACATTCTTCCTACACTTTCTGAGCCTTTGTGAACTGATTTTGCAACTGCTGACCATTTATGCAACTCTGAGTTAATTTCAAAGTAAAAATGTTCCTCCTTACAACTTAATCATTCTTCTGCTTCTCGAGTCCTGTGCCTTAGTTTTTTCAGGTCAATTTCACTCCTCATTAATACATCTCTGGCTTCTGGCTGTGTCCCATCTTCTCATAAAACTGCTGCTGTCATGTCCATTCTTAAGGACACTAGTCTTGATCCATCCTCTTTCTGATAGCTTCAGGCCCATTTGGAAAACTCCAGCTACTGGAAGGGGTTGCCTTTAAGCTAATTCAGTCCTATTTAGCCAAGCTGGATCTTTATGAACCTTTTATATTGGGTTTTGGCATATTACGTAGCACTGTCACTGTTCTCTTTAATGTAGTTAGTGATCTTCATTTACCTGCTGATGCTGGGGCACCCAACATTATCCTGATCCATAGCAAGCCTTTAACACTATAAATAATATTCTTCTGTGTCAAAGTTCTTCAGCTGGTATAGCTGGTACAGTTCTGTCTTGGTTTAAATCTTATCTATCTTGTTCAAAATGTTTTGTGACAATTAGTAATGCAGATCCTCTTCTGCCTCAGTTCCTTAAGGTGTACTAGAGATGTGTTTTTGGTCTCCTACTTTTTCTTATATATATATATATATATATATATATATACTAACAAAATACCAGCTTGAGAGAGAAGTAGTGTGTTAAAGAAGCAATGAAAAGAAAAGGAAACATTTTGAAAATAACGTAACATGATTGTCAATGTAATTGTTTTGTCACTGTTGTGAGTGATGAGTGTTGCTGTCATATATATATATATATATATATATATATATATATATATATATATTTACACACACACACACAAACATATATATATACATATCTATACATATATATATATACATACACACACACATATATAAACATATATATACATATACATACATATCTACATATATACACACACAGCTATTTCAGATCAGTATCATACGCTGCTTGTTAAAACGGATAACTCCCGCTCTTACGTGCAAGTCTGCGTGGATATTGTGAACTATCGTATTTGTTCAAGTTCTATTTAAATTTTAAATAGAAGGAATTTTTATTTAGTCGACAGAAATATCTTTGGTAGGAATGGTAAAAACAGACAGGAATATTATTCCTGAATAAATCAACTCAAACCTTAAACAACTTATAATATTTTGCTCTCCATAAAAATATATCCTGTCTAAATTATACAAGTTAGAAATAAAGTAAACATTAAAAGAACAAACATTCAAATTTCTTTACTCTTATGTAATTTTATATAAAAAATAAACTTAGATTTTAAATATCCCAAAAGATTTTGCTCTCCATAAAAATATATCCTGTCAAAATTATACAAATTCAAATATGAACATGCTGCATAACAAAACCTAGAAATATAAATAAAATGTGTTCCTTTCAGCAATAACAAATCAAATCATTCAGTTGTCTTTGCTCATATGTCATTTTAGAGCTGGACGCCTGGCATCTTTTTTTGGCCACAAGTTTGTTTCTGTTTGGTGTGAGGTTCTGTGTTGTGGAGATTCTCAGGATGGATTGCAGGTGCTCATCAGTGAGGCGACTCCTGTGTGCTGTTTTGTTAGTCTTTATCACTGAGAAGAGCTTCTCACACAGATATGTGCTACCAAACATGCACAAGGTTCGAGCCGCTGGTAGACGGACTTTTTTTGTTCTTCAAAGTCACCAAAGCGCCGTGCAAACTCAGTGCACAATAACTCTAGTAAGCGGTAAGTGTTCGGCAAGGCAGCTGAAGCGCTGCATTATGGGATCTGTAGTTTATTGTGTTCCCAGCGCTTCATATACCCGGGCTTTAATAACAATAATACAGTATATAAAATGATCTCGGGCGGATATAATTACACGCCGGGCCGGATGTGGCCCGCGGCCCTTGAGTTTGACACATATGGACTAAACAGATCTTGAAAAGATATATTTTTTCAAATGTGATCGCGAATTCAGATAGAGTTGACGCGACTACAGCCTGCATGCCTCAATGAGTCATCCTCCCTCGCTCTTACTTTTTACCGTTCATCTAATGAATACACTGAGTATGGCTTTACCAAAACAATCACTGATGGCGAATAAAGTATCCATTATTCGAGTATGTAGAGCGGGATATATATATATACATATATATATATACCCGCGTATCACAGCGAGAAGTAGTGTTTAAAAAGGTAGAAAAGAAAAGGGAACATTTTAAAAATAACGTAACATGACTGTCAATATACAGTATTTGTTTTGTGAGTGTTACTGAGTGTTGCTGTCATCAAGGATTTGATTATCATTATTTCTTTCAATCAGGTTCGTATTTGTAGGATGTGTTGTGTTCAAGTTACATTCCGTGTTTGTCAATCGTTGTAAAGATAAGAGGTTTCATTCATCGATTCGTTTCTTACTGCATCAATAAACAGCTCGTCTTCTTCTTTATCTGAGACCTGACACACTGCATGCACGGATTTTTTTTACACTGTCTTCCTTTAGCGGGACATTGACTTTTTCCACCGTGTGCTTTGTTTCCACAGTAGCTGCATTTATGAATATGCTTATCAGACGGTTCATATTTTTTGCTGCCTTTTCAATTGTGTAATTCGGTTTTGTTCAGCTCTTTGGAACTGTTGCTTTTATCTGTGCACTGCGTCAGTTCACGTGAGCCACTCGGTGTACATGCATCGAAGGTTCCCAGCTGTGCTGGTGCCATCTCGTGCTATGTCCATAGCTTTATTTAATGTTACCTTAGTCCTGGCACTTAAAACTTTCTCTCGCAGTTTCGCTGAGTTTGTGTCAAATACCACCCTGACCATCTCATCTTCCTCTCCATAAGCACAGTCCTTCACCCGTGAATATTTACCCGTGGCAGTTTGCTATTGGATTGCCGCTGACGGACGGCCTTATATGGGCAGGCACTAAATTACAAACGCCAGCGGCAGCCTGTCTATGAACTTAATTTAAAGTGTAGGTTTACATTGTGCTTTGTTTCCGAAGTAGCAGAACTCATGAATATGGTTGTATATGTCACTCGCTCGCTTCTTATTGTTTCGCTGCCTTCTCAATTATATAATGCATGTTTTCTTGAGCGCTTTTTTGAGGTCTTCCTGGTTTTCTATGTACTGCGTGATTACGTGGGAGGCGTGATGATGTCACACGAAACTCCCCACGGCGTTGAAGCTCATCTCCATTACAGTAAATGGAGAAAAACTGCTTCCAGTTATGACCATTACGCGTAGAATTTCGATATAAAACCTGCCCAACTTTTGTAAGGAAGCTGTAAGGAATGAACCTGCCAAATTTCAGCCTTCCACCCACACGGGAAGTTGGAGAATTAGTGATGAGTCAGTGAGTGAGTGAGTCAGTGAGTGAGTGAGTGAGTGAGGGCTTTGCCTTTTATTAGTATAGATACAAGTCACCCGACCATGGGTGGGGTGGGGGTTATATTACAAAGGGTAGGGACGTAATCAGTGCGAGCGTATGACCCGCACGTACTGGGAATTTCTCATTCGTGATGAACAATTGCAAGCCACGGTCTCCATCACGAATGGGGTTTAACGGCTTATGCACGGCTCCCCGTGCCGGGTAGACACACGTTGATCCATTCAGTGTAGCGCGCGTGCAGTACCGGACATACAAGTGCATCACAGACCTGTTAATGCTCAATCTCACATGGCTGAAAGCCACTTGTCCGTCTAAGAATTTGGATGCCGACCGCTGTTGCGTCGTGTAACTATTTGGCAGGTGGGAGTCTCGTTCATTTTCGGAAATAACCAGCCAAATCGCTCCACCAACTAAGAACTGCCATGCACCACCACCCACAGAATCGAGAAAGAGCTATCAATCTATCAATCCTCTCCGTGTCCGGGCCGGGTGAGGTTTACTGTGTTCAGTCAAATGAAGCGAAAGGCTTCACACCTGGTGGTGCCCTTCCGTCAATTCCTTTAAGTTTCAGCTTTGTAACCATACTCCTCCCTGAACCCAAAGACTTTGGTTACCTGGTTGGCTGCCCTGTTGCGGGGCCTGCATTGGTGAAGCAGGTGAGACGGTAATGAAACAGAGGCACAGGGCTTATTGGTTTTTAAAGACTGCTTCCTTCATTGGGTTTTAACCAATGCATGGAACGAACCAACACACAATCGTCCGTGTGGCGCGGAGGGTGGAACGGGAGGAGAGGAGAAGGACATCCACTCCGCTCCCTCCGTCATGCTAGTCTGCTGATTTCTCGTTCAGTATGCACTGCTTGCTCATGTGCCCACCTTCAACTCATCACTCGAGTCGTTGTCGTCTTTGTACAGTCCAGATGCACCTGTGACTCACATAGACTTTTCATTGCTCTGTGCGGTTTTGGCTGCCTTTCTTTATATAATCCACCAAGACACCCGACCACGGTAGTAGCGAGGTGGGAGGGGGGTGTGTACAAAATGCAGGAGCATCTAAGAAGACGCATGTTTGTCACTGATGCGGATTGCTGTATGTAGCGTGTAAAAGAGTTTGCCAGGGTGCACACGGTCATGCGTTGTAACCGAAAACTCGTTTTTTTAAGACTGCTTACTTTATTGTGTTTTAACCTCAGTTGTAAAGGAATGTTTTAAGGATCCCATGGGATACCCCTCGCAAATCGTTTTACATGCTGCATATGGCGATTCACCTCCACGAGAAACATGCCTCTATTAACAGTCAGCGTGGGTCGGAGCTGCATGTTGCCTCTACGACAGACGAATATAAATATATTATATATATTTTCTGTGTCGTCGCGTTTGAGTTGGTGGGCGTGGCTCTGCGAGTTGTCGTCGTATCCAATGGTCTTGGAGTTGGTGGGCATGGCTCCTTCCTGTGTTCGCCATAGGTGTCTAACTTGTCGGCGGCTTAGTGAATCCACGCCTCTTCCGGCGTGCTTTCCATGGTCGTCTTGCCTTAGTGAATTATATATATATAGATTATATTTGCAATATACAAACACACAAACTCATAGAACAATGACCTGTGTGTTGGAACATTTATTCCCCTAAAATAAACAGTATATACACAAAGCACAAAAGTATACACTACTTATAGGTCCTATCCATTTTTCTGTCTTAAAGTGCTCTCTACATTGGTTTCATATTCTGAGAAAGTTAAGGGCAACTGGAATATTAGTATATTGACAATAATTTGTATTTACTGGGGCACAGAACAGGAAATATAAACAAATACTGCAAAATGTTATTTATATTGCAAACCAGGCTTGTGTATATTCATTGATTTGTCTTGCTGTTTAGGTCTTTATAGATTGTATATTTGCTGCCCAGTAATGAAATTAAAAGTTAGGTAGTGCCATAGCCCCTTCTGCTTTAGGTCATTGTAGAGTCACACTTTAGACATGTGAATGTTTTGAATTCCAAATAAATGAGGTTATGATTTAGTCTAATTTCTTAAAAAATGATTTTTTACTGTATATCGGTATGTTTTGAAATAGGAAGAGAAGCTAGGGAAGGATGTTTATCTTAACAATCTTGATTCTCCCTGCTAATTTAAGACGAAGGGTAGACCATCTATTCATGTCTTGTTTAATTTGTTCCATGCAGACAGCAAAATTTAGATGAAAAAGAACTTTATATTTACTTGTGATATTTATTCCTAGATATTTAAAGTGATCTGCTAAGATAAACGAGGTGTCCAGTCCAATATTGTCTGTTAGAGAATTCACTGGAAAAAGCACACTTTTATACAAATTGACTTTGAGTCCAAATGTCTTTTGAAAATCTGCTAATGCTTTTAGGACTGCTGGCACCAAATTTTGTGGGTTATATATATACAGTCCAACATAATTGCATATAGTAATATTTTTTTTGCAAGTCCTTCTCTGAAAATTCCCTTATCTCTGATGCATTTCGAAAGTAAACAGCTATTGGTTCAAAGGCGATTGCAAAGTACAGTGGTGACAGGGGTTATCCTTGTCAAGTACCGTGTTCAATTTTAAAGTAGTCTGAAATGATGTTGTTAATATAAACTGAGGCTTCTGGACTAGTATAAAGTAGTTTGATCCATGCACATACCTCATTAATTGAGGTAATGTTAAATGATCTTCTTTAGTATAAAGCCCAAATAATGTTCAGGACAATATTCTGCTACCATCTAGTAGACAAAATAATATTGTGCTGCAAAAAAAGTCATGAATATTTCAGAGTGTTTTGCCACTGTAAGATAACTTATCAATATTCATGAGTAGGTTGGAACATTGAACCAAAACACAATGACATGTAAACAGGAAGCATAAAAATAAATTTTAGAACAAACTGCAACTGAGGCATTATATGAATCAAGTGATAGTGATGACAATGTGAATTGGTCATCAGGCATACAGTACATATAGTGGACCTGATGAATACTGTACGACTCATCCACCATGATATGCCTGTTGAATTTGGTCACCTGAAGGTTTATCATGAAACAAGTACCTATGTGACATAAAAGGCAAAATGATTGTGATCAAGCAGAAAGACAAGAATGACAATGGCCCCCTAAGCACTGTTCACAGTGCAGCAACTGTCACTCATGTCAGGCGAAATGTCGAAGTCACTAAGCTTTATGCTGTGGTAGCCTACAATAACACAAGTGAAACATCGACCGTGAAGCTCAGGCACTGTCATTCTAACTTCTCATGCGCAAGCAACAGAAAAGGAAACATGTTTCTACTGTTCCAATTGCAACGTCGAGACAGTAGAAATGCAACTATGACTTTTTCTAAACATGTCACACAAAGGACATACAGCGTTTATGTTGACGTTTTAAAATTTACTGTATATGTTTCATGGAAAAAAATGAAACATTTTTACTCATTTTTTGGGGGGTAAGCATAACATTAAAGGGGCTATGAAGCACAAACAAATACAAAAGGTGTTTACACATATGTCATTTTCAATTTGAGTCTTAATGTGCATGAATACTGTAAACAATATAGTAATAGCTATGCAGAAATTGACATAAAATGGCAGCGATTACTCAAAAAAGAAACAAAATAACATCAGTAGATTAACAATAAAATTAATAAACAATCAGAAAAATAGTCTATTTCACACCTTCCACGTCCCTCTTTTTTTCTCTTTCTCTTACATATGCCTGCTTTTTCTTCAACTAGTGAACTTTTGCTCCATCAGTCCTCTGAACTCTAGACCTAATTGCATTTCTGGTTGCTGAAACCCACTCTTATCCAACTAAGTGCCTTTGGTAAGGTGCTTTCCTTTATCATCAGATAGGACCACTCGATTGACCTGAATTTTTGTATTCTGTGTAGTCCCTGAAGGGCTCCCCTGGAAACGCTTTTCCTGCAAGTAAAAACAATGCCCTTCTCTTCTTGGTTAGTGATTATATACTGGCCTCCTCTTAGTCCCATCTGGTTTCTTCCTTAAAAATGAACAATCTAGCTTTCCCTATCCTTTGTTTCCTCCCTTTGGGTCAGGAGGCCTTGTGATTCTTGCACACCTTCCCCAGCCTGAATCCTTCCCTAAACAGATGGTTACACACTCATGTTTTTCCCCTGGCAGGCTAGAATGCTCTCTTGTCACTAGTGTGAGGGCTTATTTCTTCTGGCGGCTTGTTGAAGAGCTATAACCTGTGATGTGTTGAATTGGTGGTGCTCTTGCTCTAGGCAGTCTCTTGCCAGCCAGGCACCCCTTCTCACGATCAGCATTTGATTTTCACTTGCTAGGTGTAGGGAACTATAATTTATTTAGAGTGAAAGTCAACATTTATTTAGCTGAAGGAAAAAAAAACATGTCAATGAAAACATTTTCATTTTTCTTTCAAGTATTCTAAACAATATTAATTGAATCAGTTTATTTTCTTCCAAATATGTGGTAATAAAGTAGCAGCAGCATGCTGGTGAAGAATTGCCAGAATTGGATATCAATAGTAATTCAATGCTCATTCAGTTTTACATTTGTCCTGTACCCAGACCTACCAGAAAAAGCCTTTTCCGAAGTCATTGACCCCTTTCAAGGCAGTCCTCTTTTCCTTTTGTTGATAGTTGTGGTAATTTGCCAAGATTGTGGAGTATGATGGCAAGAATGTTAATGTGAATCTTTATAAGGTAGCAGTTAATCTTGTAAACATAAAAGAAACAATTATGTAGAGTCTCAACTTAAAGTCTTTCTTTAAATGTAGGCAACACAGTGTCTATCACCACTACCTCAGTGATGCAGCTCCCTTAAGCAAATGTCACATAACACGACTTCTAGTTAGAAAGGATGTCAAACATGACAACTTTAGTTGCTGATCTTGACATTTGAGTATGTCAATGTATGTGACTGAAAAATGCTGGGGATATCAAATTAGAAAACTGCATGATAAATATCTAGTACAGGTTCACATTTCCAAAGTATAGTGGGCTCACATTTTTTCTGACAGTTAATCGTGTACTGCCTGACAGTACAGTTGCCCATGCGAAGGGTCTACAGGTGCAGCAAGTTCAGCTTATTTCTATTCTGCCGTGGTATGTGAAATGCAAGACATCAGACAAATTAACCTCTTTTCTGTTTGCAAGGTCCAAAAGACCCTTGTTCCTCATTCTTTATTGCTGCATTGTACTTCCAGGTGAATGTTCATTTATTGTCATGTCTCATGCACGCAGACTCTGCATCTACAAATTAAGACATAAGACAAAATCAAACCTGGAGGTCACAAGAGTGTGCTGTGACTGACTCCATCTTGTTATGATTATGTAATTAATAGTCTTTGATTGAAAATCATTGGAAAAGTTGTGTAATGTAACATAGCATTAATTTTAAATAACATGACTGATTGTTATCCCTCTGGAAATTTTACATTCTCCCAGTGTCTGTTTGTATTTTCTCCAAGGTTATGCAGGTTTTTCCAAAGCTTAGGTTAATTGTTGACTCTAAATTAGCCCTGCGGGCATAAGCACTAGTAGGCTTTGCAAAAGACTGATATCATAAAAAGTGCTGATCCTGGTAGGCACCAGCTTTAGCCTTCTGTGTTTCTGGATTTTGATTAAGTGGGTCTGTTATATTACCATACCTCTAATTTCTAAATTTTCACAGTCCCTATTCTTTTTATGAAGCTATGTATTCCAAGTATACAATTCTGTTTTGAGTTCACCTAAAACAGAATATAAAATAGAATATATTAAAACAGAAAAGAGAAAAATAGAATTATTTCTGGACCCCATCAGTAGGGAAGGATATGACATGATATAGTTAATGTTATTTTAATCTAATATATGCCTTACTCCCTGCAGTATTTTGTTTTCAGCAGAGTGATCTCTATTTTATCTGTCTATCTACAGTTCACCTAAAACAGTCCTTGAATAAATACACAGCACAACAGGTAATTTCCCAAAGTTTTAAAAAGTGATTTAGCATTGCCCACTAATTAGAATAATTGTTGAATGTTGGATTTTTTTATCTTTTATTATTAGTGGTAAATTCTTATAGGCAAAATAACCATTGATTCATCCATTCATTTTCTGAATAAGATTTTTCCATTACAGTGGAGCCTCAGTTTGCGAGTGTTTTGCAAGACTAGCTAAAATTTTTAATAAATTTGGACTTGATAAACGAGCGACGTCTTGCAATATGAGTAGTATGGATACGCTTTTGTCTGCTGAGCGTCATGTGATCATCACTGAGCTGATTGTTCTTCTTGCGTGCACGGGTGAGTGTGTGTGTGTGTCTCGCTCATGTGTGCGTGTGTGTGTGTGTGTCTCGCTCATGTGTGCGTGTGTGTGTGTGTGTGTATGTGTCTGCTACAGCACTGGGAGACTGTGATTGCATTGGGACGCTCTTCCGTGTGTCGTTCCATTGGGTGGAATCCCACAAGAGTTTAGAAACTCACTCACACCAGCCATGATTCTTTTCAAAGGTAAGGTGCAGTTTAATTTGTTTTATGTATTTTTACTTTACATTTTGTATTAATCAGTTTTATATGAATAGTTTTGGGTTG
This sequence comes from Polypterus senegalus, assembly GCF_016835505.1. Classification (NCBI taxonomy): domain Eukaryota; kingdom Metazoa; phylum Chordata; class Cladistia; order Polypteriformes; family Polypteridae; genus Polypterus; species Polypterus senegalus. Next base: position 138,045,949 of record NC_053160.1, read on the forward strand.
TGGAACGAATCATCTGAGTTTCCATTATTTCTTATGAGGAAATTCATTTTGATATACGAATACTTTGGACTGTGAGCACGTTTCTGGAACGAATTATGCTCGCAAACCGAGGTTCCACTGTATATGATTATGAGGTGCTACACTCTGTTCAGGTAGTACTAAATATAAGGCAGAAAATAATTTTAGATTTGATGGCAGACTATTGCAGAGCATTCTTCTACACACATCCATCTCCTCTCATACTGGGCCAATCTAAATTTATCAGTTAGCCCACCCTGCATTTCCTTAGTATGTGTAAGGAAACTACAGGGTAACCTATGAACATTTACAGAGTTAAAACTCATTGAGGATAGTGACTGGGCCAAGTATTGAAATTATGAGTTATGAGCCAGTTCTGCTAACCGTTACACCTCTATATTGCTCCAAGTTAAATATCTAAGATGTAATACTGGGTTAGATAAAAATATAATAACTATTAAATTTTTTATTTACATATCAATTTTTTTTAGGAGGCTGAACTTCTTTAATGTGGGTAGTGAAATTCTTAACATGTTCTACAACTCTGTGATTGCCATTGTGGTTTTCTATTCTGTGGTGTGCTGACCCAGTAACATCGATTCAAGAGAGACCCATTGAATCAACAAGCTAATTAAAAAGGCAAGCTCAGTTATGAGACATATTTTTTATTCACTGGAGGTAGCAGCGAAAAAAAGAATGAAAACGAACACTGAGCACTTTCAGCCAACAAATTACTCAACAGAACTCTGTTAACAAATGCTACTAGGGCTTCATGCCTGCGACTGCTCTTTTTGTTATTTGCCAGATTAGAAGTTTTTCTTTCTTTTTGTTATGTCTTTGTGTAGTTGAAGGGGGTTGTTGTTGTTTGTTATAACATTTATTTATTTATTGAGCTTTAGTAAAAAGCTATTTATCCCCCTTGGGACAAATAAAGTGCTATCTATCTATCTATCTATCTATCTATCTATCTATCTATCTATCTATCTATCTATCTATCTATCTGTCTGTCTGTATGTCTGTCATAAAAACATAAGAAATCAGAAAACAAAAAATAAAAATAACCAAACATAACAAGAAAAAAGCTTGTTACAAAGACTGAAGAAAAATATTGTTTAAACAGAAAAGTTTTAAAATTCGTTCTGAAAATGAAGAGCAGTCATGCAACTGTTGAGGTAAAGAGCTCCAGATATGGGGTTGCCATAACATTGAATGATCCATCACCCTGGGAGAAAATTTGGTATGTAGGAAAATTAGAGGTCGTATACCAGTAAACCTAAAGGCATGTGAAGGACTATTGTGATGAGGCAGCTGAACAAGTTATGATGGAGCTAGACCATGTAAAACCTTCTAAGTAATGACTGCAGCTTTATATTTGATACGTAAGGAAACAGACAACCAGTGCAAATGATAAAGGGCAGGAGTGATGTGCTCTATATGTTCGATGTATATGAGAATTCCAGCAGCTTTGTTCTGAATATATTGCAATCTATGAGCCTTTCAACAGGAAGGCCAGCAAACATGAAGCTACAATAGCTGAGAAAAGATGTAATAAAAACTTGCACAATTATTTCTGCGACTCTCCTATTAAGTAACAGATGGCGACAACATATAGTGTAAAGTCGAATATTAGGCTTTTTGAGTTTATTTGAGGCTCACAGGGAAGTGATGAGTCAAAAAGGATAAATGATACCTAAATTATGTACAGCTTTTGAATGGTGAACTAACACACAATCAATGTCAATTCTGAAGTCTGAAATAATGGAGTCAATTGACTTGGGACCAACTAACAACACTTCAGTCTTATTAGCATTCAGTGTAGGCAAATTAGCATTCAACCAAATCTTTTAATCCGATATATAGTATATTCCAGCAAGGAATCAGGTGGCAAATTGGTAATATACCTGGTATTAAGATAGATCAAAGTGCCATCAACATACAGTAACAATGAATGGTTAGACCACAATAATGAAAAAAATATCCTAAAAGGAATATATATATATATATATATATATCTATACTAATAAAAGGCAAAGCCCTCACTCACTCACTCACTCACTGACTCACTGACTCACTCACTCACTGGACTCATCACTAATTCTCCAACTTCCCGTGTGGGTGGAAGGCTGAAATTTGGCAGGTTCATTCCTTACAGCTTCCTTACAAAAGTTGGGCAGGTTTTATATCGAAATTCTACGCGTAATGGTCATAACTGGAAGCAGTTTTTCTCCATTTACTGTAATGGAGATGAGCTTCAACGCCGTGGGGGGAGTTTCGTGTGACATCATCACGCCTCCCACGTAATCACGCAGTACATAGAAAACCAGGAAGACCTCAAAAAAGCGCTCAAGAAAACATGCATTATATAATTGAGAAGGCAGCGAAACAATAAGAAGCGAGCGAGTGACATATACAACCATATTCATGAGTTCTGCTACTGAAACAAAGCACAATGTAAACCTACACTTTAAATTAAGTTCATAGACAGGCTGCCGCTGGCGTTTGTAATTTAGTGCCTGCCCATATAAGGCCGTCCGTCAGCGGCAATCCAATGGCAAACTCCCACTAAATATTCACGGGCTAAGGACTGTGCTTATGCAGAGGAAGATGAGATGGTCAGGGTGGTGTTTGACACAAACTCAGCGAAACTGCGAGAGAAAGTTTTAAGTGCCAGGACTAAGGTAACATTAAATACAGCCATGGACATAGCACGAGATGGCACCAGCACAGCTGGGAACCTTCGATGCAAGTACACCGAGTGGCTCACGTGAACTGACGAGTGCACAGATAAAAGCAACAGTTCCAAAAGCGCTGAACAAAACCGAATTACACAATTGAAAAGGCAGCAAAAATATGAAGCGCCTGATAAGCATATTCATAAATGCAGCTACTGTGGAAACAAAGCACACGGTGGAAAAAGTCAATGTCCCGCTAAAGGAAGATAGTGTAAAAACCCGTGCATGCAGTGTGTCAGGTCTCAGATAAAGAAGAAGACGAGCTGTTTATTGATGCAGTAAGAAACGAATCGATGAATGAAACCTCTTATCTTTACAACGATTGACAAACACGGAATGTAACTTGAACACAACACATCCTACAAATACGAACCTGATTGAAAGAAATAATGATAATCAAATCCTTGATGACAGCAACACTCAGTAACACTCACAAAACAAATACTGTATATTGACAGTCATGTTACGTTATTTTTAAAATGTTCCCTTTTCTTTTCTACCTTTTTAACACACTACTTCTCGCTGCGATACGGGTATATATATATGTATATATATATATCCCGCTCTACATACTCGAATAATGGATACTTTATTCGCCATCAGTGATTGTTTTGGTAAAGCCATACTCAGTGTATTCATTAGATGAACGGTAAAAAAGTAAGAGCGAGGGGAGGATGACTCATTGAGGCATGCAGGCTGTAGTGCGCGTCAACTCTATCTGAATTGCGCGATCACATTTGAAAAATATATCTTTTCAAGTTCTGTTTAGTCCATATGTGTCAAACTCAAGGGCGCGGGCCACATCCGCCCGGCGTAATTATATCCGCCCACGAGATCATTTTATATACTGTATTATTGTTATTAAAGCCCGGGTATATGAAGCGCTGGGAACACAATAAACTACAGATCCCATAATGCAGCGCTTCAGCTGCCTTGCCGAACACTTACCGCTTACTAGAGTTATTGCGCACTGAGTTTGCACGGCGCTTTGGTGACTTTGAAGAACAAAAAAAGTCCGTCTACCAGCGGCTCGAACCTTGTGCATGTTTGGTAGCACATATCTGTGTGAGAAGCTCTTCTCAGTGATAAAGACTAACAAAACAGCACACAGGAGTCGCCTCACTGATGAGCACCTGCAATCCATCCTGAGAATCTCCACAACACAGAACCTCACAGCAAACAGAAACGAACCTGTGGCCAAAAAAAGATGCCAGGCGTCCAGCTCTAAAATGACATATGAGCAAAGACAACTGAATGATTTGATTTGTTATTGCTGAAAGGAACACATTTTATTTATATTTCCAGGTTTTGTTATGCAGCATGTTCATATTTGAATTTGTATAATTTTGACAGGATATATTTTTATGGAGAGCAAAATCTTTTGGGATATTTAAAATCTAAGTTTATTTTTTATATAAAATTACATAAGAGTAAAGAAATTTGAATGTTTGTTCTTTTAATATTTACTTTATTTCTAACTTGTATAATTTAGACAGGATATATTTTTATGGAGAGCAAAATATTATAAGTTGTTTAAGGTTTGAGTTGATTTATTCAGGAATAATATTCCTGTCTGTTTTACCATTCCTACCAAAGATATTTCTGTCGACTAAATAAAAATTCCTTCTATTTAAAATTTAAATAGAACTTGAACAAATACGATAGTTCATAATATCCACGCAGACTTGCACGTAAGAGCGGGAGTTATCCGTTTTAACAAGCAGCGTATTGCACTGATACTGAAATAGCTGTGTGTGTATATATGTAGATATGTATGTATATGTATATATATGTTTATATATGTGTGTGTGTATGTATATATATATATGTATTTGTGTGTATATATGTGTGTGTATGTATGTATGTGTGTAAATATATATATATATATATATATATATATATATATATATATATATATGACAGCAACACTCATCACTCACAACAGTGACAAAACAATTACATTGACAATCATGTTACGTTATTTTCAAAATGTTTCCTTTTCTTTTCATTGCTTCTTTAACACACTACTTCTCCGCTGCGAAGCGCGGGTATTTTGCTAGTATTATTATATATAAAAAAGCAGCCGGAACCGCAAAGAACAATGAAAAATCAATGTGGAAACCAACTGAGACGGTGTTTAGAAAATTAACAGTCAACGTGACTCACAGGTGCGTGTGGACTGTACACAAACGAAAGCGACTCAGGTAGGGAGTTGGGGGCGGGCACATAAGCGGGCAGTGTGTACTGAACGAGTGCCGTTCAACCCGCCCTTCGCTTTGGAAGGAGAAGGCGCGACGGCGCTCCTCTGGTTTTCAGTCACGGACAATTGTATGTTGGTTCGTAGCGTGCATTGTTGCAATGTTACTTTTCTTGGTGGTTTATTAAATTACGGATTTTTCAAATGTTTATTTTTTCCTCTGTGCTTAAAAATCATTTAAACAGCGGCCTGATTATGCGGCGTATGCTACGCCGCGGGTTGGCTAGTTAATTTTAATAATTTAATTGTGTGCTGGAATGTGCAGTTTATTGACTCACCATAAACTGGACCTTCCAGATACTGGGGCATTTATACTATAATCAATTAAAAGCATTTGACTACAGACAGTTGGGCTTTATTTAGCTAATTATATAACTTCTAAAATCAATTGGCTGCACCAGTTATGATTTAGGTTTGTCATACTAAAAGGGGTGAGAACTTATGAAATCATTTATTTTGTGTTTTATATTACCAGGTCTTTCTCGGGAGGTTCTTAAACCCCCTTCCACCAATAGCATACCTGAGGGATGAGTCAGCGGATGAGGACACAACACACAAACATAGCAAGGGGTAGGTGATACAGTGCAAGTGCTTTTATTAAAACAATCAAAAGCAGTTTCTAAATAAATAGTGCAGTGCTCCATCAGTCAATAAATAAATAATCCAATAAAATGAACAGTGTCTATGTGGAGGTTAAAATGATCAAATAAATAATCCTTAAAAACAAGGTCAAAAACACATAGGCAGGAAATTGTCCTTTACTAATCTGAGCCCTGGTGCCTTCCTTTTAAAACTGACGTCTCTCTGTCTTACCCTGATCAGGTCCTACAGCATGGAGAGATGTCTATCCAACAGGCGCAGACAACCTTTTATTCCAGTCCATGTTCCACAGGGAGCCAGCGAGCCCTTCTCCACTTGTACTGTTCCCGATACCTGTCTCCTCCAAGAGCATGCTGTACTCTCACCACTGGTTCCTCCCAGCTAGAGCACGCTCTGAGCATAACAGCTGCTCCTGCTATGTAGTCACTCAACAGAAGTGACCCCTCAGCCTCCTCCTAAGTACCAGGCACAGACTTCTTCCTGTGGCTGCATTCCTGTCCAACTGCTTCCTCCCATCTTGCACCGGCTCTTGCTCATTCCTGTCCTCCTTCTCTGTCCATTTAACCTCCATCATTTCTCTTTCCCGAATCGTTTTTCTCATGCCAGCTCTCTGTTATATGCTTCCATAGGCAAACCGTCTCAGTCACACACGGCAGGAAACCAATGATGCAACTGAGACAGACCTCATCCTCGCATGCAGGTGTGTCTCGCCCTTATTACTCCACCAACCTCTCCCAACTAATGAGCACACACTCCTAAGGAGATCGAGCCAGCCATTCAATTATTCATTCGTTTAAAAATTGGCCACATTTTTCTGATCCTTGGACCTGCTATACCACAAATTTGTACTTAATCTAGACCACTTAGGAGAAATTTATTTTCACTTTGATATTAAAAGTGTCTATTTCTATTGATCAATGTTAAAGAAAAGTCAAATTAAAATATCTGTGATTCAGTGTTGTCCAACAATAAAATAGAAAAAGTACCAAAAGGATAAGTACTTTTTATAGGCACCTAATGCACCTTGTATTACAATAGGGTTACCCTCTTCTTTTATAACAATAATAGTGAGAAAGATTGCTGAATGTGTAATAAAAATATGAGGTAGTGATTAATCATGTCAGAAGATGGAACTGTTGAATGAATTCACTGCTCTATAAGCAAGCAATATGTACATTTATTGTGACCAGCAGTGTCAGTACACATAGTAGCTATATGTGCCGTTTTGTTGATGGTGCACTAAAAATACATTTAACTTTATTATAGTAATTAGCTAATGTTTATTTTTAGCCACAGGTAATTATTATTATTTTTTGTGGAACTGACTGGAAGGAACTGGTCTTGTGTTAAGGTGTTGAAGTGTGATGTGTTTACTGTTAATTATATAAACTTGTTTATTTGTTTACATTGACTGCCTTACGATTATACTATTTAATTATTGTTTGACTAATTGTATCTGTGACCTATTTTATTCCCACTTGATATGAACACACAGTACTTTCCAACTGTCTTGTCTAGCATGATACAAGTTTTGGGAAACAAAGAGACACTAAAGTTTTCTTTGGAATTCATATTCCACAATGAATTGAGAGAAATATAATACTTTCTATGCTAAAACGGTGAAGAAAATGTTTTGTAACAGTTGAGAAAGGTTGGAGATTGAGGAATGGGTTAGCACTAAGTAGGTGATCCATTTAACTTTCACTGATTCTTCAGTGGCTGAGCTCAACCTCACTCTCCTCTTTCCATCCACCACCCAAACCAATCCAGACTCTCCCTCTGCGTCCATTGGGTTCTAGGTAACAGTTGTGTCTTTCTCCCAAATGCCTTGAGTTTATCCATACCAGGATTGACAATCCCAGCAAGTCACACACTATATCCAATGGATTTTTTTGTGATGAGAATCACTTCCTTATGGCTTCTATCCATCCTTTTTCTCCATGCTCTGCATGAGCTCTTTTTATGGCTGACTTCTCTATACTTGAGCAGCATGTTTTTCATATGTTACAATATGATTGGTCAATGGAGAGTGTAGGAAGAATGGCAGTCTAACTTTGCAGGTAAACCTGTAATAGCAACGGTAATTTTTAAACACCCCAGAAGAGATTGGAAGATAAAAGGAGTGCTTTGGGGAACGTATTAGCGGAAGAATGCAAACAACCAAACAAAAGAACCTGATTAAATATGATGCTGGTAGAGTACGTATAATTTTTACGGCAGTATCTTAAAATAAACTCACTTGCATTTTCCATCTGTCCATGAGTGCAACTTCTCTTAAGTTATTCTATACTAGTTTACCTCCCACATCTCAAACATTTAATTATTTTGTAATTGGCGGTTTTTCTGAGTGTAAGTGGGTATATGAGTGGGTCTTGTGATGAACTGGTGCCCAGTTTAAAATTTCTTCCTGACTTGCCCGCAACACTTCCCAGAGAGACCCTTGCCCAATACATACCTTAAATTTAAATAAGCTGGTTTGAGAATTTTAGTGTTTTAATCTTTAGACAAAAGTCATTGCTACAATTTCCAATAAATTCTCACAGACTTCCAAATAACTATTTACAAATAGTCACTCCCTGCATCTCCTTATTACTCAACTGCTGCAGCTGCAGATCACTGCTGTGGAAGGAAGTGAACGCTAATTTGACACGTCCCTGATAACATGATTTAAAGGGAAATTTTGAGACTGTGATTATTTTTAAAAATACGGGTATTAAATAAGATTGATGCCTTTAATTCCCAATTCTCAGAAAAAAACAGTATTGCCTTTAAAAGTGGGCCACATTGTATGTAACTTTAATGAAAAATCGGAATGATTTATGTTTTTTTACCAGCTTTCAAGATTGTTCACTCTTTAACATCAGCAGTTTTAAAACTGTATCTTTCATAATGATGACCTTACAATAATGGCTTCTGTTGTTCTGTACAATTTATCAATTTGGTTTTGTTTCTGACATTTTCAGAATGAAAACAGCAACTGTGATAAGCGTTTCGATGAGCTACTACCAAGATATCATGCTACGTTAGCCATTCAACATAATGTTTGTATACCACACTTACTTTGATTATTGCCAATATGCCATTGCAGGTTCTGAATCAATTCACATGGTAAGCAACACTGCTTTATTTTATCAGGTCATTTAATCCTGGTTTACATACTCATTTTGTGATATTCTTGCCTGTGTTGTTCTGTTTTACCCATTTAACAGCATGAATCTTCTGTTTGTTCCCATTTTCTTTTGTTTTAACAGCCTTCATCTGCCTACCTTCCCTTGCCAGACCTGATCTCAATACGATTTTCAGCACAGATTGGGATATTGCTAGTATTGCTACTAGTGAGTACCAGCCCACTTCAAGCACTGGTTTTCATTATTCTACTTCACATGTAGAAGTACCACGGTTAACCAGAACAGAAGTATCCAATAATTGTAAAGAACTATTCCAACTACTAAAAGGCAAAACTGTTTGACTGAGCTGAGATCTGACCATCTGTCCCAACATCAGCTAGAATCACAGAAAACCTGTTTTATGCCAGGCTGAAACTTGCAAATTGGAAAAGAGGAGAGAACATTTGACTAACTTAACTGTGGCAGGGGTGTTATTGTCTATATGACATCAGAAAGATTGGACCTGGGTGAAACCTCTTGTCACATTCAGGATCAGTGCAAAATACAAATATGACATTTTTTCCATCCTCCTTCAAAATATAGCTTACACACTCTGAAAAAATTACATTGGCTCAATAATGTTTTCATCACAATGTTAAAAGTAAACAATACTGTCATTCCCTACATGTGATAACTTGAGCCACAAAGCACCTAACAGATTTTCAAGAATTTCTGCTTGCTCTTTTCCAGAGTAGGTGCTGCACAGGAGAGAGTCAGGGACCCTGTTGCTGAGTATAATATTATTGATCACACCTTTTCAGTACGTGTGCTAGGGGAAAGGTATAAATACTGTACATGAATAGAATGAAATTCTCATTATACACCTTTAATATAGTGTAAATTACCTAGTTTCTCATGCTATGGCAGCTCAGAGTGAAGTAAACCAGAAATTTAGAGTGCTAGTGTTATTATTAAGATGTTTTTAAACAATGATTATGCCAATTGTACATTTTCTCTAAATCCTTTATTAATATTTTTGATCCCTGTAACCTCATAGACAATAATTGCATAATAGTTGGTTTTATTGGTGAGGTTATAAATATATTTTCATTTTTTTCCACCCTGTATTTAAGGCATTTAGCTTAGGCAGCAGAGGAAATGATGCAAAGTGACTCTGGTAAGTCGACGGCTTTGCATCCTCACAGGTGTACGCACCTCAGGATTGGAGGTGCTAGCAGCTGTGTTATTTTGATTCTGCAAGAAAATTAAAGTTTATTTAAGTAACAACAACAATGCATTTCTGGTATAGCCAAAAAACACATAAGGCACGTCTCAATGGGCTTCTACTTGCCCATTGACAGCACAGCCACAGCCTTAGCCTTGACTTTCTAAGAAGATAAGGAAAACACTTCCAAAGTGTCCCCCCAAAAAAACCCATTTAGGGGAAAAAATGAACATAATCTTAGGAATGGCAATTCAGAGAGAGATCTCCATCCACATAGTTTGGATATGCAATTGGTGTCAAAAATGGAGTAAATACAGCACACATACCACAACATAACTAATCCTCTTCACACAGCTGGATAATCAATCTGTCATTGCCACCTTATAAATACAGTACAACAGTAGAAACTACTTTGTTCTTACACAGTACTCCTCACCAAGTTCAGGCACAGAATGCTGCAACTCTCAAGGCAAAATGCAAGAATAGATTACAGTAATCCCTCCTCGATCGTGGGGGTTGCATTCCAGAACCCCCGGCGAAAGGTGACAATCCACGAAGTAAAAACCATACGTTTATATTATTTTGATATTGTCACGCTTGGGTCACATATTTGCACAGAAACACAGGAGGTTGTAGAGACAGGGACTTTAAAACACTACAAACAAACATTTGTCTCTTTTTCAAAAGTTTAAACTGTGCTCCATGACAAGACAGAGATGACAGTTCCGTCTCACAATTAAAAGAATGCAAACATATCTTCCTCTTCAAAGGAGTGTGCGTCAGGAGCAAAGAGAGTCAGATAGAGAGAGAGAAAAGCAAACAATCAAAAATCAATACGTGCTGTTGGGCTTTTAAGTATGCGAAGCATCACGATAAAGCGGCCGCAAGGAAGGGAGCAATGTGAAGGTAGTCTATAAGCATTTTTTAAAGAAGCGTCCGTATCCTCTAGGTCAGTGTGCGAACAGCCCCTCTGCTCACACCCTCTCCATCAGGAGCAGAGAATATTCGAGAGAGAGAGAGAGAAAAGCAAACAATCAAAAATCAATAGGCGCTATTCGGGCTTTTAAGTATGCGAAGCACCACGCGGGAAGCATATCATATATCATTGAGGAGTTTTATTTAATACGTAATACATGCTCTGATTGGGTAGCTTCTCAGCCATCTGCCAATACAATACAATACAGTTTATTTTTGTATAGCCCAAAATCACACAGGAAGTGCCGCAATGGGCTTTAACAGGCCCTACCTCTGGACAGCCCCCCAGCCTTGACTCTCTAAGAAGACAAGGAAAAACTCCCAAAAAACCTTGTAGGGAAAAATGGAAGAAACCTTGGGAAAGGCAGTTCAAAGAGAGACCCCTTTCCAGGTAGGTTGGGAGTGCAGTAAGTGTCAAAAGAAGTGGTCAATACAATACAATACAATACACAGAGCAGAACAAATCCTCGATACAGCATAAAAATGAAAAAATTTAGAAGTATGGAGCAGAATTTAACAGTAGATGATATCACATAATAAGATTTGGATATTTTTAGAGTCCTGGAGACCTCATTCATCAAACTGCCTCCCCCATTTGGCCATTCCACAGCTAAAACAGTGCTGGGCCAGCCAATCCGATAACTTTACCATTGGCAGGTGGGCCGTGGCACCAAGTGCCACATTTGAGTACCGAGAAGAGAAACAGAATAGGTGAGGGTTAGTATTCAATTGTAACTATCATTTTTACTTATGTTTTAGTGCTAATGTCTAACAACAGAGATGCAGTCTGTACAGTTAATCTGCAGCTCTAATCAGGATATGCTAAACTGAAGTAGTGAGTCTTCAGCCTGGATTTAAAGGCTGAGACCGAAGGGGCATCTCTTATAAAAGCAGGTAGACCATTCCACAGTTTAGGGGCCCTGTAACTAAAAGCTTGACCTCCCTCTGTTATTCTATAAATCCTTGGAATCATAAGCAGACCGACATCTTGAGATCTTAATGTGCGCTCAGGTTTGTAAGTCATGATAAGTTCAGACAAGTAAGCCGGACCTTGGCCATTTAATGCTTTATATGTTAAAAGGAGGATTTTGAAATCTGCCCTAAACTTAACTGGGAACCAGTGTAAGGATTTAAGAACTGGAGTTATGTGTTCGCATTTTCTTGTTCTTGTAATAATTCTTGCAGCTGCATTTTGGATTAACTGGAGGCTGTATAGAGAACAGTTTGAACAGCCAGTGAATACCGCATTGCAGTAGTCAATCCTACTAGAGATAAATGCATGAATTAATTTCTCAGAATCCTGTTTATTTAGAAAGCGCCTTAATTTCCTAACATTTTTAAGATGGAAGAAACATGTTTTGGACAACTTTGTAATATGCACTTTAAATGACATGCTAGAGTCAAAGATAACTCCTAGATTGCGGGCTGATTCAGTAAAATTAATTGAGTTAAATGATGACAAAATGATCAGCGTCATTCCCTCCAACAATAAACATCTCTGTTTTATCGGTATTTAAAGACAAGTAGTTCTCATTCATCCACTCCTTTAATTCACTAATTAAAGACAACATCTGAGAAACTTCATTTGATTTAAATGAAAGGTATAACTGGGTGTCATCTGCATACGAGTAAAAATTAACATTATGTTTCCTAATGAGAGATCCCACTAGAAGCATGTAAAGTGAAAACAGTAAAGGTCCCAGTACTGAGCCCTGTTGGACACCATATTGAACTTCTGTGTATAATGATGGAGTACTGTCAGCACATTTCTGTACATATTGGAATCGATTTGATAAATAAGAACTAAACCAAGCGAGCAACATGTAAGACCAATGGATGTTCTTGCAGCGCCTATTCTAAACATTATCAATAGTTCATTATTGCATGGCACACTACCTGTTGCACTAAAAGTGTCAGTCATTAAACCATTACTTAAAAAGTCAGACCTAGACCCACACATACTAAATAATTATAGGTCTATCTCAAATTTAATAGCGTCCCTTGTATGAAATCAACTGGGCAAACCAATTGAGGAAGCATGTACCATAAATTAAAAGACGCATTGTCTGCAGAAATCCGCAAACTAGCGAAAAATCTGTGATATATATTTAGATATGCTTACATATAAAATCCGCGATGGAGTGAAGCCGCGAAAGTTGAAGCGCGATATAGCGAGGGATCACTGTATACTACTCACTAAATACACACCAATCACATATGGGAATATAGATTTGTTCAAATACATCAAAAACAAAGTAGAAACTACAATTACAACATTTATTTATATACCACATTTTCATGCAAACAATGTAGCTCAAAGTGCTTTGCAAGATGTCAAAGAGAACGTTACAAGTTATAATTAATTAACATAAATGAAAACAGCAATATCTGTTCATCAGTTAATTGTGGAACCAATGCCAGATTGTAGAAAATGAATCAAACCAGACACACTCAGAATCCTGGAGACCTCGGTCTGCTAGCTGCCTCCCCCCTACTGGCCACTCTACAGCTGAGTCAGTGCTGGGCCAGCCACTCTGATGAAAGGAGCCTTCTACCCAATCATTCCTGCGCACCTTTATCTGGGCTGACGTTTCCATAGGTGTGAAAACAACTTAGCAGTAGAGCAGTGGCACAAAGTGCCACATAATAATATTGAGAAGAGAAACAGAATAGAAGAAGGTTAGTAACAGTTAAAATAGTGAGAAATAAAGAGAGACATAAGAGAGTTAGAGGTCCTAGGAAAAGTTTAAGGAACACTTACCAGAAGGAAAAAGACAGAGTTAGACTCTTGTGTCACATGTGCAAGTGGGAACCCGCTTAAGTTCTGGGAGAGGGAATGTGGCGAGTCGCTGGCATCACAGAATGAGCCCTTTAAGGAGAGAACGGACATGGTGATAGAGGAGATTGGCCATGACAGGTATAAAAACAGGGATTTGAATGTTGGATGATGTCTTTGTGCCTTTCTGCCTATATTAATCTGCTATTAAGGAACTCCTGAGGAAAGGAAAAGTACATGTGTGAGGAATCCCAAGAACATGATATTAGCTTGCCTTATTTAGATTGGTGTATATAGTATAATGCTTTTGCTTTTTATTGATTGTTTACTTAGAAGTAAAATGAAAAGAAGTTGTTTTTGTAAATATTTTTCAATTTTGAAAATTGTTTTTATTGTGTCATCAGGACTATGTGGTTTCTTTTATTATTGGATGACACAAAACTGAATTTTGATTTCATTTGTTTGAATTCACCTGTAAATAAAGAAGCACTGGCTTTTCATTTTTACATTTCTGCTGTGTTTCGTTTCTATCCACCACATGAACCACCAGATGCTCAACGGGAATCAGGCTGGGGCTGAGGGCATGTGGCATTACAATTGGGTGTGGCCTGAAGTCATTTTTGTGAAGCTTTAAATACAGATGTGATGGTTCCTTTTCTATCTATAAATATGGTAAGCCTAAAACGTTTTGTTAGAGATATTATAGTCAATTCTGGCTTTAAACCTTAACTATCTGTTTTTTCAAACTGATTTTGGTTAGTGGTTTATCTTTAATAACAGATTTAATTGACTCTTTGGTTTTCAACCCATATTTCATGACTTTAGAATTTGTTTCATCTCCTGGCATTTCTATCTGCTATAAGCAGAAGTGCTGGTTAATGGTTCATATACAGGTAATGTAAAAAACTCAATGCTAAAGACTAATGCACAGTATGAAGGAGAATTATTTTTTAACTGTAACAAAGAATAGCAGGTGTCAAAATGCAATGCAAATAAGTGAAATTCCTGATATACTATAACCATGCTTTCAGAATGTTACCTTGCACATCATACAATTAAAACCTACCATCTTATTCCCATTTCTGAAAACCAAGGAGGGTCCCTCACCAGAATCTCCAGAAAGGCCTTGAGTCCTAAATCTTGAAGCAATTCTGAAAAACAGAGAACATGGAACTTTGACCACCAATATAACTGTTAAACCAGTTCTCCAAAGAAAATGCAACATTAAGATTTTTACTTGGGACAATTCATATTCAATACAACTGACATTTTCAGTTGTTTTTATGAACTGGCTTGCCTATGCAATAGACTGTTTTGCAATTATTAACCACAAAGTGAAAGAATTCTAAATCTTTTGATGATCTTGATGTATAGACAGAAACAAGACAGCAAAATTTTAAAAAAGGTGACATATACTATATTTCTGAATTTATATAGTGTAATCCTGCCTTATCTCTTGATTTGAGGTGCAAGTGATTTGAGCCCTGGATTTCCACAATAAAAGAAAATCTATTACATCAAAGAAATCACAGTATGAATACAACTTTATGACCAGAGGCAAACTAAAAAAATAAAAATCTTAATCTTAATTTAGCCCTCATTTAGATACATGTATAATTTGAAAAGTACATGATTAGATATAGGTATTGCATAAAATGACATAAAATATTTGTTCAAGATTTTTAATTTACAATATTGTAGTATTTTGCTGGGAGGAATCGTAGCAACTGCTATTCAGTCTCTTCAGGCAGGCTGGTGTCAGACTACTGTGCTCTGTCCTTTTCGATGCCCTAGCTACTACTTCTTTTCCACCTCTATTCTCTCTCTTCAGGCTTTCTAAAGCTACTGGCATCAAGTTTAAAAACATCGTTCAGATCTTTTCTTATACAGCTCTGGTCCTCCCTACTTCCAGTCTTCAATATGTCCATACAGTATATCTCTCCAAGTAGTGTCCAGTCGTCTTCAGGCTGTCTACTAACTGGACCTGAATGTATTCTCTTTTATCTAAGTCTTTTTAAGAAGCTGCAGAAGAAACTTTTTGAGACCATGCAAACTGCTCCCATTCTACAGATGGTCAGATGCTTCTGTAGATGCACCTCTTTACTTAACATATTGGGATATTTTGTTTTGACCAACTCCACTGTCCATCTGCTAGTATTTTTCATTATAGTCAAATATACAGATTTTCTATGTATGTTATTCACATATCTGCTAAATTAAAATGTGTTGTCCAACTTTATCATAGGCAATCAATATCACACAATGTGTCATCATTTGCAGGTCATTTATTAGTTAGTGCTCCTGTCCTATGATATGAAGAGAATCAAGCATTGTTTGTAATTGTCACCTTTGAATGAGACACAGAAATGCATGTTCTTGTGGGATTCCTTGCTGTGGGCAAAGCATTCGTAAAGGCTAATAACATTTTTTAAAAGAATGAAATTTGGACCTGGTGATGATACTTCTTTAAGAGGGTCAAGATCTAGTATTGATATCTGTTCAAATCCTGATTGTGAAACATCACTGATTTTAAGGTTTGTTTGACATTTTTGCCCTGGGGTAAGGGGGACTGAATTGGATGCAACATCTTCTGCTTTCTCATTTCTCCTGCAGATAGTCCTGACAGTAGCACAGCAATGTTTACTGTGCGCTGCATCTGTTTTTGAACTGTACTGTAGGTGTTCTTGAGGGACAAAGCTCATTGATGGTTTCATGGTTTAACGGTGCACCAGTACCCATTGCTTCACAGGCATCTCCAATCCCCCAAACCCCCCCTAAACATTGATTGTGTGTCATTTCCTTGCAGTGCTTGATGCTTCATGGGTTACCACAACCCCTGGATCATCAATCGAGTATCTAAGTTTCATGGGGATTATTGAGATTTACAAAGGTAAATTGTTCAGTTAAAGGCTTATTTTAAGAGTTTAACGTGTTTACCCAAAATACCTTATGTAGATCTTTTTTTAAAAAAAATGTAAATTTGACTTCTTCATCCTCAAATGTGAAATTACTTTTATAGGGGATGCAAATATTTAGTGCCAGCACTTCAAATTAACTTACCAAAAAAGTTTGAAATATCTATGTAAAGAAAACAACAGGTATTCATTGACATATATTTTGTTTATATTTTTTGTCACTTCTTAGTTTATTTAATCCAAAATTACATTTGGTAGCCAGTCATTTTTCTACACTTTTACATATGCCACCTTATGAATCAATCAGCAGTAGCCCACCATGATTGTGACATCTCAACCTCCCTGGTACCATCTTTCCATGTCCTTGATAACCTGATGAAATCACCCGGCTCTCCACTCTCTGCTCAAAGTTTTTCTGGCAAAAAGTCTGAAAATGAACTCTGAGACTAATGTCACAATCCATTTCCTTAAGCTAATATATTTTCGCAATTTCTTTAATTTGGATCTTAACTGTTTCCTAAAAAGTTATCTTGATCCACCAAGCTAGACTTGATGATGATTTTGGCACCGAGCTGTAACTTTTTTGCTAGATTTCCATTCCTTCTGAACTCAATGTCAATTCCTTGTTCTGCTGTCCCAATCACATAGAAAATATAGGAATTATGTATGCTTTGACTGCTGACCCAGTGAGATACACAAAACTTTCAGGTCCACACAAATGAACCAATAGTGTTCATTCAAGTTAATATTTTCTGACATTCTAATACAGTATTATATTTTTCTAAGTTTGGATAGGTTTCTTTCAAATGCACATAATAAAGAACAAGTATTGATGTGTATTTATTAATGTTACGATTAACTTCTCTTTTTAGGCTTCTTTTAGATGAATCTATAAATAGTCTCCATTCTTCTGCATTGTAATCTCTGCTAAGTCTCTGTACTAGGTTGCTTTCTTCAGTGTAGTAAATCAAGGATCCGTCTTTTTTGACATATGTTGCAAATTCTTCTTCTCTATTTTAGTACAGAGAAAATGTTGTGTCTTAATGGAATACATTTTTATCTTTTTAATCAGAACCCAGGGTGCTCCGCAGCACCTTTGGGAAATCCTAGATCTTTTACTAAATCATTAAGTTTGTGATGAATGAATGGCAGTGGCTCATTGCTTGGACATATTGGGATAAAGTCAGCATTGTCACCTGAAGTATTTTCTCCCTCTCCGACTGTCGGGTCCAGTAGGGATTGGCCCATCGTGTCCATGTGGTACAGGTCTTATTGCTGAGGGAAGATTATTAGTGTTGTTATACCCTTGAATTTTGCAAGAACAGAAATAACAATTGTCATTATGATTTTGGGGTTTTCAACACAAATACAGCAGACACTGGGAGAGGCAAAATGTTTGACCTGGTCACCAAGATTTATTCCAGTGTTGCTGTAATAACGTTTTTACACAAAACTTGTTATAATGTGTTTTTTACTACAAACTTCTCACAAATGTAGCCAAAAACATCACGGCTGTTCACACACAACCTCTAGAAGCCATAATATGAATTAACAGTACAACAAAAAGTGACTGCACTGATCAGCTAACAGAGTCATGCTGAGGTATGTTTGCTGCACTTAAATGAAGGGGAAGGATGGGTTTCTTGGACTTGTGTTTTGCTTTAAACATAGATTTTATAATATTAGAAAATATTAAATTCAAACAAATTGTCATTAAAATAAATATTGATGTTTAATTAGTCATAGTGCAAAAATAATAAAAAGTATAGTGACAGCTAAAAAATGTATTTTGTAAAAATGTTATGGAGAAAAAAAGATTTTTAATTTCTGAATTCATAAAAATCTGAAATAACTGAAACAATGTTTTCAATGCATACCTGTGTTACTATTAAGTCACTGAGGATGAAGTTGTCTGCTAAATTAATGTTTCTTTCTTTTCTATTTTTTGGGCTCACAATTCATAGAGCGCTTAATAATAATAAATAATAAGTCAATACAGTATCCAGGATAAATGAATCATTGGCCCTTTGCTGCATTCCTTCTAAGAACAAATTGGTTCCTGGTTTTGGTACAAGAAATTACATGTCTATATATCAACTCATACACTGGCAAAAAAAATAAATCTAAGCAAGTGAAAAGTTTTTATATCAGTCCATTAAATCTTGTTTTCCTTATTATAAGATTTATTGTACTCAGGATTATTTAGCTTATTTTAAGTACATTTTGCTTACCCCATTGGCAGTTTTTTTTTTTCTTGCTAAACAAACAAAACATCTCCTGTTTCACATTTTTACATATGTATTTTTGTAGTGTTGTTTTCCAACCTTCCTCTTCCATTTCAGGGTTATAGAGAATATAAGCCAACTATTGCAGCATTGGGCATAGGGAATGAGCAAACACTGGGCACTTACTCACACTTAACTCACATCAGGGCATTTAGTGATTACCAACCAGCCAAACACACATCTCATAGGGATATGGGGGAACAAGAACAAAACTTTACACACACAAACCTCACACACACACAGGAGGAACATAAAATTCAAAAGAGATTGCAAATGGGGAACGCATGTTGTCTCCCTATACCTGGAATAAGGCCAAACTAACCATATACAGTGAATCAAAATTAGGAGAGTTAAACAATTAGAACATAAAATTTAAAGGAACATACTAAAAGGAAAACCCTGTTTGTACTTGGTGTAATGGTTAACACAATTTTTGATGTACATTATCATCATCTCCTGGTTTATACCTCTTTTATTTCACAATAATCCTCAGACACCTAGTTTTTCATAACACTCTGAGTCTGCCTTTTCAACTACTTGCCCCTTTTCTCACATGGAAAGTAGTGCTATTACTTGCAGCTTTTTCAAATTACCAAACAAATACAATCCCTTCTCACATCCAAAGGTAACATATGATCTCACTACAGTATCACTTTTAGGGTCATGGCAGCTCTTCATTGGATACAGGAAGATAGCCCCTCATGTCCTGGAATGCCCAAATCTCTGGAGCATTAAAAGAACACAGTCTGTAATACAGTTCCTCAAAAGATTCTCTTGCTATTTCCCACAGGCTGTCTTCTTAAAGATACAACACAGACCCAAACCTCTGAGTCAGAGGTCTTGTTCTGTTCCACCCCGGTAGACAAGAAGGGGAGTACCATTCCTGGTTAGTCATCCTCGACTTCAACATTAAATAAGTAACCTTCTCTCATCTTGCCTTGCTGGGAACCCTGTACTGCTGAATTTCTTCCAAATGTCCCCATATGGACTATCACTCTCCTTCTCTCTGTCTCTTTAAGCAGGGGAAAAACAACTCTGGTATTTGCTGGGTTGCCTTTTGTTTAGCATCCTGGAGAGGGATCTTCTCAGAGTTCATTTTAGCCATGGAACTATCTGTCTCTCTTTCTTCCCCATTCAACAAATTACAAGGTCCATCTATCTTAGTAGTCTCTGACAAATACAACTAAGATGCAAAATTTGATTATGTTGTTGTCTTGGCAACTTAAAAAAAAACACAACCAAATGTATATTTGAATAACATGAGAAGTGCTCTATCAGCATACGTCTTCAACAGGAAAAAAGCAAAATGTTTGAAGAATAAAATATCAGCATAGTATGGCTCACACAATACTTCCGAGTAAATTTCAATTTAGTGATACCACAGGAAGTTACTCATAGGAAGAATTTCCAATGCAATACAACCGAATGCACTGTTCAATATACTGCCATGTACATTAACTTATATGAGATTTATTATGTACACAAATAAAGTACATTGGGTCCAATGAAATAAACAAGCTGCACAGATAAACAACAGCACAATACAATACACACTTAAGTAGAGCTATCATAATATTCTAGTTATGCATCACTAGGAAGTTGATTAGTGATGACTGACATGATTTGCACAAAATTAAATGTTCTTCATAAAAATAACATCCCAAAACAAGTGGTGTTTTTTGACCATCAAAATTCATGGCACTAACACATATATATTTATCGTATCTGCAAATATTTTGTACATGTGCAAATTTATGTAAATCTTTATTTTGGTGTAGAGCTTGTAAAGTTGGGACACAGCTTGAGAACACTTCAGATGCCCTTTGCTGTTCTTCAAATCTATTTACTTAGGTGTGTGAACATCAGTAAATCTTGAGAGGATCCTGGCCTGGATTGGCTCCCAGAGTTAGGAAAAGTGAGTGCAGATGATGTTACATCTGACTACTGATGAGATGAGTGATATGAGGCAGGACTGTGGTGTAATTGTGCATGCAGCCAGTACATTAGGCAGATGAAAGTTTGTGGAGCTGCATGGATCATCTAAACTGATCAGGCTGACAGCCGCAGCATTTAAAGGTGGACTTTTGTTTCAGTCATGAAATAGCACTTAATGATTATAAAACAGAGGTGCTTATAGTGGGTCCATCAGCTAAAGCCCAAATTGGTCTTGGACTTCTCAGCTCTTTCTCTGTCTTTTGCAAACCTCAGGTCTGCAATCTTGGTGTTATTTTTGACAGTAACCTCTCTTTTGAGAAACAGGTTAAATCTGTAGTCAAGAGTTGCTTTCTCCAGCTTCGTCTTTTAGGTATGATCAAACCTTTTCTATCTTCTAGGGCTCTTGAGAAAGCTACTCATGCTTTTATCTTTTCTCATCTTGATTACTGCAACTCGCTGTATTCTGGGATTAGCAAATCCCTGATATGCAGGTTACAGTTGGTCCTGAATGCTGCCACTCGCTTTCTGGTTGGGGCAAGAAAGTATGATTCTGTCTATCCAGTATTAGCTTCTTTACACTGGCTGCCTGTCAGTTTTCAAATTGATTTAAAAATCTTGTTGCTATTTTTTAAATCTTTACATGAGCTTGCTCCAGCCTATTTATCTGAATTGTGTGCTTTACACCAGCCATCTAGAGTGCTTAGATCTTCTGGTCAATTGCCTATTTTTGTCCCTCAGACCAAGTGTAAAACTAAGGGGGACAGAGCTTTTGCAGCTGCTGCTCCTCGCCTGTGGACCACTTTACCTCATCACATAAAGGAGTCGTCTTCAATTGAACTGTTCAAAACAAGATTAAAGACTCATTTATATTCACTTGCATTCCGTGACCTTCAGTAATACTGATGGTTTCCTCATTGTGATTATGTAATCTTACATCTATTTATTATTTATTTTATTTCTGTTCATTTATTTTATTTCTATTTGTGTTATTTATGTTAATTGTATGGGTTTTTTTCTTCTTTATTGTAAAGCACTTTGGCCACAGTATTCCTATGTTGTTTTAAATGTGCTATATAAATAAATTGATAGTGAAAAATATTCCTTGTTTTTCACACCAAAAAAAAAAACATTTAAAACCCAAACACTCTGGTTTCAGTGAGTTTTGTATTTCATAATAGCAAAATTGCATACAAAAAATGCATTTTAATAGGATTTTCATGAAACTGTGCACAGCGTGACTCTCTGGTGTTTTGCTCAACACAAGTGCCGCCTATTACTGGCTGTAGCCATTATTGTAGCCAGGACCTGTGACCAGTGTCATTACATAGTGCTAGTTAGCCTCATTACAGCCATTTTGTGCCTTCTTCTAAAGGAGCAACTACAAAACCCTAGTTGCTGTTATCCATACTGGATTACTATTTCCAACATCACAGTTTAGAAGTGTTTTCATTATGGATGTTGTGGCTTATTTTTAAAATAATGTTTTTAGAGAAGAAAAGCAAATTAGAGATAAAAAAGGAATGAATATCAATAATAATACATAAGAATAAATCATTATGCTCTGGTAATATATAAATTTGAGTCCTTGTATATAAATTTGTTTTTGAGTCTCCTTAGATAAGTCTGATGGTATGGACAAGATGCTGGAGAATAAAAACAATATCTGCAGGGTGTTCCAAGGCCAAATGACCAATCAGCCCTCAGTGAGCATTCTAGCTAAGAAAATTGTACTTAACTAGTTACTTAATTGGGCGGCGCAGTGGGTAGTGCTGCTGCCACGCAGTTAGGAGACCTATGTTCGCTTCCCGGGTCCTCCCTGCGTGGAGTTTGCATGTTTTCCCAGTGTCTGCATGGGTTTCCTCTGGGTACTCCGGTTTCCTCCCACAGTCCAAAGACATGCACGTTAGGTGCATTGGCGATTCTAAATTGTCCCTAGTGTGTGTGTGTCTGCACACCGTGCAGTGGGCTGGCACCCTGCCTGGGGTTTGTTTCCTGCCCTGTGTTGACTGGGATTCTCTCCAGCAGACCCCCGTGACTTAATGTTTTTTAAGCTTCATCCTAGGAGATTTGATGCAGTGGGTCTTATCTACAGTTGGCGTATCCACTTATGTTCCAATATCACAGTTGGCTGCAAAATACTTTGATCAGGTGGCGGGGGTGGCAAAAGAATGCCACCACAATAAAAACAAAACAGAAAGCAGGAAAAAGTAGTGGTTAATAATGGTTGCAAATCCATGACAAATATGATATTTCTTTGCATGTATACTCTATTAGAAACTTTTGGAGTGGTGAGTGAAGAACAGGGTGAAATATTTCATCTGGATATCAAGGATGTGGAAAGAAGGTGGAAAGAAGATAGTTGTAACACTGGAATGTAAGTTTGATGTCAGTCTGCTGGATGAATAACAGGAACACACCAGAAAAAGTGCACAAACACCAGGCCACCAAGGGAAATTTTAGATAAAAAGACTAAGAAGTGTTGTTGTTGTATTGTTGTTTTCCTTACATAGATGTGTAAAAATATTAAATTGACTAAATAATTTCATGCTAAATTTAGAACAATGTTGTATAAATGAATAAATTGTGTAATTTGTCAAATCTATATATATAAAAGTTAATCTATCTGTGTATATATGTATGTATGTTCCAGAATCACTTCGGAACAGCTGGAACAAATTTCAAGAAACTTGGTACACGTTTTTCATTGGTCGACTAAAAATACTGTATGGTGAAATCAACCCTAACCCACCAACTTTCTGGGGTTGTGATCTTGCAGTCTTGTATGCTTGTTATCATCCAGTTGACACTTGGCACGACCACTAGAGGGCAAAATGGAGGTGACTGCCAGCATTCTTTATGTTTGAGCACCACTGCACCCTTGTTGTTTTTGAAATTAAATAGAGTTAGCTGGTTCCGAGTATCAACTGGATGATGACATACATACAAGCTCATGAGTGAGTCTTCATTGTTTTTAATTTATTTTTATTTTTAAAGTTGTGTTTTTTTAATTATATTTTTCTCAAACATTCAAAAAAAAAAAGACTTTATCTTCCTCCCAGGCTATGTTGGTTATTTTAGATACTTCTTAATAAGTTTCTTTTCAATTTTATACTTAGAATATGATATGATGGAAACATTCTTGTTATGTTTTTTATCATGATCATGAAGGCAAATTAATATTAACAATTAAATGTTTTTTTTGTTTCCCCAAGTTTAATTTTGTAGTCCTTTGTAAATGCTGACAAATTAGACAGGGATGAAATATGGCACAGGATATGCACAAGACCTTATAAGGACTTAAGACAAAATGAGACAAAATGAGAAAGAAAATCAAACAGTAGCACTGATGATGTTTCCATGCCAGAAGAGGAAAGAGAGCATCCCCAAGACAAAAAACATCGAGTATACTGTATGTACTGTGTGGAAAAGCGACAAGAGGCGGCAGCAGTAGCATTAGACAGACTAAGAGAATGCAGAATATATGATCCAGAATGCTAGAAGGTAGCCAACCCAGTAGTTGTCTGCATTATTTGACCCTCAACTAGGGTAGAGCTTTAAACCACACAGGATTGACAAGTGGTCAAAAGATCTCTTGTTCAATAGAAAGTGGTACAAGGTTCCTACTTGGGAATGGAGATCCTTTCACAGACCAATTATTTCTCCCAGGGTGTCAAGTGGTAACACAGTCCTATAGCAAAACAGTAGCTTCCTGGGAGACCTCGCCCAGTGGAAGTCCTAGGGTAAACTGTGTATTTTATATGGTCTGGCTTTCTCCGTGTTATTCTGGGTACAAGGATGACTTAAGAATACAGTTTTATTTACACTATATAGAGACAACTACACCAGGATGAAACATGAGGTGCTGAAGTGCAAGTCACTTTAAGGTTTTTGGCATAGCACTTTTTTGTTCTTTGCATTTCTACATTCCCTGTTGTCTCTTTTTGAGGATACCATAACAAATAATGAAATACCTCCATTTATTCCCTTAATCTTGGCCTGCTGTTACTTCACATCCTAGCATTTTCCTGTCTCTGTACTCATTTTAACTGTTGTCAAATTACTTTCCACACATTTGGGTATATTGTCCTGATTTTGAACATTCATTTGTATGAATTTTACTCTACTGACTTTTAATCCTTTTACAGTATATGACTTGTGGTTCGCATTGTTGATTCCTATATTGCAATGTAGCATTTTCTGGCCTGAGGAAAATGTTGGATTCCTCTTGAAATCTTCTATGATATAAGCCACCATGTTTAGGATAAAGATGGGCAAAAATCAGATGTTATCTCCAGCTGTGCCTTTGCTAGAGATTAAAAGTTAAGACAAAAGTTAGTATTTTATTGTAACAAGGCAGGTATTTTGTATACCTCATTAGGTAAACAATTCATGAAACTAATTAATCAAATTAATTTGTCTGAAAACATAGAAAGTACTTCCTTACTAATTTTTAAAATTCAATCCAGTGTTGAAACTGTGAGTGATAGATAAGGACTGAATAATTATTCCTCTAATTAACAAATATTACGTTTTATTTTTCTAAAAGGAGTCATACATATCCTACAATTGTTTATTGTTTCAAAAAATCCTAACTTAATCAGGAATTGAATATTGTATGATGTAAGGAGAATGGATAGAAAAGGTGAGCAAAACCTTTAAATTAATAAGTTAAAGCACAAAAAGTTATTTATATGTTATTTTTTATAGGACTTGAATCCATCAATGTACTGCAACAAAACACCTCATATTTGATAACTGATTAATGTGGCTCTTATTTCTTCCACAGATGTCCTTAGAAGTGCCCGGGTTGAACATAAAGTACACATTAACGATAGTCCTGGGAGAATGGCCATCCAGGCTGAAGCCATACTTTCTTCCAATCTTATCCATCCAGTAACTAAACCAATTCATTTTCATGGTCATGGGAGGAAGAAGGATATCCTGGAATTGTCCAGAATAAGGAAGAAACCAGAACTGGCTAGGGCACCAGTCCATCAGAGGGCACTTTCTCACTCATACTTCACTAGTTTAATGTCATATGCCGTATTTAACATTATATGAACCTTATTTTAAAATACATGTTAAAATAAGTATATTTTCATTACTTGTACGATAGAATAATTCTACCCATAATAAAGTTTTGTTATTTCTATAAAACTAAGTATTATATGAACAGAAAGACTGATAGGAAATATTTGAAAAAAATATTACTTATATTCATTTAGACTTTCCAATATATGTGTACCTGCTGCTTTTTCACTGCTGGAAAAATAAAGTGGATTTTTGATTCCAGAACGTGTATTATTTCACTTGGATAGCTTGTCTGGACTCATGCAGAAGACTTGTCTAATACAGTATACTGCTCCCAGAAAATATTAACTTTATTACTGTTTTTCCCATTGTAATATTGCTAAGCCTCCAAAGCTTCCAACTCGGCTCCTTTTCGCAAATGTGAATTTTTATTATTATTGCAACACTGACTTGTAGTTATTAATCTTGCCAAGAAGACTGCCATTAATCTTTACTACTGGTGTTACAATAAATCAATCACTCCTTTGAGAAGAAAGTCGACTTAGACTATTGTTTTCATACAGATCTACGAAACAGAATTAAGTCTGATTGGCTGTGTTCTCTCTGGGGGTATAGACTGCTTTATTTCACTTAAAACCAGTGTTCACTATCTCACACACATGCACACCTATATATATATATATATATATATATATATATATATATATATATATATATATATATATATATATATATATATATATATATATATAGTATATTAGGGTTAGGAACTGCATAAATGTATGTAATTAATCATGATTAATTGCATCTAACATTAAAACATGTGATTATAAGATTAATATATAAATCATTAAGTAAATACACACTGAATCACAAATTAATGTAGAATCAACACAAAGGAATTAAAAAAATGGCATAGTTTAACCTTTTAAAAAAACACTACTTGAGTAAGTAAAACCTGAATTTGAATGCCTTCCTAAAAGGCAAGTTGAAATGAAGGCAATAAGAAAATTAGGTCAATTTATTAATTCTCAAATTAGTATAACATATGAGACACAGACGTGTCAAAGTAAAAATGAAATAATTGAAATGACTGTTGACTTTGAATGCACTGCTAATGACTAATTTAATTGAAACAATATGAATATCTTAAATAGGCCTTCATTAAAACTTGTGTTAAAACTCTGCAAATACTATTCTCAATTGTTCATCACCATCACCTACTTGATAATTATACTCTACACAAGTGTGTTTTTCAACTGGTGTGCTGTCCATAGTAATAACATTGTAGTGCTCCTGGTTCCTGACCTGAGAGAGACACGCGTCTTCACGTAGTCGAGACCTGTCCGAAGATGATGAGACTTCTTGAAGAATCCAGCATAAAAGCAGCTTCATAATTACTTTAACAGCCAGGAGACCTGTCAGGGGTTGCCTGGTTGTGTGATTGCCAGTGACTCTTACAGATCCAAGGGACATTGGGCTTACAAGTTGCCTCTGACCCAGGGTGAGTGGAGTGAGGCAGAGACAGGACGACCTGTATGAGTGGGCAAAGGGACGAAGCAGCCAGGAAATTTGTGCAAACTGCTCACTAAGTTCTGTTTCTGTAAAAACGGCAATCTCCAAGCTGCTTTTTTTTTGCTGCCCCCTGTCCTACCTGTTCTGACAGTTTAGCACAACTAAGAGATTTAATGTTGGTAGAATAATGGTGTGCTTTGGGATTTTATAGGCTACAAAAAGTGTGCCACCAGAGAAAAAAGATTAGAAAACACTGCTCTACCTATACCATTGCTTCTGACACAATAAAAAGATCTCTATAGCTGCTTTCTTACATAAAGACTGACATGTACATTACTTGGATCGTTATGTTGCGCTCTTTGCATAAATTAGAGAAGATACTGTAAGCTGTGAATAATGGGTTGGGATGATCATTTAGTTTTGTCATTATATTAGGGCAGTCAGCACTGTAAGCTACATGGCACACTACCGAGTTAAATACAGAGGTACTAGAGCAGGGATGTTGAATTAAAATTTAAAGAGGTCCGACAAAACAAAATTTTCTGCTATCAAAGGTCCAAACCTTGTGTTTGTGCTATGATTAAGATCCCTATGTATGTAGTCATTAGATGTCTATACAAAAATAAACAAGGTATACTTGCCACACCATTTCAACAATATTTATGTTTAATTTTCGGTATGGACTTTAAACACATGGACTGTTTGAATTTAATTGGCCTTGTATTTGTATAGAATAAAAATAACCATCTTTAAAATAACATATAAAACAAATAAACATCTCTATTCAATAAAAAACAAAAGTAGGCCTTTCAAATCAAATTTTAAGCAAAATAAAACAGAACCATCTGAATAAAAATAAAAAGTGTACTCCTTTGAAACAGTCCCATCAAAAACATGTTTCTTTATGTTGCCTCAAAATCCACGCTTCTTTAATTGAACATTCATTTGAATGCTACTGGGCTATAAATGAATGTGAGAGGTTGATCTGTTATCGTGGGCTCTCAGTTTGGTTATTTTATGTTCCCTGTGGCAGACTGCCGGGGCCCTTACAAGACTGTTTCTCCCCCAGACTGACACAGGGCAGCCCCCCTGGCTTCCAGCGGGACCATGGGTCATAAGCATAGAAGCTCAATCCTGTTAGGGTCCGTGGCCACTGGCAGGGGGTGCATGGACATTTTCAGGGCCCTATTTGGCAGCACATCCGCCACACCAAGAAAGGCTGCCGGAAAAAGCTTGTTAAGCACCTGGAGCACTTCCTTCCCCTATAAAAGGGGCTGCCTCACTCCATTCCAGGAGCCAGAGTTTGGAAGAGGTGGACAAAGTTTGCCTGGAGAAATGGAGGCAGAAGGAATAAGAGAAGAAGTGTGCTGTGTACTGTGTACTGAGGTTCTTATGTACTGTGATGTGGGGAGCAGAGAAATAGTGCTCCCCAGTTGTAAATAAACCTGCGTATCGTGTGCTGAACTTGTGTCTGCCTATCTGGGTGGCTGTGCATGCCCCTGGGCTTCACAAATGGCACCTCAGATGGGACCTCCTGGCTGTCTGCTGACAGCAGACCCAATTTAAATAATTATTGTGGCCAACCTGACACAGCAGCAGTGAGACGCACACACCCGGATGTAGCACAGCAGATCGCAAAGCCACGGAAGCACAGCTCCCTGAAAGCAGCAGGTTCTCAACTGCCCGCCATCGCAAGCATCACCCTGATTGGTGTACCTGGAAAAGAGGCCAGCTGGAGGAGGCGTGTTCCAGATCGTAGGATCCTGGAAGTAGGTCTAGGGCCCAGGGAAGGTTGCCTTGGGAAGGTTGTTTGTCAGTCCCCTCATAGAAGATGAGCCTGTGTATCTGTGTCTATGGCCAAAACACGCCAATCAGTGGAGTGACAACGGAGTAATTTCAGAGGACAACCCAAGCTTGCTGTTCTCCAGAAGGCAACCAGTTGAAGGAGGATCGCCTGGATTCTCCCATCTGCATCAGGACTACTCAAAGGGAGGAGGGGATGATGGAGGGCTGGTCCACCCTCCACAAAGCAGGAAAGGGAATGGGTGGCGTGTGTTGGATCCCCATGGATGATTGGGTGTGATCGGGGCTGACAAATGTTCATTCCAATGGACTTCCTAATGGAGCAGGCACAGGAGGTGTACTCACTTAATGGCTTCTGGCCGGCAGGTAAGCACAAGGGAAGCCCAAGTCCACCGCCAGCCAAAACAGATAACCTCCTTTTGGTTGTATGAGATTTGAAGTTCATCCTCCAACCTGTGCAGTCTCTTTTACAAGCAATTGGCCTGCTGAAGCAGGCATTCAAGAGGATGGAGAGGACGGCCAAGGTGCCACTGAAGGCAGAGCACAAGCTGCTGAGGTGACTTGGCACAATACTCTCCAGAAAATTTCACAAGGCGGTACAGGTGAGTGACGCCTGTATAGTACAAGAGGGGTGCAGAGCGAAAAGGCTCCAGTAGTGATCAGTACAGGATGCCAAGTACCAGCTTTCCCTACAGTAGATGTCGGAGTAATGGCTGATCACACAGCAGTGGTGGACATGGCTAAGGCGCACATAAAGGGTCGAATTGTTGGTGCTGGCACTCATAGTGTTCTGCCCTAGATACCAGCAATCATCACGCACAGGTAGAAAAGAGTGCAGACAGAATGCAGTCTCTCGGTATGCAATAGAGAGACTCAGACTGTCACTGCACCCTGGAGTATAAGGATGACCTGGAAAAAAAAGACCGGGTCTCCAAACACTGCAACTTGTGAGCACACAGGAGGACCGTTCTCTGAGGGGGAGGAGGGATGGCCCGACCTCAAGTAGAAGTATGGCAGGGTGGGTGTTCCCACATTGATTCCATGTCCAAAGTCAGCCACGGGTGGAGGCGCTGTCCCAATAAGGTCTCAATAGACGCCTGGAGATGGAAGCAGCTTAGCGATTCCCCGTCCCCCTTTTGTTTCTGTTTTTTTTTTTATTTGAGCCCATAAACTGTCTCATAATCGCACGTGTGTGACAATATATATAGTCAAATATGTGCGCTTAGGGAACCTGCCTTTTCCTGCCCAAGGACCTTTAAGAACAGCAGCAATGCCATCTTAATGAGTCTCACGTCATTTCAACATTTCTTTTCTCTTTTCCAGTGCATTACACTGCATATTTTACTTGAATATATGGGGTTAGCCTTCATGGTGTCCCAAAGATTTATAATATCATTGAACCATCATTATCCAACCTGCTATATCCTAACTACAGGGTCACAGGGGTCTGTTGGAGCCAGTCCCAGCCAACGCAGGGCGCAAGGCAGGAAACAAATCCCGGGCAGGGTGCCAGCCCACCGCAGGGCGCACACACACACCAAGCACACACCAAGCACACACTAGGGACAATTTAGAATCGCCAATACACCTAACCTGCATGTCTTTGGACTGTGGGAGGAAACCGGAGTGCCCGGAGGAAACACAGACACTGGGAGAACATGCAAACTCCATGCAGGGAGGACCCAGGAAGCAAACCCGGGTCTCCTAACTGCAAGGCAGCAGCGCTCCCCACTGCGCCACCTTGCCGCCCAACCATTATATATATATATATATATAGATATATAGATAAGTTGTATTACATTTTATATTAGGTAGATACTGTAGATAGATAGATAGATAGATAGATAGATAGATAGATAGATAGATAGATAGATAGATAGATAGATAGATTGCTGTTTGTCAGGAAAATGTATATCATGTAAACGTTTTATTTCAAAATTTTAATAACCTAAAAATATTTGCAAAATACTGTCTTAACAGGGCGAAGAAAATGATGTCACATATTAATAATAATCTATCTATTTATCTATCTATCTATCTATCTATCTAATATAAAATGGAATACAACTTAACATAATTTAAATGTACTATATTACTATAAAAACTTGATTTGGCACACAGATATAAGAATAATAACAATATAAAGCAAAATTCCTATAGTTGTGAAATACACCAGGGCATAAGAGCATAACTTGTTGCTAAAACAGGAGGCATAATGGAGCAGCTTTGAATCACAGCTCTGTGAAGTTTGTCTCACTTCTTCCAGCAAACACTTTTTTCTTTTTTACGAAAAAAGCTCTGCTAATTAGAATTTCACAAAACATGGTTTTCGTTCAATGGTTTCCATCTTGTTATGACCTAGGGGGTTGTTATTCAAGCCCTTGAGTATAGATGTTTGTGGTGTAGTGAAAAAATATTAGCTGTCTTTACACAATTTTTTTCTTTTCTATTAAGAATCACCTTGCTTTTCATTTAAATGCATTCAGAGATAAAGTAGGAGACAATAAAGAAAAAAAAGATCACTGACAATCCTGAGTGTTGGTTCCACAGTTTCCTGATCTGTGAATTTGGGAAGAAAGACTTCATACAGAAATTTGAGGTATGAATCAACAGTGATTTCCACAGGTTTTGTGAGCTTAAGTCTGCAAATACAACAGATACTACAAAGACAACTAATGAACAGATGCAGAGTTTATTTCTATGCACCATACCGCCAGGCAGTAACTCTTTATTTGACATAATGGTATGATAGAAATACAGTCAAAATTTTTTTTTTTTATAAATGGTTTACATTATTTGATTTAGAGAGTCATTGCTGTACACTAAAATAAGAATGTTACATATTTCTAGCAAAATTAAGAAGAATAAGAAACTTGCCAAAAAGACTGCAGCATCCAGAGTAAGATATGAAGTTCATACAACTTTTAATTCATTTACAATCCAAAGACACTTAGGGTATTCAAATACAGTGTCGCACTGGATGGACAATAGGTTATTCCAGCACCAGAATAATGCTAAAAGCAGGATCCAGCCCACAAAATCCTTGTATGCTGACATTCACTCATTTTTGGTAAATTTAGAGTTTCCTATCCACCCATCCTGCAAGTCTTTTGTACGTGAAAGAAAACAAGTATGCACAGAGAATACCTTCATTTTCCAAATTCAATCATAAGCTGAAACATGGTGTCATTGGGACAGATCTCTGAATTCATAAAATTATGTCATTTTAAATATGGAACAAAATAAAATTATGTTATGATAAACTGTATAGGAAACTCTCAGAGCATAATACTAAAGTTTTATGGATCTTGATCTGTGCACCAGTTGTAGGTGTACATGCAGCAGCATTGAAAGTTTGCATTTCGTTGTCACATCAAATGAATTGCATGTAAGTATGCACATATTAGGGGCCAGCTGAAACGGTACCACCTTACATACTCTACAATTAATAATAATCCCTCTGAGCATCTGAAATCCTAGAGTTATTTTGTTATATGGCTAGTTTTAGTATTATATGCAAATTAATGAAATGTGCATACATATGCAAAGGTGAGCGGATCAGTCAGGTGCCTCGTTCGTACCTCACAGTGGGCAAAGCACCAGACCTGCACCCATTTAGGAAGGGATAAAAAGGAGCCTGTACGGCAGAGAGAGGGCAGATAGAAAGACAGATAGAAAGAAAGAAAGAAAGAAAGAAAGAAAGAAAGACATACATACATACATACATACATACATACATACATACATACATACATACATACATACATACATGGAGATTAAAGGAAGGGAGAGAAGGGCAGGAATGAGATAGAGGTGGTGCGAGACAGAAACAGAGGGGAAGTGTTTTTTGTTTTTTTTCTGTTAAATTCACATTTCTGTTTTGAGTCTTTATGCCATTATTATGTATTTTGTTTTATTACAGTGTAAAAATTAAGTTTTGTTTTCCCTTATGTTTTGGATTGATTAAGGTAGTCCTGGTATTTATTTATTTATTGTATCGTTGTATTATATTTATTTAAAGACTTTATAATTATTTTGCATCCTTTTGGTTTGCCACTTGTATTTATTCATGGAATTAGCCAGTTTTGCAGATTTGCATAGTGGTTGCTTTGTATTTGTTAGAGGTAAAGTCAGGTGTCGTGGAGTCCTGACATCACAGAACAACTGGTGTGAAGGTCAGCCTCCTAAATCCCTTGATTGTCTTAGTTTTAGGATCTCAAAAGAAAAAAAATACAAAGTATTTCAAGTTTTCAATCCTTTAACTTCATTCCTATTTTGATGATGAGTTTGGATTATATTGTGTGAATTTTTTTTTGTTTAAGTCTCTGTTTTATCTTCTGGTTCTGCCTCCTTTGTGGCATGTCTGTGAGTGGCACAACAGTTTTTTTTTTATTTTTGTTCATTAGTTCAAATTATTGTTGTTTCTGCTTTTGAAAGTTCTCTATTTATTATCTATTGTTAGGCTAATTGTTGAAGAATGTAATTCCTTGATCTATTTCTTTAATTTGCTCTTTGTTCATTAAATTAATTAATTAAACTGTTAAAGCTAATAAATAACAAAGTTTTAGGTGAGCTTTGCAGTTTTAACCTTTCCATTGGGGGTAATTCATAATAACTATAAATATATGGCAAATACTTCAGCAGTATTTTAGTATTAGTTTAGTCTCTTGTAAACAGCAGTATGATACTCTAAAATTCTTCACAGATCTCCACTTTCAATTTTGCCATTTTTGTGAGTAGTACAATAATAGACCAATAGATCTAAAAGTGAATAGTACTATACATTGGCTAAGTTATAAAAGTGTGAGGTTCACAAGTTCTTTTTGCTTTTCTAGTGTTTGATCCATCAGCTTCATGAGTTTAGATGGATACAGCCAAAATCGAAACAGTAGTAGTTTGCCTTGCACCTGAATTTATAATACAAGGGTGTAAAAGTTTGTCTATTTCGTAACTACTACTGGCCTCCCACTTCATAAAATAAATTTAAAAAATAAGTAATAACTTCAACTTACTCATTACGTACATAGCTATGTATGCAAGGAGGCAAACAAAAAATTAATTTAGACCTTAAGAAGTATTTCTTTGTCCTAAAAGAATATTTACTTTTCTCCATACCCTCTACCATCTGGGTATTTCACTTAACTGCAGGTGGAGATGTTTGACGTTGGATTGAGTGTAGTTTAATTTTGCTTTCCAATAGCTGATTGTTGCATTTGTTTCTTCTTTAATATAAAGTCATATTATTTGAAGGTGTGGGTAATGATGTTTGATCTGGGTCTTCAGGAATTTTGTTTTGATACACATGCCCAACAGAAGTGCCCCCATACACTGGAGAATGTCAGCTATCGTTTCACTATCTTTGCTGAATACAAGAACCTTTCATATGGGAAAAAAATAATAATACATAAGTAGTCAGGTATTGTTAAAAAAAAAACCTGGTAACTTTAAATCAACTATTTGTAAATGTGCGATTCTTGCCTAGTGAGGCTTTTCCACCTACAGCTGGTGACCTGTCATCGACAGACACACATCTCGATGAATTGTATTCAAGTTTGCCATCATACAAGCACTTTTGTAGTACTTTTGTAGGCAATAAACCAATTTTAAGGCCAACCAACTTCACCTGCTTGTACTGACTGGGATATCCCAATTTTTGTTACAGTTCTGCAGAATTTTCTTTTCTATATCAGGCCCTTAAATTAAACTTTGCAAGGAATGTGCATGTTTAATTTATTTTTTGGCAGTTTTTTTTTTCTTTCTGTCTATTATTCCATTTTTATTTATTGTTGTTGTCATTTTTTAAAATCACTCTTTCATTAGCACCTTAGTTTTGTGATGCAATGTGTTGCCAGGTAATATAACTGAAGTAAGTTCAGGCCTGGACATCAGCTCAGTTTTACTATAAAAATGCCCAGAGTCCTAACTTTGACTAACAAATAGAAGACCTTCATGAGAGATGTAGCACTCCTGCAAAGAAAAACACTCAGAGAACAGAACTCTGATTTCGAATTTCACTCTTTGAACATAAGAATTTGGGTTTGATTTAGTTCAAGTAATGAGTGTGAAGATAAAAACGAATAACATGTATAGCATCCTGCTAGCATCCCTAGCTATTTTCCTGCTTTATCTCTTTTGAATTTTATTTTTAAATCTCTGCCTACAAATAAAAAAAAATATTGTTCATTGGGACAGCAGCCAGTCCAACTGAGCACACGAAAGTTAACTTCTGGTTGCCACCTGCAGACAGACTGTTCACTAGGTCAAGCCAAACAGAATGATGAATAGTCATTGCAGTGTTATGTTTCCAATTTCCCCTCGTTAAAGCTACTAGATATATTTGATCATAAAAATTTAGTGTGACCAGTATTACATATATATTGACAGTAACGCATACATTTTGGGTCATTCCACATTTGTATTACAGGTAGAATTACAGAGCCAGGTTTAAAATTTATTGAACAATTCGGGCAACTATACTTTGGTCGTAGCAAACAATAGCACGTTCTAAATTGGTGGGGGGATGGAATAGCCGGCTGCTCCTAGCTTCTCTTTATCAGCACATTTAAAAGACAAAGGGCGCTGGCAGAGAGGTGTGAAGGGATTTAAGAAGCGATTTAAGGTGGGACGGAATTACGAGTTTTTTCGTAGGCTCTGGTAATTCTAGTGTTAAATAATGTTCAGAAATATGTATTTATTAACAAGCTGTTTATAAAGCTTGGACTGTTATGCTTTTCATATTTTAAATGAATTATTCAGGTTGAGAATCTACATCTTTATTTAGATAATGCTAGTTTTTGAACTTTTTGAATTCAGGTTAACTATTTGTAACAATTCTCTGTATGATGTGCATATATGGTACTTGTAAAATATCCAAATGTTTGTATATTTTTATGAAAGTACAGCAGTTTATTCATTTTTAAAACAGCTTTGAACTATAACTCAGTTTAATAAGTTCTGGGTGCCCCTCAAGCTGAAACTTTTTGCTCATTTATGCCCTAAAATAATTCTCATGATGATTGGTGAGATTGCGCATCCAGATCCCGTGTATGATACGAGGGTTTAGTTGAGAGCAGTCTTGTATGCCATATGAAAATGATTCTTGGCTCTTGTAGAATTGTGGGTTATGTTCATTGGTTATGGTCTAAAGAATTGCTCTTGGGTCTTTGGATCTCAACGCTTATGCACTACTGAGCAGGGTTTCCCTGGTGACATCTTTTGAAGTCCATTGAAAGCACACATAGCCTGTGTCTTTCCTGGGAGCTGTATTATTGCACATGAGTGAGTTTATACTTAATTTCTGGAGATATTCTGCCCTTTCATCTCCTGCCACTCTGTGTTCAAATGCTGACCATGTCATATGCTGAAGGCATCTTCAGACACTTCATTAACACAACACTACTGTGCTGCATGTGTCCCTGCAACATACAAGCTGCAATGTGAATATCACAAGCACAATTTTGTTTGAAAGCAAAAAACAAATTCAGTGATACTGTTGTGGAAGAACTAATTGACTTAGCCAGTTTTGAGAAATATTTAGGTATAAAAATAATGAAAAACGGTCTACAGTTTTTGTGTTAGTATAAAGAAACAAAATGACACCTGAAAGAAATAAAAAAAAAAATCTGAATATAACTAAACTCTGCCTCCTTTTCTCTAGATTGTTAAAGAGTATGAGGGGGGACCTTGATCGACAAAGAGACAGATGAGAGGTTTATTAAAGGGGAGCAGTGTAGCAACAAAAGCACTGAGAAAAAGAAAGTTGATTAAGTTAGTGTTTCGATTTTGACCTGCTTTAGATCTTCTTCACCTTATATTTTGATATCTTTGGTTGGTTGGACCTGATTTTGCACAACTTACTCTAAGACTGTTTAGCTGACATGTTACATAACCTCTTTCACTCAATTACTATTTAATGATCTATCACCCAAAGGCAAAAAAGTCATTTTATTTTTACAGCATGGCAGATCATGAAGTATATTGCATTGTCACTCCTAATTAAATTAAAATTTAACTGGAGCTAAGTGTGAAATTCAAAATTCTTGTCACCGACAAGGATGTCTGACCATGGAGGATGATGGAATGAGACTATCTTTAATTCAGATAATGATTTTCAAAAGTTTTTATAATAAAATGCACTACAGAAAACCAAGTAACAGAAAATAGCACTTTTCAAATGACATGAAAAAGACATTATATTTTATTTATTAGTAAAATGTTTTTTTTCAGTTTTGAAGCAGTTAAATATGATTTTGGTGTTGTTTTTTGATGATACAAACTTATTTTAAAATGTTATCATTGAAGTCCTCTAATAATCATTAGTATACTAAGTGTTTCAAATTAACTGTTCCTATGCATTTGTAAGAACTGAAATATCTGAATCCACAACAATCATTTTCATTAAAAACTTTTTATGGCTCCTTAAAAGTAAATTAGAGATGAACAGACTTTTTAATTTTGTCTTCTTTTGAACTTACTTAACTTGTTAGACTCCTCTGTCTCTCTGTCAATGAACATATGGAGGCTTTGCATTCTTTGGGTATGGCAAGCTATTCCCTGATGGCATCCCGTTAAAAATTTCTCTCCACTTTTTAGAATTAATAACCTAAACTGGTTCACCAAATTTAAAATGTTGCTATTTTCACCACAAAATTAATATCTTAATTAATCTCTCAGTAATCAAATATCCTGTCCAATTTCACTGCTAAACTCCACCACCAAACTACAAATGAAGTGACTTGCTCAGCACCTTCAGTAAGTCATCCACAAATGAATCCATCCAAATCAGAACAGTGCAATGCCTGTCAAACTGCAGATGGAATCTCTTTCCCCTTTATATTACTCATACAGCTCTAGTTTACCTTTTCTCATTAGATGTGAAGCAGGAGTTTGATCAAATGGATTAGCTGTTTTTCTGGAGGGTTTTAAGTTCAGTGAGGGTGCGGTGCAGAGCGTTACAGTATGGTGTAAATCCTTTATTCCTCCACATCAGCAGTTATAGTGTAATTGCTCATTTGCATATCTCCTAATTGTTTCATATTAAATGGTGGCAGACAGTGATGCTCCCCACCCTACTTTTTTTTATCTCTTTCCCTCTTTCTACAGATGTTACTCTCCATAAGTTTTACCTATTTATTATTATTATTATTATTACTATACAAAATCCCCTTCAAAAACTTCATTGTGGTGTAGCGGGTTCACAGCTCAAGTCAAAAAGGCCACTTTTTAAATAAATAGTTGCCAGACTCAGGGCTTAGTGAGGGGGCTGGTAGTGTGGCCGGAGCAGGTTCCCGGGTGAATTTGTGATTTGGACGGTCCTCGCTTAAGTACATAGGTGAGGAGTCGTCCGCATCCGTAATTGATGCCGGGAGCTGCTAATTGCCACACCTGATCCACGTCCCCGTGATAAATAATAGAAGTGTGAGGCGGCTAGGGGAGAGAAGAACAGAAAAAGAACAGAGAGTGAACAGAGGTTACAAGAGAAGAAGAAGAAGAAGAAGGCAGGAAGCAGGGAGGAAAATGCCAGTGTGTGATTGAGTGAATGCTCGCTCACTGTATAGAGCGGTTGGCAACTGGACAGTGAGCCCTCATGGGGTGTTTGACCGGCACCTGGGGGCAGTCAGTAGTGGTCGCTCCCGATTAGCATTAGTGAGGAGCAGGAGTGACCGGAAGGAGGATAGCTCACCACATAAGGCCAAGAAGGTAGCGGGAGTCGGGTCTTGGGAAGTGAAAGCCCCAGTGTGAGTGCCCTGGTCGCTGGGGAGCTCAAGTCACGATCTGATGATACCCAACGGAGCCAGGGGTCGGAAAGGCAAACAGACCAGTAGAAGAAGGCAGCAGAGAGAAGGTCAGCTGCAGGTAGGGTGACTCCTCTGGTGCATAGCCTGGACAGGAGAAGCTGGGGAGTCACCAATAGAAAGGCACCAGGATCTGTTTTTAAAGGACTGCTTCCAGCCATTGTTTTAACCTTGTTGCTTTTTAGTGGATTTTTTCTAGTGTGTTTTTAACCTCCACAATTCACCGTTTTTTATGGATAATTTATTTATTGACTTTGATGCACTGAACTTTAATTGGGACACTGTTTTGGTTTGTTGATCTTAAATAAAAGCATTTTTGCACTTTTTGCACCATCCCCTTCCTTCATTGTTGTGCCTCACTGTCCAGCTCATCGGTGTCATTACTGACGGTGTCAAGTTCGAGGGCTCCCAGAAGCTGGATGGGAGCATGGAGCAGAACCAGCATTGTCTCATTCACTATATGTCAATAGCGTACCACAGTTATCTGGGTGATGCTATTTTAGATCACCCCCAAATCCTTAAACTGTTCAGAACCTATAACTCAATAAATGGCTATAAAATGATTTGGTTCAGGTTTGTCCTTCAAACAATAAAGAATCATCAGTGTTTTCTTCCTCTATTCATTACACATTATTCAAATATTTTAGCATTTATGTTTCTTCATTGAAGCAAGAACTTGCTGTATTTAATTACATCATATTTAGAAGGTCAGACAAGTTGTGTATTCACTTAATCCTGAATTATACTACTGAGCTTTCACCCTAGAAATGAACTAGACTTGCTTTAATCTACCCACTGTCCTCATTATTACAGATTGGTCTTTCGTACTTCCCTACTGGTTTTCCTTCAGCTCCTTGAAATTGAAGTAGCAACTCCACAGCTGTGGTCCTCATATTTCTTATTTTCATGGAATGTGACATTGGGTTAAGATACACTTCAGCTCCTGTCTAGGATGGCACTCCCATATCTCAATATTTAACAATGAGGCTCTTTGAATCAGTTATCATTCCACCTTCTTTCTGTTCTGAACTTGTCAGGGTTTCAGAATGCTTACAAATAGTTTTGATTACTCAGGGCTTTGAGTTTTCTTGTCACTGAAGTTCATGTCAGTCCTTAAGCCAAGTGGAATCCCACTGTCACCTTCTCTTTTCCTCCCACCCTCGGTTTGATTTATGTTGTTCACTGTCCCTTCACAATGTAGTTAGCCTTTCATCTCCCTGCTCTGTTTACATTACACTTAGGTAATCATATCCTTCTTTATCCTAGAACACAATTTATAAAAACAGCTCTCCTCCAGAACCCAATTCACCCTCATATGAGATCTTAAACATTGAAAGCACTACACCGTGGGACTAGCACAGACATCTATTTTCTTATTTTTTTCTTTTCAAAATACTAATATTTATTTGATTCACTTAAACACATTATGAAAGTCATTAATTAATATGACATTCAGACATAAGGTACAGGAAGACAAAACTACAAAATTTAAAAAGTCTGTTCAATCAAAACTACAAGCAATTCCATATATCACTGAAACAAATAAAATATGTAATTATTAAGCCCACTAAAAGCTTCACTCTGACTGTTAAACAGCCTGTTATTAATTAAAACAATAGGAGTTTAGAAGAGACACAAGCAGGAGCTCAGCAAAGTCAATTTAAAATAACATTAATAATCTTGCCAAATTCTAAAGAGTCTCTGCACAGTTCCACATAAACAAAATTCCATTTTTTTTCTAGTTTTAGATAATATAAAATATTTTCCTAATAAATTATGGAAAGTGCATTAGGATTTTTCTAAATAAATAGATTTGACAATGTAGTATGGAAAGTAACAGTTAGTTTATTAGCAGATAATCTAAATTCATCTGGAATAACTCCATAAATTTATGAATGAGGATGTTCGTTCTGATACATATGATCAAGCGAGGCAGGAGCTACCTGGCATCGTTCACAATTATGATCCATTCCCTGACAAATTTCAGATAGCTTTAATTTGGAAATATGTGAGTGGTGGAAGTTTTTCAAAGTGTTTTCCACAATCTGAAGAAGAATGAATGTTGCAAATAGTTAACTTTCGGTCCTTGCTTAAGATATTGATTGAGATGTTTTTCCCAGCATTGCTGATGGTGGTCCAGGCTGCCATTTTCATTTTCTAAATTAACAATTTAGAACTTGATTTTATAGTTCACATAAAGAAAGTTTGAAATTTCAATAAAGGTTTGATGATTCCTTCTAAAGTAGATAAAGGAAAAAAATTACAATGGTGCTACAAAGTTTATGAATCCTTTAGAATTTTCTCTAATTCTGCAAAATATGACCTAAATGGTCATTTTTTTTAATTTAAGTCCATCCATCCATCCATTATCCAACCCACCATATCCTAACTACAGGGTCACAGGGGGTCTGCTGGAGCCAATCCCAGCCAACACAGGGCGCAAGACAGGAAACAAACCCCAGGCAGGGCGCCACAGTGTAAGTCCTAAAAAGAATTAATTTAAACAAGTGACACAGACCTTATATGTGTTTATTTATTTATTGAGGAAAAGAGTCCAATCTTACATTTTTGTTTGTGAACAAGTATGTGAATCTTTCCATCTAGTAACTTGTGTGACCCATTGTGCAGCAATAACATCACCTAAATATTTCCAGTAACTGTTGATCATCCCTACACATTGGCTTAGAGGAATTTTAGCTTATTCTTCCTTGTAGAACTGCTTCATCTCAGAGATATTTGTGTGCTTCCTTGCATGAAATGTTTGCTTTAGGTCCTTATACAGCATTTCTATAGGATTAAGGTCAGGACTTTGAATCACCCATCCCATAACATGAAATTTCTTCTGGTTTAACTATTCTTTGGTGGAATCACTTGTATGTTTAAGGTCATCTGGAATATTGGGTCCACATCTTAACAAATAGTTGTCAAATGAGTAAGAGGAGGGCTGAGCACACCCCAAGAAGACGCGGCCATTCCTACGAAACACCTCTTCAACAGTGATACATTGGGAAACAAGTAGCAGGTGTTTTTTTCACCTCCTCTTTGCTCGAGAAGCTGTTGGTGTGCTGCTGCTGCGTGCCATGTAATCTGCATTTCATGTGGAGCTTCAAACGTTTAAAAACCTGTACAGCACCTGAATATTCAAACTCTTTTCGCTGTTCTGTAATTTCCCCAAGTAATATTTTCAGTTTGTTCTTTACTTTCATTTTTTGAGACTTTTGAATTTTCCTACTTCCATTATCTTTAACGTATGTGTCACAGGACTTGCTTCCAAAGATTGCAAGTATGACATGACTTGTCCGTCTCATGGGAAGTGAAAGTGTCTCTGTCTCTCTTCAAAAGATCACATCTTGTTTTTGGGAAAAAGTCTCGTCTCAAGTTTTTTTTATAAGAGAGAGATAAATTAACCTACCCATTCACTTTGGATTTTGTTGGATTATTTATTAATTATGGATGGAGCACTGCACTTTCGGGGCATTGTTTCTTTTGATTATTTATAATAAAAGCACTTATCACTTTAGCACCAACCCCTTGCCTGGATGTATGTGTCTTCATTTGCCAGACTCATCTCAGATATGATGTCAATGGTGGCAGGTTTGAGAAACTCCTATAGGCAACAGGAGCATGGAGCTATCCTGCACTATCACAGGTCATTGTCATGTTGCATTCAGCTTCAGTTGATGGATGAACATTCTCCTGTACGATTTGTTGGTATACTTCAGAATTCACATTTCCACCAAAGATGGCAAGCTTCCTGACCCAGAGACAGCAAAGCAGTACCAAACCATGATATTGCCATCCACTCCATGTTTCACAGATGAACTATGGTTCTTATGCTGGAAGCAATGTTTGCTTTTCATGTAATGCTGCTCAATCAAGCCAAAAAAAATTAAAGGAACACTTTTTAATTAGTGTGTAGCATCAAGTCAATGAAACGTTTGGGATATTGATCTGGTCAGTTAAGTAGCAGAGGGGGTTGTTAATCAGTTTCAGCTGTTTTGGTGTTAATGAAATTAACAGGTGCAGTAGAAGGGCAACAATGAGATGACACCAAAAAGAGGAATGGTTTAACAGTTGGAGGCCACTCCTCACCTCCAGGGCATGGAGGAGATTCCAGGGCACAGAAAATTACTCTAGGAGAGCTGGACAGGGCCGTAGGAGGTCCTTAACCTGTCTGCTCCTTTGGACAAGGAGGAGCAGGATGAGTACTGCCAGAGCCCTACAAAATGACTTCCAGCAGGCCACTGGTGTGATTGTCTCTGACCAAACAATCAGAAACAGACTTCATGAGGGTGGCCTGTGGGCCCTATGCTCACTGCCTAATACCGTGGAGCTCGATTGGCATAGAATACCAGAATTGGCAGGTCCACCACTGGCGTCTTGTGCTTTTCACAGATGAGAGCAGGTTCACCCTGCATGAGGTGAATTGGTCTGGAGATGACGTGGAGAACGCTATGCTGCCTGTAACATCGTTCAGCATGACCGGTTTGGTGGTGGGTCAGTAATGGTCTCTGGTGGAATATCCATGGAGAGATGCACAGACTTCTACAGGCTAGACAACGACATCTTGACTACCATTAGGTATCGTGATGAAATCCTCTGACCCATTGTCAGACCCTATGCTTGTGCAGTGGGTCCTGGGTTCCTCCTGGAGCGCAACAATGCTCGGCCTCTTGTGGAGAGAGTATTCAGGTAGTTCCTGGAGGATGAAGGAATTGATACCATTGACTGGTCCCCACACTTGCCTAGACTAAATTCAATAGAAAACCTCTGGGA
This sequence comes from Polypterus senegalus, assembly GCF_016835505.1. NCBI lineage: Eukaryota > Metazoa > Chordata > Cladistia > Polypteriformes > Polypteridae > Polypterus > Polypterus senegalus. The sequence goes on from NC_053160.1 coordinate 138,089,693, forward strand.
CATTATGTTTCGGTCCATCCGACAACACCAGGTTGAACCTCAGAATGTCCAGGAGCTCAGTGATGGCCTGGTCCACATCTGGGAGGAGATTCCCCAGCACACCATCCGTTGTCTCATTAGGAGCATGCCCTAATGTTGTCAGGCAATCATACAAGCACATGGGGGCCATATAAACTACTGAATACGATTTTGAGTTGCTGCGATGAAATTTCGGACTAGCCTGCTGCATCATTTTTTTCACTTTGATTTTCAAGGTTTTCTTTGAATTCAGCCCTCTGTAGGTTGATAATTTTCATTTCCATCAAATGATGTGGCATCCATTCATTCCTAATACATTACCCAGTCCAAATCAGTACAGATATCCAACATGATTTTTTTTCCTATTGAGATCTGGTGTGTTTTTAAAGAGTTCCTAGTACTAGGGTGTTGTATCGTGTTAGCCATTATGAATGTAGAGAAAAGCCAAGAAAACTGACAATTTTTTGAGCAGTATATGCATATACACACATATTGTATATTGTGTATATTGTGAGGGACATGTAGTCTCATAGCGCAGCCCTGGTGGGGTTCATGGGTGCCGCTATGGAGTGCTGCAGGGAGTTACACTCCATAATATATTTGACTTCCATATGATCTGGGAGTGCTTGCAGTGGATGAAGCCCTGGCACCAGAAGTACTTCCGGGTCGTCCATAAAAGGGACTGCACTGCCTTGTCCAGGTGAGTTGGAGCTGGAAGGGCAGACAAGCAACCCTCACCTTATAGGAGTAGGAAGTGAGAGAGAAAAAGAAAGAAAAAGAAATTTAATATAGTTATTATACAACGGGTATTTGTGTAATAAAAACCCTTTGTTTTGAGCCAAGGACTGTTTTGTGTTTATTTTAAAAGATTCCATATTATAGGTTATTTTCCACCCTTTACACCAGGACTCGCAGGAAATTTTTCAATTTCCATTCATTTTCAAACCTGCTTATTTCTATCTAGTGTCATGGGGGCTGGAGTATTGAATGCAATGTAGGAGATAACAGTAGACTTGGGTACCAGTGCACCACAATATATGATCTACAGTACTAGCAATAACATTTAAAAGTCTGAAAAGCAAGATTTTTGTAATTAAATGAAAACAATCTTTAAGATAGAGAATTTAAATATTTGGTCATTATTTCTTTATGCATTTCTTTTAATCACAACTACCGCTTTCGTAAATCCATTTTTAGATTGCTGCTGCTGGTGAGGAGTGTTCATTTTTTTTATAACAATTGTACAGTAAGAAGTAATACCTCATTTTTAAATATGGCCATGAAAGTGTAACCACTGGAACTGGAAACCCATATTATCAGTGAATCATTAAATGATAAAAGGCTTTAAAGACTTCATCAGGGTAAGTCCTACTTCTGAGCTGCTGAATCCAGCTAAATGAACCAGATCAATCATAAGGAAAAGTCCTTGACAATGATGTAATGTGCACATTATGGTTTTTGGAAGCAGATGCCCCCTCCCTCAGCCCCCGATCGCTCTTCTTGACTTCATATGCTCCTCAGACCTGACGTGCTCATTCTGCTGGCAGAGAAGCAGATGGCAAGCAGTCTGACTTTGCATCTGGTTTTGGACAAGGGAGCATTTTTCTCAAGCAGGTTGGGGAGAATTGATTGTTTCATCTGAACAGGTAGTCGACATAGTAGCCATGACTCTGTGCTGCTTTGGATGGCAATTTGCACACAGTTCCTGTAACTCAGTGGATTTATTGTGGAAACTATTAAAATAACACACAGTTTGCCAAGATAAGAAAAGATCATAGTTTCACCGCTTTGCCACATACTTAAAAAGTCTACTATGAGAAAGGGCCTTTTAATGTTACAAGGCCGAGAACATGCAAAGAATTTATGTAGGCTGAAGTGTAAATTAATTCCCTGAGTACTTTTCACCTTTTTGCTGAAGAAACTTTTTTTTTTTTAATGAGCATGCACCTGTTTCACAAAGCTGAATTTTGGCAGAGTTGGGCATTATAGGATGAAGTACTGTATTTAGAAGAGAAGAGAAGTAAAAAAAAAATACATATATATATTATATACACATATATAGAGAGTTATATATATATATATTTACTCTATATATATAAAATCCTAAGCCTAAAAGTGCAATGATTTTGTGCAACGATTTTATGCGACTTTTTTGTTATGCTTTAAATCAGGCTTATTTTAAAACCTACATATATATGTTTGGTATCATTCTTTTCAGAATCGAACTTTAATGTGATGTTGTTAGATGTTGTACAGGCTTTTAAATGTTTGAAGCACCGCGTGACATGCAGATCACGCAGCAGCAGTAGCAATCCAGCAAAGTGAAGGTATTAGGAGTTATTCCTAACTGGAAGGTCAGGCAGATCTTGGTTGGTGACTTCATTTGAAAAGCAAAAACCACTTGTAGACCTGTGTTTAACTTAAAGCTTCCTATTTAAAAGCATTTTCAAGCATCACTACAGTTTCAGCTGCTGTTTTCCCTAAGAGAAAACAAAATTTAAAACAGACTCGCTGTTCTTTATGATCACCCATCGCAAAAATCACAGAACACGTTTAATAAGCACCAAGAAAAAAATGACACCGTCACAGAATGCCGTACGAACAATACAGAGCAAAGCCATTTGGCAGACTGCCACAGAATACTGTAAGTATGCACCATTTAGCGGCGAAATTCGCAACTAAGTGTAGATTGCGTGCCAGGTACAGATTCAGGTTATTTCTGGGTACCCCCAATGTGTGTGTGTATATATATATATATATATATATATATATATATAGAGAGAGAGAGAGAGAGAGAGAGAGAGAGAGAGAGAGGAAGAATAAAAACTGCAACACTACAATAGCATCAATTAATCTCTATACATTATTTATGTAATTATATATATGTATTTATTTTCAGGATTATGCCTTAATTAAACCTTACATAGTCTACAATTATTCTTGTTTCAACATACAAAATTCATTTTTGCATAAATCAGAAATTTATAGACAAAAGTTATTGAAAATTGTTTATTGCTCTATGCTAGAAACTTTGAAAAGTCTATAAACTAAATTACATAAATAATGTATAGAGATTAATTGATGCTATTGTAGTGTTTCAGTTTTTATTTTTCCTCTTTTCTTCCACTTATTTGTGCCCATGTATTTAATGTGATAACATTTCTACAGTCGATCTCAGTGTTTGGTAAGGCTATAAAAATTTTATAAAGACAGTGGTTGTTTGAAATGATGTGTTTGCTGTTTGAGTTAGTATATGGACATCTACTCAGTAAAATATCATTTACTGTATCTGTCCTTTGTTTGCTGTATTATAAGACATTGCTTATATGTTCAATCTTAATTTCTGCCATTTTTGGTTGCAGTGTTTCTTGTTTTTCACATTGTATAATCTCTCCTTTTTTATATGTCAAATTGAGAAACCAAAAATGTGTGCAATGTCCACTCTAAAGACTGACTTAAAATGAATCTCTCATTCCACCACATAATCATCCTCTCCCCTCTCCCTCACAAAACAAGCCCAGTGATACTCTCTACATTAACTCCTGTCAACAACAACATGCAAGGAAAGCAAATGCCTGTTTTCTTTGAGCAAACACATTTGAAAGAACTGATTTTCATCCAGGTTCCTACTGTATATATTTCTGAAAGACTGCTTTTTAAATAAAACCAAAACTGTTAGGAAAAAGGATTTTATGACTATTTTATGATTATTGGCAGCATTACCATAGTAGCACAGACATAACATTTTCATTGACAACAATTTTTTTGTATACAAAACTGCTCTACTTCCCATGGCAATAAATTGCATTAAGTGCATTTAAATTAGTTAAAATTACTCAATCAATTACACAAGTGTAAAGTATAATAAATAAATCATTAGCTGATAACAGATGACTAAAAGGTAATAATAATAAAACAGCTGTATAGAATGCCTCAACATTTAAAAAAAATGCAGATATAGCAACATAAACAATATATTCGTGAAAGAGAAATGCTTAGTCATAATTGATTATTCTCAGATGTGACATTCAGGCTTGCAAACCACAAACTTCAACAGAAGAAATTCATATCACTTTCAGGTTTTGCAAATGTATTTTTTATTCAGCCAATATGAGGAGCCATTTGGGTAAATACTGTACATGTAAGTAGAAGTGTACATCCAATGGCATCATAGACTTTTATAATTTTTGAATGGTCTACAGTGTGAAAAAGGCACTATATAGTGCCCGACTCAGCATAAATTCACACTGAGGCACGTGGGCAAATAACAAGGCTTTTTTTATTTTTCTTCACCTGTGGGGCACGTCTTCCCAGTGAACCCCACAGGCAATACACAGTCCCAAGCACTTACACATAGCCCCTTGGCGGCCACCCCAGATCCCCAAGGAACCCTGCGGGAGACTGATGCACCATCATCCACAAGGGAGGCTGCCACCAAGCGTCCCGGGGAGGTACTGAGGAGCCCATGGCTGCTCCCCCGGAACATAAGGAGAAGGGGTGTCCCAGCCAGGCATGGGACCCGGTTGTCCGCCACAAGTTAGACACTTTTTAAAATTACCGTTGCAACTAGAGTTTAGTCACACCAATTCCATCATTGTACCTCAGTACCAAATATATACAATTTGAGGTTACAGTTTGTCACCCATATTTTCACTGATTCAAAATATTAAGCCTTTCAGATTAAAAAGTCTTCTACTTCTTCTTTTGGCTGCACCCGTTAGGGGTTGCCACAGCGGATCATTTTCTTCCAACTGTTTCTGTCCTCTGCATCTTGTTCTGTTACATCCATCACCTGCATGTCCTCTCTCACCACATCCATAAACCTTCTCTTAGGCCTTCCTCTTTTCCTTTTCCCTGGCAGCTCTATCCTTAGCATCCTTCTCCCAGTATACTCAGCATCTCTCCTCTGCACATGTCCAAACCAACACAATCTCGCCTCTCTGACTTTGTCTCCCAACCATCCAACTTGATCTGACCCTCTAATGTACTCATTTCTAATCCTACCCATCCTCGTCACACCCAGTGAAAATCTTAGCATCTTTAACTCTGCCACATCCAGCTCTGTCTCCTGCTTTCTGGCCTGTGCCACCGTCTCCAACCCATATAACATAGCTGGTCTCACTACCATCCTGTAGACCCTCCCTTTCACTCTTTCTGATATCCGTCTGTCACAAATCACTCCTGACACTCTCCTCCACCCATTCCGCCCTACCTGCACTCTCTTCTTCACCTCTCTCCCACAGTCCCCATTACTCTGTACTGTTGATTCCAAGTATTTCAACTCATCCACTTTCACCAACTCCTTACATCCTCACCATTCCACTGACTTCCCTCTCATTTACACACATGTATTCTGTCTTGTTCCTATTAACCTTCGTTCCTCTCCTCTCTAGAGCGTATCTCCACCTCTCCAGGGTCTCCTCTACCTGCTCCATACTATCGCTACAGATCACAATGTCATCAGCAAACATCATAGACCGTGGGGACTCCTGTCTAATCTCTTCTTAACCTAACTTCCACTACTCTTTCCCATAACTTCAAACTGTGGCTCATCAATTTTATCCCCCTGTAGTTACTACAGTCCTGTGCATCCCCCTTATTCTTAAAAATCGGCAACAGTACACTTCTTCCCCACTCCTCAGGCATCCTCTCACTGTCCAATGTTTCATTAAACAATCTGGTTAAAAACTCCACAGCCATCTCTCCTAAACACCTCCATGCTTCCACAGGTATGTCATCTGGATCAACAGCCTTTACATTTTTCATCTTCTTCATAGCTGTCCTTACTTCCTCCTTGCTAACCCGTTGCACTTCCTGATTTACTGTCTCCACCATCATCCAACCTCTTCTCTCTCTCGTTCTCTTCATTCATCAACCTCTCAAAGTACTCTTTCCATCTGCTCAACACACTCTCTTCGCTTGTGAGTATGTTTCCATCTTTATCCTTTATCACCCTAACCTGCTGCACATGTCTCCCAGCTCGGTCCCTCTGTCTAGCCAATCGGTACAGGTCCTTTTCTTCCTCCTTAGTGTCCAACTTCTCATACAACTCATCATATGCCTTTTCTTTAGCCTTCACCACGTCTCTCTTCACCTTGCACCTTATCTCCTTGTACTCTTGTATACTTTCTGCATCTAAAATCGTAAAGCATGTTGATAAACAGTGTGCCCATACCATGCCCTTAACGGAATACTCCACACTTAATTGATATTTTTTTTATATGTTGCTTTTAAATTGAACAGGACCAAACGGTGAGCAACTCTGAACAAAGACAAACAATGTAAGAAATGTCCATAGAAAAAAAAAATTCTTACATAACTTGTGTCCCATAATCCACCCTTATCCATTCTTATGCTTAAAATGTGCAAAGTGAGGCTCTTCATAGGAAAAGACAAGCTTTGCATTCAGAGCTCAACCTCTTAACAACCAAAGAAACTGAACAATTCATTTTTAAATCAAGACATAATTACTATGAACATGGAGAGAAAGCTTATAAGATCTTAGCTTAACAAATCCGCAAGAAGTTAGCAATGCAATCCCAGTAATCACCAACACGAACAGAGATTAAATCATTGACCATAAAAATATATTGCATACATTCAGAGACTACTATAAATCCTTATATTCTACCGAGTTTAAAGAAGACAACACACAATCTAATGAATTTCTGGATACATTACAGATACCACAAATAGACACTTTTAGTGCTGAGGAGCTGGATAAACCTCTGGCGCTATCAGAATTACTAGATGCTATAAAGTCACTTCAAGGCGGGAAAGCAACAGGCCCTGATGGCTACCCTGTATAATTTTATAAGAAATTCTCCACTCAGCTAGCTCCCCTCTTATTAGCAAAATTTACAGAAGCTAGAGACAATCAAATTCTACCTCAGACTTTTTGTCAAGCATTAATCACCATCTTTCCTAAACAAAATAAGGACTTGTTACAATGTGCATCATACAGACCAATGTCACTTCTGAATAATGATATTAAGATACTCTCAAAAATCATAGCTAGAAGGATGGAGAAAGTGCTGCCTTCAGTAATATCACAAGATCAAACTGGATTTATTAAAGGCCGACACTTATCTTCCAATCTTCCTGTTTAATGTAATATATCCACCACCAAAGTCAAACATCCCAGAGATATTATTATAATTGGGTGCAGAAAAAGCATTTGACATGATTGAATGGAAATACCTTTTTACTACATTGGAGAAATTTGGGTTTGGCCCGAACATTTGTGCATGGGTCAAACTACTGTATACCAATCCAGAAGATTTAGTTTGTATTAACATTTGTTCAGACTACTTTAAACTAGAAGGTGGTACCAGACAAGGATTCCCCTTGTCACCACTGCTGTTTGCAATCACCATCGAACCACTGGCAGTTCACTGTCGAAATGCTTATCAGATAAAGGGGATTATCAGAGAAGGACGGGAACAGAAAATTTCTCTAGATGCAGACGACATGGTACTGTATATATCAGACCCACAAAATACTGTGCCTGCAGTCTTAACAGCACTTAAAGAATTTCAAAAGATCTCTGGTCTCAGAATTAATCTGAATAAAAGTGTACTCTTTCCAGTGAATTCTCGAGCATATAATATTAGATTGGACACCCTACCTTTTATCATTGCAGATCAGTTTAAATACCTAGGGGTAAATATCACAAGTAAACATAAAGTTCTTTATCAACAAAATTTTGCCATCTGTATGGAAAAAATTAAGCAAGACTTGCATCGATGGTCAACCCTTCATCTCACTCTAGCTGGAAGAATTAACGTTGTTAAGATGAATATCCTTCCTAAGCTTCTTTTTTTATTTCAAAACATTCCAATATACATCAATAAATATTTTTTTAAGCAATTAGATTCAACCATAACCTCATTTATTTGGAACTCAAAACATCCACGTATCCAAAGAGTACAAAGACCTAAAGCAGAAGGTGGCATGGCTCCACCTAACTTTCAGTTTTATTACTGGGCAGTAAACATACAAGCTATAAAAACCTAGACACAAATAGATGAACATACACAGGCTTGGTCTGCAATAGAAGTAAAATCCTGCAGTACTTCCTAAAATTCACTGCTTTGTGCCCCAATAAATGCAAGTTATTACCAATATACTAATAACCCAATTGTGCCTCACTCACTCAGAACATGGAACCAATGTAGAAAGCATTTTAGGATGGAGAATCTTTTATTTGTGGCACCTCTGCAAATGAACCACCTCTTTCAACCCTCGCAAACATATGCAGTTTTTAATATCTGGAAAAGATTTGGGATTAAATTGCTTAGAGATCTTTATATAGACAACATCTTTGCATCCTATGAACAGTTACATTCCAAATTTATTTACATTTCTTTCACTGTCTTCAAATTAGGAACTTTGTTAAACAGAACCTGTCCGATTTTCCTCAATTCGCACCCTCCTCCATGCTGAAAAAAATATTGCTCAATTTCACTTAGACACCATTTCTGCAATATATAAAATTATTTTACAGCCCCTCCCTTTCAAAGATCCAAGAGGACAATGATAAAAAGTTCTCTTAATCAATATATCAGACAAGGAGTGGAAGGTAGTAATGCAGAGAAATCACTTGAGCTCCATATGCGCAAAGCATACAATTATTCAACTCAAAATTATATATCAAGCACATCTGTCTCGCTTAAAACTGTCCAAAATGTTTCCAGGGCAGGATCCAACCTGCAAACACTGCAATCAAGTCCCAGCCTCACTGGGTCACATGTTTTGGGCCTGCACCAAATGAACATCATTTTGACATTTCAGACAACCTCGGTGTCACAATCCCTCCTAACCCATTAACAGCTGTGTTTGGTGTTCTTCCAGATGGGTTTAAAGTGGAGAAGGACAAACAAACTGTGATTGAATTCACTATACTTTTGGCACGCAGACTTATTTTGTTAAATTGGAAGAATCCTAACTCTCCTCTTTGAAGTCAGTGGGAAACCGATGCTTTATACTATTTGAAATAGGAAAAAAAACAAATTCTCAGTTAGAGGATCTGTACAGAACTTTTTCCAAACCTGGCAGGATCTAATCAATAATATTTTAGAATAAGCTGTTAAAGCACCGAGGAAGTAATTCTCTCTGCATTTCCTTTTCTTCTCCATTCATCTCTATTGCCATATTAAACTCATCAATTTAGGTATGTTTACAAGCTTTAAGTTTTACTCCATTGGCCATGCTCTCTTTCTCAGGGGTGGGGGTGGATTGTTTTCAATCCTATTTTTGTAAAAATGTATCTATTTGTATGGAATGATTACAATAAAATTAATAACATTTAAAAAAAAGTGCAAGGTACTATTAATACTTACTTACAGAAAATACAGAGTAAACAATAAACAGGAAAGACGTATTCCCACTATACTGTGTATTTGAACTGAAGACAGAGTTCTTGACCAATGTATCAGGGGGAGTCTTTAATTCAAACGTGTGACCCCGTGTGGAAGGGTTCTGAGTTGTGGGCTTGTTTTGTTTTAATCAAGGTATAGATTTGACAATATTTAAGATAAAAAAGCATGCATTTTCACATTACTGTGTAAGTATTTGACTGGATGACTTTACGTGGGTTATGCCTCATGAGTAACGAAGGATTTGTCTTGACCATCGCTACAAACCACAAAGGGTAAGTAACATGTTAAAAAAATGTATAATTATTGAGTGGACAATTCCTTCAAGTCTATATACTATATACATTCTGCATGATTAAAGAAGATGGTAGAGCAATGAAGTCCTTGTGTATGTAGTAAACCATTATTTGCAGAAGTAGTGTAAAATTTATTTAAATGTAATTATTTCATATGTTCTGGAGTAATTTTAATTGTACTGCTTCTTTTATTTTAATTAAAGCATACTTTATCTTTAACTATATAAAAGTATTCATTAAAGCTAATTTACAGTATAACACCTTAAGATTAGGGTTTGATAAATTTGAACCCAGGGGGGTATTTTTTGTACGTGGATTACTTGTTTAGCCGGATGTAATTGTTGACGATTTGGCATGATCCTGGATCTGTCGGTTTTTCGAAACTCTTACTGGATGTGTTGTCATAGCAGCAGATTCAAATCCTCAACAACAACAACAACAACAACATTTATTTATATAGCACATTTTCATACAAACAGTAGCTCAAAGTGCTTCACATAATAAAGAATAGAAAAATAAAAGACACAATAAGAAAACAAAATAAATCAACATTAATTAACATCGAATAAGAGTAAGGTTCAATGGCCAGGGGGGGCAGAAAAAACAAAAAAACTCCAGATGGCTGGAGAAAAAATAAAATCTGTAGCTCGGAGCAGGTTTGTTCGATGTAAACAAGGATTAGCTCACACACTTAATTAGTTTCCGTGCATGGAATTCATTGAGTCATGGCTTCAATGTTCATGAATGAGCAACCAATTAATATCGGTGCGCAAATTATAAGAGGATAACTTCATATAGAGAGGGTATTGCATGATTGGCAAGATCCTTTATTGCTCCCGGAGGAAATTCTTTTTGAAAGATACCACTTTAGCCGAGGGGGAATATTGTACCTCATAGATTTATATTTGAAGTCAAACTAGGCGAATTCGGGCTCTCTTAACCACACAGACAGTATGCATTGCTATGAGTTTTTTTTTTATATACTGTAGGCGATGCAAAAAATCTATCTAGAAAGGCAGTTTGCCAGGCAATTCGTAAAGTCTGTTTGGCTCTGAAATATTTCCTTTAGGTTTTCATAGTGTTTCCTGGACACCTGCATGTGTAGACAATAAAAGAGGCGTTTCATGCCATTGCAGGTAGGTAATACACAGGCAAAAACACCCACCGTTCCATAAAGAATCTCACGATAAGCCTAATATTCTCATTACCCAGGATTTCCAAATGTGATTGGGGCACATGGGACTGATCAGAGTGGAGTTTGATCAAACATTATTTGGAAAATATACCTCTCCACCTGAAGAATGACCAGACACAGTGTCTTCATCAAATATTTAACCTTCGTCAATATCTTGTTGGTCAGACACAAGTTCTAGGGCTATGACATTCCCTGCAACTGACCCAACAAAAAAATGCCCTCAGAAACAGGGCAATGGGCATTTTGCTGGAAACCCAACTCTTCTGCAGGAGTTAGGTTTGGACCGCGTGGACCTCCACCTGTTTTTTGCTTGTCTGCCTTCTTATTAGCTTTAAAATTAATGTTTCTTATATTATATGATTCTTTATGTCAACAATTCTTTAAATAGTTACATACCAATGTTTACAAATTTGAAGTATATTCTTGTACTTCACTTTAACCTGTTCCCATGTTCTCCTTGTGCTCACGTTTGATCTGGAATTATGACATATTAAATAATAATTAATCTGACACATAGGAAATGATACGCTGCATTCAGTAAGCACAGTGCACACTGCTTAACGTTTAATTTGTCGGCCACTTTTTGCCAGCTGTCTTTTCCGGTTTGGACTGCTTTTGCTTGTGCATATTAAATCTTGAAATTCTTCATATCCTTCGAATAAAAGGCCCTGCTCCACTTGTGTGAAAAAAAAATGCTCCCGTTCTTTCATCATTTTGTTACAGCCAATCAAAGACTTGCTGATCTTGTTTTCTAGACTCAATATATATGGGCTTTTCGATCAGCGCGGGTGAGCGCATTCATCTTGGATGATTAAATCCAGCTAGCCTAATCTACTACACAGCTGCATTTGAAAAACTGACGTATCCCGGATGAGCTTCACCAGCATTAATTCATCCAAGATGAGGCATCTGATCTCGGATGATTTAAGCGATGTACGGAAAATACCCCCCTTGTCTTTAATCAAGTTAAATTAAGTTATTATTATCTAGGCAAATGAAGTGGATATATAAGTGTTAGTGTTTCAGATATTAACCACTGCTTGCTGAAAGGTCTATTCTGCCCATATTATGTTGTTCCTTGGGTTGTTATTCATCCTGTAAAATATATAATTGGAAGTTAAAAGAAGTGATACAGAACTCGTTTTGTTCCATATTTTCATACTCATTGTGCTTTAAATGACTCGTGTGAAAACCTCAAGGGGGGGTTGCCTATGTGTTTTTTAATAAAGCCATATGTATTATAGCACCATGCTGGAGAATTGTCCCTTGTTGCTCCACATTAAAGAAAACCTTAATTGTTCCTGACCCCTATGGCGAGGGCTTATGCCTCCTCCAGGCCACGAGGGGGCGACCGCCCTGGTGGGTTTGGGGACCACGGAAACAGAGCTTAGAAGCTCAACCCTATAGGGGCCCATGGTCACCGCCAGGGGGCGCCCAGATGCCTGTGGAGCTCTGGCCCTCAGCATTTATGCCACACCCGGAAGTGTTGTGGGGAAGAAGACCAGGGACACCCGGAGTATTTCCGGGTGCACAGCCGGCACTTGTGCCACACCTGGGAGGGCCAACGGAAATTATCGGGAAGCGCCTGGAGCTTGTCCGGGTGAGCATAAAAGGGGCCGCCTCCTTCCATTCGAGGGCTGGAGTAAGGTAGAAGAGGACAGAGCTCAGAGAAGAGGAGTGGAGGCGGTCAGGAGAAGAGAAAGGAAATGTGCTGAGGGCCTGAACTGAGAGTGATTGGTACTGCGGCACTGGGTTGTGTGCTTCACATTATTGTAAACTAGCAGAATACCCGCGCTTCGCAGTGGAGAAGTAGTGTGTTAAAGAAGTTATGAAAAAGAAAAGGAAACATTTTAAAAATAACGTAAGATGATTGTTAATGTAATTGTTTTGTCATTGTCATGCGTTTTGCTGGCATATATATATATATATATATATATATATATATATATATACACAGACACACACACACATATATAAACATATATATACACATCATATACCCGCGCTTGGCAGCGGAGAAAAAAAAAGAAAAGGAAACATTTTAATAATAACGTAACATGATTGACAATGTAATTGTTTTGTCATTGTCATGAGTGTTGCTGGCATATATAAATATATATATATATACACAGACACACACACACACATATATAAACATATATATACACATCATATACAGTGGTGTGAAAAACTATTTGCCCCCTTCCTGATTTCTTATTCTTTTGCATGTTTGTCACACAAAATGTTTCTGATCATCGAACACATTTAACTATTAGTCAAATATAACACAAGTAAACACAAAATGCAGTTTTTAAATGATGGTTTTTATTATTTAGGGAGAAAAAAAATCCAAACTTACATGGCCCTGTGTGAAAAAGTAATTGCCCCCCTTTTAAAAAATAACCTAACTGTGGTGTATCATACCTGAGTTCAATTTCCGTAGCCACCCCCAGGCCTGATTACTGTCACACCAGTTTCAATCAAGAAATCACTTAAATAGCAGCTGCCTGACACAGAGTAGTAGACCAAAAGCACCTCAAAAGCTAGACATCATGCCAAGATCCAAAGAAATTCAGGAACAAATGAGAACAGAAGTAATTGAGATCTATCAGTCTGGTAAAGGTTATAAAGCCATTTCTAAAGTTTTGGGACTCCAGCGAACCACAGTGAGAGCCATTATCCACAAATGGCAAAAACATAGAACAGTGGTGAACCTTCCCAGGAGTGGCGGCCGACCAAAATTACCCCAAGGCGCAGAGGCGACTCATCCGAGAGGTCACAAAGACCCCAGGACAACGTCTAAAGAACTGCAGGCCTCACTTGCCTCAATTAAGGTCAGTGTTCACGACTCCACCATAAGAAAGAGACTGGGCAAAAACAGCCTGCATGGCAGATTTCCAAGACGCAAACCACTGTTAAGCAAAAAGAACATTAGGGCTCGTCTCAATTTTGCTAAGAAACATCTCACTGATTGCCAAGACTTTTGGGAAAATACCTTGTGGACTGATGAGACAAAAGTTGAACTTTTTGGAAGGCAAATGTCCCGTTACATCTGGCGTAAAAGGAACACAGCATTTCAGAAAAAGAACATCATACCAACAGTAAAATATGGTGGTGGTAGTGTGATGGTCTGGGGTTGTTTTGCTGCTTCAGGACCTGGAAGGCTTGCTGTGATAGATGGAACCATGAATTCTACTGTCTTCCAAAAAATCCTGAACGAGAATGTCCAGCCATCTGTTCGGCAACTCAAGCTGAAGCGATCTTGGGTGCTGCAACAGGACAATGACCCAAAACACACCAGCAAATCCACCTCTGAATGGCTGAAGAAAAACAAAATGAAGACTTTGGAGTGGCCTAGTCAAAGTCCTGACCTGAATCCAATTGAGATGCTATGGCATTACCTTAAAAAAGCGGTTCATGCTAGAAAACCCTCAAATAAAGCTGAATTGCAACACTTCTGCAAAGATGAGTGGGCCAAAATTCCTCCAGAGCGCTGTAAAAGACTCATTGCAAGTTATCGCCTTGATTGCAGTTATTGCTGCTAAATGTTTATTAGGTTCAGGGGCAATTACTTTTTCACACAGCTGTAATTTTTTCTCCCTAAATAATAAAACCATCATTTAAAAACTGATTGCAGTTACTTGCCTTCCCGATGCTAAATAAGATCCCGGAATGACGGAGGGACAGGACCTGAACACCGTCATTCCAGGCCCTGCAAAAACCAACCGGGAGCTGTTAGTGGAAGCCCAGCGGGCGAGACCAGACCCGCCCAGGCAGCCGCCTCCTCCTATGGTACCGGCCAGTGGGCGCCCATCTTGGCGCCATACAATGACCTCCCTGAGGAGGAGGCCGCTATATCCTCAAGCCCGAAATATATTAGCCGGGCCAGCAGGCGGCGAATGGCGGAACTGGGTCTTTGACCCGAAAAGCCGCTATATTCTGGGGCAAGATGGGCGCTGGCTACGGCCAGAGAGCCCGGCGGGCGGAAAGTAAGGCCTGGTCAATGCAATGCCCAGTTCCCTCGCCCAGCAGGTCGGGGCACGCCTATCATATATATAGAAAAGCCTGCTCGCGGGAACCGGCAGGGGCGGGCGGCCACCCCGAGCCCCTCGAGCGCTGCATAAGTGTGGCGAGACCGGCCACCTAAACTGCCCCATCACATCGCCCGGAGCATGGACTGCAGCTGGACATCAGCGGAGAGGTATTGTACCCGCCGCATCCCTTGGCGAGTCGAATACGGGAGTGGTGTTGCTAAATGGGCACGCCGTGGTGGCTTTGTTTGATTCCGTTATTAGGGGCAGGCCCTATGGGCTGGTGTCTCGGGGACCTTCAGGGGCAATCGACAGCGGGCGGATACTGTTGTACCGGTTTTCACACAGGTCCCTATTCCCCTCGTGGACATCCCCTTTGAAAGGATAGGGGTCGATTTGGTGGGACCCCGTGGCCACAAGTATATCCTAGTCATGGTGGACTATGCCACCCGGTGAGGCGGTTCCCCTGCGCTCGCTAATAGGTCCTCACGGACCAGGGTTGGATTTTTTTCTCACCCGCAAACTGGCCTAAATAATAAAACCATCATTTAAAAACTGCATTTTGTGTTACTTGTTTTTATGGTGCTCGTCCCGACCTCCCACTTTCGAAGCTGCTCGCTCACTGGCAAGGGCCTTACGAGGTTAAGGAGAGAAAGGACTCGTCGACTATTTGGTAAAACAGCCCAACGTCGACCGGTGAGAGGATCTATCATGTCAACCTGTTAAAGCCCTGGAGAGATAGAGAGGAGCTCCCAGCTCCGTAGGTCACTCTCCCTTTCGCAAGCACAACTGCCCTTAACCTCGGTGAAGAGCTGACCCCAAGCAGCGGCAGGAGTTAGCCCAAACACTCCGAGCCATCCCGAGGTAGTGAGCGAGTCACACCACTGATTGAGCATATATATATATATATATATATATATATATATATATATATACCCCATATATATATATATATATATAGTGCCGCCTACCTATTCCGGCACCTGGGATATACATACATATATAACATATACAAATATAGTGGATGTCCCTGCTCAACCTATAAAACTGCTCAAAAACCACTTAAACTTTCTCCCTCTGGAACACTTTGAAAACACATCAGATCTCAATGGGAAAAAGAAATCCTCCTGGATATCTATACTGATATAGACTGGGTAATGTGTTAGGAACGAAAGGATGCCACATCGTTTGATGGAAATGAAAATGATCAACCTACAGAGCCCTGAATTCAAAGACTAAAATCAGAGTGAAAAAATTATGTGGCAGGCTAGTCCATTTTGCCAAAATTTAATTGCAGCAACTCAAAATTGTACGCAGCACTTTGTATGGCCCCTGTGTTCTTGTATACATGCCTGACAACATCGGTGCATGCTTCTAATGAGATGACAGATGGTGTTGTGGGGATCTCCTCCCAGATCTGGACCAGGGCATCACTGAGCTCCTGGACAGTCTGAGGTGCAACCTGGTGGCATTGGATGGACCAAAACATAATGTCCCAGAGGTGTTCTATTGGATTTAGGTCAGGAAAGTGTGGTGGCTAGTCAATGGTATCAATTCCTTCAACCACCAGGAACTGCCTGCATACTCTCACCACATGAGGCCAGGAATTGTCGTGCACCAGGAGCCACTGTACCAGCATAGGGTCTGACAATGGGTCCAAGGATTTCATCCTGATACCTAATGGCAGCCAAAGTGCCTTTGTCAAGCCTGTAGCGGTCTGTGTGACCCTCCATGGATATGCCTCCCCAGACAATCATTAACCCACCACCTAACTGCTCATGCTGAATGATGTTACAGGCAGCATAATGTTCTCCATGGCTTCTCCAGACCCTTTCACTTCTGTCACGTGCTCAGGGTGAACCTGCTCTCATCTGTAAAAAGCACAGGGCACCAGTGGTGCATCTGCCAATTCTGGTATTCTATGGTGAATGCCAATCGAGCTGCATGCTGCTAGGCAGTGAGCTGAGGGCCCATTAGAGGACATGGGGCCCTTGGGTCACCCTCATGAAGTCTTTCTGGTTGTTTGGTCAGAGACATTCACACCAGTGGCCTGCTGGAGGTCATTTTGTAGGGCTCTGGAAGTGCTCATCCTGTTCCTCCTTGCCCAAAGGAGCAGATACTGGTCCTGCTGATGGGTTATGGACCTTCTATGGCCCTCTCCAGCTCTCCTAGAGTAACTGCTAGTCTCCTAGAATCTCCTCCATGCTCTTGAGACTGTGCAGGGAGACACAGCAAACCTTCTGGCAATGACACGTATTGATGTGCCATCCTGGAGAAGTTGGACTACCTGTGCAACCTCTGTAGGGTCCAGGTATCGCCTCATGCTACCAGTAGTGACACTGACTGTAGCCAAATGCAAAACTAGTGAAGAAACAGTCAGAAAAGATGAGGAGGGAAAAATGTCAGTGGCCTCCACCTGTTAAACCATTCCTGTTTTGGGGGTCATCTCATTGTTGCCCCTCTAGTGCATCTGTTGTTAATTTCATTAACACAACAGCAGCTGAAACTGATTAACAACCCCCTCTGCTACTTAACTGACCAGATTAATATCCCATAAGTTTCATTGACTTTATGCTATATTCTGATTAAAAAGTGTTCCTTTAATTCTTTTGAGCAGTATATATACACACATACATATATATATACATATACATATATACATATACATATACATATAAATATATATATATACATATATATACACATATATACACACACACACATATACATATCTACATATATACTGTATATACACATATATATACAAATCTACATATATATTTTAGGGGTGGGACTCGATTAAAAAAATTAATCCAATTAATTAGAGGCTGTGTAAGAATTAATCTTGATTAATCGTATGTAACCACAAATGTTTTTTTTTTTAATTTAAAAGGGTTTTAGTGGGCGACAGAATCAAATAATAGACATGGACATGAATATTGTAAACTCAAGCTGTTTTAATTTCTGAAAAAATGCTTTTAAACTGCATTTGAATTCAAAACAGAAACAAAAATATCATCCCTGGTTAAAATTGGGCAGACTTAAAAATAAAGTGGTAGTTTAAGTACTTTAAGTACATTTTCAGAATGGTATTGTCTTTAAATAATAATAACCAAAATTTCAACATAAAGTGCAGTTTTTCTTCTTAAAAATAAGTCAGAAACATAAAAGGTAATTTGACCAACTTAATCTTTAAACTCTGAGTAACCTCAGCCAAAATTATTTTGTACATTAGGCTAAAACAGTGTGATCATTGAACAT
This sequence comes from Polypterus senegalus, assembly GCF_016835505.1. NCBI lineage: Eukaryota > Metazoa > Chordata > Cladistia > Polypteriformes > Polypteridae > Polypterus > Polypterus senegalus. The sequence continues at coordinate 138,107,871 of NC_053160.1, forward strand.
TTTGTAATTAGATGTAATTAGAATTACTAACGGTCGCGGAAGTCCAATGATCCCCAGTTAAGAGCCACAAAGTCCGCTTTCTGTGATGCATCTAATTTTGCTTGCTTTTCAGTGTGTACAAAACCATGCTTTTATCAAGGCTTCGCTCGGGTAGTCTTTTGAAATGAAATTTTGCTCTGATCAGTCGTAGGATTGCATGATTCTGCGTTAACCGCATATTTTTTCATACGTCCCAAACCAAGGAGATGCGAGGGTAAATGAATGGAAGCTGCATACATACTCAGTGCATCCCTCTCGGAATCGAACCTCGGATGTCGGCGCTTAATTGTAGCCACGGCGTGTGGCTTGTCTATTTTTTAGAGTATGTAGATCGGGGTATATATATATATTCGCAGCGGAGAAGTAGTGTATTAAAGAAGTTATGAAAAAGAAAAGGGAACATTTTAAAAATAACGTAACATGATTGTCAATATACAGTAATTGTTTTGTGAGTGTTATTGAGTGTTGCTGTCATAAAGGATTTGATTATCATTATTTCTTTCAATCAGGGTCGTATTTGTAGGATGTGTTGTGTTCAAGTTTCATTCCGTGTTTGTCAATCGTTGTAAAGATAAGAGGTTTCATTCATCGATTTGTTCCTTACTGCATCAATAAACAGCTCGTCTTCCTCTTTATCTGAGATGTGACACACTGCATGCACGGGTTTTTTTTTACACTGTCTTCCTTTAGCGGGACATTCACTTTTTCCACCGTGTGCTTTGTTTTCGCAGTAGCTGCACTTATGAATATGCTTGTATGTATCAGACGCTTCATATTTTTTTGCCGCCTTCTCAATTGTGTAATTCGGTTTTTGTTCAGCACTCTTTGGAACTGTTGCTTTTTGTCTGTGTAAACTGTGTCAGTTCATGTGAGCCACTTGGTGTTCTTGCATCGAAGGTTCCCAGCTGTGCTGGTGCCATCTCGTGTGATGTCCATGCCTGTATTTAATGTTAACTTAAAACTTTCTCTCGCAGTTTCGCTGAGTTTGTGCCAAACACCACCCTGACCATCTCATCTTCCTCTGCATAAGCACAGTCCTTCACCCATGAATATTTAGCGGCAGTGTTTCTATTGGATTGCCGCTGACGGACGGCCTTATATGGGCAGGCACTAAATTACAAATGCCAGTGGCAGTCTGTCTATGAACTTAATTTAAACTTTAGGTTTACACCGTGCTTTGTTTCCGAAGTAGCAGCACTCATGAATATGGTTGTATATGTCAGTCGCTCGCTTCTTATTGTTTTGCTGCCTTCTCAATTATATAATGCATGTTTTCTTCAGCGCTTTTTTGAGCTCTTCCTGGTTTTCTACGTACTGCGTTGATAGTCAGTTCACGTGATTACGTGGGAGGCATGATGATGTCACATGAAACTCCGCCCCCCAGGCCATCCAGCTCAACTCCATTACAGTATATGGAGAAAAATAGCTTCCAGTTATGACCATTACGCGTAGAATTTCGAAATGAAACCTGCCCAACTTTTGTAAGGAAGCTGTAAGGAATGAGCCTGCCAAATTTCAGCCTTCTACCTACACGGGAACTTAGAGAATTAGTGATGAGTCATGAGTGAGTGAGTCAGTGAGGGCTTTGCCTTTTATTAGTATAGATAAACATGTGTGGGTTGAAACCAATGATGTCTACCTGTCTGTGTCCAGGCTGTTCCTCACACCCCTCTATTTTAATCATAAGGTCATCAGGAGCCATAGCCTTTTCTGGCATAACATTAAATCCTGTCCCATATGGGATGCTAGTCCATCACAATAAGAGTGAGTTTTAATGTAATTAGTACTAATATACCATATATGCTCACATATAAGTCGGGTCTTGAAACTCGAAAAATTTATCATAACATCAGACCCCGACTTACACGCCTGTTCAAAAATGTGACTCTTAAGGGTTTTTTTTTTTATATCTTTTTGCCTTCTCCAATCTCGCGTCAGTTTCTCAGACGCATTGAATTTTGTTGCAGCAGCGCAGTTAACAATTTCTTTCACTACTTCAACAACGTTTAATTTAAAACCAGCATTATATTTATTTCTGATTGAACTCTCCATCATAGATAAGGGATGCTCTTACGATAAAGGTGTATGAGAGTGTGAGATACAAAAAACAAAAATCAGTGCAAACGTTGCTTCGGAATAGTTCAGGTATTTGGGCACAATAGAGAGAGAGAGAGAGGTTAGCAGCATGCGCTAATACAGTGCATTGCCCCACCCACATAGAAAAAAAAGGCAGTGTGCTCCGTGGTTACTCTTTTAGGTGGGTTTAGCATATCATAATCCCTTGTGCCAATAGCATGAGTTTTCCACATTCGAATTACATGACCGACATTATAAAATAACAGAAATTATACTGTAAAATCAAAACCCGACTTATTCGCGAGAGAACTTATCCGCGAATATATACGGTAAATCAAATTACATGTCTTTTTTTTTAAAAAAAGACAAGAGGAATAAAGAAGCTGATCTATTTCCTTAGTCTCACACAATAACAATTCATCCTGTGGAATTTCTTACATAACTGTTTTAGAATACCAGCTTTCCTTCACTAACAAGATTCAAGCAAATTTCAAGAATTTCTGATGAAACTCTAAGCTCAGTAGCATCAGACTTGCTAAACACAATAACACTATGTGATGAATTTTATATTGCATCAATATCCAGCCCTTGAAATTCCAAAAAAAATTTGTTTCTTTTATTCTAACCTATTTCTGCACAATTGCACTTAAACTGACATAGAACTCTTCTTAATAGCATATTACTCCCTAGAAGATGTGTTTCAGACTGATTTCCTTTGTGTTTATCCAGATGGCTCTCTCCATTTTCATTATTTACCTTTCCTTGGCCACATCTAGCAGACAATTCAGTTTTTGTTTCCTTTCCTGCCTTTGGATCAGCTTCTGGTACAATCAACAGAGCTGTTCAACATTTCAGGACAGCTTGATTTTTACTGGATTGCTTCTGCTGCGTTTCCCGGATCCTCAATATTGTATATAGTACAGGTGCCAGCTTTTAAAGTTCATGAAGAAGCAAAAATCACTAAGCTAACATTTGTAGCCTAAATATCTTCACGATCTGCATATATTTGTCAGACAAAACTATATTTTAGATACAAACAAATAAAATTTGTTGTTTATTAACATTTTATGCTTTTTTTTCCAGATGCTAAACTGGTTAGGTGCTGCCTCACAGTTTCACAGACAAAGTTTTAAATCCCAGCACATTCCACCTTTGTATGAGGTTCTTCTTGTTCTTCGGGGCTTTCCTCCAGATACTGTTTTTTTCCAACATTAATTTATTTTTCAAAACTGAAGTGTTTGCATGAGTGTGCCATGTGATACATTTGTATGGTTGGGGCAACCAGAATTTATTCTGGCTGCTATAATCCATTTACGTAGAAAGTAGGTATAAAAACTTATCTATGTTCTTTTTATAAAATGTTTTAGCTAATATGGGTTCAAATCTAAGTAATCAATGTAGACCTCATTGCTAACCTTTGCAGTGCACCTTCTCTTAGAAAGTATTTGCTAATGCATTTAGTATAAAATGCATTACTACAAATGTTTGTAATGTTCCATCTTTTGGAATGTCAAATGCAATACATTTTGTTACTAAAATTGTTGGTGATGCACCATCTTTTAGAATGACAAAGACATAGTAACCAGACGGACACAAAGACAGACATGCAGGCATTTGTCCTTTTATTAAGGTAGATAGTCGAATGTGTACCCGGATAGCATGGTGTCGCATGTTGGTGAGCATAAATGCCACACGGATTCTGGGACATGAATTTAATGCAATCATGCTTTTTAATTTATTGCTTTAACAAATTATTTAATTTTTAACTTACAAATTAAATTCAAAATGCTTTAGTAAATATATATATATATATATATATATATATATATATATATATATATATATATATATATATATATATATATATATATATATATATATATACACATACACACATATGAGTATGTAACTTAAATCCCATGGAGAAATGTCACTTATTGTACAGTACATCCAGAAAGTATTCACAGCGCATCACTTTTTCCACATTTTGTTATGTTACAGCCTTATTCCAAAATGGATTAAATTCATTTTTTCCTCTGAATTCTACACACAACACCCCATAATGACAACGTGAAAAAAGGTTACTTGAGGTTTTTGGAAATTTATTAAAAATAAAAAAATTGAAAAAGCACATGTGCATAAGTATTCACAGCCTTTGCCGTGAAGCTCAAAATTGAGCTCAGGCGCATCCTGTTTCCCCGATCATCATTGAGATGTTTCTGCAGCTTAATTGGAGTCCTTCTGTGGTAAATTCTGTTGATTGGACATAATTTGGAAAGGCACAGAAAACATTACATTCATAATATTACACCTCTCTGAACAAATTAAATACTAAGATGTATACCTGATATAATTTCATGATGATAGGAATTAAAGCATGTATTATACAAGGGGGACACAGTGGCACAGTGGTACCATTGAGCTGGCACCCTGTGCAGAGATTGTTCCTGCCTCCCACAAGATGCTTGCTGTGCCGTGTACGACCATCGATTAAATAATTTATTACAGCAGTACCAGTCCCAGCAAAGCATAGAGCGCAATGCAGGAACAATCCCTGAATGGGGCACCACCCACCTTATCCACACATTTAATTATTAACAGTATACATTATTTAAATGAAGTTAAAAATGTATCTGTATAATATAATATACATACTTTACTGCATTTCATCTTAAAAATGATTATCAAGTGTTCCAAAAGTTAGTGCTTGAAAATCTAAATCGACTTAGAAGACAGTCATCATCATATGTAAATACGTGCTCTCTTCTATTGAACTGAATTGAATTCCTTTATTGTTATTGTATGGTACAATGAGATTCAATATTCAAATCCTCCACAAACTTATTTTCCTATAAAATGATAAAATAATAATATAAATATACTAATAATAATATGATAAAAAATGAAAAATATACAATATGAAAGCATAAGTGGATCAGGTTGTGCAATATTACAACTGTAGTTCAAGTTTACAGTGAGTTACTTATTATCTTACTTATAAGTTCAAACAGTTCTACCGGTAGCACTGGATGAATTGATTGAGTGCGTTTAGAGCTCTTGGGATGAAACTGTTTCTGAACTGTAAGGTCCCTACAACAAAAGCTCTGAAGCATTTGCCGCATGGGTGGAGTTCAAATAGACTGTGAGCATGGCTGAGGCAGCATGTGCTAGAAGATGGATACCGATAATTCTCTCTCTCTTGAAACAATCTTCTGTGGAGCTTTCCGATCATCTGCTGTAGAGCTGTGATTCCCCACTCAGATGCAATATGTTAAAATACTCTGAGTGATGCACTGAGAGTAACAATGCTAAAGCAGCTATGGTATTTGGAAGAGGCCATTCCATGCATCATTAAATTGTTACAGGTTGATTACAATCAGATACCATAAACTAAAAAATGATATGTGACTAATTTCAGTGTATTTGATAAATCTGCGTCCAGGATGTGAATCTTAAAAATAAAGGGAAACCGCACATGAACAGTAGCACTGCTTTGACTCTAGGTGCCGCCAGTTTGCAAACCTGAGCCGAAAATGTAAGTACACAATGGTTTGACCTGGCGTGAGAATGTGTTTGGCTTAGTTTTTATACATTTTAATGTGAGCGTGGAAACGGGCATACGCAGCATTTTTGTGGATGCGCACTGTTTATGCATGAGTCCCCTGGGCTTTTCTGTTTGCCTGAATTTGTTCAGATCGGAGGCTTCTTTGATAACAAATATTAGTGAAAGACTGATTCTCCTGTCCTTTAAACAGTCGTGTTTATGTGTGACTTGTGTCCTTCAAACTTCTACCAACTTTTTTTTGTCTTGGTATGTTTACAACTTGCATGTAGTGGCCCCTAGTTTTTAGTTTATACTGGTTGTAATCTGGTATTCTTGGAATAGAATAAGCATAAAAAGACGTTATGTTTGTCTGAGTGGAATAGGATTTTCTTAAGATCTATTACTGGTGCTAACCAGGTATGTGGTGAGTAGAACAGCTTACAAGATGTTATATAAAATAAGAAAGTAAAGAACACCATCCTCATGTCAGCTTAGGTTCTTCTCTGGGTACCCTAACGTTACCCCTACATCACAAAGATGTGCATGTTAGATTAGTAGGTGTTTCAAAATTAGCTCTGTTAGAGTAAGTGGGGAAACTGGCAGAGTTTGCTCAGTAATGGGCTGGCGCCATATTCACTGTGGGTTCTTGCCTTGCAACAAATGCTGCTAGAATTGTGCCTTGCCTTCTACAACACAGAAATAACATGATTCATATAGTTTAATTACTCCTGCAAAATAAAGTTATCAGATTTAAGGGAAAACACCCCAATTTTAATAGTTTAACAAGTTCTCTGATCAACCTTGTCACCACTGAGCAAACTGTTAAGACACAAATTAGCGCAAATCCTTTTTGAATTTTGAATATTTGGTTAGAATCCGAGGCTCTTAAATGAAAAACCAGGATAAAGCCCCATTGTATTAACACTGATTAGACAAAACATAAAGCCAGAAGAAGAAAATGCGGCGAGAACTCAAAAGGAACCTCATCCATTTTGTCTCTTCAAGGTCGCATGAGGCTATAAAAAGACAAACATATTGCCATCACCAGGGGCCTCATGCATAAACGGTGCGTACGCACAAAAATGTTGCGTAAGAACGTTTCCACGTTCAAATCTCGATGTATAAAACCTACACTTGGCGTAAAGCCACGCACTTTTCCACGGTACCTCATACCTTGTCGTACGCAAGTTCTCCATTCGGCTTTGCAGATTGACGGCACCCAGCGTCAAAGCAGTGCTACTGTTCCTGTGTGGTTACTCTTTGTTTTCCTGACGCGGCTTTATAAATACAGTACACTGAATCTAACCGCATAGTGTTTATTAGTGTAAAGCATCTGATTATAGATTACCTGTAAAAATATAATGGCCCAGGGAACAGCCATAGTATTCGAAATACCATAACTTCTTTAGCGTTGTTACTCTCACTGCACCTTCTTCTTCTTCTTTCAGCTGCTCCCATTAGGAGTTGCCACTGTGGATCATCTTTTTCCATATTACTCTCACAGCACCACTCGGAGTATTTTTATCACTGTATATTAGTGGGGAATCACAGCAGCAGCTGATCAGAAAGAGAATTATTGGTATACAGCATCAAGCACACGCTGCCAAAGCTACGGCAAAACGTTTCAAAGCCTTTCTTGTACGGACCTCGCAGTTCAGAAACAGTTTCACCCCAAGAACTACAAACGCACTCAATCAATTGCTCCCTGTAGAACTGTTTGTACTTATAAGTACAATTACCCCACTGTAAACTTGCACTACAGTTGTAATATTACACAACCTGCGCCACTTTATAAAGCATGTATTTACATATGATGACAATATCATTTCTAAGATGAAATGACGCAAAATATGTTAATTAGATTATACAGATAAAACTTTAACTTTATTTAAATAATCTGTATTGTTAATAATTAAACATGTGAGGACACGGTGCCGCAGCGCTAGCAAGTTCACATATTGTTCCTGCCTCGCGCTGTATATTTGCTGAAGCTGGTGTGACACTGGAAGGATTGAAGGATAGAATAATTAAACACGTACTATGAAGATGTTTCAATGTTCCTTAAAAGCTGGCGTAACGTCTATAACAGAGCTTATTGTGTGGAGATCGGTTACTTGGAGAAAGAAAAGTAAGGACAGGAATTGAAGGATAGTATGTTTGAAAGAGACAGTACTGCTACAATAAATTATTTCATCTATGGTCGCGCATGGCGCAGAAGCATCTTGTGTGAGACATGAACAATCACTGCACCATCGTGTTCTCATGTTTAATAACATGCTTTCATTCCAATCATCACGAAAATGATATCACGTATACATCTCCGTATTTTAATTATTCAGAGAGCAGTAATATCACAAATGTAATGGATTCTGTGTCCTGTCAGAGAAAGAGAAAGAACGGAAGCACATAGTGATTCACACACAGAGCACATTGAAGATTAAATACAAAACAAAGCATTTAACGTGCTACTTTAGTTACGATATGATTTGAGAAACTAGTAAATTAAATGAATTTAAGATGAAGTTTATGATGATCTACGTTAATGACAAAATAAACTATGTGATTAATGTGGAAATTTCAAGATTAAAGTTGACATTTCGTGCTTTTTTCTCACTGTGTGCCTATTTTTTTTTTTGTCTGTACCCTAATAAACTTTCATATGACACTCAGACGATAGGCTACAACTCGCCTTTTCACAGCGACTTTGATATGTGACTTCTTTTTTATTTTGGCACTGTGTGACTTTGTGAACTTGAGCTTTCGAGTTTCTCTGACACGCTATGTCACTCGATCAACTTCCTTTTGTTGATTATACCACGGTTTAATTAAACAAATAGTATGTTTTTTCTTTGCCTCCACTTGTTATTCGCTGAAATTCTTATATTTTCCCCTGTGCTTTTCCCATTGTCTTTTTACAGAATCCTGAGCTTAAGGGTTATTTATATTGATTTGCATATTCAAAGTGGCGTAATTCTGGAAGGAGTTTGGGTGGGACAGCACACGCGTGCACGAATGTTACTTTTCACGCTGATCAGGATTTATGGAGGAAGAACGCGGAAGTTTGAGTAGGCACAGATTCCTGAATCTGGATTTTTCTGTGCGTAAGCACATTTTGGCTTTTGTGCTTACGTCATGTTATAGTGCAAATTCTATGCATGCCATTATGCATGAGGCCCCAGGAGACTAAACATAGTGAGTTTGTGGCCGAGTCTATCAGGTTTTTTTAAAGAACTAGGGGGCTCCGCCCCCTGCTCGCTTCGCTCCCCCACCCTCGTGTTTGGTTCACCAGATATACAATACAATACAATTTATTTTTTGTATAGCCCAAAATCACACAAGAAGTACCACATTGGGCTTTAACAGGCCCTGCCTCCTGATAGTCCCCCAGCCTTGACCCTCTAAGAAGACCAGAAAAAAACTCCCAAAAAAAAAACAGTGTAGGGAAAAAATCAAAGAAACCTTGGGAAAAGCAGTTCAAAGAGAGACCCCTTTCCAGGTAGGATGGGCGTGCAGTGGGTGTCAAAAAGAAGGGGGTCAATTAAAATACAGTACAATACATAGAACAGAATAAATCCTCAGTACAGTATAAAAATAAAAATTCTAGAAGTACGGAGTAGAATTTCACATTAGATGATACCCCATGATATGATTTGGATTTGTTTAGAGTCCTGGAGACCTCATACATCAAGCTGCCTCTCCCATTTGGCCATTCCACATCTGAAATAGCGCTAATCCGATGAAAGAACCCCTCTTTCCCACGATTCCTGCGATCCTCCATCAGGGATGACTTTACTTTAGGCAGGCAATATACAATTTAAAGAGATTGTTATTTTCTTGGGAATTGTTACCTATGCATTATTTTCACTTTTACTTTAAAAACTTTTGTAAAAACAATACTTGTCCTTTATTTTCAGCCCCGTGCGTGGTTACATCTCTTCCTCGCCAAACGTATAACACTGCTCGCGTTGTGAAGGGGAGGGGCGGCTGAACGCACTCTAAGGATATGCTGTCGCATCATCTACTGTCTTCCTGCTGCTGGCAAGCCCCACGTTTTGCTTGTCTCTTGTTGTTGTTTTAAGAGCTGGGAGCACATGATGTTTGTTTGACAGATGCAATCCAACAACTGCTAGATTAGATGTCTATGGAGTTGTTTTAAATGATGGCTCACTGCCTAGTCTTGCATGACGTTGTAAAAACAATACTTCTCCTTTATTTACGGCCCCAGGTGTGGTTAAATTCTTTCTTGCAGGACATATAACGCTGCTCACGCGCAGTTTTCGGGGGGGCTGCTGTTGCGCTGCCCTTCGATGTTTTTAAAGCCTTTACAGCTGCTGTCCTTTTTCCTACTTTGTGTCTCTGCTGCTCGCATTGTGATAGTTTTTCTGTCATCATAAATATACACCTGACCGAATTGTCCACAGATTCTCATAGTGTATGTTCCATTATTGTGTAAATCTACGTTTTGTGCATTGAATGATGTGCACTGAGACACCTGTATCTGTGTGTGCTGCTTCCCTTTACACTACTGTTTTGTTTTTTGTTTTTTTTGCCCATTCTCTTTCGTCTCGCGGTTCTTTTATTTGTCTTTCGTGATCTTAACGTGACGATCACGTATCATCTACTAGTCATTCATTCCACAGGATTGTTTTTTATAATAGAGAGATACCAGAACAGAGAAAAAATAAAATAACAAAAACTCAAAATCAACTTGTGCAGGAAGTGAAAATATTAAAGCTGGTAAGGCATCATACTGTGTGGCACAGTTGTATTAAAGGCTGGAAAACCACATATTGTACATCTGGAGAGAATCTGATTTTGCCCAGTGTGAAAAAAAACAGTTGGTGTGATATTAGGAGGAAAAACTCACAAGCAATTAAACCTTATTTTTCTTTCAGATAACACTGTTGAACTAATTATATGATATATATAGCCCCAAAAATATGGTTTATTTTGAATAGCATGATGTGACAAAACAAATTATGGTCATGTTCTACTCCTTCTGGGTAACTAGGTGCAATGATTTTCGCAGGGAAAGGTACTTACTTAACTTTTTTCCACTGAAAGATGAAGCAAAAATATTTTTCTATTTAACACAAAATTTGAATTCACTTGAATTATCATTTTCCTCTGGTTTCTTCAATTGCTTACTAAATTGTACTATTCTCTGCTGTCTTTTCCGGTTCTTCATGTGGTGGTGATCTGCACCACCACCACCACCTGATCAAGGTACCATGCTGCCCCCTGTGTTTATGGATTAAATGGCAGGTCTCCTAGATGTCCAACTGACCACCATAATCTTCAGTTTCTTCCATTTGAATCCTGAAAATCATAAGGTCTGACTTAGATCATTTATGTTAGAATGCCCAGTGGTGGCTGGTGGTCTTTTAGCCTTGGAACTCCTGCAGATTTTTTTTTTCTCCAGCCTTTTTTGTTCTTTTTTTTTCTGTCCCCCCGGCCAGTTGACCTTATATTTTTTCTTTATCACATACTGTATAATATTATTGCCATATCTTGTTTGTTTCTTTTTACTTCATTTTGTTAAAACGCTTTGTATAAAAACTGCTATGTAGATAAATGTTGTTTTTATAGTTCTGGTAGCATAATTTGCAATAACATATTTGTAGTTAATGTTTGCCATGGTGGCTTCACACATCAAATTGTTGTTGGTCAAGAGTGACATACAGAGGACCTAGGATTGGGGTTCTTCCTGAAACATTAAAAGAAAATGAAAAACATGGAAATTAACAACAGACATAAGGCCATTCTGCCTTTTAGTTTTAAGAAGAAAAGCTCAGAAGAACAGCCCCACAATTTGCAAATGATTTAAATAAAAGAAATAAACCCACAAGCACTGTCAAAGTAAGAATCAGTTGAATAATTTAAAATGCTAAAGTTTTAATGCTTCCTTATGATAACCGTTTCTCCTGTTCAGTTAGGAGTCTGAGCCACAGTTCTTTTTGCTTGAATTCAACCCACTTGTCAAGTCTGCTTGGCATCTGTGTCATTGCAAACACACACACACACAAATGTGAAAACCACATGAGGCACATAAATATACTCTGTGGGTGTCAAGTTCTGATTTTCAGATATACAATACTTTGCAAAAAAAAATAACATTTAGCTGGGGTTTAGAAAAAATGTAAAAGTAAAAAAAAAAAAAAATATGTGAGCAATGACAGGAATTATGATTTTTCCAAACCACTTCCATCTTTGACTGGGTTATTTATTTTCTTTAAAAATGAAGTTTTTCTTTCTACAGCACTTTTATTACTTATTCAGGGATACACAGGAGATTGCATTGTGCTTATCCTGTTATTTTTAACTACCATTCAAAAATCTCATTGATTAAACAGTATGGTCAAGATTGAATTCTTACATGTGTCTTTGTTTAATTATTAAAAAAACATAAGACTGTAGAATAACACATCATTCTCATCTGTAATTCAGGTTATTCTAACTGCGTCAGGCATGAGGCAGGAACAAACACAGGACAGAGTGCCAGTCCACCTCACACACGCTTCCACACTGAACTTCACACAGAGGGCAATTTAGAATGAACAATTGGCCTGATGTGCATGTCTTTTTGGATATGCAAGGAAAACCAGAGAGAACCAGAACCTACTGAGACAAAACGTTAAGTGGCAGTACTATGCCATCACACCGCCTAAAATGAAGAATGCCACTACAGTTCATAGCTTTGTATTATACCTAGTCAGTATTCAATGCTATGAAACAGTATTTGACTCTTTGTTATAAATTCTAAAAAAAAGTTTTTTATATTCAAATTGCATTTCATATAGTAAAAACCTTGCAGTATGTAATTTCAGGGTGAAATCGCCTTTCACAAAGACAACATATACTAAGAACAGCCACACTAAGAAATCATTTCTTTGTAAGAGGGTTAATACCTGGAGACTATGGCAATATTTCAAAACTTTTTCTCTTTACTTCTTTCTATAATAAAATCAATAAAATAAATTGAGGTGATTTAACTAATCAGTGTAAGCAAGGCAATTTCAATTAAATCGTCTCTGGTTAAAACAATATGGTAGTATTGGCAAAAGAATTTTCTTAAATTAACAGAAGAAAACCTGCAGCCCAATAAGACAGATACAGTATGTGCAAACAGAAAGAACACCCAACAAGCAAGACACATTTTATTTAAATGAAAATATAAATCTAAAATCTTCCATCTATCCAACCATTATCCAATCTGCTATATCCTAACTACAGGGTCACAGCGGTCTGCTTGAGCCAGTCCCAGCCAACACAGGGCACAAGGCAGGAAACAAACCCCGGGCAGGGTGCCAGCCCACCGCAGAAACATAAAATCTTTCAATACAGAATTTCTTGATTTACCATAATCTAATCCCATCCATTAAATCTATAGTTTTCAATATTATCCTGTTCCATATTGCATTAATTTAATGAGTTTTTCTCTTCCTTATTAATTTCTGGTGGTTCATTTTTTTCTGGCAGATCTTGATGTAATACCCTTTGGCATATTTAATGCAATTAATTTTTTTGGACTGATATATCTATGAAAGAGATGTACTTTTCTGTATTGGAACATTTCAATGTTACAGTATATTAGCAATTCAGTTAGGTGACTATGTCTACTGGTAATGCTGGGATAAAAAAATGTTTTTTAACAGTTAAGGCAGAGAACAAGCAGTAGAATAAAAAAATAATTAAAAGCTTGAAACTCTTGTTAATTGCTATTGTAATTAAACTCATTCACTTGTCCCTAGCACAATAAAACCCTTCATTTCTGCTTTAGAACCCTAACCACATAAGGTAACAGATTGACTGCCGGACCATTTATTACCAGGATGCTGTAGTATAGGTCTATGCGTTCTTAAATGAACAGCCTCGACACACACAAAAAGGTTTGGGGCAGCCTTGTAAATTGTCCCTGGCTACAAAAGGGTTTTGAAATAGCACTTATGTGCATCAAATTGAGTCCCGAACTGAACTGCTGTTAAGCAGGAAAGATGGCGGGTTTTAAAAGATCCGGACCGAAAGTGATGTCATCTTCATGCTGGAACCAGAAGTGATGTCATCCTTGCCACTGGAAGTGATGTCATCAATGAGAAATTAGGCCAGATTTCCCATGTTTGGTCTGCAGAGAACACAGAACTAGGTTTAGTGTATCCTGACACCCCCTGGCCTGGTGTGGAATTACCTTCACATGGTCATTTCAGCTCCCTCCTAGTTGCGCGTCTGTGATAGCATATATGAAAAATAATGCTGTCTATGAAAACTTGTAAAAATGTAGAAAACGGCTCTAAAATTATCAACAGTAACTTCAAAACACCAAAAAGGGAAATAAATCAAATGAAACACGTAAAGAAAATGTTAATTGCTTTATTTTCATCAACAACGTGACTAAAAGTCTGCATTTGAATGAGAGCTCTTCAATGATGACACCACACAGAGTGCAGGCTTGGAGGCACATGTGCAGCAAATATAATGTGTTTCTTTGTACCGTCAATGTTTGCTGCACACAACACATTTGGTAGTTTGTGGTAGTTTTATTCCATGTAGTTCTGGCAGTCATGACAAGTCAGACGCCTTGTGATGAAGAAATGCTTTGGGACAACGATCTGCATCAGTACCAGGGCCTACAGATTCCACACAATCTAATTGATCACTGTCATTATAATCAAAATATTAATCTTGCAACACATCTTTTTGTTTTAAAACAAAACGGCTTTACAGTAAACCCTCGTTTATCGCGGATAATCTGTTCCAGACTTTACTGCGATAAATGAATTTCCACGAAGTAGGAGTCTTTATTTATAAATCTAATGTTTTCGCAGTTAGAGCATAGAAAACCTGTTTACGACCTTCTAAATACATTTTTAACATTATTAGAGCCCTCTAGACATGAAATAATACCTATTTAGTCAAAAGTTTAAACTGTGCTCCATGACAAGACAGAGATGACAGTTCTTTCTCACAATTAAAAGAATGCAAGCATATCTTCCTCTTCAAAGGAGTGCGCGTCAGGAGTAGAGAATGTCAGACAGAGAGAGAGAAAAGCAAACAATCAAAAATCAATAGGGCTGTTAGAGCTTTTAAGTATGCAAAGCACCGTGTGGGAAGCATATCGTATGTCATTGAGGAGTTTTATTTAATACGTAATACGTGCTCTGATTGGGTAGCTTCTCAGCCATCTGCCAATAGCGCCCCTTGTATGAAATCAACTGGAAGCATGTACCATAAATTAAAAGACCCATTATCAGCAGAAATCCGCGAACCAGCGAAAAATCCGTGATATATATTTAGATATGCTTACATTTAAAATCCGCAATGGAAGTGAAGCCGTGAAAGTCGAAGCGCGATATAGCGAGGGATCACTGTATATCTTCTTTGCAACAACATAACTACAGACTGTATGTGTATAACAGTATTTCATGTAAGCTGTTGTGTCCACAAAAAATCCTATGGCTATTCCTTTAATGGCAGCACTGTAGTAAGTAACTGAGACGTAGCAGCAGAGCTTGCCAGCATGCTGGCTGTGTCTATAGTGGTGTTATACTGAGATACGTGTTATATTGTATATCATGCCTTGATAGGCTAAATGAGAGATAAGTTAACTGGTACCTTGCATTTAAAATGTTAAACATTTTCTATAGACTGTCACAATGTTTGCTAAAGCCCAAAAAGTCAACTTTATTCACAAACAACAGAGATGCAGAGTTTAGTCCCCAAATTTCTAAACCCCATCTGCACCTGGATATACAGTACATGAAAAAAATGACAGTTTGAAGGGCAGAATAGACATAGTTATGTCAAAGGTTTTTAAACATTCAATTTCACACCAAAAATGTCGATGAAGCACTCGCTCTGGAAAGACTGGGACCTAATGTGACCCTTTTTCCCATACAGGATCTCTTATAAGGCATTGGTATTAAACCTACTCTACAACCACAAATGCATTTAAAGTGGGATTTTCTAAATCCTCACAATTCCATGTATTTTTTATCTACGGTACCAAATACATAACAGAAGTCTCCAATGTATCTGGAAACGAAACATTTCATTAATAACAGACTGGTGCAAATGGTATAAAAAAGGGGAATTAACCGAAAACAGCTAAATTTACCTGATGGACCCAGAACAACTATAACCTAGATATGTTAATACTTTACTAAAAAGTATAGTTAGTACACAAAAATAGAAAAGTGTGGAGTCTTCCAGGACAGATACCATCAAGACGACCAATTGTGGTGGATTACACCAGTGATTCCAGTTCCTTTGCAGAGTTCATTGATTATTGCCTAAATCCCCTCTCAAACAATCATCCGAGTTGCATCAAGGATACAAATCATTTTCCAGAAAAAATAAAAGGGATTACAATATTTATGAAACCCTTTTTGTGTACTTTGGATGGAGATAATTTATATACTAACATTGACATACTGCAGAGTTGGGGTATGAACAATCAAGAAATGATTAGCATTAAACCCTCAAGACAATAGACTAGATTGTGAGATACTTCATTTTCTTTGGCTTAGTCTGACTAGAAATGATTTTGAATTCAAAGAGAAATATTTCTTACAAATTAAAGGTAGAGCCATGGGAAAGAAGTTCATGTCATCGTAAGCTAACAACTATAGCTATTGTGAACAAATCCAAATCCTATTATGTGATATCATCTACTGTTGAATTCTGCTCTGTACTTGTAATGTTTCTGTTGCACTATGGTATTGTATTGAGGATTACATGTGTTCTGTTCTGTGTATTGTATTGTGTTTATTCCTTTTTTTGACACCCACTGCACACCCAGCCTACCTGCAAATTGAATTGTCTTTCCCAAGGTTTCTTCCATTTTCTCCCTACAAGGATTTTTTGGGGGGGAGTTTTTCCTTGTCTTCTTACAAAGTCAAGGCTGGGTGGGCTGTCAAAAGGCATGGTCTATTAAAGGCCATTGTGGCACTCCTTATGTCATTTTGGACTATACAAAAATAAATTGTACATAGCCAGCTGGGAAACTGTAATTCACAAACAGTGCAACTACTTCCTGACACATTATTTTGGACTTATGGATAACATTTTGGGGATCTGGGAGCATAGTGAAAAAAATATTTTGAATTGACTTTAGAGACAAAACTATTTTCATAAAAACATCAAAGTTAAAGTGAATAAAGATCATAAGTGCATATAGCTCCAAGGTACCTAGGTCAGTCACTGTGAACAATATCTCACCACATTATGCAACAAAGTATTTTTCAAACAGATAACATGCTGTACACAATGCATGTCAATAATTGATCTTTGGCTCAAGATACTGTGGTGCCAGTTACAACAAAGAGGAACATTGAGTTCAAAGATATTTTTTATGTCTAATCCATGACTAACACAATTCAAATCGGACAGGGCATTTCATAAGATGATGCCCTTTTGAGAGTTGGCTTCATTGTTGCTAAAGGTTAGAATAGTCTAAATAATTTTTTGAGGCATACATGCAGAAAAAAAAAATGTTGTTTTCCCTTAAGTTTGAAGTTTCATTGAGGTGACCCTCTCTTCCACAGGAACACCATCTATGGGCACCAAGATGGAGACTTCTGAGCATCCGCACGCAATTTCTTGGACTGCCTCTGAAAATACATGTAGTATAGTCACAAATGTCACTTGTGGTGAAATACAGTTTGTTTCATTGAGCAAAGGTTTCAGTGCAAATTCAATTTCACATAGATCACTTAACTCATCACTAGCTTTGAAACTAAAAAAATTGTTCCAGTGTATTGTGTATAGGGTAGACTAGGTCTGATTGCTATATAGGATTTTAAAGCACATAAGACACGTAGGTAGTCAGCTGTGTTAAAGTTAGAGATATTTATTTTTTATTACAAGCAGTCATTTGCAATAATAAAGAAGAGAACTGAATATGTTGCACATTTTTATCTGGACTTAGATATGTTTTACAAATTATTCAATAAACCAAATGTGCATATTCTTACAGATCTAACAGCACTATTGAAGCAGATAATAAAATACATTATTTTCAGAAGAAATACTGTATGTCTGTAAATAAAACATTGCTGATTCATATGGATTGCTCACTTTTTTACTTATCATCTTAGCTGATGATATGGTTAATTATTGGATAGTTTAAATGAGCATTTGGTGACACCTTTTCTTCAGGATCAAATCCAAAAAAGCAGCTAGTTGAGGCTAGCTTCATGTATACAATATGTTATATACATTATGTGTTAAGGTTAAAATAAAGTTCCTTTCAAAAATGTTTGGGCCATTTAAATGTTTCAGATGTTTCTGCCATTGACAAGATAATATACACTTTGATCAATTTTTATAGCAAAGTCAGGGAAAAGAAATTTTAAAGACAAAATGAGTTCTATGTCAAGAGTCACAAATGAAAATATGCTGTATTAAACCCCCCTGTGCTTCTTTTTGTAGGTTCTCATATATGTAGTAAATTGCCACTAGAAGGGCATAATTGCCTTAACATTTGCGCATTTTTGAAGTCACAGACACAGTGGTGAGGTAAAGAGGTAAAAATGCATAGGTTATGAATAAGGCACAGAACTATGCATGGTGGTAAAATATTGTTACAAAAAACGACATGAAACATGTGCAAAGAAATCAGGAGAGCCAAAAATGCAGCTAATTTCTAAAAATAAAGTAGAAGGTATAGTTAAAGATGCTTGACTAATCATCTGATTGAATCATTATGTTGAGGGTATTTATTATTTAATTGTGAAACAAATAGGCTACTTAGCAACAAACATAACAATGTTTACTGAGTGAGCTGATTTTTACTTTTTTTACTATTTTTGCTATGTTTATTGTTTTGATTTTAGAATCAACTCTGCTTTCTCTTCCTTTTTTAGATTAGCTGCATGACTATATTATTTTTAGCAAAATTAGTGACTTACTTCGCTATTACTTTACACAGAGCTTAGTCTCCAGCAGACGCCTGCGATACTGTTCAGGACAAAACAGGCTAGAAAATGACTGACTGAATGTACTTATCTTAGTATCTCAGTTTGAGCATTACTGGCCTAAAAACAAAGAAACATCACAACGCCTAAAATAAGGAAGTGTTTCATAGCTCTGATTCCAAACAAAAATGAGATTTGTGAGGGTAGTGGACAATAATCACCTTGAAAGACCCCCACCATTCAGCAGTGGAGTAATTGTGAATCAGCTGTATCAAAAGCTCTGCATTAACACTGGTCTGTATGGCTCACGTTTATGCTCCTATGACAGAAAACCTGAGAGTAAAGTTATTATGGTTTTGGAAACGGATATTTTGGCAAGATAAAGACAAATTTCAAAGCTCATGGTCCAAGAAACAGAATAATTACAGCGAACTGTATGGCAGCACCATAGTGTGGGAATAGCTTGCAATAGTAGGGACAAGAAAAAGTGTTCAACGAAAACTGAATGCATCACAGTATCATGTGATATTACTTAAGAGCTTGAATGTTAGGTCTGCTATAAACTGTTTTCTCAAAGGAAGTATTACCTTGCAATGCAACTTTGACCACAAGCACAGGGTCAAAGAATCAATGGATTGGTTCAAGAGGAAAAAGTTAATTTTCTTCAGTGGTGTTCAAAATCCCAGGTTCTAATTCTTCAAGAATTTATGGCACAATTTTGTACAGTCCTACAAGCTTGAATGAACTACAGCAAAGCTGTTTTGAGCAGTAAAAGTTAGCTCACTCAAATATATGTTTGAATTCTGAGATTACAAGCATTTCAAGCATATTCTAGTAGGACTGGGCAAAACGTTAAAACCAGGTCTAACTTAAATGACATCCACTTGTATGTACACTGTGACTGGAGGACAGAATTGCACAAATTAAACTAGCATATACAATTTTAGGATGTGGAAGAACAGGGAAGCATGTGTAGAAAGAGACTGCATTTACCCATGTTCTTGTAAGTGAAAGGCAGAATCCCCATATACAATTACACCCTATATTTACAGGTAAAGTACTAGCTATTCTACCCATCTTCACCTAGAAGAGCGATCAATTGCACATTAAATAGAAAACATATCTGACACTTACAGTAGGACCTCCTCATTGTGGTGGAAACACATTTTATTTAGTGTTATTTAGCATCTAGTGCATCTGAGATTATTAAGCCTTAATGCTATTTTACTGTAAAAGTAAGAGTAAGAGTTACAGAAATAAAAGTAATTTTGCAGCAAAAAACAATTAATTGAATAGTAGTTAAGAATTAACTTAGTAGTTCACTAATAATATTGAAATGTTGTAGAGAGTATAAAATGCCCCGCAGTTGTAACATTCAACTCAATCACTAAGTGATGAATGAGGGTCAAGCAGCACATGTGCTCCTGCAGAATCCCCACAAAGCGTCCACCACCATCCACCTCCACTGTCCTAAAATACTCCTACTACTCCAGCTCAAGCACAGATCTCATCACAAATGGGCAATTTTCTTGTTTATTACTTGCTCTAGATGATAACTGAATATGACCTTTTTTGTTTGACATAAAATGAGCATTCAGAAAAGAGAGAATGAATTGATGCAATCGTGGCTGACATAAAAATCTTTATTTTTATCATCAAACTTAAATATTTAAAAAATATCTCAATAATTAATGTGGTCAACATTAAAACCTAAAATTTGTGTTGTTTTGTTACACAGTTGTTTCCAATTCTTTAGGTTGATATCATATTGTGTTCTGGAGCTGTTGAGGTTAAAAGGCACAAAGGTCCAGCAAAAATGGAAACTTTTAGTGTGGTTTTCTCAAGATCTTTTCTAGATATTTATATGTAGAAAATATAAAATTTTATTAGCCTACTAGGGGGGCAAGCCCCCCTGGCGCCTTTGGAGCCCAACCCCCAGTTGCGGCCAGTCTACCACTCGCATTGTGAAGAGGGGAGCTGAACGCACCCCAAGGAGATTCGGTCACTCCTCTAAAACCCCCTCTTAAACGGTGATACAAATGGAAACAAATAGGTTTTTTTTACCTCCCCTTTGCCTGATCAGCTGCTGGCTTGCTGCTGCTGCTGTGCCGCATGATCTGCATCTCGTGCGGCGCTTCAAACATTTAAAAGTCTGTACAGCAGCTGTCCTACTCTTTATCATTTATTTCCGGCCTCAGGCATGGTTAAATCTCTAAGTCTCGTCCTGCAGGACATGAGTTCTTGATATTTTTTGGTTTATAATTTAAAAACAGAGTAAGAATCTGAAAATCGAACAACATCACATTAAAGTTCAATAAACTCTGGAAAGAATGATACCAAACATATATATGTAGGTTTTAAAATAAGCTCGATTTAAAGCGTGACAAAAAATATGACATAAAAATGTCACATAAAATCGTTGCACTTTTAGGCTTAGGATTTTATGTATAGAGAGTAGATAGTCAAACTAAGACAATACCAGAACTAATTGCAAAGTGATTGAACAGAAAGACAGACAGAAATTCAACAGATATATGAATAAGAATTAGAATAAACGATAAGAAAGATTATAAATAAACAGTTCCTTTCCTTTCAAGCAATTTCAATAAAGCACACTAATGACTTGATGCTGCCATTTAACAGATATATAGTGCTATGAATGTAGTATTATTTCAGCTGATAATGGAAACTTTTAGTGAGGTTTTCTTCAGTTTAATTTCTTTAGATATTGACATACAGAAAACCTTAAATTTATTCAGCCTATATTCCAAGTTAGACTATACCAGAAATGACTGCACAGTTTATAGAAATAGGTGTAGAGGTTTTCATGTGATATATATATATATATGGATAATAAAAGGTTTTTACTCCAGCACATGTATGCAGTTTATTGTGCAGAGCATCACATGTGGTATCCTGTTAAAATAAACACACATAAAAATTCTTTTACTGAAGTGTTACAACAATTCCTTAAAAAAAATGTACATTTTTGTCCAGAGCATTCCAGGTTTGCAGATTGACATGGTCATTGTAAATATGCAGTATACATTAGGTCATATAACATAACATTCAATGACTTTGTTCTTCAGAATCAACATCTTCGGAGAAACATCTCTCTATTATAATAAAAAAATCTTAGGTCTAGACGTGATCTTCTCGGAAAGACACTTTGACATCCCACGAGAGACACTTTAATGTCCCGCGAGACAAGGCAGGGAGACAAAAGGACATCATCTGTACAGGCTTTTAAATGATCGATGCACAACACGACAAGCAGAACACGCAGCTTGGCAGCAGCAGCAGACCACATCTCCTTCAGCCCCAGCTAAACCCCCCCCCACCCACTTCACAATGCAAACGGCAGAGACATGAAATGGCTGGTGCATAGCACGCCTGGGGGGGGTTGTAGTATTTTACATATTAATCGTTTATTCTTTTTCCAGAATTGGCTTATTCCTATGCATGGCTTGCCAGAGACTGAAGACTATTCAGGCAGCACTGGAAACAACCCCAAATGGAGCACCAGACTGGTAAATTTAAGCTACTCATAAATAAAATTAAAGACAATTATAGCTAATCAGTCAATTAAATTTCTATAATTTTAGAATTTGGGAGGAAAGTACCAGGTGAAAACCTAAAAAGGTACAAGGATACCACACTGATTCCACCAGACAGTGCCTGGGCTTAAATTTGAGACTGTGAGGAACTAGAGTTCTATCCATTGTCACGCATGCGCGAGTAGGAGGCCGCGGGCGGACCCGAAATCGCTTCGAAGGACGCTTGTCGGTAGGGAATGGCGGGTACTAACCTTTCTGCTCTCTCTTTCAGGAAAAAGACGTTCCGCCATCATAACCTGACCGAACCACGTCCACTTCCGCCTTTCCTCCGCCATCTTCCCTGACGTCACGAATCCCATCATCCCTCACGCCTCCTTCCCAGCATTCCTCCACTTCCGGCTCCTCCTATATAAAAATGGCCGCCGGCGCATGTGAAGTCGTCGCGCGCATGAACAAGATTTTTGTTTGTACCTTGACCTTGATATTTCTGTTTACAGTATACGGGGTCGGAAACCCCAACTCTTTACGCTGTGTTCTGTGTTTATTCTTTACAGTGGCGTAGTCGGCAGGATAACTGCACCGAAGAAAGAAAAATGACTGAAAGGCAGGACCTCAACACCGTGCTGCAGGGCATGAACGCCCAGATCCAGTCCCTGCAGCAAGCACAGGCTACTACTACCCGGGAACTGGAGGCCGCGAAGGCGAAACTCGCGGATGCCGAAAGGGTAAGGGCCGACCCGCCTCGTCCAAAACCTCCGTCCCTTGTCCCGATGACGGAGGCGGACGACATTGAGTTCTACTTGGGGATCTTTGAGAGGACGGCCACCCGGAACGAGTGGCAGCGGTCCGAGTGGGCATCCCTTCTGGCGCCCTACCTAAAGGCCCAGCGCGCAGCCTATTATGACCTCCCTGAGGGGAGGCCGCAGACTATAAGCTCCTGAAACGGGAGATCCTGGCACGCTACGGCATTACGCCGAGCCAGCAGGCGAGTGAATGGCGGAGCTGGCAGTTTGACCCGAAGCCGGGCGCGAGCACAGGCCGACTTCTGGGGCAAATGGGCCGGTGGCTGCGGCCCGAGGGCCCCCAAGCCCGGAAGGTCGTTGAGCAGGTGGCCTGTGAGGGCCTGGTCAATGCACTGCCTGGCTCCCTCGCCCAGCAGGTTCGGCGCCACCCCTATACGGACATGCCAGGACTCCTGGAAGTCCTGGAGCGCCAGCTCGCGGTTTTCCGAGCCGGGGGGGCAGAAAGGCAAGCTCGCGGGAACCGGCCGGGATGGGCGGCCACCCCCGAGCCCTCTCGACGCGCTGCAGAAGCACCTCCCAGACCCCGAGAAAAGCCGGCCTCTCCGCGCTGTTACAAGTGTGGGGAGACCGGCCACCTGCTGCCAACCTGCCCACTGAACACCCCCATGGAGCCGATGGACTGCACCTGGACCTCGGCAGAAAGGTACTGTACTCCGCCGCATCCCTTGGCAAGTCCGAACACGGGAGTGGTGTTGGTAAACGGGCACTCAGTGGTGGCTCTCTTCGACTCCGGCAGCAACATAACTATTGTCGCTCGCCGTTATGTCCTACCGCGACAGTGGCCAAACTGTTGGTCGCGGTGTTGCCTGAACCCCCCTTTCCAGTGATCCTGGGACAAGACTGGTCACAAAGAAAAAGCAGTAAGGCACGCACCGCTCCTGGGGCCTCACTGGGTCTGGTTATGGAGGGACAAGGCACCTTTCCCGCGGTCTCCACGCCATGCACGGAGGCAAGCCACAATGGCGCAGGCACAAGGGGGGAGGTTTCTCAGGCAACGGGCTCTGAACCGGGACCTCCCACCTGCGAAGGGACGAGCCAAGGAGCACATCCCCCCAACCTTTCATTGGATCCCCTGAGCGGCCTGGACCACCAATTTCGCTCCACGCCCGCCTCGTTTAAGAGAGAACAATGGAATGACGATTCCCTGCGGTTTGCCAGGAATGCGATTGTTCTGCCAGACAGCTCACAAGCGGATGGTTCCATGCCACGTGGCCCCTTCTTTGTCTTGGAAAATGATCTGTTGTATCGGGTGGCAACTCACGAGGGCAAGGTGCGGAAGCTGCTGCTAGTTCCGTGTACCGTCCGGTGGGAGGTATGCGAGCTAGCTCACGCACACCTCTTAGGCGCCCACCTCGGGGCCCAGAAAACATTGGAGAGAATCAAGCTCCGCTTTTACTGGCCCGGGATCAACGAGGAGGTCCGGCGCTTCTGTCAGTCCTGTCCGGACTGCCAGATTCGCCAGATTCCTAGGAAGGACCGTGCTCCTCTCGTCCCGATACCCCTGATAGATGTACCTTTTGACCGGATAGGGGTCGACTTAGTAGGACCCCTGGAGCCCTCCAACCGTGGCCATAAGTATATATTGGTCATGGTTGTTTATGCAACCCGATACCCAGAGGTGGTTCCCCTGCGCTCCGCTACCACCAAAAACATCACATGGGAACTAGTCAACCTCTTCTCACGAGTGGGTATCCCTAAAGAAGTCCTCACGGACCAGGGTACTCCCTTCACTTCCGATACGTTCAGGGAGGTTGCCAGATTACTGAGAATAAAGCACCTGAAGACGTCTGTCTACCACCCCCAAACAGACGGTCTGGTTTTAACCAGACGCTTAAACAGATGCTTCGCAAGGTAGTCAGCGCTGACGGCAGGAATTGGGACCAACTCCTCCCGCTCGTGCTCTTTGCCTACCGGGAGGTGCCCCAGGCCTCTATGGGCTTCTCCCCTTTTGAATTATTATATGGGCGACAACCCCGGGGACTTTTGGACATTCTAAAAGAAGGCTGGGAGGCTGAGGCCCTTCCCTCCTCTAACATATTGGAGTATGTAGCGCAACTGCGCGACAGGCTCACCAAAATCAGGCCTCTCCTCCAAGAGCACGTGACTCGTGCGCAGGCAGCGCAGGCCCGGTGTTACAACCGCAACTCTGTCCTCCGGGAGTTCCACCCGGGGGATCGAGTGATGGTACTCGTTCCCACCTCCCACTCCAAGCTACTAGCTCACTGGCAGGGGCCATACGAGGTTAAGGAGAGAAAGGGGCTCGTCGACTATTTAGTCAAGCAACCTAATCGTCGACCGAGCGAGAGGATCTATCACGTTAATTTGTTAAAGCCATGGAAGGACAGGGAGGAGACTCCCAAAACACATAGATCCCTCTCCCTATTCGCTAGCACGACTGCCCTTAACCTCGGCGACGAGCTAACGCCGTACAACGGCGGGAGATTACCCAGGCCATCTACGCCATCCCCGAAGTGGTGAGCGAGTCGCCAGGCCGGACCTCGCTGATTGCCCACGATATAGTCACGGAACCCGGAGTAGTCGTCCGGGAGAGGCCCTACAGACTCCTGGAGGCAAAACGCGCCGAGGTGGAACTGGAGGTACAGCGGATGCTGGACTCGGACATTATCTAGGAAAGTCACAGTCCCTGGTCCAGTCTGATTGTCCTCTTTCCTAAGCCGGATGGATCCTGGAGATTCTGTAATGACTTTAGACGTCTAAACCAGGTCTCCAAGTTCGATGCCTACCCAATGCCCCGCATTGACGACCTCCTTGAGCGGCTGGGTGCGGCTCGATATCTGACTACTCTTGATATGACAAAAGGGTATTGGCAAATTCCCTTAACGGCATCTGCAAAGAAAAACTGCCTTTAGCACCCCTAGCGGACATTGGCAATACAAGGTCCTCCCATTTGGGCTGCACGGGGCCCCTGTGACCTTTCAACGTCTGGTGGATAGAGTGCTGAAGCCCCACCAGTCCTATAGTGCCGCCTACCTGGATGACGTCGTCATTTATTCCGGCACCTGGGAGGAGCATCTATTGCAGCTCTCTGCTGTCCTCGCGACACTGGCTAAAGCCGGCCTCCGCATTAACCCCCGTAAATGTTTTTTTGGCTTGAAGGAGGCCAAGTATTTAGGCTACCTTGTGGGACGAGGACAGGTGAGACCCCAATGTTCCAAAGTCAAAGACATCCTGGAATGGCCCCGTCCGAATACCAAGAGACAGGTGCAAGCTTTCTTGGGGCTAGCGGGTACTACCGCGTTCGTGCCCGTTTCTCCGAAAGGGCAGCACCCTTGACTAGCTTGACAAAGAAGGGCGCTCCCCTGCATGTGGTATGGAACGACAAAGCAGAACATGCATTCAGTGACCTGAAACAGGCCCTTACGTCGGCACCTGTATTGCGGACCCCTGATTTTGGGCTACCCTTTATCCTCCAGACCGACGCTTCGGACACAGGCCTGGGCGCCGTGTTGAGCCAAAGCGTTGATGGTGTCGAGCACCCCGTGATGTACCTAAGCCGGAAATTGTTGGACCGAGAGACCAGGTACGCGGCGGTGGAGAGGGAAGCTCTGGCTGTTAAGTGGGCCGTGACTTATCTCTGGTATTACCTGTTGGGTCGAGAATTCACTCTGGTGACTGATCACGCTGCGCTTCAGTGGATGTCCCTCCACAAAGAGTCGAATCCGCGGGTCACCAGGTGGTTCCTGGACTTACAGCCCTATAAGTTCACGGTTACTTATCACCGCGCGCCTTCATGCCAACGCCGATGCCCTCTCTCGCGTCCCACGACCTCTCGGTTAGGTCCGCCCGACCGGACGGTCTTGGGCTGAGGGGGTCGGTCACGCATGCGAGTAGGAGGCCGCGGGCGGACCCGAAATCGCTTCGAAGGACGTTTGTCGGTGGGGAATGGTGGGGTACTAACCTTTCTGCTCTCTCTTTCAGGAAAAAAGACGCTCCGCCATCATAACCTGACCGTACCACGTCCACTTCCGCCCTTCCTCCGCCATCTTCCCTGACGCCACGAATCCCGCCATCCCTCACGCCCTTCCCAGCATTCCTCCACTTCCGGCTCCTCCTATATATAAATGGCCGCCGGCGCATGTGAAGTCGTCGCGCGCATGAACAAGATTTTTGTTTGTACCTTGACCTTGATATTTCTGTTTACAGTATACGGGGCCGGAAACCCCAACTCTTTACGCTGTGTTCTGTGTTTATTCTTTACACCATCCATTCATTATCCAACCCGCTATATCCTAACACAGGGTCATGGAGGTCTGCTGGAGCCAATCCCAGCCAATACAGGGCGCAAGACAGGAACAAATCCTGGGCAGGGCACCAGCCCACTGCAGGACACACACACACCAGGTACACACTAGGGACAATTTAGGATCGCCATTGCACCTAACCTGCATGTCTTTGGACTGTGCGAGGAAACCAGAGCACCCGGAGGAAACCCACGCAGACATAGGGAGAACATGCAGACTCCACGGATGGAGGACCCGGGAAGAGAACCCAGGTCTCCTTACTGCGAGGCAGCAGTGCTACCGTTCCGCCCAACTAGAGTTCCTCCTCATATAAATATGAAAAAGGTCAAATAAATTTGCTAAGTGTTACAATTCAGATCTTACCACAGGTAAGGAGCATGTTTAGAAAATGCTCAGATTTGCAATTCTGACAATTATATAGTCTTTTCTGTTTAGGAGAGGGATTGTTCAGTTATAAGTCAGTGTTAAACTCTCATAAACTTTAATGCAGCAATATTTCATTCATTCATATTCATCCATTGTTTTTCCTAGTATTATTATGATGGACTTAATCAGCCAGGTACTGATTATGTGGGTTAAGTAAACAGATGAAAACTAAATATCTACTTTTTTTATCTTTTCAGAGAACAGAACTGACACAGCCCTGTGAATGGACCGCCCAATCTATCAATTCATTTCATTGTCTGAGATGTGGAATCCAGTTGTGTACAGCACACTGCACACACTGAATACTATCTGCTGATTTTTTTTATCTTCCCCAGTGATATTTCTTTCACCATCTAGTCAAGCTAAATATATATTCATGCAAAGAAATCAAAAGCAGCAAGCTGCTAACAATACTGATTTCTTGCTCATGAACTTTAGGCCGGACTGAAAAAGCATTGCTCTGTCAGATTGTTTAATATCTGTGTGTGGCTGTGAAGGAAGGTGAAAATAGTCCTAGCATACTCTTGTCTGATAAATAAAAAAAATCTAATTATATACTGGTTTGTTTTGTAATCAGATGTACACTTACATCCACCCTCATTTTATAAATTAGGCCAAACTGGTTTGTGTTTGTATTCTTTACTTTTTATTCAATGGTATTTGGCAGTAAGTCTTAAATTTTGCATCATACATGGCTCTTGCACTATATGTGAAGCCAGTACTGACCTGATAATGCATCAAAGAGGCCATGATGATAAATGTTTTAGACTGAAACAAAGTATACACATTTATTGGCAGTGTTCATGTAATTTGGCAACTATGATCCATGAAAAAGATCTATGAATATTAAAGAAGCTGGCAGAATGTGTCATTCTGCATAGTGTAAAATGGGGCTGAGAAGAAACAGCACACACAAGCAGGAATACAAAAAAATGCAGCAAGAAGAACAATTATCACTACAGTATCTATATTTTCCCTGTGGGTAAAGACTCAAATGGCATTTATTTATGTTTGACATAATGAATGTCTCATGAAGTGTTGAACTGATAACAAGGTAAGTGGTGAGAAGTTGAGATTCGGAGGAATTTCTGAGGGCAAAGTCAGAGGGTACACACTAAAGCACTACAGCAAACAAAGCCAAAGGGAACAAGCAGGAATTCAAATCCAAAAAGGATAACGGATCAGATTCAGATCAAAACCTTTAATAATAAAAGAAATCACTTCCGAAGCAAGTCTTCTTCAGCTGGAAATTTTTTTCTGATTACAGGTTCAGTCTTTTCTATGCAAGTAGTGCAAAATGAGTAGAGAAACATAAAGATGGGATCCTTGCATACACTCTGATTCAAAAAACAGCATTTTTTTTTAATTTGCAATGGGTAGGAGTTCCTGCAAAATAAGTTATGGGCTACTATATTACAATATCTTTTGTAAAAAGAAAACACAAAGACCACTATTGTAGTCACAGTGTTTAATGAACATGTATCCATTCACTATCTTAGTTCATTTTCTACTTAATTTTAATAATTCCCTTTCTTGTTAAGAAATGCTGTTATAATTGTTTCTAAATGCTTTCATTTTGAATGTGACAATTAGCAAAGAGCATACACAGGTGCAAATAACAATGTATACTAAACAGCTACTTTTGTTTAATTTGCACCTGTGTGCTCATAATCAAATAGTTTCCTAAAAATGTACTTTTATTAAAATATATGCAGGGAAAAATACACATGTAGAGTGTATGTGTGACAGAGAGAGAGAGAGAAGAAAGATAAAAACACGAAACAGCAGCATGGTGGCCACGAATGCCTACTTCCTAGCACCAAGGATCTGCGTTCTGTTCCCATTTCAGTTACTGTCTCTGTGGAGTCACCAAGCAACATTTCCACACAGCTTTTTTTTCTGAGTTCACTTTTATCAGTCTTATGTCACTTGCATATTATGTCTTATGTCTTAGGTGGACTTTATTATCCCAAAGGAACTGTAGGATAATATAAAAAACAGGAGTCACTGTTACACAGTTCCAATAGATGAACAAAGACACAACATTTGATAGCCAGTGTTACTGCATAAACACACACTTAAGATCAGTACTAACAAGAATAATTACTTCAACAGTACATAAAACAATAATACAGAATTTAAAATGTACTAAGATGTTTATAAGTAGCAGAATCTTAAATGCTAATAGATAAAGGAGTAAAAGAGTTCTTAAATCTGTTGCTCTTTACCTTTGCAAACCTAAACCTGCAGCCTGAGGGCAACAGCTGGAATTTAGAAAAAAGAGGATGGAAGCTGTCTGGCATAATTGAGTTTGTCTTTATTTCTAACCTGTTTGTAATACATTTCAGTGTTAGAAGTCTAATTTTTATATTGTTGTTTGCTAATTTTTATATTGTTGTTAAGATGGTTTACTGTATATTCTTATTGCTGATTTTGCAAATGTAACAATGCAAGTCAAACAATGCAGTCTCTGCAAAAAACACAGACGCTTTCGAGCCCTCTTGGCTATGAAGGTGGAATTGAGGGACTCTCAGGAACTTGGTGTTTTTAACTCTCAATAACAGCGTCGTGAGGGGTGGTGAGCATCTCCTTTGTCTTTTCAATATTAAGAAGCAGATTGTAGCACTTACACCAGGCAGCTTCTCTAGCCACTTCCTCCGTGTATGCTGAGACATCATTGTTCTTCATGAGACTCACCACCGTCATATCATCTGCATACTTCATGATCTGGTTCGAACTGAAGTAGTACTGTGTCTACAGTGTAAAGAGCAAATGGGCTAAGGATGCAGTCCTGTGGTGCTCTGTGTGATAGTTCTGGAGGTAGAATGGTTGGGGTGGTAGACAAACTGAAGGGGGGTCCAGTGAGCTGAGAAGGGCAGTTTTGATATGGCTCATAACTAGTATCTTGAAGCACTTCACAGATGATTTCTTTGAAACTGGAATGATTGTGGTGGGTCTTAAAACACACTGGAACAACAGCCTGACTCATTTATTCTGGACAGAGTTTGTCTCACTGTGGCTGCGGTCAGAAAGATTACCTGCTTATCTGGGAGGGGGGTGAATTTCTTTGTGAGCTCACTGTTGACTGCATAGAACATTCAAAGTGTCAGGGATGGAAGCATCAATATCACAGAGAGAAGGTACCGGTTTGTAATCTGTCGTAACCTGAATGCCCCTGTCTCTGTTGTTCTAAAAGTGCCCTTAGATTTTTTGAGCACATGCATACTTTGATTTCTTGATTGCCCTAGCCAGGTTAGTTTGTGCAGTTTAGAGAATAGTCTTGTCTCCAGATCTGAAGGCAGCATCCCGGGCTTTGCAGCAGACCTCTGCAGATATCCAGGGTTTTTGGTTGGCTCTTGTAGTCAACTTCATGGAGACAGTAATGGTCCTGAGTACGTTTACTAATATAGCCAAGTCTCAACTGCTGTGTACTCCTCCAGACCAAGGCAGCCCTCATGAGTTGTAGCCCCTCTAAACACTCACCAGTCTGTGCACTCAAAATAGTCCTGAAGTGCTGAGACAGTCCCCTCAAGCCACACCCTAATGTCTCTCTGTACTGGTTTAGTGAGTCTGAGCAGAGAACTGTAGGCTGCGATCATTTTCACTGAGATGTTGTCGGAGTTACCAGTGCGGATGGGGATCAGCTCAGTAAGCTTCTTTAATGCTGGTGTGAACATGATCTAAGCAGTTATCACCACTGACTGCAAAGTTCATGTTTTGATAGAATCTAGGTAGAACTAACTTAAGGTTTGAGTGGGATTGGCAGTTTGCAAATTGTTTATAGCTTCGTACAACTCCTCTAGCACCTGGTTAACATTAGCACTAAGCGGCAGGTATACAAATCAACCAAATTAAATTCCCACGAAAGCTAGGAAGGCTGACATTTCACTGCTATAAAATCCACCATAGCAGTACAGTGTCTAGAGACTACCATAACATTTGTGCACCACTCATTGTTGGTATAAATGCACATGCCGACATCCTGTTTCTTACTGCACCTCGTGTTGTCTCTGTCTGAGCGTTAAATAGTCTATTTTGATGTTCAGAGAGCATGTATTTGCTAGTAGGAGGGATGGGAGAGTGATTCTATAGATTTGCTCTTAGTTTAGCACAAAGGCCTGCCTGCTTGCCGTGCTTCTGAGTTCGATAACACTGTTTTCAAGTGAACTTCTGCTAACGACCCCATGCTTCTCCAAATACACAGGACTATCATGTCCAGTGTTGATTTGTCATGTTTTTAGTATTGTAGAAAACCTTTACAGTCATACATGCAGGCATGCATTGTATTGGAACACTTAGGCAATGACACATCAGTAGAAAAACATTTAGCAATGATACTGAGCAACATGGAAAGGCCATTGTGCAGATGTCTGCTTGCACAGCCATTATGCTACTCTGCAAAATATGAAGAATATCATCCAAAGAAAGTTAAGCTTTTCACCTGTTGAAATGTATCTAAGGGGCATATAGTCAAATTTTGCATAGTCAAGAAATTCATAAACCATTAAACCATACCCCAAAGGTGAGTTAATAAATGTCAAAATTTTTCTGAATAATAAATAGTGAATACAAAATTTTCATTCAACACAAAATGAGTTTAAGTTTCAAAATAGCTTCATCTTTTGTCTACAATTTTCATCCCCATCATATAACAGGTAAAACAGTTCTTCTAATTTTGATTTATATGAAAATTAAAATTTTACAGTAACCTTTAAACGTATGTATATATGAAAATGCTATTTTCATATATACTCTCTCAAATGTTAATTTAAACTTGTGATTTTAATGTGTGTTTTTGATACAAAAGATTACTTAAAATATTACACTATTCAAGTAATAAAATGATCTAATTTTTTTGTAGTTTATTTTAACTTTTATCATGAGCTACTTGTGGCAAAAGTTTACAAGTGTGATTAGCGCTATCCTTCACTACAAGCAAAAGCACTTGTGCCCTTTAGCATACTGTGATTTTAATTACCACATACATAGCAGCTTTCACAGTTTTTAATTGTTTTCCTGCTGTACATATATAAAGCAATACTTTTATTTCTTTATAACCAAAAATCAACGAAAATACTGTCACTCACTTTTCCTTTGTGTACTTAAATCCCTACTGGAGTTTCATTTAATTGAAATCTATTCTACCTACTCTGTTAAAAGTATAATTCCACACAACACTGTTGTTTCCCAGCTATAAGGTTGCAGTGCATTAAAGATCTGTTTTAACATTCAAATTGCAACTCTGACAGGAAAAACATTGTTCTTTAATATGGAATAACAAGTATTTATTTACCAGTCTACATAAGGTTAAAAAAGACTAAAATACTCAACACAAAAATATAGAATTTTAATTTGGAGGATGTATGCAGGCTAGATTTTATTAATTGTATTAATGTTCTTAATGTTTTTAACTAATAACAGTATTACTATAAATGAACCATGAACAATAATGTGAAAATAAAAACATTATTCTGTGTTCAAAGTTTTATGGAAACATATAAGAGATATCTCAAAGCTATTGGGACAGAAATCAAGCAAAGGTAATCAAAATTCTTTATATAAATTGAACAAATATGTTTGCAACTCTAGTTTACAATCAGAGAAAATAAATGAACTAATAACTTTGCGTTCATGAATACGTATCTGACCAACTTCAGATAATTAATCGATGTTCCATGTTTAAATCAAATCAGGAGCAGTGTAAGTTTGCTCAAACAACATGTCCTAAAAAAGGTAGCGGTGGAGCAAGATGCTGTAAGAGTTCATTTTTTGCAAAAACAGATGAACCAGCCCTGTAGAACTTTCAATTCAGTTTCTTACATATGTAAAGCTTTTGAACAATGTTGGTGAGTGAAAAGAAATCACAAATTCTTAATTGAAATATATTCAATCATTTATGTTAATCTAGTAATTCCAACATTTTATTCTCAATATGACATCTTTTGAACTAGAAATAGTCTATATCCCAACTAATAGAGTTTCAACTCAGTTAATCTATTAGGATCTGCTAGACTTCCTGTAATTACAGTCCCAGACTTTACCTTAAGAAGCAGACCTCAAGTCTCCACTGAGGCCTAATTACCAAAACCAGCCTTACCTAAAAATTCAAGAATCAGGATTTTCATCTGTTAAAGTATAAAGCAGAGTAAAGGCTTCTAAATTCCAAATAAATATTAAAAAAGGGGAAGGGGAAAGCATGGTAAACACTCTGGCCAAGTTAACATGCTCCATATTGTAATAATAATAAAATGCTATTCAAAAACAAAAATCAAAAACTCAATCAAAATTAAGTTTTTGCTTAAGAAAACAATCTAAATCCATATTCAAAATCCTAAACCAGAGCAAAAAGTCCAAAACCAAAAGGAATCATAAAACAAGAATGCACAACAATCCAGGACAACAGAATAATTAAAAAATGGAAGCCAAACAACAATATTTAAAAATGAATGCCATAAATGTGATTTTTACTGCAATGTCAAAGGGCTATACCTCCTTGGGTTAAATATATAATTGACACAATAATAATGCAATATTTCATTCGAAAAATATCAGACAATTAAAAAATAAAATGATAATCACAAAACAGAAGACAAACATATTTTCAATAACAAAAAGACTGAATGAAAAGAGATCCAAGCCATGGACAAACACTGACTATTCAATAACACAATCCCCATTTTATATAATGTCAGTTACTAAATGCAGCATCACAAGGTACTTTACATACCAAGCAAAGATACATTTCAAGTAGGTGTGATTATCCTGTGCACAGACATGCTTTTTCCACAAATGTTCCTTTGACTATTCATTCAACTTACTGAAAATGGCCGGTGGCGCAGTGGTAGCACTGCTGCCTCGCAGTTAGGAGACCTGGGTTCATTTCCTGGGTCCTTCCTGCGTAGAGTTTGCATGTTCTCCCTGTGTCTGCGTGGGTGCTTCGGTTTCCTCCCACAGTCTAAAGACATACAGGTTAGGTGCATTAGTGATTGTAAATTGTCTGAAAGTGTGTGCTTGGTGTGTGTGTGTGTGTGTGTGTCCTGCGGTGGGCTGGTGCCCTGTTCAGGATTTGTTACCTGCCTTGTGCCCTGGGATTGGCTCCAGCAGACCCCCATGACCCTGTAGTTAGGATATAGAGGGTTGGATAATGGATGGATGAAAATGGCCGAGAAGTGAATATCATAATTTGTGGATGTAAAATAGTTTTTGTCATTTCTCTACATTCTGTACATTTTCTACAAAGCAACACACCCAAAGACAGTTGAACAGCACAGGGCAGAGGAGTGCATAAGGTATAGAGGTATAAAACTTGGCTGTAAAGGCATTTAAATGTCTAATCTTGAGCATTGAGTGTAATGTACAGTTATTATTCTGGAATACTCTGTGTGTGTCATAATGTACACTATTAGACTGCGTATAAACAGTATTGGTGCGTTCTGTGAGGTAATTCAATAAAGAAGTAATACCTCCTCTGCTTTCCTTGTTGGCTCCATTATTGAACATAGACATTGTAACAGTGGCATTCTCTTACTAAATGTTATGGCACCCAAGACTTAGCTTTTCGGGTGTTTATTTAGAAATTTTGTAATGGTTATAAACCTGATTACTTTTCTGTTGTACTTTAATTCCACATATAATATTTTAATTTTGGGTGGCACAGTGGCGCAGTTGTAGCGCTGCTGCCTCGCAGTTAGGAGACCTTTGTTCGCTTCCCGGGTCCTTCCTGCATGGAGTTTGCATGTTCTCCCTGTGTCTGCATGGGTTTCCTCTGGGTACTCCGGTTTCCTCCCACAGTCCAAAGACACGTACGTTAGGTGCATTGGCGATCCTAAATTGTCCCTAGTGTGTGCTTGTTGTGTAGGTGTGTGTGTGCGCGACTTGCAGTGGCCTGGCGCCGTGCCCGTGGTTTGATTCCTGCCTTGCTCCCTGTGTTGGCTGGGATTGGCTTTAGCAGACCCCCGGGACCCTGTAGTTAGGATGTAGTGGGTTAGATAATGGATGGATTTTAATTTTGCTTTGTTTACAATTATTTCATGTCCTGAAGGCAGGGCGACCAGATTCTCCCTGAAAGAACACGAGAGGGCCTCTCTAGGCAAATGAGTGTTTATTGGGGAGCTTTGACTGAGGGTATTGTGGTTTTATAATGATGTATATAAATGCATTTACACACAAATATCAAGAGAATAAACAAATAAATACTGCCTTCAAAGCCACTTATATCAAAAGGTACTTTATTGTTTACTTTAAAGAACACTTTATGCACTTGCTGGGGTTGTATTGCAATGTTACAATGCTATCTACTACCACTTTGACACTGCTTGTGGAGATGATAACTCATTTGAATTAGAAAGCCATATACAGTTCAATCACACAGATGGTATCTTATTTATGCTTCTGAATAATATGTGAACAGCCCTATGCTTGCATAAATAATGTCTGCTTCAAGTCCTGGCCTACCTGGCACCACTATATTTGGTGTTGCAGGTGGCAAACAGGATGGACGGGCATCCCAGCCAGAAGGCAGGAAGATCAATTACCCGGACAGGAGACTCTGAGTGAGTATAAAGACATCCCAGGGATGAATTTTTGGAATATAATTTTGTTGAGAGTAATCAGGAGATCAAGCAGGAGAGTGAGGAACTGGCATCAGCTGATTGGCTGCTAGATGAGGGCATTCATTCAGCTGATGCACCTACGGCAAGGTTCACCTGGGAGGAATACCCAGACTTTGATCCGTGGGAGCCAACCTGGCTACCGGACTTCACAAGATGACACGGCTTGCTGTTGGACTCGACAGATACCAGCCACTGGA
Source organism: Polypterus senegalus (assembly GCF_016835505.1). Classification (NCBI taxonomy): domain Eukaryota; kingdom Metazoa; phylum Chordata; class Cladistia; order Polypteriformes; family Polypteridae; genus Polypterus; species Polypterus senegalus. The sequence continues at coordinate 138,144,298 of NC_053160.1, forward strand.
CTGGACTTCAGGCTGTTCTTTCCTAAGGTTGCATTTTCAGCTACTGTGTGACGAGACAAACAGGTATGCTGAGCAATTTTTCAAATCGTGGGGTGTGCTTGCACAGCATTCTCGTTTTTCAAAGTGAAAACCCACAACAAAAGGTGAGATAAAGGGCTTTGTGGCATTATAATACTTTGCAGGTCTTGCTTTGTAACATGTATGAGAAATCATATAGTATGCAGACTCATACAACATGCAAGACAGCAACAGTTGACAAAAATAAATATTTTTTGTTGATCTGATGTGTTAAACCATTGCTTTGTGTTCTTTTAAAAAAAAAGTGAGTTTTTGGAAAAATATGCAGCCTTGGGAGAAAAGAAATAAAAAAGTCAGCCCTAAAAGAGTTAAATACCAGTAGCGTCAAGGATGCATGTCAGTGGACCTTCTCACAGGCTCTGTTGAAGTATGTAATAACCTGCCGGGACAAGAGGGGGCTCTATCGCTAACACTGTCGTCTCCTTCTTTCACCACACTGCAGAGAAACTGCCCAGTGAAAGCAAATGATCCCTCCTCTTCCAGTTAAGTCTCCATAAAAACCAAAGCCTCCTGGAAGGAGGCATCATTTCTGGCACAAGCTACCCACCGGATGGAGCTTCACTACCGCTGTGACTCAAACTTTGGCTAATCAGCCCTGCTGCCTGTTTTGTTTGTTTTGATACCCCACATAACAGAAAATGCAAGCTAAAGAGCATTTCTTTTTGTTTTCCTTTTGGTGTTCTTGGAAAATAAATGGGATAACCCTGTTGGCACCCTAGATTTTCTCAGTTCGTGGAACTGTCAGTCCTGCACCTGGCCACAGTAAGCAGACTCTTCCATAGTCTAGTCCACTACTTGGACTGGAGGTTTGTATAGGAAATGATCTGAAATTAAAAAAAGAGCCAAGCCTATTAGGAAGACCAACAATTCCCAGAGATAAAAGCCAATGTTGTTATCTGGCTGATAGACAGAAATTTCTGAAAGGCTCTCACAATTAAAGGATTTATTTTCTTAGAGAGATGCAATAGCATGCAAGCAAATAAAGAAATTTGATTGAACAGTCCACTTTATGCATCTGTGTAGAGGGAAGGATTTAGCGGTGAAGAAGTCAAATAGTATAAAATGCATTAATGGGACCTAAATTACTTCTTTCTTTCAACAGATCGGAAAACCTACTTACTTGTTTAGTTTCACATAATATTTCTTTTCCTTCACTGTGCAACACCTCATGCAAACACACATTCATTCCCAGGATGGCCACCCTATAGTGTGAACATCAGAGCAATTTATACATCAGATGCACCATCACCAATAAGTTAATTTACACCATTTAAATTAGTTGTTTACTGGTATCTGGATGAGGGTGATGATTCACTACTCATGTGTAAACAAATGTTTACATAAATAGAAAAGTTACACGGAAACCACACATTCTAAGTTTGCTAAATACATTAATGGTGCTGTGGAAAAAAATAAAAAAAAATTGCATGTAGCTAGCATTAAGGTAATCGGAAGGAGACTGCACTTCTAATTAAGAAATAAAAGCTCAAAGCAATAAGACATTTTTTTCACTCTGTCGTTGTAACCACTTTGTTGTGTGAATCTTTCAAGTAGTTGTATCATCATCTCTTTTGTGTTTTGAATTCAGTCTACAGTTTACTACAAGGACCTGATTCATTTCATATCATATGAATTAATTTCACAGTCACTTAAATTTGAATGAACCCTTTTCATGTTCTTCTAGGAGGTTTTTAAAACATTCAGCTGTAAATCACAAAGTTACAGCTTCAGTCTCTGCCTGTGATTATTTTGTGACCTCAAATAAACTATTTCATCTGTCAGCATATCTTTGAACATACAAAGTACATGGAAAAGATCTGTCCTGTACAACGATGGTATATAAAATAAAGGGTGTTTGCATTTTTGTTTTTACATTGCCTACCATAAATGAATACACACCAAAAGATTTTTCAGAAAATCACCTGTTTCTATGAGGAATTAATAATTTCTGTGTGATTATATACCATAAAATGGTCTAGCAAATCTGGTTTATTTGTTGCAAATGAAATGTATCCTTACAAAAAACAAAAATTGATTTTGTTTTACAAAATAATGTAAGGCCATAGTGCAAAAAGTTGTACACCCCAATGAAGGTCTTAGGAATAACACTTAATAAAATGCTAATTAACAGGAATTCAACAACAGATGAGTCTAATCAATCATCACAAGTAAAATCTCCTCCCATGCAATGCTGACACAAAAAAGGTCAGGCGTATTAGACTAGAAAAGCATTGCTAATCAGTCAGAATACAGTAGGAAATTCAAAAAGGATGGACTTGTGGTAAGCTCTCTGAGATGTCCTGAGTCATGTGATAAGAAGAGTTGAGGATAATCGCCATGTAACTTCATCAAAATTAGCTAAAGCATTAGAAAGCCAAAATCTGAGGCCTGTTGCAGGGGAAAGGCATGCAAGGGTGTTGTTGTGCATGAAGGAAGCCACTGCTAAAGCCCATGCAAAAAAAATCCCATTTGGTATTTACCAGAGCCCACGTTGATAAAGGTGAAGACCATTGGGACTCTATACTTTGGAGTGGTGAGACAAAGGTAAATCTTTTGTGGTACTGATAGCATCCAAGCTGTATGGCATCACAAGAGTGCATAGTACAATAAAAATTGCAAGGTACCCACAGTAGAGCATGGTGGTGGTAGTGCAGTTATATGAGTGATAACGGTATTTAGGAATTGCACTTCTTTAATGGCATCATGATTTCACACATATACTGGGAAATACTGCAGGAGGAGAAGCTTCCAGCTCTCCGTGTTCTGTGTTGCCGGGCACTCTTTCAACATGATAATGACCCAAAACATACATCCAAAGCTACTGCTGCATCTCTGATAAAAAATAGGATGAAAGTGACTCAGTGGCCAAACATCTCACCCGACCTCAACCTAAAAAAACCTGCGGTGACTTCTGAAAAGACAGATTCAGTATCATTCTCCATCTAGCATCCAGGCTCTGAAAGAACTCTTTCTTCAAAAATGAAGGAAGATAGACACAGTAGTATGTCATCAACTTGTTCATTCCATGTCTAGAAGAGTTTCTGCTGTCCCTAAGAATCACGGAGGGTATACAAAATATCACATATTATGTTATTGTAGTAGTGTAGTGTTTTTGCAACACCTTTTTTGTATTATTTTCTTATTCAAATAATGTTGGTGACCAATCCTTTAAGCAAATGTTTAATACAACTCAAGTATTGTCAAAATTCTGCTATTTATTACGATGTTTCCTGAAAAATGAATAACGATCTTAAATTTCAAAGGGGCTGTAGTCATTTAGGCTGAGTACTGTAGATAGTTGTATCAAAGTAAAAGCTACATCAGAAAAAGCCATTAATTGTGCAAAGAAAACTGATAACTGTAACTTAAGATTTTCTAAGAGAAGGAGTAGATGAAAGATTTTTTTCATTAATACTATGCTTTTCTAAAAATTATAGTAACCTGTTCCTTAACTATAATACTGTAAATAAATTGTAATGGTTACTGTTTAACAAAATAGGGTTGTGTTCCAAAGAAGTCACATAATCACCATTAAATCTTTCAGTAAAATTCTCAAAACTAGGGATGTATTGTAAATGATTTGAAAATAAATTGTTAACAAGATGTGAGCCCTCATGTTGATAGTAAACTGAAATAATGGAAGTTAATGGAATGTTTTGTTTTCGTTTTTTACATTTTCTCTTTTTTTGTGACAACTAAGAAGCAAAATATCTGTATCACTAAACTAATCTCAATGAGTGGTACTGAGGATGATGTGTGGATTTGTAAGGAAATGAGGCACGTTAAAATGACTTAATACCCACTTGTCCCAGTTTAGCTAAAGGTAAGCAACACTCTTGACTTCTCTCAGAACATGCACTGTAGATATCCTTTAATATGTCCTTTAGTAATATATGGCTATTCAGACTCTAGAATTGTTCCTTTTTGGTATTATTTATGATACTCATATCTTTATAGTAATAACAATTCAGACTACTTTGTGTCTCTTTTCTTAACTGTCATATGTACATTTTGCATTAATTAGCAAGGCTTTCTTTAATGTAAGGCTCTTGAATGTATGCACCTTCGTGTAGGGTCTGAAGTTTCTGAGAAAACTAATATCATAGCCTGCTTGTATTTAGGAAGGAAATTTTTAATGAAAAATCCTATACTTATCATGATTAGTTCAAAAAGGGCTGTCATGAAAGTATAAAGTAGTTGACATTTCCCAGTGAAATTTGAGGTTCGCCCATGGGCAGTGTCTGGTGCAAGCCCTAACCTTTACTGTCAGCTCTCCAGCTGTCTGACATGCTGCTCCACAAAGGCTGACTATTACCAGTAATATTAAATTGCAGATCAGGATAAACATCTGAAAAAGCAGGCATATTAGTAAATAAAAAGGCTAATATAAAGTCTGAAATTGAAAAACAGATGCACTAGGCAGGCAGGAGATCAGACACAGTAAGACAATACATTAGAGAGGGAATCCAACAACAGTGTTCAAAACACAGACAGTTGGTCATAAACAATAACCAAAACAAGCCAAAACATTAGCTAAAACTAGATAGCTACAACACAAAGTAAATGGTTATAAAAACATGACTCACAACAAAGAAAATAAATTGCTACACAAGGGAAACCTCTTGGTGGAATTTTGCAAAGGTCTTAGCAATCAGGCCACTAGACATTATAACGCAAACGGTAGGATAAGAAATTCCTAATGCCCAGTGGGGTTATTGTATGCTGTTTTTTCCTTGGAAGATTCTTTTAAGGAAATTTGTTAGACTTTTATCATGTCGAGAGTGGTTAAACATTGAGTTTTTCCAAGCTGCTCGAGGAGGTCATCTGCTTGGAGCTTACGATAAGCATCAAAACAAGAGACTTGGTATAAATGACAGAAATCATTGTAAAATCTCCAGCAACAGTTGAGATTTTGTACTAACACAATTGTTTGTACTAGACTAGGGACTGAAACTGTCTTTAATCACACCTAGATCTAGCATTCATTTGATTTCCAAAAACACTTTTGTCTTCTTTGACTCCAGCAAGCGATTTCCTTGTTTGTGAATATGACCCCTGGATCAGTCAGAATGTCATTTTCATTGAGGAAAGTCAGTCAAGGGTTTTGTATTAATAACTTCTCTTATAGGGAGAATAGCAGATCCCAACTTTGATTTTTGAGAGGATTTTAAGTCTTCACCAAAATTAAGTGTTAGAGAATTGACAAACAGCGATCTACCAGTGCTGAGTTAGGGGAAGGATCATTCCACTGCTTTAATAAATTAGCATGATAGACAAGCTACTTGGAGTGTTGGTTAGGCTGACATACCAATTAGACAGCCAATCCCATCGCTTACTAATTCAATAATGGGACCTGCCAGTGGGCCAGTAATTTGAATGGGATTAATACCACAACCCTGTTCCATTGCTGAAATTTGCACAGCCACTCTGTTTTAAATTCTGGATTACGCTATTTGTATATGCTCTATATGCTCCTTCCTTAGGGGTTGTATCTTCAAAAACGTATGACATAATTGGGAAATATATTCAATTATATTATTTAAAGAGAGGATTTCATATCCCCAACTTTCTTTAAGCATATCTAGGAGTGCATAGGGTTGTCTCCAATAAAGCAATCCAAAATGTGAAAACCCTGTGGAGGCCTGCAGGACCTCCTGGAAGGGAAACAAAACAAGAGGGAGGTGCTGGTCCCTGTCACTCCCATCCCCTTGCACAATTTTAAGCATCTGTCTGAGTATTTGAGTAAAATGTTCTACTAACCAATCGGTTTGAGGGTTATGGATATCTTAAGATGTTGATTTATAGCAGTTTGGCAGCCTCTCTGAACGCATTAGAGGTAAAAGGAGTCCCCTAATGCAATAAACTACTTTTAGGATCCCAACACATGAAAAGGCCCCCACTAGGTCCTGGGCAGTGATTTTGGAATTACAAAGTCTCATGGGAACGGCCTGTGAAGGCAGGGTACCAGTGCATCATAATCTTCAATTTCCAAACTATATTTATGCCCGTGAGCAGACATGGACCTAGGATATCCTCTGCGATCCGCTCAAATGGTATATCTACAATGGGCGTAGGAAATAGGAGACCACACTCCATGTTGGATTTGGCATAACTGATGTTGTTGGCATGATGTACCAAATTGACGCACCTCCATCCATGATTCCTGTATAAAAGAACTGATTTTTTATACTCACCAAAGTTCTTGGTTTTTAAATATGTCAATTCACAAACCTGTCTCAGAAAACGGCTGAGGAATTAGTAATTGGCAGTGTATCTCTGCATGGTACTCAGCTACACTGTTGAACAGATCATTATCAAGCTCAAAATATGGACCAGGTGGTGTGGAATCTATGACAAGCTGCTATTTACTGAAATAACAGCATTAATGGAAAAATTCTGTGAATCATTACCCCACTGTTCTCACTTAAATTAAGCAGCCACCAGCCTATATTGAAGATGCAGAGTTGACAATGGGTCAGGTATGTCCACAAGTATGGTTCAATCTCCATGATGACAGTAGACTTGCCAGAAATCTGAATTACTACACTGAAGAGCCACTATCTTCCTGGACTCTTGCACTATGTGGTGACATCTTGGGGTGAGCTTCCCTCATCCACTGCCAGGCTCAGCTTTTGTTCATATTGCAGAGGTTTTATTATCACAGCACATAGAGGTTGGGGAACAACTACCATCAAGGCTCGAACAGAACCTTAAAAGTGATGAAAGTGCAACAGTCTTATACCTTCTTGTTTTGCCATGGATACAGGTAAGATCCACTTACCATCACATTGTTGTAACAAAATATGAAAGCTGGCAAAAATAGTAGTGTTGCTGCCAGAATCAATAAGAGATAGTAGTTTGTACCTGTTAATTTCAGCAATGCCAGTAAATGGAAGAGTGAGAGGATTAAGGGTGAATACAGCAGAGTACCTGCAGCTATGTGCCCACTTGTAATCAGATGGCCCTTCAAGCTGGGGACTGTTCGGGACTATACAACCCAGTTCTCTACTCTTTTCTTTGAGCTACCATCTTAAGCTTTTTTCTTTGTGACAATCCTTGAAGGTTGTGTTGATCATGGTATTTTTGGGTCTTTCAAATTGTAACACTTTCAATGTATTTTAATCATCTCAACCAGCACTTCCATATTGGACCAAGATTGGCGTTGTATAAGCCATGTGAGGCTCTCAGGCAGTGTGCGTACTATATAATCACACACTATCTGTACCACTTTGTCCACCGTGTTCTGGGCGAAACTATCTAGCCATTTTTCCTCATAATTTGAAAACGTGTCTGTAGGTTGGCTTTTCTGTATTGACCCTCCAATCATTGCATTCTTTTCATCTGGTTGTTTGGTGTCACTCTCTATCTTGCATGGATTTCTTTTTTGCCAATTTCTTTAGTGGCCAGTTGTGTCTTGTTGCAGTTCTTTCAAATATAGCACAAAGACTTTAATATCATCATTTGTCTGCAATGGAACAAGTACCTGTGATGGTCTCAATTTTCTTTCACTCCGTAGAGCCTCTTGTGAGAAATGCTGCACCTCCACCTTGGTGAAATTGCTCACTGTGTTGCAACCTGCACTTGAAATTCATCAAGGTTTCTGATTACTTCAGTGGACTTTTCTGCCCAGTGACTGCAATACAGGAGAGAAAATGAAAATGCAGTGAAGTTTTTGTCCAGTCACATTATCACCCTACCATAGAGACTCGCCTGAACATATGATGATGACCAGCATCATAAGCAAACACATCTCAGAGGTACTGGAGTTTCCATTCCATAACAAACGGTGCCCTGTCTTACACTTCATTATCAGGATTACAGAGCACACCTCCAAAAACAATAAAGGAGAGTTTTCCCTACCAGTCAGTTCATCGTTTCGCCACTCATGTTCTGTCTTTCTCTAAACTACAAACACTCCTGCTTGTTGTCTCCTGACTCCCCTACTCCCCCTTCCTTCTGCCGCATCTTCCTTTTTCTCCTCCACTTCTACTGTCATTTATCTTCTAAGGGGTGTGTCCACTCCTTACTAACAGAAGCCTTTCTGTCAGCCCCATCACTTACTGCATTCCAGCCTTTCTGCTCCCCCACAGCGAATCACCAGCTGCCTGCATGTCACAATATATTAAACATTGAGAAATATACTGTATATGATAATGATTTGCTAATTGTAATTTTTTTCCAAAGGCAGATTTAATGTTGATGTACAAATTTTAAAGTGTTGCTTAAAATACATGTTTTTTGGCGTTATCTGCAAAAACCTTGCATCAGTAGAATTATGGCTTCCCTTCTTGCCTTCTTGTTTTCTTTGTTGCTTTTGTTTTTTTGTTTGTTTTCATGATTTTCTAACATGAGACATCTGGATTATATAGACAAAATACACATCTTTAACTTCTTTCTCTAAATCTCATTTTGTTTTCTTTTGTAAAAAACGTTTTCATTCAATCCTGATGTGAGATGGACCGATAAACATTTACTGACCTGAAATAGTGGCCTACTGGATAGTGTACACAATCCAGCTTGCTTGCCCACTAAGTTCACTCTGTCCAAAGACAAAGTATTTTTAATTTTTATCCAATAATATGAAATACCAATAAATCTGGATAAAATCATATCATGTTTTCATCCATATATGTTCATGTTTGGGTAGAAATGAATACTTTTTAAATCAAATTATCATTAAATTGATCTTGAAATATAGCTTAGACATTATTAATGTTGCAAATATTGATGCCGTCCATAGCAGTGAAAAGACAACTCCAGGATGCTGACCTTAAGAGTTTTAAAGAAAAAGCCATACCTTAAACTGAAAAATCAAAAGAAAAGTTTAAAACAGACAAAGGTTTGGAATCACCAAGATAGTTACTGTATGTAAATGTGTGTGTGTGTGTGTATTCGTTTACCCTGTAATGGGCTATTAAGTTAACACACACTGTTCCTGCTTTGCTGAGATAAGCTCCAGTTAACTGTGACCCTGCTCTGGATCAGTGGGTTTGGAGAACTGTTGCACAAATGGATATCAGATAATATACTCTGAATGTATCAAACAGAAGTGCCATTGCTTTGCCTTTGATTTCACAAGGAAAGAGACTGACATGTATCAGACTTCTTATTTTTATTATTATTAAATGAATAATAGAATTAACTAGACAAGAATATGAAAAAAATTAAACTATCAAAATATATAACTGAGTGCAGAAATATTATTATATAAATATAAAACTATTATATAAATATAAGTAGATTCAAACACATGTTAACAATACCATGCTATTTTGAGGCTAGTGTAACATCAGACTGTAATACATTACCATTAAAAACTCATCTAAACTTCTAAGCACTTCAACTTACATGACAAAAATAAAGAAAGGATAATAATGTTCCACCCATCTATTTCTAAAGCCACTTATCTCAGTACAAAGTCTCCTGGCTTGGAGCTCAAAATCTTTTGTGATTTTTGTTTTCATTGAGGCTAGCAGTTGAAAGTGCCTTTGAGAGAAATATAATGACGATAGAGAAGTAAAGGGTTCTCTTGTTACATATAAAAATTAAAAACACTAATGTAACATAACAAAAACACATTTTCACATATGAAGGGCTTCATTTTAGCTTTACAATTAATTTATGTCAAACCTATCTTCTTAATAGTGAAATTCATATGAAAATAACGAGCCAAATGAGTGGATGGTGGTACAATGCCAATGTAATGGTACTGAGATAAGAATTTAGAGTGTTTAAACTAAGTTATTGGATTACTTCTAAAAAGATATAATTAAAGTCATACATCAAAATTTCAATATCATTACAGGAAAAGGAGACACAAAGCCTGAGAAAATACTAATAGTTTAATCTAAATAGAACTTTTAAAATTAAAATAGGCAGAATTTCCTTTACTAATACTGGGCACAAAGTGGTAAAACATTATGGTGAAATGTAAGGTTCTTGTTAACAAATATTAGATGATAATAACAAGTAAATCCATTGAAAATACCTTTTGACTAAACAAGCAATCCATTACACTGGGGTTTACAGATGTTAACAGCTGTTTGATCCCAAATGCTGCCCTTAGGACTACAGCAGAGTCTGCACCACAGTACTCTCGATGTTCAGACTGTTTAATCAGCTCCACTAATGAGACATAATCACATGCTGGCAAAATGTCTCATTTTATTGGTCACTCTAAGAGAATCCCCGTTGGGAAGTGTCATTAATCTGACTGTGAAGCACTTTGTGTTGTACACATTTCCAGTGATGTTCTGTTTATTCTGAGAGTGTGTTCTCACCCCTTGCTTCTCCCTCAATGCTTTTAATACTTTTAAAAAAATAAACTGCTTGAATCAAAATGTTAACTTAAGCAACCAAGCTTTCAAAAATTGGTAACAGAACAGCCTAAGTGATTCACAGGACTTCACCCTGGAGTCCAGTCAACTCTGGTAACACATTGTAAGGAATAAGTACAGTATGTATATGTCCCCACTCCATTACTGCCTCCTGTCATACTTATCTGAAAGAGCTTAGTGACATCAGTTTTGAAAATAAACCAGAATGTTTTAGGTACAGTACATGGCTTGAATGGTCTTTCATAGGAGTGTAAGGAAGCCATAGCCACTCTTAAGTAAAGAAATGATGTGTGAAGAATGCAATCTTACTTACGATATCCAGGAAGGGAAGACTGTATGCCTCCATAACTCCTTAAAAACACTTTAATATGACACGCAGAGAATCACACAAACTAAGAATTCAGGACTGCTTATTCATGAACATTAAGTGGACGGGTAATGCTAAACTAGCCCTTAATATGTGTGTGCTCACCCTGCAATAGACTGGTGTCCTATCCAGGGTTTATTCTTGCTCTGTACATAAAGGTTACTGGGTTAGACTCCAGCTTTCTCTCGGCCCTCCCTTGGACAAGCAATTTTGTATGTTCAGTTTTGTTTGATCAATTTCTAGATGTATAATTTTGTAACCTTGCTCTGTAGCTTTTGTTTCAAAGTAGTCCCCTAAACTGATGTTAACTTGATTATGTTGAACTCTTTTGCAAGTTTCTTTGGATAAATACATCTGCTGATGTGACTGAATGAATGTAAATATGAAATGTAAATGATAAGTGGGTTTAGAAAATTAATGGATGGATGAATGGATATTCAACAGAGTTTAAGGAGATCAGTTCTGGCATTGTCACATAAACACAAAGATGACAACTCTACCACAGGACTAAAGAGCACTGCTTTTAGATGCCAGACCACACCTGGCAAAACTGAATGGCATAGCCCCATAGGTCAGAAAGTTCAAGTACCATTTGAGTTCCTTTCTTGTGAAGCATGCTTCATTTCTTAATAATTTGACTGGACATGTATACTTGGGCAGATTAAGTCCTACCTCTATTGTCATAGCAATGAATTGTCACTGTTTTTTAGATTTTTGAATTGTGTATGTGATATTTTGCCATTATGGTTTTGTCTACAAGTGCAATGAACATTGCCTGCTGCTTTAAAAAGCTCTTGTAATTTCGGAATAGGTTGGGCGTGCAATGCATGTCAAAAAAAGGGGTTAATAATGTATACAAAATAGAGCACTACTAATCTTCTTCACAGAGATAGATGACTAATCTATCATAGCCACCTCAGAAATACAATACAACAGTACAACCTACTTCTTGTACAGCATTCCTCACCAACTGCAGGAGCAGAGCACTGTGACAACTCTCAAGGCAAAATGCAAGAATAGAACACTCACATATAGGGATACAGATTTGTTGAAATACATCAAAAACTAAGTAGAAACTAATGAACAAAAATGAAAAAGAACAATATCTGTCAATCATCTAATTGTAACATTGGCTTTTGTTCTTGACTCTGCTTGGAATAATATTAAAGAAACGCAAATATCCAAATGATGCATTTAGTGTATTTCTGACGAAAAAATACAAGGAGAACACGATGTACCAAAATAAATATGAGATATCCAAATGAAAACATTAGCTGCCCTCTTCTTTTCCCTATCAGAGGCATCTACAGTGAGTACGGAAAGTATTCAGACCCCCTTCAACTTTTCACTCTTTGTTATATTGCAGCCATTTGCTAAAATCATTTAATTTTTTTTTCCTCATTAATGTACACACAACACCCCATATTGACAGACAAAAAAAAAGAATTTTTGAAATTGTTGCAGATTTATTAAAAAAGAAAAACTGAAATATCACATGGTCCTAAGTATTCAGACCCTTTGCTCAGTATTTATTAGAAGCACCCTTTTGAGCTAATACAGCCATGAGTCTTCTTGGGAAAGATGCAACAAGTTTTTCACACCTGGATTTGGGGATCCTCTGCCATTCCTCCTTGCAGATCCTCTCCAGTTCTGTCAGGTTGGATGGTAAACGTTGGTGGACAGCCATTTTTAGGTCTCTCCAGAGATGCTCAATTGGGTTTAAGTCAGAGTTCTAGCTGGGCCATTCAAGAACAGTCACAGAGTTGTTGTGAAGCCACTCCTTCGTTATTTTAGCTGTGTGCTTAGGGTCATTGTCTTGTTGGAAGGTAAACCTTTCGGCCCTGTCTGAGGTTGTTTTTTAGCACTCTGGAGAAGGTTTTTGTCCAGGATATCCCTGTACTTGGCCGCATTCATCTTTCCCTCGATTGCAACCAGTCGTCCTGTCCCTGCAGCTGAAAAACACCCCCACAGCATGATGCTGCCACCGCCATGCTTCACTGTGGAGACTGTATTGGACAAGTGATGAGTGCCTGGTTGTCTCCACACATACCGCTTAGAATTAAGGCCAAAAAGTTCTATCTTGGTCTCATCAGACCAGAGAATCTTATTTCTCACCATCTCAGAGTCCTTCAGGTGTCTTTTAGCAAACTCCATGCGGGCTGTCATGTGTCTTGCCTCTCCTCAGTGTGTGAAGACAACCAGGCACTGCTCATCACTTGTCCAATACAGTCCCCACAGTAAAGCATGGATATTTCAGTTTTTCTTTTTTAATAAATCTGCAACAATTTCAAAAATTGTTTTTTTTGTCTGTCAATATGGGGGGCTGTGTGTACATTAATGAGGAAAAAAATTAATTTAAATGATTTTAGCAAATGGCTGCAATATAACAAAGAGTGAAAAATTGAAGGGGGTCTGAATACTTTCCGTACCCACTGTATGTTAAATCTGTTTTGGTAAGTCATTCAATTTTCCTGCCTACTAAGTACTACCAAAGCATTCACTCTTCTTACCTCTCCTCTCTCCATCTCTGTCCTTCTCTCTCTAACTAGCCTTTCTTCTTCCTCCCTCCAGTGGGTATTCATCCCAAACTCACTTCTTCACTCCGGAGGCTGTGTGACTTATGGCAGCTTTAACACCCACCCTGGGTCCATCTCTCAGTAGTGGAAGAGGTCTACAATCTACAATGTCTGCTTTCATAAAGGGAGAGCTCAGTGAGTCATAGAATGTCAGATTTATGCAGGCCCATCTGCTTTCTAGTATCCTCTTTGAACCATTTATACCCATGCCAACATTTTAATAACCCTCTACAACACAGTACATAGTGAAGGGACTGCTGCCATTATATACAGTCAATTCTATAAGTATTTGAACAGTGACACAATTTTCATAATTTTGGTTCTGTACACCAACACAATGGATTGGAAACAAAACAATCAAGATGTGATTTAAGTATGGACTTTCAGCTTTAATTCAGGGGGTTTAACAAAAATATTGTCTGAGATGTTTAGAAAAGACAGACATTTTTATACATTGTCCCACTATTTTCTGGGGCTCAAAAATTATATGGACATTTGATTGACATGCTGTTCCACAGCCAGGTGGATGCAGTTCTCTTATTATTTTATTAACTATTAATCAGGTAGAAGGTCTGGAATTGATTCCAAGTGTGGACCTGAATTTATATAATACCTGCAAATGTTTCACTGGGCTTGAAATATATTGCTGCAGGTTACTCAGAGGTACTATGTAATGTATTGAGTACTTTTCTGTATATATTTATTTTGTTTCATTTTTAACAGGAGTGAATATTATTAGTTAACGGGAGCTCTTTACTCTGGAATATGCTACACACAACTGGCAATAAGTAATTCATTCCTACTGCAGATTAATTCTTGCATTTCCTTGTGACTGATGTTAGATGGTCACAGCAAAACACAAAACTGTACTCTCTCCTTCCTCTACTTCTGCCTGAGTGACCATATTTCATACTATAAAACAAGATTCCTGAAATCCAAATTATCAACAAACCAATTAAACTTTGTTCATAGACTTTATCCTACTGCCCATAAATGCTATCTGATGGGTCTTGAACCTGGTCCTCTTTGTCACTTTTTGCACATCAGGTGTCCCAGGCACTTTTTCACATATTCTGGTCCTGCCTCCAGGTTTTTTTTTTTTTTTCCATGGGACATTTGTATCAAGTTCCTTGTCTTCTTTCCTACCTATTGATATTCCACTTTTAGATGTGTCCACCCTGCATCTCACATCTCACCAGCAGAAGCTTATCTGATTAGGCACTCTTGTTGCTAGTCCTTATTTCACACTGGAAATCCACTGATACTGTCATTTATGAAAAGTGGGTATGTAAATTTTGGTATTTCATTCTTTTATCACTGTTGTTTTTTAATATGTCTCACTATGACAAAAATTAACAATTTAAAATACTCCAACTTTCTAACCAGCTAACCAAGTCTTTGGTCGCCTCTGAATGTTGGGCCATGCATACATATTCTTGAATTGCAGGTGCTTAATAAATAAAATGTGTGGAAGATAGGGAGAATTATCAAGATATTCCCAAAATCACAACAATGCCAAGGAAGCCAAAGTAATACAGAATGGTGCACTCTTATTATTAAGGTGTATTTTCATTATAAACAAGGTGGATTATTATAAAAAGAGATGTGATTCATTCTAAGCAAGCAGGCAAATGAATTGTAAACAAGATGAATAAAAGAAAGTACCAAAATAAGTCCAACACAGTACATCTTGTTGCTTCACTGAACCTATCCATCATGGGTATGTCTTCCATATTACGTGAAGTGGCTGCTCCACCTTCCTGCATAGGACCACAAAAAAACTTATCCTTTCCTTCAGCATATCTGCCTTAACTGTATGACCTCTATTTCTATTTCCATTTAATGTCTTGCACTGCACCTGTTGTCATTTCCAGTTCAATGAGCAGATGAACAAAGGGAACTTTTAAGTCCTGCCCATGAGCAACAACAAGGTACACCCAGGCAGGCACCAGAACCCCTTTGACTCATGGGATTTTCCTCCTTGAACTCTCCTACTGGCCTCCAGGAATTCCCACATTATTGAGTACAAGTTCATATATAAAGGGCCAGACAACCCTCAGGTAATCTGCTAAAATAATACATATAATCAGAGGGACATATATAATATTAAAGCTTCTCTGTCCATCATATCAAACAGGGAGACTTCTATATTTAATGCCCACCATTAATGCTAATGGAGGTTTTACTTCCAGGGAGGTGTACTTGTTATCTCACTCAATGATTCTCCATATGGAGTTTGCATATTCCTCCAATGTCTGTGTAGGTTTTTTCCATATATTCACAAATATGTGCAGGTTAGATTAATTGCTGGCTTTAAATGGTTTGTGTGTGTGTGAGTGGACTCAGTGATGGACTATTGCTGTCTCCAGAGCTTCTTCCTTCCATGTGCCTGGATAGGCTCCAGCCACCAGCAACAGCCCTCAGTTAGATTAGGTAGGTCTCATAAGGTTATATTTATTATGTTATGCATCCCTTTCCACCTACCAGCAACATGACAATAATGGCAGTGTGACATACAGTATGTTACTCCAGCCAAAATTTCCCATAAAGTCTGGGTCTACTAGAGTTCTGTCCTTGTTTAATAGGGCTAGTTCTTACATAGCCACTGTGTACAAATGTATTATTATTACTGCTATTATTTAACATTTCATTTGCAGGACCTTTTACATGCGGTATTTTTAAAGAAAGTTTATGACATAAATTTTTTTTTTTTCTAAAATCCATAAAGGATTTCAGTCGGAGCAAATAAAGCCTTTTTGACTTATATGAGAGAACTACAAAAAAGACTGTGGAGCTTAGCTCTGTTACCAATGAATGAATTCAATGGTAACTACATTGATTTCTAATAACAATGGCTCTCTGTGGTGTGACAACAGCATGTTGTATGAGCACAATATGAAGGTGTGGATAAAAATGTCAGCAATAAAAGAGAACTGGTGTGCTAATAATAAGAAATATATGAATTTAACTGAAAAGAATATCAAGCATTTTAAATAGGAAATATCTTGGATAAATTGCAAAGTAATAAAACTCATATTAGAAATAGATGTAATGTGATTATCACATTGTGACTCTGGTACCTAATTAACTAGACACAAAGCTGAAAAAATAAAGAAAAACACATTGCATGGAGTTACACAAGGGCTTGGATAGGATGAAATATGGGCAGCTCACAGTGAAACATTATGAACTAAACATGAAGCAACACATGTAAGAAGTCCAGCTATCCATTCATTTTCCAACCCGCTGAATCGGAACACAGGGGTCTGCTGGAGCCAATCCCAGGGCACAAGGCAGGAACCAAACCCGGGCAGGGTGCCAACCCACCGCAGGACACACACCAAGCACACACTAGGGCCAGTTTACAATTGCCAATCCACCTAACCTGCATGTCTTTGGACTGTGGGAGGAAACCGGAGCGCCTGGAGGAAACCCACACAGACACGGGGAGAACATGTAAACTCCACGCAGGGAGGACTTGGAAAGCGAACCCAGGTCTCCTTACTGTGAGGCAGCAATGCTACCACTGCGCCACCGTACCGCCCACATGTAAAAAGTGGCAAACAAAATATAATAAAATGATTTATTAATCTATGCTACTATAAATTAGACTCGATTATGCACTGTCTACTTGCCAAATAAAAAATGTTTCATGTTTCTACATTCATGAAAAGAAACATGTAAGCTGTTTTACAGGGTTCTGAGTTATATGCCACTAGGATTGGCACCACAGTTTCTTGAGACCCTTCTTGAACCAATTTAAAATATTGGCTTATCAGCGAATTTATTTTTAAAGTACTGTAAAATATATAGGTACTACAATATGAACATATATGTAAGTGATACACTTGGTCAAATTATAAATAGAACAATAACTGTTTCAATTTTTCATTCAGATAAACCTTGCTTATATTAATGCTGTTACTGTATTTATAAGTACTGACCTTTCTGTGACAACAAGTGAGACAAAAAGCAAGGGGTTCTAGAAAGATGGGTAGTATAAGTGAAAGAGTGCACCTTGTAAAAAAGACATCTTTCTCATATCAGCCTAGCTATTCAGTATCATAGCAAAACTGGATAAGTGAACACAAGATAGTTATGATCATAGAGAGAACAAGATAAGTCAACATGTAACCAGTAATCAACAAACTAGCATTGCCTAAGTGAATTTCACATTATACAACTTCTAGTTGTGGGGCACGTCAGACTTGCCTTTGCAGTTGGTAATCTCATTTAAATGATTGAAAATTGCTATGCATGTCACATTTGATGACTCAGTGCTAGCTTTCCAGCGCAGCCATGCTCGTCTCTTTTTGTGACAACTAATAATGTTATGAGTGACAGAGCCAATGCTGTATGAAGGGTTTACAGGTATTGTGAATTCAGCCATAATCTCTGTCCTTTTTTTACATTCTGTTATGGTAAGTAAAACGTGAGCCACCAGACAAATGAGCTTCTGTTCTGTTTGTGAGGTTTAAACAACTTATTGCTTGACATTGCATTATATGAATTGTACACACAGCATTCATTGGTTGTCAGCCCTCATGCACACAGAGCCCATCCTACAACTAAAGACATAATCAAACCTGTTTGTTTTTATCAGAGTGAGTTGGATACATTACATGAACAGTTTCATGGGAGCATGCCAATGACTGCAGCCAACTTGTTAAGATTATGTAATGATGGCTATGACTGAATATAGGTGGGAGTTACAAAATGTGACACATCCTTAAGGTTGACTTTCACATCTCAAATTAAAACCACCCATTTATCTCTCTGTCTCTCACTATTAGCCAGCTAGGATAAAGCAGATCTTCCAAATACAAAGCAAATACATTCACAATTATCTGTAGGAGTGGTGTGCTCACTGTACAGTAACAGATTCAGATGTTGGAGCTCCACCACAATATGTTTTTTGTTCACTATGTGAGACAACTAATAAAAACTAAAATGGTTTAAACTAAAAATAGCAGCTAAGATTACTCTTGTCATTTGTATTTAAAAATAGCTTCAGTAGTATTTTCATGTATACTGTATCAGTGTGCCCAACTATATCTTTCCGTTAGATCAAATGATGTAACTCCAATGGTGTTCTAAATTAATTGTGTCAGTGAATTAAGGGAATGGATTTACAATAACTACTTGTCTCTGAATACAGAAAAAACAGAAATGTTACTTACTTGGTGGGGAGTGATGCCGGACACAGCAATATTATGTCACTTTATCATTCAATTGCTTTTACTAAATCAGAACACTGTTTAGGCATTAACATTGACATTAGTATGTATTTTAAAACACACATTAAAAAATCTAAAATCTGTTTTTTCTGTCTTACAAATATTGGAAAATTAAGATGGGTTCTAAATATGGAGGATACTAAGAAATTAATTCATGCATTTATTTCTATTAGGATTGACTGCTGTAATACATCATTCACAGGCTGCTTAAATCATTCTTTAGACAGCTTCCAATTAATTCAAAATACTGCAGCAAAAATCATTACAAGAACTAGAAAGTATGAACACAACCATCATGTTCTGAAGTCTTCACACTGGCTTCCACTTAAGCTTAGGGCCTCCTTCTTATATGTAAAGCCTTACATGACCAATACCCTAATTACCTTTCTGAACTTATAATTACTTATGAGTGTGTATTAATTGTCAAAATGCTGCAAAATGTGGTCAATAATCAACTTACTATGATGATTCTGGGGTCATGGAGATATCATTACAGGATCAAAACTAATGTATATATTTTATTTGTCATTGTGCTTCTCATTCTTACTGTCTAAATAAGTAACATTTTTGTGTGCAGAGTCACTCATTACAATGTAATAGTTATAAAAACATAACTGTATTTTTTTTTTCTTCCTATCAGTCTTACATTTCTTTGCACTTATTCTTCTTTACACTGCAGAGTAAAAGGGTTCTTTCTTCCTGTCACAGGCCTTGTTGCTTTTAGTCTCTGTCACAGCATCTAAACCACTGTCTTCCTTATACTTGTGTCCTCATGTTACACTCTGTCTGAGTTGTCACTAATTCTAAGTATGTGTCATTTTCCTTCACACTTTAATTCACCTTGTTACTTGTTGCTTTACACTGCCATCTAATAACACAATTACATTTTCACCCTGCATGTATCTTACTAGAACATAACTCTCTGCTTTTCTCAACTCAATTCAGTTCTTTTTTCCACTTATTCAAAGGTTGCTTTGTTTTAAAATATTGTCCGGATGATTTTTGCAAAGAACACTCACTTTATGACATCCATCTCTCTTCCCACTGGCCAATCAATGACAGCAACATACTGTACATATTAGACATGTTATTTAAAATAATTACAAAGACACAAATGGATTAGTATTGTGTTTGCAATAAAGACAGAGAAAGAGCAAAGCTAAAGCTTGAAATGGCTTCAGACGTTGCATGGTAGTGGCTAAACACTGTAAGACTATTAGGAACAGCAAGGGTACTGAGGTTTACATAAAGGACAGTGTCACTGGGTAAGATAAATACTGTAAGTCACCATATAAAAAAAATCCTGCGAGCAATGTCCTGTGGTTGGACATGCCATTGATTATATTGGCCAGTCAAGGATGAATAGTGACATAACAGTCACTTAACAACTACATAAAGTGGAGGAACATTTACGTACATACAGTATAGCTCATAATGTACTGTGAAATAGACAGGAAAAAGATGAACATAAGTTCAACTCTAGTCAGGGGAAAAGTAAGCAGATGAACTGGAGATTGGAGGACTGGAGGAACATCAGATAGTCCTCCTCATTCCTAGTTTTGAAAGGTTACAGTACAGCAATAATTTTCATGCTCATTAATGCAAATTGCTGAGTCTAAGCCAGGCATGTCAAACATGCGGCCTGCATGACAGATCCTAGTTAGCACTAAACTTGTACAAAATGATTACTATCATTTGTGATTGAATCATTCTGTATCTTCAGTGCTACTTATTTACTTTTCTTACTTCCGCCTTCTGACAAAGCGCGTTTTCCCATGGCATTACGGTACTGGAAATGTGATCTACCAGTATAGTTACAGCTGCGGCATCAGCTCCTTGAAACCCTAGGCATGACGCTGACCACAAGCCTTGACCAAAGTTAATGAGCCGCGACGTTGCTACTGAAGTGCTAGGCTGCAGCAGCCTGGTAGGTACACTACTGGCTGGGATGCTGAGAACTGACCCTCATGAGTACTAATAGCTCGCATATTTTCACGTTTTTTTTGCTCTAGTTTTATGTAATTTTGTGCTAGTATTGTAACAAACAGTTAGTGCAGACTACAACTGAAGATCTGAAGTGGACACGAGAAGCTGGTGAGTTGTTTATTAACAATTTTTTGTGATTTTGAGTTGCACTGTTTACGTCACCATACTCTTACAATGTTGAGAATGCACCTGAGAATATCCAAATTGAATTGATTGATCTACAATCAGACTCTATTCTGAAGGCAAAATACAACAAAGTTGGTGTGCCAGGCTTGTATGCTTACCTGCCACCCTTGTATGTGCAGATGTAAGTGTAGATGTAGCACTTACCTTTGTGAGCAATTTTTTTCATTAATGAAAGCTACCAAAACCCCACATCGCTCAAGACTTACTGTCGAGCACCTTTCATCCCTCATAAAAGTTGCAGCTGCACAAGATTTCAAGCCTGTTATTGACGAACTGGTTACTAACAAGAGATGCCAAGTGTCGGGACAAAAGAAATAAATCTCACACTGTAAGACTCCTTATAGAAAGACCTACTGTAGCTAAGAGGCTAAGACTCTAATTGTACACTGTTGTATGGAGATTGTATGGAAATAAATTGCTTTTCTTTAAACTTTAAGTGTTACATTTTTTAAAGTTTTCAGTATTGGAAAGAAAGCTACAGTAACTTTGTATTATAGTATAATAGTATTTGTTACAGTGCAGCCCACTGATGCACGTATGGCAGTTGAAGCGGCCCACCAATGATAGTGAGTTTGACATGCCTGGTCTAAGCAATGGAGAATAATAGTGGTGCTATAATGTTGAAGAGTTTGTTTTCATATCATACATTGGGTCATTGGTAAGAAGAAGCGAAAATTATCAGTACTCCAGGATATCAATATTGTCTTTGGCCAGATGGATCTCTTCATGACAGCAGTACTTCCATGAACCAATGGGCTGGATATTGAGTGCACCATATAACAAGATGTGAAAAGTCCTAGTATGATGTTAAGAACATAATTGTGAATTAAGTTTAATGTCAGTGTCCTCTCCAGTTATAAGAGCTCAATGAAATTTAATTTACAGAGTGAAAATGAATAATTTATTCTGTGTAGAAATCATCCTCCAGTTAATCTGTTAAACCTTTGAAGTTGACACAACCCAGCATACCTGTGTTACACTTCAGTACCCCATTGAGTAGGGTGACCTTTCAATAAATATAATTGAGGGTGTCATAATGATATAAAAGGAGTTTCAGATAACAAAAATAGGAGTGGTTAGTATAAATGATAAAAGGCACATGGGTGGAATTACTACCGAAAACACAAAATAAAGAGGAAAACAGAGTGAAAACGTAAAAACAAATTGCCTACATGGACCTCCATTCACAAGTATTTCTTCTCCTCTTTGCAAGGAAGCCCACATCACTAGTTCCTTCTCACATACTGTAACACTTTCTTTCTTTCTAATGTCCCTGGTCTCTTTCCCCATCATTAAACCTTAGTCCAAACTTTTATGTATACTTGATTAGCCCTCTTACTTTGAGAGACAATGAACCACTTGGGCATTATCTTCTAGGACTTCAAAGACTGCAGGCTAATGCTAAGTGTCAAGGCTGTGTTCAGGGTGCCGCACTAAGCTTTACTCCCTCCAACTACAAGTCCTCTTGTAGTAGTTTGGTCGCTCCTGCTCCCAGGCTGCTCAGCAGAAGCAACCCTCAACTTCCTCTTGAGTGTCAACCACACTGTCCTTCCCCAGGGATCACTTTCCTATCCTCTTGCTCTACATTAATTGTCTTTAACCTCCATATCATTCTTTTCTTTCATCTTCTGTTTCTTTTTTTCAACCCTCTGCCATGCAGACTCTTTTTATATCCTGCCTGATTGGATACAGTTGTGGTGCTTCACCTACTCAGAGGTGTGAATGAGCTATCTGACTGATTCACCCACATCTGCATATGTATGCATGATCAGCAATACTCACACACACACGCGCACCCCATCAAAGTCTGCACTTCACGGGACGCAATTATTTATTTAAAAACTGCACTGTGTCCTGGACCTCTCACCACAGTCATACATACTTACATACAAAGGACATAATTTTTGAAGGCTTTATGTAGCATTCCATTTTGCCTTGGGCCATCCACGCTGTGCTCTTCTTCCTGTCATCTGATTGTCAGCCAAATATGCTATTATAATATAAAGGCATATAACAACACATTCATTATATAGCAATAATAGTATAACATCTAATAAGCATTATAACATTAAGACCAATTCAAGAATTAGACAGATTACAGCTCTATAGCAACTGTGATATATATTAACATTACTGTTCTACAGAAAAGGAGAAACACAATGAAAAATACCACTGCAGTCTAAGTAGGAGAATACATAATGAGTACTTAATCATTTTCTTATAAAACTGAACAAACACCTTTATCTAGTGATTGCCATATCAAGGCCCTTTATACAGGTATAGTATACAGTAGTTGTATGTTTATGTTTTGCTGTTGGAGAACTAGAAAGTTAAATATAAGTCAAAGATGACATATGAAACAGCAAACCACAGGTATGAGTCTGCCTTTTAAAGAACTAAATGGAATGAATGCACATACGTAGTATTAATGAGTTGCTCATTCCAATGGCAAGATAACAAATAATTGATCAGAGTGTACAAGAGCATAGACAAAGGATAAAAATTGACCTTATCTAGTGTTATTGGTGTACTGTAGCTATTTATAGATTTTTTTTTTATAACGTTAAACTGCATCCAGCCCTGCAAGCGGTCCTCCACCTTGCAGGGAAATCATGGGGATTGGTGGCAAGATTGGCACTCCAGCCACCGCAGAAAAACTGCACACAACTCTGAGATGACAGAAAGGACTCCTCACTGGAAGTTCACATTAGATAGATAGATAGAATGAAGGGGATTGGAGAAAGCCATCGGGAGCCCCATACCCTGAAGTAGTCAAAACCATAAGAGAGCCAATAGGATCAGGCCTGTCGAAAATCAGAACTGTTGTGTTGCTGAGGTGTTGCCCACTTCACTGCAGCACTTGGGTCCCAATTTGAGGTGGCCCATCCGGGTAGGTGCGTGTAACGTCTTCTCTCTCCAGTATGATGATCACCTTCCTTTGCTGTCAGAGGAGCTGCGTAAACTCTGCATTTCAGTGGCAGCACTCTCTGAGGTGAGCAGACCTGGAACTGGCTAGATCTCTGTATGTATGTACACCTTTTATTGGTCTGGTCATTCCGATGGCTGTCATACTCACAGAGTAGCTGTTGCTGTAGCAGATGGTGTCCGATGTCACTCCTTTCAACGAGTGTATTGTGAGACTCAGAACATGGCAGTCTCTGGGTGCCTTTTCTGTTGTCTCAGTGTATGCTCTGACTGTGGTGAGTGATGTCTTGGTGAAGGAAACATTTTATTTGCAACTTCGCTCAGTGGCTAATGGGTGCCCGTAACTGACAGGGCTGACATTGAGGATTGTCTCGGTCCCCATGGGTCTGGTGACTGTGGTGAAAGTGGCTCCATGTTCCTTGACTTTGCAAAAGGTCATGGGGTGTGAATCGCTGGATCTTGGTTCCAGTGCCCTAAGGAGCATTGTTGAACTTGGTACTCCAAAACTGGTGGTGCAGTGAAGAAGATTGATCAACTCCTCATGGGCAGATGCTGGAGGCTCTTACAAAAGTGCAGGGTCTACAGAAGTGCCCAGGAAAATGAGGCTGGACCTGGCCAGAATCCAAGATCAAGCTGTTTCTGATGAGTTTGCACACAGTTTACAAGAGGAACTTATGTATTTGGTTGTGACTGCTGATTCAAATTTGATGTGGAAGACCTTCTGTGACAAGACCCTGAAAGTTGCTAAAGGGTTATGTTGGGGTTACCAGTGTTCCCAGAAGGAGTTGTTTCATCTCGAAGGGCACTCTGGAAATCATCGAGAGGAATCGCAGTGCACAGCTTGATGGCAACTCCGATCTGTACCGGGAACTGAAAAGGATGGCTACAAGGGCTCTCAGGGCAGAGAAGGAGGCGTTTGTTACAGGAATCTGTGAGCAAGTGACACACCATCTATGGTCTAGTGACCTATGTCCTGCTTACAGAGCAATCGAAGCATTATGCATATCCAAATCTGTGCCTCGGAGAGTTGCAGTCAGGGTGGCTGATGGAATGGTTCTTACGGATGACACTGCAGTTGGCTACTTTGAGTACCTGTTTAAAGCTGATCCTCTGGCTAGGATGTTTGATATCTCTGGGTCCGTGGTTCTTGAGACTGATCCTCCAATTAGCTGTGAACCACCAAATCTCACTGAGATTGCACAGGTGGTGAGCCAGCTGAGGGTAGGAAAGGCTGCAGGGATCTGTGGTATCTGGGGTGAACTTCTCCAGACTGGTGGTAAGCCTATCCTCCTGGCATTGCAAGCAATCTTTGCTTCCATTTGGGAGACTGGCATCATCCCAACACACTGGAAAATATGACTTGTCGCCCTGTCTGGAAAAGGAAGGGTGATAGCCTGGATTGTGACAACTACAGGGTTATAACACTGCTCTCAATTCCGGATAAGGTCCGTGCTAGGGTCGTCCTCAATAGGATCCGTGATCTCTTGTTCACCTACAAGCAACCAGTGCAGTCTGGTTTTATGCCTAAGAAGTCTACCATCGACCACATCCTGGCACTGAGGGTTCTCATGGGGCGTAAATTCAAATATTGACACAGTTTCTTTGCAGACTTTTGTAAAGCATTCGACTCAGTTGATCGAGCATCCCTGTGGGACATCCTGAGACTTCACGAGATTTAATGACCAGCCTGTACACTGTTACTTTGAGTGCTGTGCTCTGTGGAGGTAGAAACTCTGCGTTTCTCCCATTTGATTCTGGGGTTCAGGGGTGTGTTGTTGCTCCTAACCTGTTCAATGCTTGCATGGACTGGGTGTTGGGCAAGGACATGGGGTCCAGCGGCTGTGGGGCATCTGTTGGTGAAGAAAGATTCACTGGTCTTGACTTCTGCTGACGATGCTGAGACCTTCGTGGAGTCAATGGAGGCTTTGATCAGGGCTCTCATCAGACTGAGCGAGGTGTCTTAGTGTCTGGGCTTGCAAGTGTTCTCGAGATCCAGCCCTTTAGTGACATCTTATGCACAACCATCAGCAGTGTGTCTGTCTTCGGAGAAAGTGTCAACCTTGTCAAGAGGTTTACTTACCTTGGCAGTGACATTCATGTCTTTGGTGACTTTTCCTAGTCAGTAGACGGATTGGGAGAGTATGGGGGTTCATTAGGTTGCTGGGAAGGGGTGCGTAGCCCTCCCGATATCTATGCAAAAGGACGAAGGTCCAGGGGCCTCATGCATATCGCCGTGCGTAGAATTTGCACTATAACATGATGTAAGCACAAAAGCGGAAATGTACTTACGCACAAAAAAATCCAGATGTATAAATCTGTGCGTTCACCAACTTCCACATTCTTCCACTCCATAAATCCCGGTAGGCGTGAAAAGTAACACGCCTACTGTCCCACCCCGTTTCTTCCCAGAATTATGCCTCTTTGAATTTGCAAATCAATATAAATAGCTCTTAAGATCAGCCTTCTGTGAAAAGACAATGGCAAAAGTACGAGGGAAAACAGAAGAATTTCAGCGAATACCAAGTGGAGGCAAGGAAAAACGTACTATTGTTGGTATAAACAACAAAAGGAAGTTGATCAAGTGACATAGCATGTCGGAGAAACTCGAAAGCTCAAGTTCACAAAGTTGCACAGTGCCTGAAATAAAAAAGAAGTTGTCACATATCAAAGTCGCCATGAAAAGGCGAGTCGTAGCCCACCGTCTGAGTGTCATATGAAAGCTTATTAGGGTACAGAGGAAAAAAAGGCTCACAGTGGGGAAAAAGCACGAAATGTCAACTTTAATCTCGAACTTTCCACTTTAATCACATAGTTAATTTTGTCATTAAAGTAGAACATCATAAAGTTCATCTTATAATCGTTTAATTTACTAGTTTCTCAAATCCCATTGTAACTAAAGTAGCACATTAAATGCTTTGTTTTGTATTTGATCTTCTATGTATGTGAATCACTACGTGCTTCCGGGCTTTCTCTTCCTCTGACAGAACACAGAATCCATTACATCTGTAATATTACAGCTCTCTGAATAATTAAAATACTGAGAAGTATATGTGATATCATTTTCATGATGATAGAAATTAAAGCATGTTATTAAACATGGGAACACAGTGACGCAGTGATTGTTCAGGTCTCACGCAAGATGCTTGCTGCACCATGCACGACCTTCAATGAAATACTTTATTACAGAAGTACTGTCTCTTTCAAACGTACTAACCCCCAATTCCTGTCCTTACTTTTCTTTCTCCAAATACCCACTCGCCACACAATCAGCTCTGTAATAGATGTTAAGCCATCTGTAAGCTTAGAACGCCGATTATTCAAAACTTTTAAGGAACATTGAAATATCTTCATAATATTTAATTATTCTATCCATCTAGCCTTCCAGTGTCGCTCCAGCCACAGCAAGAATACAGCGTGAGGCAGGAACAATTCGTGAACAAAGTTACAGCTTCTGGCTAGCGCTGCAGCACCGTGTAGTTAAAGTTAAAGTTTTATATGTATAATATAATAAACATATTTTGCTGCATTTCATTTTAAAAATGATATTGTCATCATATGTAAATACGCACTTTATAAAGTGGCTCAGGTTGTGCAATATTATAACTGTATTGGAAGTTTACAGTGAAGTGATTGTACCTATACATACAGACAGTTCTACAAGGAGCACTTGATGGACTGATGGAGTGCGTTTAGTTCTCATGATGAAACTGTTTCTGAACCGCGAGGTCAGTACAGGAAAGACTCTGAAGATAAGAGCAGTTCAAATAGAGAATGGCTGAGGCAGCGTGTGCTTGATGCTGTATACCGATAATTCTCTTTCCGATCAACTGCTGTACAGCTGTGATTCACACTCAGATACAGTGATATAAATACTCCAAGTGGTGCAGTGAGACTAATATGGAAAAAGATGATCTGATGTGGCAACCCCTAATGCAAGCAGCTGAAAGAAGAAGAAGAAGATGCAGTGAGAGTAACAACGCTAAAGCAGTTATGGTATTTGGAATAGTTTGACCATTCTGTGGACAATTATATTGTTACAGGTTAATTACAATCAGATGCATTAAACTAATAAGCAATATGCGGTTAATTTCAGTGTATTTATAAAGCCGCATCAGGGATGTGGATCTGAAAAAGAAAAATAAACCACACAGGAACAGTAGCACTGCTTTGACGCTGGGTGCTACCAATCCGCAAAACTGAGCAGAGAACTTGCATATGACAGGGTATGAGCTATCGTGAAAATGTGCGTGGCTTTACACCAAGTTTAGGTTTTATACATCATGATTTGAACGTGGAAACGTTCTTACACAACATTTCTGTGCATATGCACCATTTATACATGATGCCCCAGGTCTTTAGAGTCATAGTGCTTCCTGTCTTGCTATATGGTTGTGAGACATAGACAATATCCAGTGACCTGAGATGAAGACTGGACTCCTTTGGTACTGTGTCTCTTCATAGAATCCTTGGGTACCGCTGTTTTGACTTTGTGTCAAATGAGTGGTTGCTCATGTAGTCCCGAATAAGGCACTTTACCTGCATTGTGAGGGAATGTCAATTACGGCACTATGACCATATGGTGTGATTCCTCAAGGGAGATCCTGCTCACAGGATCCTCATTGTTGAGGACCTGAATGGCTGGACACCCATGTAACACCTGGCTGCGGCAGATAGAGAGTAATTTCTGGAAGGTGGGACTGGACTGCATGTGAGGTACTGAGATACGAGAAAAAGAATGAAAGTCAGCAAAGCTGTTTTCAGGGTGAGTTAAGGGGCAAGAAAGAAAGAGATGACTTTCCAGAGAGTAGTCAAAGTAGGAATGTTTGTGGCTGTGAGCATGTCTCACAAATTGGAAAGGTTCCTTTTGGATTATGGAGCGTAGAACAAGGTGTATGAATGCACACTAGGTAACTGGCAGGGAATGAGTGAAACAATCAATGGAAATGGAGGAATGGGTCACGTGGTAAGCCTGCATTTTAGATCTGTTTGATTTCTTTTCTTTTTTTAGGAAATCTTTCATTCCCTAGAACAGCCCGTAAAAGGGAGAAGGGAAAAGGACTGGAATTATTGCATTTTTTCATGTTTTGAAAATTTGTATTCATTGCCAAATAAGAATCATAAACACAACAAAAAGATTTGGAGTAGGCACACCACATACTTGGCAACCAGGTAAGTTTAAGGCAATATCTCTTTACAAACGTGAGTCCAAAACAGAACTGAGGTACAAAATGAAAAGATGGCTGTTATATAGTCGGGTGAAAGAAAGAGGTGGGTTCAGAGGGAACAGAAGCAGACATGACATCCATATGAGGGAGAAGGTGAAGTGATGTCTCTAAGAGGTGGATTATTATGTTGGTCTGCAGAGGAACACAAGGAGAAAGATTTAGAGTACAACATTAACCCCTGGTCTGGTGGGGAAACACAATTATTTGAGGCCTTAAACTGTGTCCCATGTGAACATGTGTGACATCATATACTTAAGAACAGTTAATTGATGGACTTCCTTGTGTAAATTTTTTCTTTCACAAAGTTCAAGTTCTGATATTTTTGACATTACTTGTTTTTTATAAAGAACTTTTACCATGCTGTCTGTGTCTCTCACTCACCCTGGTTTATCCTTGGTAAGACTACTAGATGCACCAGGTTAGACAGCTGTGTGGTATGTGATGGGTACAGGGCATCACAAACATTAGCAGGAGATTATTGAACAAAATGATGCAAAGAAACTAGATTAGAACGAAAACCTGCTGAACGTGATCTATATAAATCAGTCTAAAATATGCTACAAGCACAGAGAAGCATCTCAATGTCAGAAAGGATTGAAACAGACAAGATACAGACAAAAGTCCTCGATCAGAATTTGGCACACTGCTGCTCTAGTTTAATGTTTCATAAACCAAGTAAACAGTGCTTTTGCTTCTCAGTTCTATGTTTTTTTTTTCTTTTCTGCCTATATATTAATTACAAATTCATTTGGTCACTAAAGTTGACAGCGGATAAAGGTACATTTTTTATAATATAAGCCTTGGGCCTCATCTCTCCAGTTAGATTACAGAAAACAATGCCTTGCCTATAAGGACATTAAATCCCCTTTGCACACTTCCCAAGTATTTTTTTAATTCCTTTCTCTAATGAGCACCTTTGAGTTTTTTTAATTTCGCACTCAGCTTTACCGTGAAAATTAAGGTGACAGCAGGCCTGCGAAAGGAACCACATTTTTCCTCCTGTTAGAAGTGTGTAACTTAAGGTGCTAGAATTGGTGTTACATCAGAAGCAGTCCTTGCCTTAGCCTTACTTTTTTGAGAATTTCTTTCAGTAATTATTTTAATGAAGGGGATAAGGAGAAATGTGATTTACCATTCATTAACTGCTTTCAAATTTTAAACCAGAAGAAGCAACTTTATTTGAAGAATTGGCCATATTACAGTGATGTATGGTAACAGTAGAAGATTTCAGAAACAAATTACTTCTGTCTTTCAGTCTTACATTTGGTATTTTAAAATTGTATGTCAAGCAATGATATTTTATGTAGTACATTTTATTTATTGTTCCATACCATTCTTTAATTTTGGAAGGACATACAAAATGTACTAGATATAACTAAACTAAAAGAACTGGGAGTTCAGATGAAGTTTAATGTAAGTAAAATTAAAGTATTACACATAGGAAGTAAAAATGTTAGTTTGAATACACAATGGGAGGTCTGCAAATCAAAAGTATGCCATATGAGAAGGATTTAGGTTTCACAGTGTCACTATCAACTGCCAGACAGTGGTATGATGCCATTAAGAAGGCTAACAGAATGTTAGGTTATATAGCACAATTTGTAGAGTACAAGTCCAAGGAGGTTATGGTGAAGCTTTGTAACGCTCTTCTAAGACATCTTCTGGAGTACTGTGTGCAGTTTTGGGGTCCAGGCTACAAAAATGACATAGCAGCACTGGAAAATGTCCAGAGAAGAGCAACTAGGCTGATTCCGGGACTAGAGGGGATGAGTGATGAGAAAAGATTAAAAGAGCCAAGCCTTTTCAGATTAAGAGGAGACATGATTGAAGTGTTTAAATTTATGAAGGGAATTAGTACAGTGTATCAAGACTGTTATTTTAAAACGAGTCTGTTAAAAACACAAGGTAAATTTCACACAAACATTAGAAGGGGCCTGAGTTGCCGTGAAGGCTTGCATATTGTAATCCTTTTAGTTAGCAAATAAAAGGTGTCATTTTGCTTGACTTCTCAGTACACGGTACAACACCCTACTACTACCCACAAACATTAGAAAGTTTTGCTTTTCACAGAGAACCACAGACACATGGAATAAGCTACCAAGTAGTGTGATGCACAGTAGGACTTTGGGGACTTTCAAAACTAGACTATGTTTTTTTTTAATAATTAAGTGAATAGGAATGGCAAGCTTTGTTGGGCCAAATGGACTGTTCTCGTGTAGATGGTTCTAATGTTCTAATAAGTCTGTAGAGCATAATGGTCGGACAAGCCATAGAACTCCAGGAAATCTTGGCCAATGTAAATGAAGACGGAAAAAGGGTTAGGGATCCAGTAAACAATCCTTGCATGTTGCTGCTTTGGCAATGGTTGTATCCAATAGTAAAAGCTCTTTTCGGGTGATGGTAAAAACTAGCACCATCTGGTTGCTTCCTATGGGTTATATATCCCAGACAACAGAAGGAACTGAATTGGCTGGTTGGAGGTGGGTTCACAGGTCTTCATTTGTGTCAAAGTCATACTTGATATAAAGAAAATGGAAAGATAATCACAATGTCTTAAAACCTCAATATTCTTCCTAAGTACTCTCTTAAAATCGGCCACCACAATGTTTGCCATATGCTCATGCAACTGGAGTTTATACATTCTACCCGTATCCATTGACCTTTGTCTGGGCACTCCAGTTTTCCTCCATTATACCAAAGGTGTTCATGGTGGATTGACTGAAAATAAATTATGCACAATGTGAGTGAGGGTTGGTGTGTATAAATGTGAGTGCAAATGGCTGAACTTGCACCTGGTCTAGGAATGAATCTCTTTTGTGTTGGATATTCTGTCAATGACAGTGAATTGAATTAAATGGGTTAAAAAGTAAATTGATGCATATATAATGCCAGAACATTATGCCCGACTGCATATCATGCTAGAAAATATCCAAAAGCAGGAATTGTTCTGACCATGCAAAAATGTGAGTTTTCAAGTAACACAGTCAAATCTGTGCATGACACAAGTTAGAGAAAAGCTATATATAGGGCATCAGAGCAAGTAATGAGTGAAACAATGTGTATAAAATTCAACTCCCAGCAAACCTCCACGCTTTGCTTTACAAAATAAATTACATTTCACTTCAAACAAAATTCATGCTGTACACAAAAGAAAAAGGTGGTTCTTTTCTGGATGCATTTTCATTTGTTAGTTTTGAATGCATCTGCCTGTCATTTAGTAATTAAAATAAAATATCTAATGAAAAACAAAACTGATGACGTTGTGTGCAACTGGGGTTTGCCTGTTTTGCTTATCACTAGTAAGAGCCAACTAATGTTTACACAGAGTTTCTTGTGCTTTTGGATGTAATGGGGGGAAGTTCAAAGACAAACTATACAAAGATTTTTTTTTTTCAAAATTAACCAGTATTTATTTTGTGGCACCAAGAATTAGGAGGAATTTAACAAGCTGTAATGGCCACCTTCAAAAATTCTAATCTGTTAAGACAGCTCAAACTTTCTACTAATTCTTCTTCCAGTGAACACAGAGCAGTTGTGCTTCCGTTATATGACACTCCATGGTAGCCTGTCACTTAAATTTCCATATCTGGAATAACAACAAAGTAACAATATACATCAATGCAAAAATACGCTCTAGATTTATCTTAGGCATGTGGGTGATCTGATGTGTATCTAATGGCGCTTTTCCACTGCATAGTACGGCACAGCACGGTTCAGTACAGCTCACCTTGGTTCGGCTCAGTTCGGCTCGGTTTGCGTTTCGACTGCAGTTTAGTACCGCTTTAGATTGGGTGGGATTATTCACGTGTCGTTATAGTTGCACCGCCTCTACTGCCGTGACATCATCGTAAACGCGCCTGCAAGCGACCTCGAAAAACTTTTTCATTCCGCGTCGCCCATCCAGCTCTCGCTGGATCCGCTCCTCGGCTACCAACGAGAGGAATGTCTGTACTTCCTCAATAGACCACGAAACAGCCATTTTTGGTTAAAACAAAATGGTGCGTTCGAACCTTCGCTGGCTGTGCTAAAAATCTAGCGGGTCTGTTGTGTCTCGTGTCGCAAGTTCAGTGACGCAGTAATGACGATTTTCTCCAGCCAAACAGTGACCAGCAGAGTTTACACGTCACGTTTTGGTAACGGTTCGGCGCGCTTGGAACCTCAGCTGAGGTGGTACTAAAAAGAGGACCAGGTACCAGGTACTGTTCCCAGTGGAAAACCCCCCAAAAGTGAGCTGAACTGAACCGTGTCGTGCCGTACTATGCAATGGAAAAGCGCCATAACTGTGTTATCAATGCTGTTGACCGTTAATACGCTATGACAGAATTTGGGTAAAATCAGGTGAAGGTGTAATGCACTTATAGCCCATGTATGCCTTGTATTTCAGATAATGGAGTTCCATTTCCATTGAGCCATTTCTCAATCTTCTTAATCCAATTAAGGGTTCAAATGTAAAACCAGCAGCCCTAAACATACACATGTGGAAGGGAAGATGTTCCAGGCTTTTAAAAGCCTGATGAAAAAGCAACAGATCAAAAAGTCCAAATAGAATTACTGTTAAGTAGTGGAGCGGATGGCCAGGATCCATGCCTGGCTGGGACACCCCTTCAACACTGGATCCAAGGGAGCAGCCATGGGATCCATGCTACATCCCCCGGAACACTTGGTGGCAGGCCCCTGGGTTGCATCGGGGCCACAGGCATGGGACTTCGGAGCTCATCCCTGTTGGGTTCTGTGACCACCGCCAGGGGAAGATGCAGGCTCTTCTTATAGTCCACCAGATGTGCTTCAGGTGGTAATTAGCCTAATTAGGCTGCACTTCCAGGTGTGGCTGCATCAAGCCCAGACGAGCTTTTTAAGTCCTTGCAGCTTCCCCTGGCGGTGGCCACAGGAACCAACAGGGATGAGCTCTGAAGTCCCATGCCTGTGGCCCTGATGCAACCCAGGGGCCTTCCACAAAGTGTTCTGGGGGATGTAGCATGGATCCCATGGTTGCTCCTTCGGATCCAGTGTTGAAGGGGCGTCCCGGCAGGGCATGGGTTCTGGCCGTATGGCACAGTAGCTATAGCCCAATTCAACAACTGTGCTTCTTTTTTGCCAAGTTAAATGAGACAGAGAAGGCATAAAAAGTCACCTGGATTGACAAACACAACAGGAAAAATAATATGAACACCCAAAGCTGACTGTCTTCTAGACTGAAGATTCTGATTCTAAAGTACTGTTGTTGGTCATCTATTACTCAAGATTGTAACTGGTGCAGACAGTACTGGGAATTATGAGGCACACATAACCCTGAATTATAATAATTGGTTTAAGAAAATGAATGTAAAGAATCAACACATTTAACCCTTTTGGGATTTTGATGATGTTACAGGTGTCATCACCTTCTTCAGAAATGAAACAGTTTCTTGTTCAGGGCTAACAAAACCATACCATCTGCCATTAATAGGGCGAGGAGGAGAAGTGTGATGATTAAACCTCGGACTTCATTTGCAAAAAAAAGTTACATTTGTAAAATTAAGTGGTCTGTATCTGGTTGGAGCTTTGCAGTTTTCCTCTTCTGATGTTAAAACTTGTATGTACAAGAACTTTTTTGTTTGCAAAAGAGACATTTGGTTTAATCCATATAGCATCACCTTTGTATGTGGGGCTTTACAGTAAGCGTCTAAGGGCAAGTAATTGTTAAAGTATTGAACGGTTTCTGTAAAAATTCTATTGCATTTCACAGTAAAGGTACCGAAAGTGTTCACTGTATCAAAGAGTTGTAGAATCTTAGATTAGGTATGTGTTTTTGCCCACTGCCTTAGGTGCTGTAATTTAGCTAACAATTTAGATAGAATTTAGAAAAAGTGTAAAGTATACATTGTACATTTAAGCTTTCTGATTTTCATGTGCTCAATATATTTATTATGATGAGTCAAGGCCTACCATCATGGTGTAAAAGCTTTTTAGACAAATAATTCTGAAATATCTAGCAGCATCCTTTCTTTTGCAATTTAAACAAGTACAACAGTGCAAAATTGCACCATCCTTGGAGGTTTTTCAATACACTCATTATGACTAGTGCCTCAGAAATGAAGCCATAATGATTTACTAATTCACAGTAGGTAGGCCTTGCAGTAGTTCTTCCTATTAGACCACCATAAGCTTCAATATATGTAATACTGCAAACAGTTTTGGAACATTTGTAATGCCAGGTCTTCCCAATCACTTAATATCTTTTTAACGCTTTATCTGTAAGAACTTGCATGAAATGGTTGCTCCTGCTGTAGCTGTGGAGCCCCACGCTGGCATTCTCACATTACCTGGAGTGCAGTAACACAAACTCAGCATGATGCACCCAAGAACAAAGCAAATCTGACAGTGTGAAAAAGCTGCAGGCCATGCAGCAACTGCTCATTTTTTGACTCTGAGCTTAAGATGGTAGAGTGATGTTATGGTTAAGCTGCCACATGTGCAAAAGAGAATAAAAAGACACTCGAGGTGAGATGTAGAAAATTCATTCAGCTATTTTTCTTTTTTCCCCCTATATTCTGAAATAATCGCCTTGATTATGTGTCACATGTTTGAATCTATTTCAGCAGAATTACAGTATGTCATTACTGTACTTCATGCTGAGGGTTATTTTACAATTTTTGTGGCACCCTTAAGCTAACAACAATTTAATTATCATTTATTTATTTATTAACTGATGAACATATTCAATGCAGGGTCATAGGGACCAGTTTAACAACACTATTTGTTGTGGGTTTTTCTCATTGGGGCCTACATTTCATTTATTATTTTCACGGCAGCAGTCATACTTCTTATAGTAATGGTGTGTGTTTTGCTGCTCACGTGCAGAGAGTGTAACATTACACAGCAGAGCATGTGATGCCACCATGTTGAATTTGTAAATGATGCAAGCATACATGTTTGGATCATTTTGTTTAATCCAACAACTTTTGAGTGTAGTGAAGTATGAGTATTTCAAGATTATTTGTAGACAGCCTTAAATTTTTGTTAACGATTTCTGGTTTATGTTTGAATTTTGATTCTCAGTATTCACATATTAATTTTTGTTTGCCCTAAAAGGAAGAGTTCAAAATACTAACTACTAAACTATAATACTATAATACTATGCTAGGTGTTACTCCTAACAGAGCTTTTAGAGGATTAAAGATTGATGGAGGAAGGAGCATAGCATTTCTTGTAATGTTTAAAAGTGGACTAAAAACAGCCTGTTAGGTTAAAGCAGCCTATCATGTAACTTGGCTACTGTTATGAATTCTGTGCCACTCCTACCCAGCACATTACCAAGGGAATGATGAGATAATGATGATTAATAATTTTTATTTTGTCCTTTATAAAAATTTATATATAGAAAGTTCATTGTTAAATGTAAATTTATGCCAAAGACTTTTAATCTGTTTTCTACTTTGGTACCTTTAGTTAACATTAAGATATACATGCGTTGAAAGATTATACCATTTATTTGCATGCTGATTGGTGCAGACTAATATGAACCAAATTACTTAAGATTGTTGCTTTGTTATACTGCTTGGCCTTGTCATAGAGAATACAGTGAATCGCTTAATGGTGGCTTCCTCAAGCTTTTTGTAATTTAGAACATCCATCTTGGACTCATTGGCACCAGTGATTTTTGACTATTCTTTATTTACAGAATATTTCCCTAACAGCTACTAAAACGTGTACCTTGTGTTTTAATCCTTTTGTGTTTGTTTAAGAATTACTTGAATCTTTAGATAATTAGTTTAAGGACTCTACTTATCTTAATTATAAATCCGTCTTATATAAGTGTGCACTATTTGTTTTATGTATAATATTTATTCATTATTATTCCTACCTTATTTTAATTTGCTTAAATTTGAATTACTGACAACACTTCAGGAAATGCAAGAAATGAGCCACCTATCAGTTTCTATGGTGTTCATTGCCACAATTTATTTTGCTTTCGTTTATGGCTCTATCTATTTGATTAATGTTTAAAAGGAAAATTTACTAAATTCTGCTTTTTCTGCACATTTGCTATATTTTACTGATGAAGTCTGACATCCAAGTTCCTTGCTCAGTTAGGTGAATGAGGAGTGAGGGAAGAGAAGGAACACACCCAATAAGAAGGCTATAGTGACAGTCATACTCATACTCAAGTCTCACGTAACCTCTGACAGTAAGATAGTGGACCATTGTCCTGGGTGCAGCTGCTTTGCAATTGTGAACTCTATACAGTATCCCCAAAGGTTGGTAAATTTAAGAATAGCAAGCTAAAGTGGTAACAGAGAATTAAACATTATACTATTATATATTAAGAAGAATCTGTGCATTTGAAAAAGGGGAGTTATGTTTTAAGGAGAGGTGTCCCCAAAAGCCTTTGCACAATAAAACACAGATCATCCAAAATACAAGACTGATAAATAAGCAAAATTCTGCAAATAAGCAAAGATTTTCTTCCAGCAAGCTCTGAGCAGAGAGCATTCCAAAGCTCTGAACAAGCGAACATCGTGAATGATAATATCAGTCATAATTCATCTCTGGATATGAATACATTTTGAATACTCAGTGTAACATACAATTCTGTGTTGATATATACAGTTGTTCACAGAGCCTGAAAAAGAGTGCATTTTATTGAAGGATTGACTTCCATTCAATAGTTAAAACTGTGATTAAAAGTTCCCATTCCCCACGGTGTCTCAGATTAAGTAGAAGTGCACTTCTTTGAAAGGAGTACAGTAGTTTTTGCACCAGTAGTGGTAGTAGTATCATCATGTCTATAGAGTACAGTGAAACTCTAAATTGCATGTCCAATCAAAATGCAACCCTTCACCCACTTTTGGACTTTAGTCCAAACCTTTATTGCAGCTAGAAAGTATATTTTCTACAGTTGATAATGAGGGATAATTAGAAAAGCTGTTTAGCCTTTTTTTAACCAAAAACCCTAACTTGTATGTAAGAAAAAATCTCCTGTTGAAGAGTTATATTTTAGACAATGCAAATCAAAGGATGAAAATAACAGCACCTAGTTACACATTCCTAGTCTGACATGTGTGTGTCAAAAATGTTTCTTCTGACTACACCAAGCATCCATTTTTATCTTATACTGTATGCCTCCAAATGTAAGAAGTTAATCTTGGTATATGGTAGTTCATAAGAAGAGAATATCAGATTGGTAAAAAGAAACAAATACAGGTTGGATAGATGCAGATGAACATGAAGATTTGTTGCAATGGCACAATAAAGCCAATAAAGAGCAACAGGACAAGCGTTATGTAAAATACAGGAAAAAGACTGCTTTGAGCCACATTCTTCACCATAGCTGGAAGATTAAGACATCAAAAGGCCAAGGAAGAGTCTACTGTTGTTAAAGTTTGTTAAACTTTATGTAGATTGGTTTTCTTGTTTGCATTTGTTCTCTCAACAACAACAGATTGGTTTTCTTGTTTGCATTTGTTCTCTCAACAACAACACTCAACTTATATACACCTCTGTTTCTCGAAGGAGGCACACACACCCTGAAAAATTACTCTTTTTTATATTCCCATTTATCCTTTCGCAAATAAACCCACTTTCAAATGGGTGGTAGAGAACAAAGCACTTTAAGATCAAAGAATAGAACAGTACTAAGCTTAGCTTTTCATGCTGATTTAACTTCATGAACTGTTAAAGGCCTAGAAAATCAGCACAGTGAAAAAAAGATGATGGGCAAGTTTCATGTCTTTTGCTGAAATCTTCAATCTTCAGCTTTTTCAGTTGACTTGGTTTGAAGAAAAAGTCCAAAGTTTGAGTGTAAATGCCGATTTGCAGTGAGATGTTAAACTATTGTGGCAGGCAGACAGCACCAGGTGCAGTATTTGCTTTTATATCATCTAATTCAAATACTCTTGAAAAATTAGTCCCTTTGTCAATACATGAACTCTGAATAACTTATTGCACATGAGTTATTTTATAGCTGAAAATTTTTAGAGTACTTTTGGTAGAAGTGGTTATGTAAAAAAAATTACCTGTTAACTTTTTCTGTTTTCTTATAGCCTTCCTCTGGGTATATGAACATGAAAACTGGCTCTTCTTACAGTGTATTACATTAAACAAAATGCTGGTGAAATACTTTAAAAACTGCAGAAATCTATGAGAAACATAGCAAAAATTGTGAGCGTGCTTATACAGACATTTAAATTACAGTAAAATAATAAACACTTATGATTTTACTGTATTGCTCATTATACCTACTATATCTCAAGGTCACAGACCACTTTACAGAAGACTCTATTGAAAGGTGAATTCAATGAAATAACTCTTCAAAGGCAATTTTAAAAACTCAAGTGAGCAGGATTTTTTGACACAGTTTGAAACAGAAAAGTCATGGGGTATAGACACAAAAGACACAACACCCAAAATGTTTCAGTTTTGACCTCAGAATAACCATCTAACTGTTCTTCCATATCAGAGACACTTACAATTCAATTGTTGTGATGAGGGGTCAGAGTCTAAGCTTTGAGATATATAAGGGAGCAAGATCGTTGAGTGCTTTAAAAATCAAAAGTGCTATTTTGAAATCAATGGGATATTCACAGGAAGCCAGTTTTATTCTGCTTGCACAACAGGCATGTGTTCCAATGTTCAGCCCCCATGATGCAGCATTCTGTATTTTCTGAAACATTCGCCAAGTATAAGATGGGAAACATCAAAATAAAGCTTTATAGCTGTATACCTGTGAAATATTAAAGATGTGAGCCAGCTTCACTGCAGCTAATCATAGTAGAAAATAGCTCGGTTGAGCTATAATGTGTACAATACATCTTTAAAACATCACATTATTCAGGCTTAAGTCATAGCATTGATATATTAAAGGTGAGAACATTGTCATTCTTGAAATTCCTGTTATTAACAAATGCTTCACTGAAACAGACAATGCATGGCAGGGTAATAAGTGTTATTTGTGCTGCCATAGATGGCACATATGGTATATGGGTGATTAACACTGAGCTAGGAATGCTACAGTCCTTTATCCCTAATTGTAAAAAAAACATCAGCTGATATCAAAATGTTCTATGAATATTCAAACCGAAAAGCTCAATGCTTAAATTTCCAACTACAGCTGTAAGACAACATGTCATAATTATGGATTAAGTTGAATTTAGGAATTTAAAGCAATACATGTTTGATTCAAAGACAAGCATGAGATTAAAATCATATCAATGAAATACATTTAAAATTAGACATTGTTTGATAGTAGGAACAGTATTTATGGATGCTGTCTCACAGATAAACACCATAGGTCTGCTCCTGCTCCTGCTCCTGGGTGTTATCTGAGTATTACTTAAATGTTATACCCATGAATCTGTGTGTTTTGTCCCCTGGAACTCTGGGTTTTCTTCCACATAATGTATTTAGCAAAAAAACGGGTGAATTTTTTTTCAGTAGATATATAATAGCAGTCAAGGCCTCAAATATATTTAGTATTATATATTGTTTTTTTAAGGCTGAGTCTCTATAAATAATGTCATAACATAGTTTGGCTGTGTGGGATATGTGTTAATAAAAGAAAATTAGTTTGTTGGTCCACTAATAGATTTTTTTTAAAACACTGACTTGCTAATTAAGGACTGTGTTTTTTTAGACACAATGTAAAACTACACAATAACCAATTAGTGCACAGATCTGACTAGGAGAAAATAATTTCCCTTATTTTTGAGCATTATACCAACAACAACAATATATTTTTTGTATAGCCCAAAATCTCACAAGGAATGCCTCAATGGGCTTTAACAGGACCAGTTTTTTGACAGCACCCCAGCCTTGACTCCGTAAGAAGACAAGAAAAACTTCCCGAAAGATAAACAACATTGTAGGGAAAAAAATGGAAGAAATCTTGGGAAAGGCAATTCAGAGAAGAGCTACCCTTCAAGGTAGGTTAGGCATGCAATGGGTGTCAAAAAATGAGGTAAAAACAATAAACAAAACACAACACAAGTAATCCTCTTCACAGAGCTAAATGACCAATCTATCATTACCACCACAGAAATACAATATAGATAGAAACTACAAGGCAAAATGCAAGAATAGAGTATACCACTAACTAAATACAGAACTATCACATACAGTTGTGCTGGAAAGTTTGTGAACCCTTTAGAATTTTCTATATTTCTGCATAAATATGACCTAAAACATAATCAGATTTTCACTCAAGTCCTAAAAGTAGATAAAGAGAAACCAGTTAAACAAATGAGACAAAAATATTATACTTGGTCATTTATTTATTGAGGAAAATGATCGAATATTACATATTTGTGAGTGCCAAAAGTATGTGAACCTCTAGGATTAGCAGTTAGTTTGAAGGTGAAATTAGAGTCAGGTGTCTTCAATCAAAGGAATGACAATCTGGTGTGAGTAGGCACCCTGTGTTATTTAAAGAACAGGGGTCTATCAAAGTCTGCTCTTCACAACACATGTTGGTGGAAGTGTATCATGGCACGAACAAAGGAGATTTCTGAGGACCTCAGAAAAAGAATTATTGATGTTCATCAGGCTGGAAAAGTTTACAAAACCATCTCTAAAGAGTTTGGACTCCACCAACTCACAGTCAGACAGATTGTGTACAAATGGAGGAAATTCAAGACCATTGTTACCCTCCCCAGGAGTGGTCGACCAACAAAGATCACTATAAGAGCAAGGTGTGTAATAGTCAGCGAGGTCACAATGGACCCCAGGGTAACTTCTAAGCAACTGAAAGCCTCTCTCACATTGGCTAATGTTCATGTTCATGAGTCCACCATCAGGAGAACACTGAACAAGAGTAGTATGCATGGCAGAGTTGCAAGGCGAAAGCCACTGCTCTCCAAAAAAAACATTGCTGCTCATCTGCTGTTTGCTAAAGATCATGTGGAAAAACCAGAAGGCTATTGGAAGAATGTTTTCTG
The DNA here is from genome assembly GCF_016835505.1 of Polypterus senegalus. NCBI lineage: Eukaryota > Metazoa > Chordata > Cladistia > Polypteriformes > Polypteridae > Polypterus > Polypterus senegalus. The sequence goes on from NC_053160.1 coordinate 138,186,126, forward strand.
GACGGATGAGACCAAAATATAACTTTTTGGTATAAATGAAAAGCATTATGTTTGGAGAAAGGAAAACACTGCATTTCAGCATAAGCACCTTATCCCATCTGTGAAACTTGGTGGTGGTAGTATCATGGTTTGGGCCTGTTTTGCTGCATCTGGGCCAGGACAGCTTGCCTTCATTGATGGAACAATGAATTCTGAATTATATCAGAGAATTCTAAAGGAAAATGTCAGGACATCTGTCCATGAACTGAATCTTAAGAGAAGGTGGGTCATGCAGCAAGACAACAACCCTAAGCACACAAGTCATTTTACCAAAGAATGGTTAAAGAGGAATAAAGTTAATGTTTTGGAATGGCCAAGTCAAAGTCCTGACCTTAATCCAATCAAAATGTTGTGGAAGGACCTGAAGTGAGCAGTTAATGTGAGGAAACCCACCAACATCCCAGAGTTGAAGCTGTTCTGTACGGTGGAATATGCTAAAATTCCTCCAAGCCGGTGTGCAGGATTGATCAAAAGTTACCAGAAACGTTTAGTTGCAGTTATTGCTGCAAAGGGGGGTCACACCAGATACTGAAAGCAAAGGTTCACATACTTTTGTCACTCACAAATATGTAATACTAGCAAAATAGCGGCGAAGTACTGCCTTAAAATTTTTATTAAGAAGAAAATTAAACCTTTTTAAACTGAGGGAAAATATACCAATAATTATTTGTTAAGGATCTCTTTGTATACCACATTTTGAGTTCGGCCCTCCGGTTGTAATATGACCAAGCTGTGCGCTGAGCTTACTCTTGAGCATGCAACGTACAATTGGCCATGTGAACAGTAATCTTGTTTCAAATCTCACAGCTTGGATTGCTGCTGTCATAATTGGTTTGAAGTTCATGGTTTGTTTCAATTACGACAGTATTTGCAGGACTTGTGTTGAAGTGACATTCGGCATCTGTCAAGCATTGTAAGCATACAACCGGTTTCATCGATAACTTCACATCCAGCTTTTGAGAGTTTAAACATTCATAAACATCAAAGTGTCCACTACTGAAATTGTCACCTGTGAGTCTAAGATGTTTAAGAGGCACTGGCAGTTGTCGAAAGGTGTAAAATATTTGGCCATTTCGGTACACTTGAAAGCGACAACCAAACAATTCAGTGGCAGCCATCAACTCACATGCAGAACCATAGGTGAAGGGCTTAAGAATTTCACTCTTATAGTGCTCCTGTGTAGTATAATTATCTCCTGTACCATCATCAGTCCACACCGTGAACCTGTCCCAGTCATTCAATACATAAGACACAATGTTCCTCTGGATATCAAGAGTGAGCCTGATATGGCCGTGCAATATGTAACACAGAGAATGGAAAAGATAGGTGAAATCTCCGGGCATGGAAACTACTCGGTAAGTGACAGTTCTTTGATCAATGGTGATCACCTCGATAGACAGCCACCTACCAAATGTCGTGAGGATGGGGCCATAAATAAGAAAGTTCAACATGGTGAACGTTGTCAACCGTTATGACCGTTACACGTAGAATTTCGAAATGAAACCTGCCTAACGTTTGTAAGTAAGCTGTAAGGAATGAGCATGCCAAATTTCAGCCTTCTACCTACACGGGAAGTTGGGGAATTAGTGACGTTGGAAAGTTCAATATGGCGGTCGACAGTGGCATCATACCATCGAAATAAGTACGTACATCGGTTTCAGTTAGCGCAGGGAAGCCGCCTACCAAATTTCGTGAAGATGGGGCCGTAAATAAGAAAGTTCAACATGGCGGATGTTGGAGAATTAGTGATGAGTGAGTGAGTGAGTGAGTGAGTGAGTGAGTGAGTGAGTGAGGGCTTTGCCTTTTATTAGTATAGATTTGATCATTTTCCTCAATAAATAAATGACCAAGTATAACATTTTTCTCTCATTTGTTAAACTGGTTTCTCTTTATCTACTTTTAGGACTTGATACAGATTTGTTCAAATACATTAAATATAAAGTAGGAACTAATTAACATAAATAAAAAACAACAATATCTGCCCATCAGCTAATTGTAGAACAACTGTCAGATTGCAGAAAAGGAATCAGACAAGCCAGACACAGTCAGAGACCTAGAGACCTCGGCCAACTAGCTACCTCCCCTCTACTGGCCATTCTACAACTGAGCTAGTGCTGAGCTGGCCAGTGTGATGAAAGGACTCTTCTGCCTGATGATTCAAGTGTTCCTTTATCTGAGATGACTTTTCCATAGGCAGGCAAACAACTTGGCAGTAGAGCAGTGGTACCAAGTGCTAAATGAGGATACCAAGAAGAGAAAAAAATAGGTGAGGGTTAGTAACAGTTTATAAATATCATATTACTTATATTTTAATACTAATAACTGACAACAGAGATGCATTATGCACAGCTAATCAGCGGCTCTACTCAGGGTATGCTAAACTAAAGTAGTGAGTCTTCAGCCTGGATTTAAAAGCTGAGACTGAATGGGCATCTCTTATACTACCAAGAAGACCATTCCACAACTTTGTGGTCCTGTAACTAAAAGCTCAACCTCCCACTGTTATTTTATTAATCTTTGGAATCACAAGCTGACCAGCATCTTGAGATTTTAATATGCTGTCTGGTTTGTAAGTAATGATAAGTTCAGATATGTAAGCAGAGCCTTGAGTGGAAAGTCCTGGAGAAAGAGAAAAAAAGTGAAAGCAACTTCATGAAGCTGCCTGAAGTTGGAGGCACATGCATGTACAATATGTATGTGTGTTTGTGCACTGGCAGCCACGCACCTGCATGGGAATGAGATACCCTATATAGGGAGACATCAGCCTAGATCGAGGCTACAAGGGTGAAAGGTCACAAGTGGCATTGTTGACTGGTTTGTGTTGGGCCGGTGTTAATGATTGGACAGGTAGACCGGCCCGGCAACTGAGAGACACCCAGGAGGGGTACTCTTTGGACTGTCTGGCAAGAAGGAGAGAAGGTAGCTGAGTGGAATTAGAGAGAGTGATCTTTATTTAGAATTTCTGTATATAGTGAATTATTGTTTTGATTTTTTCACTAGTTTTCCTGTATTTTTGTGCTTGTTCCATTTTCTTCAATTTTGATTTTGATGACTGTTTTTTCTGTCCTCTTGACTTTTGCCTTGGAGAAGGAGTAAGAAGAGGAGTTGTTTCATCACCTTGATTTTTGAGCCATTGTAAATATTGTATGGAATTACTGTTGCATATGTATATATTCATTTGGTGTCATTTCAGAGAACTGCATTTAATTTAAAGTGCATGGCACTATAATTATTTTTTGTTGTCTTGCTGGCACTTTAATAAAGACTTATTTTCTTTGAATATCTTTTTGGTTCTGTACCTCCATTTACACCACTGATTAATTTGGTTATGTTACAGATGCCCAGAGTATGAACGTGTGCACAGGTGCCATGCACATTTGGCCATTTAAGGCTTTATATGTTAGAAGTAGGATTTTGAAATCTGCCCAAAACTTAACTGGGATCCAGTGTAAGGACTTAAAAACTTGAGTTATGTGTTTGTATTTTCTTGTTCTTATAATAATTCTTGCAGCAGCATTTTGAATTAACTGAAAGCAGTATAAAGAACTATTTGAGCAGCCAGTGAACACCTCATTGCAGTAGTTAGGCCTAGCAGGAAAAATGCATGAATTAATTTCTAAGCTTCCTGCATATTTAGAAAATGCCTTGCAATATTAGAACAATCTACACGAGAAGAGGCCATTCAGTAACTGCTTACATTCAAAATCTCCTGCTCTTGTTCTCTGCTATTTGCAAGGTTAATTTTCCCCATGACTATAATATCCCCCTGCAAACTTCCCTTTTTATTATTACTAAAAAGATGTGCATTGAAATTACTGTCTGCATTGGGTGGTCTCTTAACACACTCCTAAAATTCAACCTCTTTCCCTAATGCTTTCCAGACAAAGTCAGATGTCCTCAGTAAGATGAAGCTCATTGTCCAATTGAAGAGGACTTGCATTTAAATTCTTTTTGACATAAACAGCAATCCCTTCTTATCCTTCCTAAAAATGTATATCCCTCTTTGTTATACTCATTCCTGTCTTCATTATTTGGACAGGTTTCTGTTATTGTTATAATATAATTATGCTCAGCTACATACAAGTTCAACTCACTTGAGTTTTTTCTGATACTTCTAGCATTAAGGCAAGTTATTTTTAATGTGTTACTCATTTTACTTTTGCACTTAAACTTGGTTTGTGAACAACAGGAGTTTCAATAAGATTTTTAGTATGGCAAGGACAAGAGATTGGTAGAAGACCATGATCTCCAACATCTGCATCAGACATGGCACATAGAAAGAAGGGGAGAAAGAACATTGTATATCTGTACTCTACATAAACATATAAGCTGGAGAATATTATTTAAAAACAAATGAACAAGTAAACAAGATTTAATAAGGAGCAGGGCACGATAAGGGGAATAGAATGGACAAGGCCTTGATGGCCATTTTATCAAGAATATCAGGAAACACCCTACTTTTTGCAAAAGATGAACAGTTTATGACCACAGAGAGTCAAGACCTCGGTTTTATATCTCATCCGAAGGATGGCACAATTTGTTTCAGCACAGTGCCCCCATCACTTCACTGGGGCATTAGAATCTACAGAAAGACCACAGGACAAGTGTCCCCTGCTGGTCTTACCAACACCTCTTCCAGTAGCAACCTAAGCTTCCCTGGTTGATCTCCCAAATACTGGCGGGGCCCAAACATGTTTTGCTTCAGGTAGTTTCTATGTCCTGAAGTACAGATGATAATTATCACTACATCACCCTGTCAGATCTGCCACCTTATACATAAACATTATGCTATTTTGTTATTAGTGGTGTCCGGTCCCCTCATTGTAGTATCCTCGTTATCGTTACTATTATCTCCTTCCACTTATCAGTAAAAGTGATGATTTTTTTGTTTTATTTGACAGTATAACGTGACTGCTAAAGGGTGCTCATACACAAAGAATCAGGACAAGGGTTTAAATAACCCAGATATTGTGTTGTTTTTTTAAACAGTTAACCGAGTAAGTAACTCTATTCAATATTTGCTGAGCTGACAGATCTAGTTCTCTTTGGTGACTGAAGCATTTTTCTCTGGCATAAATCTGATCCCATCAAAGATACAATGTTAACTGTCCTGTCTTTTTCCCCAAGTTCATTTTAACTTCACCTAGAAACATATGCCAAAGGGGACAGTTCTCTCATCCTTCCCTCTGAATTTTTGGCCTGGATTGACTCCTCTACATATCTGTTCTCTTTTCTGGGGTAACACACTGCCAGTATCCACGTAAAAGTCAGGCAAAACAGATTATAAAGCCCAATGGATTCCCCTGGTATTTCCCACTCAGTTGATGAATTGTTACCATAGAATAGTCACCCATGAAAATGAAGTACAATCTGGGTGTGAAGAAGCATTCTTGTTTAAATACAGTAATTGTATGTAGGTTATCTATGTTTTAAGACCAGCTAAGAGGGACAATAGAATTACTGTTGTTTAATAACTTCCTGATGGTGCTTAAGAGGAGTTTGTAATGCATGAGAGATGAAGCAGGGCACTTTGAATAACTTTTTAGCTTAATGGTGGACTGTTACATTGTAATTTTGTCCATTCTGAATTTTTGTTAATTTGTAATCTGCTGTTTGTTCAAAGTAACCCATTATCTGCATCTTTTGGAATACTTTACAATACTATTAATTCTGTTTATTACTGATATTTTTTAAAGCATATGAACATATACAATTATTCTGTACAGTATAGGTATGAATGTGTACATTTCTTTGCCTCTCAAGATTTTTAGTGTTCTTCACTCTGATTAATTTACTGCTTAGTTTATGTGTTGCTTTTCACAATAGCAAACAATACTGAAATGTTGCACTTCCACATTTGTCTATTGGGGAGAAAAAAATTATCCACTCAGGTGTGTGTGATATGACATCACTAAGAATATAAATTTGTCAGACATAAACAGCCTTAGAGCTGCCACCTGAAAACAACTTTGAAAAATGTCAAGTTTTTTTTTTTTTTTACAAACAGAGTTTAAAAATGCAACACATTTTTGTTTTCTGTTTAGTAGGCTGTGTTTTCACATGTCTTGCACAATTTACTGTGATTGCACACATATTTTAGTAAAAGCCAAATCTTTGAGAAATAATAATGAAAAGGTTTACAAATGCCTGCTTTATGTTTATCACTTGTCAGAAGAGTAAAGAATAATACTTCTGCTTTGTTTCCCTGCTTTAAAATTTTGTGCAATGCAATTGCACAAAAATGCTGCAAACTTGTTTTTTTTTTCATATATTAGATACAATTGAAATCAATCATGAAATATGTTTTTCAAGAAACAAATAGCATTGAGAAAAAGTCTGATCTGTGTGGCAATATTAACACAACAGATGCAGGTTCTACATAAATGATAAAATGCATAGAACCTGTGAGGGGGTAAACAGGCCATAAACCATATATTTTTGTGTGTAATCTATGTGTTTACACGTTCTCGCTATTGGTTTATGAGTATTTACTATCAGTTTGCATGCATATACTTTACTGGTTTCCGTGTATACAATACTGGTTTCATTCATAAGAACAATTTTGGCTTGTGTTCATACAGTATACCACTGGAGGGCTTACATAGTGATGGCTTTGTGTATGTATTACATTGGTTTCATGTATGTATTATACTGGTTTAATGTGGGTAATATTTCAGTTTTGCACATGAACTCTATTGGTTTTATGTATGAACCTGTCTGATTACTTGTGAGTCTTGTACTGGTTTAATGCATGCACTATACTGGTGTCGTGAGCATAGCATGCTGGTTTTATGTGTTGTAATATATCAGTTTCTCCTACGAAACATAATGGATTTACGAATGCTGCCACAACTTTGTGTGTGAACTCAATCAGTTCTGCATGTGAACTGCATTGAATGTTCACGTGATTTTCAGGGGTAATAGGACAGGCAAGAAAAAAGACCTCAAGGGCTGTTACACTCATTTTAAGAGTGTGAAGAGGAACAGGCAGGACGCTATACATTTAAACAGCTCAATGTTTTCTTTTTCACACAAGATGTTTCTGAAAGGGCTTGGTGGTAATTATTACTGTTTTGAAATTAACACAAGATTGGAGTTAGGTACATATCTGGCTGGCTCCTTAATTGCTCCTAGCTGGTACTTATTCACACAGTTTTGTAAATCAGTTACTTAATTCCGTGCTAACAACAACACAAAATATTCTACAATGTGTATATTAATTGTCATCATTACAAACCGGTCCATTATTTGCAATAATAAATATCCCACATTTTGAACCTGCACTTGTGAGTTACAGTACATCTTATTGGACCACCTTCCTTTTTGCAGTTTTGTGTCAAGACAGATGCCTTTGTTAAGATGCAGTTCAGTTTTGGCCAGCCCGACATGGGTACCTGGGTGAAATTATTAGATTATTTCTAAATCACATTAAGCCACCTTAATTTAACCCTTTACAGTGTCCATTAAACATCACAGATTAGGTCAGGGATGCCAATCTCTGATCCTGGAGTGCCACATTGACTACAGACTTTCATTTTAAGCATTTTCTTAATTAGTGAGCAGTTTTTGCTGCTAATTAACTTAATTTATTTAATTTGCTATTTATGAGTCAGATCTTTTTCAGGGGTGACCAGTGTTAGTCCTGGATTGCCATAGTAGCTGGAGGTTTTTGTTCCAATACAATTGCTTCATAAGAAGTAATTTATTGCTGAAAAAAAGCACTAATTGCTCAAATGACATTTTCTGCTTCATTTTCATTGTCTTGCTTTATTGCTTATTTTAGTCTTAAAAAGCTGCATTTGCTGTTTTTAATTGTTCCTTATTTGCAATAAGATGCAAATTACAAGGGAACCATCAGATCTCCATCCAGCTTGTTTCCATTTATACCTGTGTGTACTCATTGTGCACTATTTGGTTTAATAAAATAGAAAGAAGCTGAAGAGAAAGTGAAGAACTGAAAATTAGTCATCTCTTTTAGGGTTCAAATCCTTTGGATGCTATTATTTAAAAGGATAAAAAAAAGATTTAAGAATGACCTGATATTGCCAAGTTAAAACACTAACAAGTCATGATATATAAGAAGATCTTTTATTGGCAACTAGGTTGGAACAAAAACCTGCAGCCACTGTGGCCGCCCATGACCGACATTGATCACCTTATGATCAAATATTAAAGCGTGAATACTTTGTTAGTTTTATCCAGGTACCCGTGTTGGGTAGGGCACAAACCAATGTAATATGTATGAAATGAAACTAGTATTGTATGCATGCAAACCTATAGTAAATACTCATAAACCAATAGATTACAAACAAAAATATACTGATGGATGGTCTGTATGGCCCCTCATAATAACCACCACACTGCTTAAAGATATCACACACACACACTGCACTTCACTTTATCTGTCAACCTTCTTTTGCTTAAAAATCACCTATCATTTATTCATATTATCTATACTTCCTTAATTTCAGTATTTTTAGAACTTTAATGTCTCTAATTTGATTTTTATGATATTTCTTATTAAATAAAACAAATACTGGAAAAAACATTAAATTCTAAAACTGAATAGATAAAAGAATCCTCTCTCCACCACTAGTCCCTATCCCATCCTCTATCCCAGCTTATGAGGAGATGTCAAAAAGGAAAAGGAAAGCACCAGGACAAGCATGAGGGTGGGAAGCAGCACTGCCACCAAGAAACGCAAATGCTGAGCAGAAAATCAAAATGGACTAGTAGAGCTGCACTTCACTGACAACTAGCCACCCAAGCCCAAACTAGGCATACAGCAGACAGCGACTCTCTTATACTGGACTATACAACCTGAAAACCCTTCAAGTCAATTTCTTTCCCTGTTTGAGAGGAAATCTAATCATGGACAGACTGATTGAGGGGTCGATTTTTATGATGAAAATAGTAGTATTTAACATCTGCAAAAGTGAGTGATGCGTTCATAAATATGCAGGTGACTTGGAAATAACTGTGTACTTAAGTTTGTATTGAATAGTGGTAGAAGGATTCATTAAATAGTTTGAGATGTACATCTATGGCAAGAGTGATTGTGGGATACAGAGTACAATGGCAAATGCAGATGGGAAATTAATCTGATAATAGATTTAAATAGAAATTTACTTAGATACTGCCAACTAATTCAGACTTTAAAATTTAGCTTTTGGCTGACCCACTTCCATAGGACTGGTTACTGGCTCTGTGTCAGAAAACAGAAAAAGCAGAATTAACACAATAAAAGTAACATAATGCCTATTAAAATAATACTGAAATATCTTACTCCCTATTGCTTGCAGGCTGGCTCATCTTAGAAGGAACAAAAAACTCTTCCAGCATCTAACTTTTGGACATTGATTAATTAGTGCAGATGTGTTAAAGGTACATACAAGCACCCAAGGATTATTATGAGCATAAAGGAGATAATCTGCAGGAAAATAACATAAAAATGGTCAGATAGAAGCAAGGTCAAACCCAGAAAGGCACAAATACTAAAATGTCTTGAAGTTATATGGGCAAAACAAAGAAGACAGTAGTAGCAAAAGTGAAAGTCACAAACCTGAGATGACAACTTATTCCTATTTTTCCTTTATTTATTTAAGAAATCCTAAACTACAGATTTTTATTTTCTTTGATAAAGTTTGTCCACTGAGTAATACTGAACAGTGCATTCAATGTTATACTGTATTTATGCATGCTGGTTAGTAGCACCTGCGGGCATGTGACAGGGAACAAAAGGGCATTGCAAAAATAAAGAAAACAAGACTGTAAAACAGAGTAAAAACAGTGAAAAAGAGAACATATTCTAAAAATAATAGTAGAATTGAATTTTACATAATCAAAAAAAAAACAGAAGGGCACTGCCAGATTTACCCCTGGGGACAAATAAAGATCTATCTATCTATCTATCTATCTATCTATCTATCTATCTATCTATCTATCTAACCAATACGCCATCTACAAATCACCGAAATATTGCTGAAATAACTAATCCTGTACTCCTGTGTGTCAAGCTTTTTTACATTTATGGCACTGCTTAGAAAAGACAAGTGGTTAGAGGTCACAGTTTTGATCCTGCACTCAAAGCATCTCACCAGAGAGCTAACTGTCCTTCCATTAAACCACAGGTGGACTTAATTGAGAACAATTAACTTACTTACTCTGGGAGAAGAAAAAGGCTAAAAGATGGGAGGCAGTTCACCTCAAAGTGGATTTATTAAATTAAAGGTTAAACTCCTTTAAATAGCTTTCTTTGATTTTACTGTAATGTACCTATTAAGAGGCAACTTTAACAGCTGCCTTCCCTTACTGCCATGCAATCATTACATAGGGGTTTCAGATCTGTTCTGACAAATGCAAAAATAATTAATTATAAAGTGTTATTATATCATTCTAACTCAATTCTCTGAATTTGTTTTCTCCACTGCTGCGGCTGACAGGAAGATCCTTTTCTGCAAGCACTGGAAACATGTACTGGGTTAATCTGGAGTTGCCAAAAAAAAGTCTGCAGCAGACGCCATAGAAAGAATGAGTGGTAGCCATCCGTTCTTGCGTTGACTGGTTGTTAGTGTAATTAGCATGCTTGGTGGAAAAGTGACGGCTGATGTTGTATTCCTTTAAAACTGCAACGGTTTCTTGGCAAATAAGACATACAGCCTTTGACCGGACTTCAGTGAAAAAGTATTTAGTTGTCCATTCCTTATTAAACACTCGGCACTCACTGTGGACTTTTCTTTTCTTTGGCCCACACATTGTTGCAGATGAGTTCAGAGCAGTAGCAGAGTAGTAACAGAGAGTAGCCCGGGCTCCGCAAAATCAAGTCAATGTATCACTGCACCTAATGTGCCACCTGGTGGAATGCCAGGCAATTCAGGACAAGGTCAAATGAATGCAGTCATAATTATGATATGATTTGATTTGGGCAATTTTGTACCAATCTTCAGCGGGCCGGATTAAAAAGACCAACGGGCCGGAAGTGGCCCGCAGGCCTTAGTTTGCCCACCCCTGGTCTAGTACTGATTTTTGGTAAGGATGAATTAAGCTGGTATTTTTCATTAAGGATGTATACTACAATGTAATTGATTACTGAATTTTATAGGAAAAAATAATCCCATGAATGCAAATTTCATGCTTTAAAGACACATTTGAAGTGAACAGCAGTTGCCTGATACAGTACATATTACCCTATTACAAGGCCATATTTTTAATAGCTATCATATGTCTTGACATTTTATAGAGAGGATTATGCCAAAGTGAATTACAGTAAAGTTATTATTATTATTATTATTATTATTATTATTATTATTATTATTATTATTATTATTGTTATTGACCAAACAGCAAATAGAGGGCTTTATGTGTTAATTTGACAATCAAGTCTGCAAAAGGAATTTTGTTACGCTTTTAAATTAATTCAGTCTTAACATGTTATTTTATGCAGTATATTCTGCCACAATTCCAAACTTTTTTTTTTGCAGAGTGATTTCTGTTTAACCTCATGTAAAGTATGTTATGTATAATGTCATTGAGTACATGGATTGGCTGGTAATGTTCGTTTATCCATGTCCCTCCATTATAAAGACATCCCAGCCACCTTGGTTTATGGTTCCTTTCCCATCCAGGAGGTCTTAGTAATAGAAGGACAGAGGGAGACATCCTTCTGGGGCAGTGTATTCCCCTAATAGTAGCAGCATCCCCCTACTGGAGCTCCCATTTGTACATCTGCTGGGCAGCATTGGAGTTGTAGTCCTTATGGGCAGCCTTGCTGGTACACTTTGGTGCTGCCAGGAGAGAACATCTCCCAATTAAGGAGGTTCCTCCTGACCCCTAAGTCTTTCCTGTTAGTAATGCCATTGCATTGGAAGTACTCCTGGGTCCTACATAAAAGGAGCTGCTTTGCCTCACCCAGGCAAGTCACAGTTGGGAGAGGCAAAGAACAACACTCGTTTGTGGATGAGTAGTGGAGAATAGGAAAGAAAAATAAAGACAAAAGGACTGTGTTGTGGATTCTAAATGTATTGTGAAAATCTACTTAATTTACTTGCCCCCAGACTGGTGTTTGAAGCTTAGTGATGCCTCCCGCAGACTACACCAAATAAAATGTATTATTAAAGAGATTATTTAAAATATACAGGCTGTGCAATATAAAATGATGAAATGGCAGAATACCTAAAATATTTTGCACTTCACAGAAAAAATACATAAAATAAACAATACATTGATTCATAAAGTAGCCCCATTTGCAACTCCTAAGGTAATTTCTGATTTGGTGAAGGGTTTATTATCAGTGTTGGAAAACTTAATTAACACTAAAATCCCTGAAGCCTATGAAAAAATGTGTAATGCCAGGCCACCTTAAATTCCCTCGCACCTTGTCATCAGTGTCTTTGCTTTGCAAGTGTGTCTGTCAGCATCAAGGCAGCTGAAGTCAAGAAAGAAGAGAAATTCTCAGAGCTGAAGTCTGAAAGTGTCTAGAATTGTAAAGGGTAAATAATATATCGTTATTTGGATATACATACATTTCATGTGTGTCTGTGTCTATAACAATCTGTTTAAATGTAGGATGACAGAAAATGCGAGGCAAGAAATGTTGAACACGTAACTAAAACAGAAACCTTTTTCATGTTATAGTAATAATGACAAAATACTGACATGAAGTGTATAATGTGTGAAGGCTGAAGTCCAAATATCAAATAAACACTTTCACAAAAGGTATAACAAAACAAGTGTGCTTTTACTCAGGAATAGAACCAAAAAAAAATTATGACAATGAGTAAAAACTGAAGCCCAAATATCAAACAACACAAATTACACATGTGTGTTTGGCTGGTGCAGAGGTCAGAACTGCTGCATCATAATTAAGAGGTTGAGGGATTGAGCCTGGGTCTTTCCTGCTTTTACTGTTTTGAGTAGTAAGCTGCTATTGTTATTACTATTATATAGGAAGAAAAAAAACATCCATTTGAATTGAGCCTATAACACACAGTGTAAACTTTTGCTATTGGTACACTTTACAGTTTTTTTTTTCCAGTTTTATTCTCTCAGTCACGTTCACATGGAACAATGAACTTGCCTGTCCCTTTCTGAGTTGATGCCATTTATCTCCATTCTTTTCACAAGAGCACAGAACTATTTGTTGTACCGACATTCAAAGATACAATGCCCCATAACCGCTATCAGACTACCAAACAACCAGAAGAACAAAGTTTTCCAGTGTTAAAGATGGCTGTCCATAAAGCTCTGGTGTGACTGAACCAAAACACGCCACTGTAACAGAGACAACCTCAGCTCCCAAAATACTTATTCTGCACAAATTGACATATAAAAAACCAAAGACCCTCTAATACCTGTTCCATTTGCTTATATTTTATGAATTGTCAAAAGGTATGTAGACCAGAAAACTAAGATTCATCTAGAAAATGACTATCAAAGATTCAAACATGAGGCAAGAAGTTCAAGTATTTAAAGTAAAGATCCTAAACCTTTAAGACAAATACATGCAAGCAGGTTTTTTACAAAATCCAAAAGCTTGGACCAGGCAACAATTTGCACTTTCAATAACTTAGAGGGCATCAAGGTCTCATGATGCAGGAATGGCAATTCTGTGACCTATAACCAATGTTATTACAATCAAAAAGAACTCTAAAAATGATGGTGCCTGAAAAGGAAACTTTAAACAAAATAGTGCCAAATGACATATACCCTAAAAATTCATACAATTCATTATTAACTATTAAAAATATGATCATAATCATAAGCCAAAATATATTACAATGATGCTACAGGGTCAAAAATGAACTATGACAGATTATGCTCTATACTAGCCTTAAGAGAGAGTATGACCAGCTTAGTGCCTCTACCTATAAAAGAACATCAGGTTTATTTTCGGAACCAATATACAGTATATGCCCTGGATCACTTGTGGCCCCTGTCTATTTTCATTTGTTGCTGTTCCACCTCATGACAGGAACTGTAAACTGTATGCAAAATATGTGATGTGCAATGAAAAGTGGTGTGGTTCAAAGTGAGGCACATTTGGGAGTTCACAGACATCCATCCAACCTTACTTTGTAGAAGGATTTCATATTGATTCTATTTGGTGCATTGTGCGACGCACCAGGGAGGTGGGTATAAAGACTGATGCAGTGTAAATTATTGTGAGATCAGGGGTTCATGGGGGACTCCTGCAACATATTGCTTCAAATCAATCACAGGTTCATGGGGGAGATTATTGCTTCGATGTGGTACAAGGTACGGCGCACCAGGGAGATGGCTATGAAAAGTGATGCGGTGCGAAGTGCGTAACTTGATCTTCACCGGTTACTCTCCTAAGCCCAGATTTATAAGACGGCTCCAGTGCTTGTGGTCAACCAATAAGCACAATTCATCACCAGATCTCCACCCACAATAGTTCTTGGTTCAACAAAAAGTACATAGCTTAGAAGCTAATATAAATACCAGGAACTACAAATGGTTAGAGTGGGAATGATACAAAAATGCTACAAAAATTTCTCAGTTTGTAAAAAGTGTGGTTCCTGAAAAACATTCCTGTAATGGGAAAGCATTTTGTTATTATAAATTATACTGCAGTTATCAGTAATGCTGCCATTAACATTATTGGCTGTTTTTGTATATAAACTGGTGTTTTGTGGTCAATGGCTTGCATCCAATGAGGTTCTTTTTGGAGGGAGTTCACTTTATTGGTTTAACGTGTGTATCATGTTGTTTTACTGTAAACTAAGCATTGTATTAGATATTCAAAAAATATGAAAAAAAATGTAATTACACACAAGTGTTTATAAACCACTCAAGTATACTACAAGTCCCATATTGCTTCTAGTTAAATTTCTTTCCCGTTTTTGTAAAATATTTTTCCATACCGACACATCATATTGATAGCACGGTGGATTCATTTCCCAGGTCCTCCCTGCGTGGAGTTTGCATGTTCTCTCTGCGTGGGTTTTCTCCAGGTGCTTCCAGTTTCCTCCCACAATCCAAAGACATGCAGGTCAGGTGCATTGGCCATCTGAAATTGTCCCTAGTGTGTGCTTGGTGTGTGTGAGCATGTGCCCTGTGGTGGGCTGGTGCCTTGCCCGAGGTTTGTTTCCTGCCTTGAGCTCTGGGATTGGCTCTGGCAGACCCCCGTGACCCTGTAGTTAGGATATGACGGGTTGGATAATGGTTGGATGGACACATCATATTAACATGTTAGTTGAGTTCTTCTGACAAAAACATTCTTTACTGTAGTAAACCCAGTAATGACATCTTTTGCGAACATTCATTCAGATATGTAGCTCATACTTTGCAGAATTTTCTTCCTAGATCTGCTTGTTTGGCATTATCTGTGTTGTCAAAGACCCAAACCTGCATGTTGCATTTCAGTTGTATTTACTATTGATTCATTTTTATGGAACAGTGGTTCCTGCAGGGTGGCATGGTGGCACAGTGGTAGCTGCGTGGAGTCTGCATGTTCTCCCCGTGTCTACATGGGTTTCCTCAGGTTTCTCCAGTTTCCTCCCACAGTCCAAAGATACTGTATGTAAGTTAGGTGCATTGGTAATCCTAAATTGTCCCTAGTATGTGGGTGTGTGTGTGTGTGTGTGTGCCCTGTGGTGGGCTGGCACTCTGCCCGGGATTTGTTCCTGCCTTGCACCCTGTGCTGGGTGGGACTGGCTCCAGCAGACCCCAGTGACCCTGTGTTAGGATATAACGGGTTGGATAATGACTGACTGACTGAATGTTCCTGCAATACTCTGTAGCATTGGTCAGACACAAAAGTAGAAAATTCCTTACATTCTGCACATGTGACATTACTACTACTATCACAACTACTACATATACTGCTGCTACTACTTCTACCACTACTACAAATAGTTCTGACCTATCTCTGTCATGATTTCAGGGTTTTATAAAATATAGAGGGCACAAGGCACAAACAAACCCCTCGAAAGGGTGCAAGTCCATCGCAAAAAGTGACACACTCCCATTTCTGCACACTTACGCATGCCATCTAAGGTCAGTTTAGCGTCGTCAATCCATTTAACTCATTGTGAGAAGTAATCAGAGCACCTGGAGGAAACCCACTCAGCCACATGGAGAACATAAAAACTCCATGCAATGAGGACCCAGGACACAAACACTGGTCTCCTTATTGCGAGGCAGCAGTGCTATTACTATGCCACCGTGCCACCAGTGCACTAGATACTGTATTGTATTCTGTCCTTGTAAAGCATCTTGTAATGAGTCATTTCATGAGTGGAGATATATAAAATTAAAGACTGGATGAAAAATTGACTAGTTTTCCACATATTTTGACAAAACTGTTCTGTAAGGGGGGGTGGCACGGTGGTGCAGTGGGTAGCGCTGCTGCCTCGCAGTTAGGAGACCCAGGTTCGCCTCTTGGATTCACCCTGTGTGGAGTTTGCATGTTCTCCCCGTGTCTGTGTGGGTTTCCTCCCACAGTCCAAAGACATGCAGGTTAGGTGCATTGGCGATCCGAAATTGTCCATAGTGTGTGCTGTGTGGGTGTGTGTGTGCGTGCCCTACAGTGGGCTGGCACCCTACCCAGGGCTTGATTCCTGCTTTGTGCCCTGTGTTGGCTGGGATTGGCTCCAGCAGACCCCGTAACCTTGTAGTTTGGATACAGCGGGTTGGATAATGGATGAATGTTCTGTAAGGGTATTACAGATTATAATTAGAATTACTTTAAAGCTATTCTGGTGCTAAGTGAAAATTCATACATTTTTTTCTTGAGTGAAATTATACAGTTTGAAGCAAGAGTTAACCTATCAGATGGATCTATTCTGAATTACCCAATATGTAATGGGCAAAACATGTGAGGAGTCGTGGAGCAGGCAGTGATCGAGAGAAGACGAAGGGAAGAAAAAGTATTGCCTAGTTGTGCTATTAAGTTGTGCTTGAGCATACTTGTGGCTATGGTGGGAAATGCTTTGGGGAAGAATTTCCCATAATAAAGACGCATTGCCTTTTCAACTTGTGTCCGTGCATGTTGTGTTGGGTGTTTAGGGAATGGAGCCACCCACCACTATCCACAATACCTAGAGTAAAAGATAAAAGGTAAACATGTAAGTATAAATAGATAAATAACAAATGAAGTCACAAATAAATGAAATCACAAGTCACAATGAATATTACAGTAAATGCAATGGTCATGAGTTCCACATGTGTTATGTAAGTGTGAGACTATGTGTAGTTGATGCTGAACTTCAGTTCAATCAGTGGTGGTTTGTGTTATAGGAAGCGGCAGTGATCACTGTGTATTTAATAGGTTGTTTGCTTTGGGGTAAAAACAGTTCTTCAGGTTGGTAGTACAGGCATGCAGGGCTCTGAAACACCTGCCAGAGCGCAGAGGATTAAAAATGCTGTGGCCGGGGTGCGTTGGATCTCTATGAATGTTCTTTGTTTTTCTGCTGCAGCGGGTAGTGAAGATATCTTCCAGTGATGGTAGCTGAGTGCCCGTAATTCTCTGAGTGGTTTGATGATACTCTGGTGGGTCTTTCTGTTCTCAGAAGTGCTGCCAGAGTATCATGCTGTAATGCAGTACATATGTGATGAAAGACTTTATGGTGCACCTGTAGAAGTTAACCAGCAGCTGTTGTGGGAGTTGTGCGTTCTTCAGACTCCTCAGAAAGTAAAGCTTCTGAAGACCTTTCTTGGCCATTGCTGCCATGTTTGTTGTCCATGACGGGTCCTGGCTGATGAGGACTCCCAAGAATCTGAAACTCTGCACTGAATGCTGATGAGATGGTGACTGCTGTAGTTCAATCAACTGAAGTCCAGAATCAGTTGTTTTGTTTTCCTGGAATTGAGTGCAAGGTTGTTGCTCTGGCTCCTGCTATCTAGATTCTTGACCTCTTTTCTACAGGTTCCTTCGTCATTACTGGAAATCGGCCTATCACTGTCATGTGCAAACTTTATTATGATGTTGGTATCATGGGTAGATTTGCAATCATTTGTGGAGAGGGAGTAAATGAGAGGGGTTAGAACAGCCCTGTAGTACCCCAGTATAAGTGCTTACTCATGCATAGTTTGTGGTCTGTATAGTGAGAAAATCGAAAACCCAGTTGCACAGGTGTGAGTTGAGACCCAAGTTGTTTAGTTTGATAGCCAGCTGGTTGGAAGGATGATGCTGAAGGCAGAGCTCTAATTCATGAACAGCATCCTACATAGCTGTCCCTCTACTCGAGGTGTGACAGGCCAATGTGAAGGGCAAGCAAAACAGTGTCCTCAGTTGATCTGTTTGCCCCGTAGGTGAACTGGTATTGGTCCAGGGAGGAGAGGATGCTGCTCTTAATGTGTCTGTGGACAAGTCGCTCAAAGCACTTCATAACAATAGGGGTCAGGGCCACCGGACAATAAACACTCAGGGACCTCATCGCTGCCTGTTTTAGAATATGGATGATTGTAGCAGACTTGAGACAAGTGGGGACAGTGGCCTGTTCTAAACTTTCAGTGCCAATTCTCTTCATTTTCCATCTTTCTTGGGTTTATAGCAGCTAAGCTCCTCTTTTAGTTTAAAAGTGTCCCTGTTTGCATGTAATTTACAAAAGACTGTTGCATGTTAAAGGCAAAGATTCTTGGTTAATTTTTTATGGCTATTTTATTTATGCCTGTGTTTATAAGAGCACAGGTTATCCAATTTTTTTGTGCTTGCAAAGGTGAAAATACAATAATGTTTGACTATGAAAGGAACCCCTTGAAAAGATTGGAACTCAAAATTCAATTCTTAGATCACTTGCATTCTGCCATTAGCAGCTGAAAACTCAATTAGGATGAAAAGATGAAAACTAATTGATTAATAGGATCTTCAGACAGTTGTCACAACTTTCCAGTTTAGCATATGACATTGCAATAAAACAAATGAAATCAGTGACCTTCTGCGAGCTCTGTGAAGGCTGAATGTTTTTCAGCTGCTAACATTTGATGCCTCAGGCAGGCTGGTAAAAGAGACAATATTATGTGAAAGGCGTTTTTTTTCTAACTATGGTTCTGATGATTACAGACAAAGTAAAATGATGTTGTTTGCTCCAGGAAATGGAACAGCGTAAAATCTGATTGGATGACATTATTTAACCTCTGGGAAGACTGCCAAATAGTAACTCTGCATGAACATGAACTATAACATGAAATAAGTAACCATGGCAAATACATAAAATCATAATTTTAAAAGAAAAGTCTATCTTGTGTAATATCTGAAGGTCTTGTGTTAATGATTCATTCGAAATTTATTTTCATTAGAGCACAGTATATCATACTCTGTGTATTCCTTTATAGTGTATATAAGCATGTGCTTTAATTTAATAATATCTTAAGGACGAGCAAAAGAAATCTAATAAAAGGGATACATTTATATTACATTGAAAGGCCAATGCCCCCGTTTACTAAACTATATACTTATCAGCTCTTCAATAAAAATATACCTCCTAGTAATCTAAAAAGTATAATTATATGGGACCAATGTGAACAAGAAACATGATTTTCCTTAAAGTGGTCAATTCTAAAGGATCCAAAGTTTTCCATTCTACTTATATAAAGTTATTTCAGATTTCACCTGCAATCAGGGATTCGGAGAAGCAGGGATTTTTAGATGGTGATGCTAAACTCAAATCTGGCAGCAGAAGATATTGTTCCAAATTGACAAGTATCTGGAGAGGTTTGAGAGTGTGTAATTTATAGGGACATATCTTATGCACCTACGTCTTTATAAGAAATAAAGAGAAAATAAATTCTGATGCCTGTCTTGGTTTTCATGTAGTATGTTTCTGTCAATCAGGTGGATTGGGTTGTTGTTTCAAGCCTGTGTACCAGGGGGTGTTTTCAATCCCACAAATACCTGAACACTTCAAAAGATGCCTTTATTTCTACAGAATACCATGACTGACCTCATATAACTTTTTACTACAGAATAATATACTATTCTTCTTTCTTTTCCTTTTTCTACTCCTCTGCAGGTGAGTTTTGTCACACACCGCTTCTGATACCAACTCACCTGGCTGATCCCGGAGTACATTCAGCTGGTCACAAGAGTATCTCAAAAGCACTTTCAGGTTGGACTGAGTCCCCAGATAACAGGAGAGCCTCCTTCCAGCAACTTGGTCTCATGGACCCCAAAAGAGCTGCCTGTCAAGACTACATCTCTCCTACAGCTCTGTGGCTGCTTAAACAGTAGCAGCAGTCTAACATCCAGCGTGTTGAGGGAGTATATGCCCCTACTAGGCAGACTCAAGCTATCTTTCTATTATTTGGGTCTCAAAACCAAGAAAAGGTACCAAACACACACACACACCTCAAGCCTTTTCAGTTTGCAGATCTGCCCTGGGGTAACTGCCGGCAGCCAACTATGAACCTGCATCCTTCTAAAATTCAGAATTGGCTTCCTTGACAGCATGAGGCACTGGAGAGGTGCCTTTGTCTCCAGGTGCATGGAGAGGCTGTAAGCAGAGCTCTTCCTGGTTGCTCTTTCTTACTCAGCCCACACTCTACTGTGCAGCTCCACATTGACACCACGGGTATCACTATCTTGGCTGGGTTGCTAGCCATCTATGCCTTCCATTAGATATGGAAAAAGACATAAAAAATAATTTTAGGTTAATAATTCTTACATCTCATTTTAGACTGAAAACAAAAGTATTTAGTTCAGCCATCCCTTGATATATATACATATATATATATATATTTTTTTTTACTTTTTTCCTATCTTGTTACAACATAAGCCATCCATGCATTGGATGATCAGGCTTAATCCATTTCAAAGTCAATGGGAGCCAAAATCTGTTCTGATAACATTCAACTACAAGGCAGTCCTAGGATGAAAGATGACCACCAACATGCCCACATCTACAATCAACAATTTACATCCTGCCTAAAAACTACACAATGTTATGGAAACAACAGGAAAATCGGAGTTCCTGAGACACTCATGAAGACTCATGGAGTACATAAACACTCCAGAGAAGTAGTGACCAGGCTGAACTTTAAAAGCAATCTTATGGAGCACTAACCTCTGTGACTCTGTGTCAGTCATGTTAATACACTTTCTTTTTAAATGAAACATACAATTTCAGGTGAATTTCTTTAAGAATGTTTATTCTGAACAAAGCAAGATGATCCCGTTTGGAGTTTATATGTTATGCTCATGCCCACTTGGGTTTCATTCTGTTTTTTCCCACAGACCTGTTGTTAGGGGGAATGAGTACATGAGTGTGATGATTGTGCCATTTGAGAAACTGAGTTTCATCTAACAGTGCTGGATTGCATCTGTTACTCCTGGAATGGACGCCTCCTTTAGACATCTGAGTGCTGGAGGAAATGGGTCAGGAAGTAGGTAAGCAGATGAGCACTTGAAATTTATTGAGGACAATTTTGATGTGATTGTTTTAGAAATTAAGTACTCACTTTAAAACCTAAAGTTAACTGAAAATAGCCTTATTTGCTTTTTAATCTCTATATACAGTATATAAAATCCAACATCTGTCTGTATGTCTGTCCAATTTTCACAAGAGAACTATTTAACGGATTTCGATCAGGTTTTTTTCTATAATTTGCATGAACATTCCGGCTGATTTTGCGACTTCTCTCATTGCGCTATGTATCATAGTTCACTTGATTTACCGATTTATTTGCAAGAATAAAAAAGGAGAGGGGGCGGGGCCTCCTCACTCACTAGCTTTAGGGTGTACCTTACCTCCGCTTGGCTAGCGAACAAGAGAAATACTTAACAGATTTAGATTGGGTGTTTTTCGATAATTTGCTTGAACATTCCAGTTGATTTTGCAACTTCTCTCATCGCGCTAAGAATCATAGTTCACTTGCAGGAGTGATATTTTTGTGCTAATCCGAAAAAGAGCCTGCGAGCTGAGGGGAGGGAGAAGCGTGACGTCAGGAGTGGGGAGCCGGGCAAGGCCCTCCTTAGTGACCTGTTTCACTACTATGTGGGCGGAATCACGGGGGAAGGCTAGTATTATATATAATATATTGTTCTATTACACTAAATCTACTATGCTGTTTCTGACTGGGGCATAAAGATGATAAAAAAAATGTGTTTTCTACCTACCTTTTAATTTTGAATCCTACTAATACTGTATATTTTACCTTATTCTTAAACTATTTTCGTTTCTCAGCTGGGAGGATTGCTAGGGCTCTTACTCAGCTGGGATTCCTGTGTAATGGAAGGACAATCAAAAGAAGGGCCTCACGTATAAACGTTGCGTACTCACAGAAATGTTGCGTATGAACGTTTCCACGTTCAAATCGTGATGTATAAAATCTAAACTTGACGTAAAGCCACACTCATTTCCCGGGTACCTCATACCCTGTGATACTCAAGTTCTGCGCTCGGTTTAGCAGGCTGGAGGCACCCAGTGTCAAAGCAATGCTGCTGTTCCAGTGTGGTTTATCTTTCTTTTTCAGATGCACATGCCTGACGCGGCTTTATAAATGCATTGAAATTAATCGCATATTGTTTATTAGTTTAAGGTATCTGATTGTAATTAATCTGTAACAATATAATGGTCCACAGAAAGGTCAAACTATTCTAAATACCATAATTGCTTTAGTGTTGTTACTCTCACTGCACCTTCTTCTTCTTTCAGCTGCTCCCGTTAGGGATTGCAACAGCGGATCATCTTTTTCCATATTACTCTCACTGCACCACTCGGAGCAGCTGATCATTAAGAGAATTATCGGTATACAGCATCAAGCACACGCTGCCTCAGCCATGCTTCCTATTTGAACTGCTGCTTACACGGCAAATACTTCATAACCTTTCCTGTATGGACCTTGTGGTTTAGAAAGAGTTCCATCCCAAGAACTCTAAACGCACTCAATCAGTCCATCAACTGCTCCTTGTAGAACTGTCTGTACTTATAAGTACAATTACCTGACTGTAAACTTGCACTTCAGTTATAATATTGCACAACCTGAGCCACTTTATATCATTTTTAAGATGAAATGCAGCAAAATATGTTTATTATATTATACAGATAAAACTTTAACTTCATTTAAATAATCTATATTGTTAATAATTAAAGGACACGGTGTCGCTACATTAGCATTAATCTGGCCTCGCACTGTATGCTTCACTGGGACTGGCATGAAGGATAGAATAATTAAACATGTATTATGAAGATATTGCAATGTTCCTTAAAAGTTTTGAAGAATCTGTGTTATAAGCTTAACGTCTATTACAGAAATGATTGTGTGGCGATTGGGTATTTAGAGAAAGAAAAGGAAGGACAGGAATTGGAGGTTAGTACGTTTGAAAGAGACAGTACTGCTGCAATAAATTATTTAATCAAAGGTCGTGCGCAATCACTGTGTCACCGTGTTCCCATGTTTAATAACATGCTTTAACTTCTATTATCATGAAAATGATATCACGTATACATCTCAGTATTTTAGGTATTCAGAGAGCCATAATATCATGAATGTAATGGATTCTGTGTCCTGTCGGAGGAAGAGAAAGCTGGTTTAAGAAGCACGTAGTGATTCACACACATAGAGCACATAGAAGATCAAATACAAAACAAAGCATTTAATGTGCTAATTCAGTTACGATGGGATTTGAGAAACTAGTAAATTAAACGATTTTAAAGATGAAGTTTATGATGTTCTACTTTAATGATAAAATAAATTACGTGATTAAAGTGGAAATTTCAAGATTAAAGTTGACATTTCGTGCTTTTTTCCCCACTGTGTGCCTATTTTTTTTTCTCTGTACCCTAATGAGCTTTCATATGAAACTCAGACGGTGGGCTATGACTCCCCTTTCGACAGCAACTTTGATATGTGACAACTTCTTTTTTATTTCGGGCACTGTGCGACTTTGCGAACTTGAGCTTTCGAGTTTCTCCGACACGCTATGTCACTCGATCAACTTCCTTTTGTTGTTTATACCACTGTTTAAACCAACAAATAGTATGTTTTTCTTTGCCTCCACTTGGTATTCACTGACATTGTTCTATTTTTCCTCGCGGTTTTGCCATTGCCTTTTGACAGGACGCTGAGCTTAAGGGCTATTAATATTGATTTACATATTCAAAGAGGCGTAATTTTGGGAGGAGTTGGGGCAGGACAGCAGGCGCGTACACGTGCATTACTTTTCACGCTGATTGGGATTTATGTAGCGGAAGAACTTGAAAGTTTGCGTACGCATAGATTCCTGCATCTGGATTTTTCTGTGTGTTTGCACATTCCCACTTTTGTGCTTACGCCATTTTATAGTGTGATTTCTACGCACAGCGTTATACATGAGGCCCCAGGTTGTAACGGCCGACCCCTTTACCCAGCCGGCAGCTACACCTCCAAGACCTGTGGCCTGGATAATTTACTGAGAAATCTAACTATCAAGCCGTACTTCTACACAATTAAACTTTTCCCCACAATCGACGGTATAAATGCAAGTACACAAAAGCAGGATGTAAAATTAAATGGATTAAATGTATTAAATAAAACAAGACATGCCACAAAACAGATATAAATATAAATATCCCTCCACCCCAGCAACAACAAGACAGCACCAAATATAAATACAAAAACCCTCCCTTGTCCCTGTAACATATAACACACAACACGAACAACAAAATGACTGATAAACAGAATGATTGTGAACTTGAGTCCGAATATAAAAAATGTCCTGAATACGGATGACTGAACTAGCGGCAATTGTGGTGTTTGATTTTCCCGGCGATTGGAGCAACCTCACCGTGATTCCTCGGCGTATGGTGGATGGTGAATCGACCCCGGGGTCTCAGCAGATGCAGGTTGAAAGACAGTCCGGAAAATGAAAAGCAAACTGGTGAAAAGGCGCGATGTGAAGAAACAGCAAGCAAGTTGAAGTGGTTGAAACAAAACGGTCTTTTTTTTTTCCTTCTCCTCCCTCTTTCCTTCTCTCTTAAATAGTCTGTGACGGCTGTGATTGATTAATTAAGAACAGGTGTTTTCCAGGTTTGCGGCTGTGGTCTCCTTCCATCATCCGTCCTCCTTTACGGGGACGGCATTAACTGATACACATACAAACAGCAAATGGGACAATGAAATGAGACGCACTCAGAACTGACATTTAAACACTAACTATGTGGCCCCGCTACAAGGTGATCTACATTTAACTAATTATGTCATTCCTGAAATTATTTGGCTGCTCTGGTGATTATTTTGGTGATCCATATTACAGGAGTGAACAGTTTGGTGATCATTTATTTTCTGTTTTATTTATTTGCAATTAATTTGGAATCTTTTACAGAGATCTGTTTTTGCTTTGACATTATAAGAATCTTTTTCTGCTGATCAGAAATCTAAATGAGAAATCTAAATTTTATCCACTGTGATTTAATTTTGTCTACTCTCTATATATAAAATCCTAAGCCTAAAAGTGCAACGATTTTGTGTAACGATTTTATGTGATGTTTTTATGTCACTTTTTTGTCACACTTTAAATCCGTCTTATTTTAAAACCTACATATATATTTTTGGTATCATTCTTTTCAGAAAATATCGAACTTTAATGTAAAGTTGTTAGATTTTCAGATTCTTATTCCGTTTTTAAATTATAAACTAAAAAATATCAAAAACTCACGTCCCGTGAGATAAGAATTAACCAAGAGTGCCAGAAGATTTAACCACGCCTGGGACTGGAAATAAAAGACAAAGAGTAGGACAGCTGCTGTACAGGCTTTTAAATATTCGAAGCAGCACAAAAGATGCAGATCGCACGGCATGGCAGCAGCAACAACACAGCAGCTGATCGAGTAAAAAAAAGAAACTGTATTTGTTTCCCATTGTATCACCATTTAAGAGGGGGTTTCGGAGGTGCATCTGCATCTTCTTGGGGTGCGTTCAGCACCCCTCTTCACAACTCGAATGGCAGACTGGCCACAACTGGGGGTTGGGTGCTAAAGGTGCCAGGGGGCTTTCCCACCTAGTATATCAGTAATATGCAAAATCTTCCAAGAGGGTGAATGTTTTTAAAAGGTACTGTATAACAGAATGAGAGGTGAAAATTGCAGCAGCCGTAGAACACTATTAGAAAAAGGGTTTACTTGTGAAGTTGGATTTGCACACAGTAATGAAAGAGGTGATCAAAAGGAACTTTAGGTATAATTACTGTATATTTACATGGGTAAATGCATAGTAAAGCAGATAATTATGGTAGGCACAGCACCTTAGTAATAAACTAAAACTTTGTGTTGAAGGGGAGAATAATACTTCTGTTTGTGTGGCTTTGTCAGAGTGGTCTACTTGTTAGGAAGTGTGTTGTCCTGAAATAACAGTCATCCTGCAGATATTTCCAATAAGTATTTATTCTTTGACAATTGTTTTTAGAACAAAAAAGAATAAAAAAATATAATGCACCATTGTGTAAATATGTATCTTTGTCTGACACGCTGAAATTATGTGTGCTAGTATAATTAGCTCATTAACTACATGAAAAATGCATTAGGAAGAAAGATGATGTATTCTTTTATTGTTCTAGTTTAAAACGTATGCAAAGAGGTCTACAATTTCACCCAATACAAGAGGATAGATGTAAATCTAATGTCTGTTTTTCAGAATGTCCTTAGTGTTAGTATAATTCTTATAAAGCATTAAACCAGTTGTACTGGCAGTGTTTCATTTTATTTAAGCAACTTCATTTCATAATCTTTTATGTTTGACACATACCGGTATTCATATTAATCATTACTTTATCAATCTACACTTTATGTAGTGTAAAGGAAACACCAACACAAATGCATTATAGCTGCAACATGAGTCATGTCACATTACAAAATAAATAAAATAATAATATATAGCATGTTCTAATATATATAAATAGATACAAATAGAAAAATATTTGGCTCAGACATCAGATTCTCAGAGTCTCCGTTCATTTTTGTGCAATGGATAGAAATGTTGCCTCAGATCTTCAGAGATTTGGGTGAAAATCTTGACTGGGTTACTGCCTGTGTAGTCTGGCTATTTTTCCTGTTACATAATGAGTTTCTCTTTGAAGTGGGCCATAAGATGCAATTGCACTTTATCTTTTTTTCGCTGCTGTTCATCACTGCCATGGTAGGCACCAGCTCCCTGAAACACTAAACTGGGTAAGCAGACTAGACAGTGGTTGGATTATTAGCTTTATTCTTATCTCATTCTCCTATGAATTTACAGGTTTGTCTGTGAGTTTGCATTCTGCATCACGCAGATTAGAGTGTAAGGTTAGGTGATGATTCTAAATGTTAATGTAGGCCATACAATGGAATCGGGCCTCATCCTTGGTTGGTTTGTGCCACTTGCCCATCACTAAATGGAAAAGCGGTGTAGAAAATAGCTGTATTTTTAGTTTTATTGTGTGTTTATTTTTTTACAACAGTTGAATTGTTACTGCCAATACTGTATATTAGATTCCAACAAGGAGAATTTGTAATCTATCCTAATACTTGCCTTGAGCTGATAGATAGATAGATAGATAGATAGATAGATAGATAGATAGATAGATAGATAGATAGATAGATAGATAGATAGATAGATAGATAGATAGATAGATAGATAGATAGATAGAACGTTATTTGTCCTAAGAGTTAGATTTAGCTTTTTGCAGAAGCTGAAAAAATAAATAATTTAACAAACACAAAGAGTTCGGGACTCAGGTGGAGAACTTTGTTTTCTGGTGCAAAGAGAATTGTCTGCAACTTAACATCACCAAAACCAAGGAAATAGTTATTGACTTTGCCCAGACCAGAGAGCCCCTTTGTCTAGTCACATCTACCGGCCACCAGTGGATTTACAATATAGGTGGTCCACTGCTACACGTTCTTGGGGGTCCATACAATGACAGTTTGGACTGGTCTCAGAAAACAAAATAACAATGTAAGAAAGGGCAGATCAAACTCTTCTTCCTTAGCAGACTGCATTCCTTTAATGTAGGAAGTGGCATCCTTCACACCTCCCACAACTCTGTTATGGCCAGTGTTATTTTCTACACTGTGGTGTGCTGGGCTGGTAACATCACTTCAAAAAAGGTCCACCAAATTGTCAGTCTGATTAAAAGGGCAGCCTCAGTTATGGCAGTGCTATGGACCCCCTGGAAGTAAAGAACAGAATTTAAACAAAACTGAGTACCATTATCAACAAAGCAGCACATCATCTCTCGGACACAATAAAACAGAGAACTTTCAGCCAATTAATTATTCAGCATAAGTGCGTCAAGAAATACTATGGGGACTCCTTTATACTAACAGCACTATGCATTTATTTGAATGTATTTATTGAAAGAGTTTCTTTAAAAAGCCATATTTCACCTCTAGGGACAAATAAAGATCTATCTATCTATCTATCTATCTATCTATCTATCTATCTATCTATCTATCTAATAGTGTCATGTTTACAGAGTACAGTGAAATTCTTACTTACTTCTCCAAACATATTCAAACAACATGCAATACATTTTAACAAAATTGAGGTTAAAGGAAGCCAAGCCTATCTGGACAGCATCTGGGCCAATTTCACTCCTGATCAGAATGCCAAAGTCCACAGGAGAATTACTGGGACCTGCTGCACTTTTCCTGCTGTTAGGTGCTCAGTGAGCTGCTCTAAGTTGTAGCTGAATAATTCCCAGCTTGCCCTGAGCATTAATATTAATACTAACAGTTGCTAGGTGGTCCATAGGCTAGCAAAGCTGCCAGACAGCTCTACAGTACTACATTCAAATCAAGACCAGAATACTGTCCATTTTGAATTTGTATATAATGTGTCTGTGGATTTCCTTTTATTTCCTTTCACATGCCAGAAATGTTCAGGTTGTTCAAATTAACAGCTTTTATTTGCACCAGTATGAAGCTGAATGTGTGTATGTGTGTCTGTGTGCGTGTGTGTGCAGGCAGGTACCTTGGGACGGATTAGTATCCTATACAAGGCTGGTTCCTGCTTTGCAGTCATTTCTACTGGGACAAGATCTGTTTTATTCTTCTTTTGTGTTCCCCATCCCACTGACCTCATTTTCCAGATTCTTATATTTACTGATTTTTTTCTGCATTAAATTTGCATCATCCGAGACAGCTCTAACGATGAGCAGGCAGGTTCTTTTTTATGCAACACTGTGTTCAAATGATAAGCCAATATGAAATGATGTATTTCATGTCCCATGACATGAAGCAGTGCAGTTATCAGTATTTATCTACTCCTCTGATTTAGACTCACGCAGCTTATCTGACACTGGTACTCCCAGCTATATGCCTTCTGATCACAGATGTGGTGGAGGACCTTGTCAGATTTATTGTGATATGGCTAGTGTTATTAACTATGTTACTATATGCCTTATGTACTTATTATGTCTGCAGTAGACATGCTTCCTTAGGATGCTTTTTCTTGTGCAAACTGGTAGGTTATGCCCGAACCTAAGCTGGTATTTTCAAGCTCTTTGACTCCCTCCCTTTTGTGCCTGGATCTATACAGCCAAGCATTTCACATTTGTTTAACAGCACATACTTACTTACTCTCTAAAGGTCTGTAGAATTTCGCTTGACCTTGCTTTTTCTTTTATCTTTTTCAATTCTGAGTTTGAGCTGGCTCTTCATGTTCTGAGCTTTGTTCTCTGATATGATGTATTATTGTTTGATCCTTTGCTAGTTTTCTCTCTGGTTCACCTATTTCAGATGTGGTATTAGCACTTTATTGGCGCCGACCCAACACAGACTGACACCAGAGGGACATATAAACAAACAAAAACTTTTATTTTCTTTACCTGTGGGGCACATCTTCCAGACTAAACCCCACAGGCACAACACAGTCCCAACACAAATAAAGCACCCAAATCACCACACTCTTCTTTTCCACTCCTCTCCGGGCAGCTTCGTCCACCCCCTCCCGACTCTTGCGCCCTGAGTAGTGGCTGCAGGCTCCTCTTATAGCCCACCCAGAAGTGCTGCAGGTGCTCGTTGACCTACGTCTGGCTGCACCTCCAGGTGTGGCTGCGCTCCCACTCAGACGGCCTCATTAAGCCATGTAGCTCTGTGCATCTCCCCTTGGCGGAGGCCATGGAGCCCAACCAAGATGAGCTCTGGTGTTCCATGAAAGAGGCCCTGATGCATCCCAGGGGGGCTGCCACCAAGTGTTCTGGGGATGTAGCGTGCATCCCATGGCTGCTCCCCCAGATCCAGTGTTGAAGGGGCGTTCCGGCTGGGCATAGGCCCCAGCCATCCGCCACACAGGCTTGTTACTAATTTGCTGGTGTGCAGTTATGGTCCACAAACTATGAATTTATATAATATATATGGTATATAATAAAATACATATTGTACTTATACTGTATATATATATATATATGCCTACTGCTGCTGGAATAGGCTCAGTGCCCCCACAACACTAAACTGGATTAATTCTTTGAAGGCTGAATATATTTTCCAAAAAACATAGTTTCTGAAAAGCAATGGTTTCACACAGAAATCAACATAAAACGTCTGTTGCTGCATGCTGTGGCTGCCAGTTTGCCAACAATGTGCGGCAGGCTTGTTGCCAGGCTGTCTTCATGTGGCTGGGGCAGCAGCAGCGGTCACAGTCGCAGTGCATTGCAATCTGGTTTCTACCTCTTATCATTGTTAAGTGGCAGTCCTCCCTGGCAAACGTTGTCAGTACCACAATTAGCCTTGACCAATCAGCTGAAGCTGGAACCTCACATTTGTTTTCGATCACTTGTATCAAAATCGGAGTTCGACAAGTCATAGTCCAGTTCAGAGATAATAGGCAAAACATTGTCCACTGAGTAATTTGCTTTATGCATCCACTTTGGTCTCTCGCCAGATGTCAGTGCCATTTTTGTCGTTGTTTGCGCCTTGCTACTCAAATGAGCGCAGGAAATCTCGGTCAAACCAATGAAGCTAATTTTCCTTCTTGCAACGAGAGTCCAACTAAAACATAATGGTTGGTTTTGTCACAGTTTACAGTTCATTACCATTGTCAACTCCTCCTTTTGACAAAAGTCAACATCAGTCCTGAAAGAGTTAAAGCAAGTATGCATATGATATAATATGATAATGACATACTGTATATAGTAAATTCTTTAAAGAGGCAAGTTAAAAAATATTCAGTTGAGTCAAGAGTGTACACACAACATAGCAAAACTGATACGTTTGATGAGCAAGTCATTTAAAAAACAGAGCTTTCACAGTACTTAGAAAGTGATATTTAATTGCTGTGAAACGTTACCACCAAAAGAGAAAGTATAAGAAGGGCTTTTGAGGGTCTATGGATTTTCCTCCTTTAAGTTTAGGACAAAAAAAATCAAGATTATGGATATTTTGCTAAGCAATAAGTGTAAAACAATTGATAGGAGATACAGTGGTGTGAAAAACTATTTGCCCCCTTCCTGCTTTCTTATTCTTTTGCATGTTTGTCACACAAAATGTTTCTGATCATCAAACACATTTAACCATTAGTCAAATATAACACAAGTAAACACAAAATGCAGTTTTCTAAATGATGGTTTTTATTATTTAGGGAGAAAAAAAATCCAAACCTACATGGCCCTGTGTGAAAAGTAATTGCCCCTTGTTAAAAAATAACCTAACTGTGGTGTATCACACCTGAGTTCAATTTCCGTAGCCACCCCCAGGCCTGATTACTGCCACACTTGTTTCAATCAAGAAATCACTTAAATAGGAGTTGCCTGACACCGAGAAGTAGACCAAAAGCACCTCAAAAGCTAGACATCATGCCAAGATCCAAAGAAATTCAGGAACAAATGAGAACAGAAGTAATTGAGATCTATCAGTCTGGTAAAGGTTATAAAGCCATTTCTAAAGCTTTGGGACTCCAGTGAACCACAGTGACAGCCATTATCCACAAATGGCAAAAACATGGAACAGTGGTGAACCTTCCCAGGAGTGGCCGGCCAACCAAAATTACCCCAAGAGCGCAGAGACGACTCATCCAAGAGGTCACAAAAGACCCCAGGACAACGTCTAAAGAACTGCAGGCCTCACTTGCCTCAATTAAGGTCAGTGTTCACGACTCCACCATAAGAAAGAGACTGGGCAAAAACGGCCTGCGTGGCAGATTTCCAAGACGCAAACCACTGTTAAGCAAAAAGAACATTAGGGCTCGCCTCAATTTTGCTAAGAAACATCTCAATGATTGCCAAGACTTTTGGGAAAATACCTTGTGGGCTGATGAGACAAAAGTTGAACTTTTTGGAAGGCAAATGTCCCGTTACATCGGGCGTAAAAGGAACACAGCATTTCAGAAAAAGAACATCATACCAACAGTAAAATATGGTGGTGGTAGTTTGATGGTCTGGGGTTGTTTTGCTGCTTCAGGACCTGGAAGGCTTGCTGCGATAGATGGAACTATGAATTCTACTGTCTACCAAAAAATCCTGAAGGAGAATGTCCGGCCATCTCTTCATCAACTCAAGCTGAAGCGATCTTGGGTGCTGCAACAGGACAATGACCCAAAACACACCAGCAAATCCACCTCTGAATGGCTGAAGAAAAACAAAATGAAGACTTTGGAGTGGCCTAGTCAAAGTCCTGACCTGAATCCAATTGAGATGTTATGGCATGACCTTAAAAAGGCGGTTCATGCTAGGAAACCCTCAAATAAAGCTGAATTACAACAATTCTGCAAAGATGAGTGGGCCAGAATTCCTCCAGAGCGCTGTAAAAGACTCATTGCAAGTTATCGCAAACGCTTGATTGCAGTTATTGCTGCTAAGGGTGGCCCAACCAGTTATTAGGTTCAGGGGGCAATTACTTTTTCACACAGGGCCATGTAGGTTTGGATTTTTTCTCCCTAAATAATAAAACCATCATTTAAAAACTGCATTTTGTGTTTACTTGTGTTATATTTGACTAATGGTTAAATGTGTTTGATGATCAGAAACATTTTGTGTGACAAACATGCAAAAGAATAAGAAATCAGGAAGGGGGCAAATAGTTTTTCACACCACTGTATACATAACTGTTTCTTCGGATAGATGCCAAAATACATAACCATATATAGTACAGCAAAATAAAAAGTCAGTCACTAGGGAGGAATATTAAACCCCAAAAGCAGACCACAGAAAAGCAGCAACTATGCAAAAACTACTAGTCACCTCCATTCAGACGAGCTCACAGATTAAAGTTTAGAACTTTAAGAAAATACAGATTGCGTTCTGCCCCACAACCCTCATTAAGCCTTTGCCTCTCTTGAAAAAAAACCCATATATTTAAGTCTGTACAATCTGCCTTCTTAAATGCTCTCCATATAGAATCATGGTTAAGCAATGAAAGCACCTTAAAGAATAATAAAAACACCACTAATCTGCAATAAATCTTTGTCCTATATTGTAAAACCCAGTGGATTATAGGAATTTCTTTACCAGACGTTATAATGTTACAGTCATAAACAAAAATTCTGAAAATTCCACTGAATCACCAGTTGCAAAAATTCCTGAAGTTTCAAGAAGGAAAGAACAAAGAAAAAGGAAAAAATAATGTTAAAGTCTGTAATTCTGAAAAAAAAAAAATCTTCTGCTGCTTTTAAAGAAAATGATTTGAGGAGTTTAAGGGGAGTATCTATGAAAACACATTCTAACTAGCCCTGAGTTTTAAGGAGAGCAAAGGAGATACTTCACTGCTGTATACTGTATTAACAGAAATATATGAGCTTCAAATTTTAAAATGCTGTTTCTTTAGGGAATGTTTTAATTAATATTAAAATGCTCCAGGGATTTTTTTTTTATGTAGGGAAGCTACTCATCTGAGAACTTTGTAGAGGTTTAAACTGTATATTACTGTATATGCATTCTGTGCATACACATATACTGTAATGTAAGTGTGAACATTCTACTGCCCTTCTGTGGACCAAAGTAAAGAGAAACCAGACAGGGATGGTGTTCAAAACTGCCAGCACCCTGACTAAACAAAACCACTGCATCTCTGAAAGATATCCCCAAGCAGCCAGAAGAAAATCTAATGACCCAGGAGGGAGAAACCTGAAGCTCATCAAAACAAAG
Source organism: Polypterus senegalus (assembly GCF_016835505.1). Classification (NCBI taxonomy): domain Eukaryota; kingdom Metazoa; phylum Chordata; class Cladistia; order Polypteriformes; family Polypteridae; genus Polypterus; species Polypterus senegalus. The sequence continues at coordinate 138,220,156 of NC_053160.1, forward strand.
AAGAGTGATTGCTGATGTGCTTCAGAGGCTCTAGATGAGGCACTTATGTAAGGCAAAAAAAATTGTCATCTATACACTGAAGGATAATTTTCTAATGTTCATCTTTTTTGGCTGCTTATTTTGCAAAGTATGTACAGTATACTGTATGCAAACAGTAAAGGCATTCTTACTTTTCACACTTGTATTCTGCAAGTCTGGTCATTTTTTATTTAAAAATAACATAAAATAACATTTATATAACAAGGCTGCTTAATACAATTTAGGGTCACAGGGTGAATACATAATGAGAAAATAAACTGTGTTTTGTGTTTTTATCAACTGAGGTGAGGTTTACCTCATTTTTGCATCTGGTGAGGAGTAGAAGATTGCTAGTTGCATTTGGACATGTAAACCATATAACTGAAACAGTGAGTACTTACATTTTCTCTTTCTCTTATATATAAATATATGTGTGTGTGTGCTACACACACTCTCATAGGGACCAATTTGAAGCATACACAGGAGAGTCATTTTGAGGTTGCACAGCAGCCCACATATTCTTCTTTTCTGCCCTCAGACAAGAAGAACCAGAGACTCTGGAAGATGCATGATGTCTACTTAAGCCCTACCTCCTTTGATCTACTCATCATAAAAACCTAGCACTACAACAACTTATTGTTGGTTATAGACCACCAAAGGAATTGGATGAGGCACTCTAGTGTCATTTAATATCAAAATTTCCCTTATTGCTCAACATCAACCATTAAATGGGGTAGCCATGGTGCTCAAACCTTCTAAATCTTTTTGTGTCCTTGACTACAATACATTCATTGCCCACTCACTTTTTCATAGATTATGTGATTGCATCACCATTAGCTCAATCTTTATGTCAGCTCCTCTCTAGATGTAAAGCTTACTGGGGCTACTGGTAGGAATCTGGGTATGACTGGGTTAGAACATGACTGGATGGATTGATACATACTGTGACAACTCTACGGGGGCGTAGCAGCCACCCAACCCAACACAGACAGACGCAGGAGGCACACTTATAAAAGTACATGGATTTTATTTTTGTTTCTTCTCTTGTGGGCAACATCTTCCCTGTTCCCACAAGTACAACACAGTTCAAAGCACTAACAGTGCACCTGAATACAATTCTCTTTTCTCCTCCACTACTCCTCAGCAAGCTTCGTCCACCTTCCATCCGACTCTGGCTCCCAAATAGTTTCTGCTGGCTCCTTTTATACCTTACCCAGAAGTGCTCCAGGTACTTGATGACCTACTTCCGGCAGCACTTCCGGGTGTGATGAAAGAATTGCTCATACGGGCTCAGGAGCAGCTGTAGCACCCCCTGGTGGTGCCCACGGATCCCAACAGGGCTGCACCAAACTGCAACCCCCATTGAAGTCCTGCGAGAGTCCTAGGCACTGCTGCAACCAAGGGTGGCTGCCATCTAGCGCACCAGAGAAGGTAACGCTCTGACCACACTTGCTCCCCCAGTCCTTCCAGCTTGGAGGCGTCCTGGCCCGGGATGACAATACATACTTAGCATATATAGCCTACATATATCTCCAGATGAGATGCATCATACAGTGTTAATCATTTCATTCCATCATTGCAGTTTATTAAAAAAATGTTTATATTTGGTAAATTTTAATCAGAATTAGATTAAGAATTCTAAAAAGAGAGTTAATGCGTTGTGAGTAGCAAATGAATATTATACTCAACCAACAGTAATGGTGAAAAAGGTACATTTTTCTCTTGTCATGTCACTATTAATATTTCATGAATCCGTCCTTTCCTGAATCTGTTTTATCTAACTGTAGAATCAGACTTGGGCACAACACAGAAATTAAACCAGGACAGGGTGCCAGTCTGTTACAGATCACACTCACTCACTAGATCAGTTTGGAGTTGACTATAAACCTCTTTGGGATGGGAGAGGAAAATTAATTCATATTTATGTAAGAAATCATCATACATCTAAAAAAATATTGTGTAAAATTTTCCAACACGCAGTGAACAGCTACTGTATAATATCAGAAAAATTGAATTCTCTACCACATTGTAAAGGTCACTTTCTAACCTTGTTTTTGTGAGTACTTTAATAGAAGTACATTAATTATATTGAAGAAAGTAATACAATGCATTTTGAAGTATCCAGCAGAGTAATGTGAATTAGCTTTCAAGGAGACTATTAAGACATCTCGGTGTAGTTCAAAAGGAGCAAACCATATATAAAACTATATGTAAATTCCAAAGAGTAATAAACATAAAAAACAAATCCTCAACATAAAGTACTTTAAATCACACTTTTCTAGGTATTTGCATAAATTCAAACTGCATATATAATTGTATCATTAAGAAGTTTATTCATTTGCAAAAGGTGCTGCCATACAAATCAGTTCTTCCGTGTGTAAAAATGAGCAGCTTTAATGATTCTTAATATTTGTTACACATGTTTAGTCTCCCTGACCTTTATTTAAAACCTCTCCGACTGAACAAGTTAAGAACAAAGTCCAGTCTGTGTTTCCTCACAGAACTAAAAAGCATCAGATTTGTTCAGGTCAGCAAGTTTTTTGTCTTGATTTAAGTTATTTTTTTCCATGCCACTGCTTAGACTTCATTTAGGAGAAGAAAAGGATAAGAGTGCCCTCATATGGTGAAAGGAAAAAATTGTCCTTGTAAAACTAATAATTAGCTATTGGTTTTATGCTCTGAGATGTCAGTTTTAAAATAGGATTTTTTTCACTTGATTATACAGGCAGTGTGGACTGGATAAAGTGTAGTTTGGGCACTGTGATGCTAAACTTTGCTCTTCTTGTGTTCCAACTGCATCTTCATGTATCTCTGCTATACTGATTTTCAATGTATTTTGGAAAATACAGTAGAATAAAAATGGACTGAAAGAAAAAAAATGGCATAACACCGATAAAAATTGACATGTGTTAATGTCCCATACTAGATTCTTATTCATCCATTGTTTTAACCAACTCAATTCTATTATTCTGATTGTGCATTTGAACCTTTTTAACAAACAGTAACACTTAACATTACACTAGTGCATTGGAAAAATAGCTTAAAACATATGTGAGCAGCTGTAATAAAAAGATACTTTTTTTTTCTTATCTTTTTATTGACTCAACCTAAAGCAGACAATCTGCAAACTGGAGGTCTACAACTTAACAGCCATTTCAGCTCTAACCAACTTTTCGTAACTTGTCATTATTTTTCTCTGTTGTTAATGTACAGTATGTTTAATTTTCATTAAGTAGCATACATTTTGTCTTTTTCTGGTTTCTGTTTAAACAGTTAATTTTTTTTTTACAAAGCAGACATTTTTCAATGCATGGTACAGAGGCAGCTGCACACCATCGAGCAAGCAGGTTAGTCATGTGCATCACTGAGTGCACCTGTTTGTAATCCTCATGAATTTGTTGCCTTTTACTAACAAGAGAAAGAGAGAAAATGATGCACTTACTGTATGTGTTGATTAAGTCTTTTTTCACACATAACATAGTATTCTCAATCCAATTGAATCCACATCAGTGCTACTGTGACCTATCAAGACTGCTGGCAAACTCCACAATGACTAAACAGGATGTTGGATCTGTGTGGCAGCAATACTACTCACTGCCCTACCAGGCCACCCATCTGCCTTTTTATTTTTAAAAATGTTACCAGTAAAATGTGAAATCTGGTCAATCCTGAAATGTCTACATATTTTTTTTCAAATAATGACAAGGAATAAGGTTTATGAGTGATTAATGGATGTTTAGTGTTTCATAGAGTAGGTACTGGATATACACTCATTGAGCACATTATTAGGAACAAATGTACTCCTGCTTATCCATGCAATCTTCAAACCAGCCAATCACATGGCAGCAATGCAATTTATGAAATCATCCAGATACAGGTCAGGAGCTTCAATTAATGTTCACATTACACAGCAGAATGGAGACAAAAAATATTATCTCAGTGATTTCAACTGTGGCATGATTGTTAGAGCTAGATGGGCTGCTTTGAGAGTTTTTGCAATTGCTAATTGATCTCTTGGGATTTTCACACACAATAATCTCTAATGTTTACTTAGAGGTTAGGAGCACTCACTGACATGCCCACCACATAACAAATCAACTCAGGATCCCAGATTAGGGCCCTAGTCCATCGATGCAATGGGTGACACTTCAGCACCACACTAGTTCAGATGAAATGTAACAGTGTGAGTTTTTTTTAATGGTTGCTGGAGTGCCAATTCTGCCACCAACCCCCAGAAGTTTCCCTGCAGGCTGGAGGGCCTACATGCAGGGCTGGATGCAGATTAACTTCATACCCAGGACAGAGCAATTGCAGGTTAAGGGCCTTGCTCATGGGACAAACAAAGTAGAGTCACTTTTGACATTTATGGGACTTGAACCGGCAACCTTCCAATTACCAGTGCAGATCCCTACCTCAGAGCTACCACTTCACCCATTTACTTAGAATGTTGGAAATAAACACCACTGAGTGACTGTTCTGTGGATTGATGCCAAAGATCATAGGAGAATGGCCTGGTTTGAGATGACAGAAAGACAACAGCAATTTACATAACCACTCTGTACTAATGTGGTGACCAGAAAAGCACAGCATTCTGAACCTTAAAGTGGAAGAGCAACAACAACAGAACACCACTTCAGGTTTCACTCCTGTCAGCCAAGAACAAGCTGAGGCTGCAGTGGAACAAAAACTGGACAGTTGAAGACTAGAAAAGCATAACCTATTTTGATAAATCTCCATTGTTGCTGAGACACACAGATGATAGAGTCAGAACTTGACGGAAAACATCGTGGATCCATGTACCCAACCTACCTCGTGTTAACAATCCAGGCTGGTGGTCAGGGTGTAATCGCTGAGGAATGTTTTCTTGGCACATTTTGGGCCTGTTAATACCATTCAACCATTGCTTGAATTCAATGGCTTATTTGATTATTGTTGCTGGCCATGTGCATCCCTTCATAGCCAGAATTCACCCATCTTCTAATGGCTACTTCCAGCATGATAACACAAGACATCTCAAACTGGTTTCATGAACATGACTATGTGATTAATGTTCTTTAATGGCCTCCTCAGTCACCTGACAAGAATCCAACAGATCATTTTTGGGGTGTGGTAGAATGGGAGATTCACACCATGAATGTGCTGTGTCACATCCAGGTCTTTCTCCTGTGGCCCCAAAAGGGCACACTTAACACACGTGGTTGAGTATGAGTCTTCTGATAACATTAACAACTCACACAAACCAGACTCAAGAATACAGTTTATGAAACAGCATTCATCAGAAGGTCCATGTTCAGAGTGGCACTTATGATAATACCAAACAGCATAGTGGCAACTTTTCAAAGATTGCATGATTAGAGCCAGGCGTGATACTGATTAAAGAAAACAGCCAGTTTGAAAAATCATCCTAATTCAATTATGTATCTTTTCTAGGGGTGCCAAAAAATGTGTTCAGGCCATTTTAGAATATTTTTGTAGAGTAAGTAATACTTTTTCTCTTTTCACACTTGCTTTGCTTTACTCAATGGCATATCAAAGACATGCAGGTATTCATGGGACAGTTGCTTTTCATGTAATCACTTTTCAGGAGGCACACAGTACTTTTTCAATGAGCTGTAAGGGTACCAACAAATGTATCCACGTCTGAAGATTTCTTGGACAGTGGGCCAATGGCACAGCAGTCAGCACACTCCTTCCTCACAAATCCAGCCCTCTCAGTTCAAGTTTCACACCCCCCAGATGTTGTCTGTGTGATATTTGTATGTTCTCCAGGCAAATTAACCTCTCACATCCCCAAAAACATGGAGGTTACATGTGTTGTCTCTGCGATGGACTGGTTCCCTGATCAAGGCCATTTCCTATCTTACTCCTAGTGATACCAGGATATGCTCCAGCTTCCTATGACCATGAATTGTATTAAATATTATGTTACCCTTTAAGGTTACCTTTCATAGTAAAGAATAATTGCTTTACAAAACAAGAAAATCATTTTTAACTGTCATGCATTTACGTGAAACCTTAAAAATGGCAGTCAAAAGCAGAAGGGAAGTTTTAAAAATAATTTGCTTAAATAATACAAAAATGCTGAACACTTTACTTCAAAAGGTTATGAGGAATATGATCTTCAGGCTGAGAGAGAAACTTTGCCATTAAATTAAACAGGAGTGCAATTAACTGTAGCAGCCTTTCTCTGACAAATAAACTGGTTGAAGGAAACACAGCTCTGCCAGGTCTGCGTGAGGAGCAGGGATGGATACTGGAACACTTTAGCATGGCATTTGGACAGGGGCAGATCCTTTATTGAACTATGCGGGTTTCATAATGGATCGATAAATGAATGAATGTAGTGCAAAGGATTAAATAGCAAATAATCATGAATGACTGAATAACATATATTTGGCACTTATTTATGCAGACCTGAATTTTTATAAATCATTTATACTTGAATAAAAACAGTGGCCCCTCCTGTGATCCCTGTAGCCTACCAATTTTGAGCTCAATTATGAGTTAGGTTTTTTTTGTATATACACTTAATTATTTTTAAAAATTGTTATTGCAATTTTGAATATGTTGTTACTTTTAGTATTATTTTGATGATTTTACTGAATTGCTATTTTGTAATTTGCTTTCGATTGTGGGCACCACCATTTTGTTTATTTTCAGATGTTTTTGTTTGTTATTGTGGGCAATGGTGCTTCATTGTTAACATTGGACAGACATAGGAAGAGGTTTGGGGGCAGCTGCCCGTATACTTGAATTAGGCTGCCAATATTGAAAGGTTGGTTCCATAGAACAGGTCTCAATAGACTTCAGTCCAACAATAGAACAATCATAATAGGCAAAGATGGTGGTTTTAAAGTCGGACAGGTGAAGTGTTGTCATCGGGGCAGGATTCGTAAATGATGTCATCGAGATTGGATCAAAAAGTGACGTCATTGGGACGTCATTGGGACCGGAATAGGAAGTGATGTCATTGGACCCGGAACAGGAACTGACATCCCCGAGTCCTGGTGAAATTTCTCGTGGTTGGTCTACTGATCTAAAAGAGGGAGGACTATAGTGCACCCTGTCACCCCCCTTAATGAGCCCTTCAGCTGCCTCCCATGCACATGTGTGTGGCAAACGTACCTTCCAGAATCTTGTTTCAATAATATTATCATGGTAACATTATTTTAGATGGCATCCTGCTGTTTCAGCCCTCCAAGAATTTTTGAGATTTGTGGGCAAAAATGAATTTTGCAGTATTTAGCTAGTAAAAATCAATTAAGGGAGCCAGGACTTTGCAGACTTTGCAACTTAGGATTTGGTTAGCATTTTGGGATCTGATCATTTTGGCCCAATTGTCCTTACCTTTTTGTTTGCCTAATTTTAATCAATCCAGAACAATCTAATTATGAAAGTTTTCCATGCACTTTTATTGTGCTACTTTGTGGTTTTAAGCCAGTTCTGCACTGTTTGGTACACTACTCCCTAAATCCCCGTTGATGACTAGCCCCCCATGGAATAATCGGTTATGTACCATAACATTTAAAAGTGAAAGATACTATTACTGTATCTGTATTTGATGACACAGCTGACAACAGAGGACGCAAGGACATCCACGTTTACTGCATTACTCACAGAACAGAACCACCCTAATAGTATCTAAGTGCATGGAATACATTATGACTCACATACAAAGGGTTTCAAAATGAAAGGGCCTCATACAATACATTACAGTGCCTTACCAAAAGATTGTCAAGGAGTATACAGCATTTTTGTGCATGCTGTAATTAAATGTCTTTTTTTTTTTCATGTCATTTTAGCATTTAGCAAAAAATGGTAAACTCCTTGCAAACCCATGCTGATTGTCCACTGAAACACCTATAATGAATAGCTGGTTCTACATCTTGTAGCTGGTTCTTATCTTGTAATGTCTGGTACTGTATGTTTAATAATTATTACATATTTTAAAAACAAATACAATTACTATGATGATATTCTGTTGACCTACTCCATTCACTTTCAGCACCATTTAATAACATGATTCTTAAACACAAATATATTTAATTTTAACCCAGCTTTCTTTTAAAATTAATATTACTGCTGTAAACTGAATGGTATGTGTCTTTATATTTTGTGATCATCTGTATTAAGTCCAGCCTCACAGTTTCATTTCCCTAGGTTCAAATTCTGTGCCAGCCACTGTCTGTGTGGAATCTCCGGGTCACCCTGTTCCCCCATATTCTCAAACTCATGATTGATCTACAGTGGGATGCAAAAGTTTGGGCAACCTTGTTAATAGTCATTATTTTTCTGTATAAATCATTGGTTGTTACGATAAAAAATGACAGTTAAATATATCATATAGGAGACACACACAGTGATATTTGAGAAGTGAAATGAAGTTTATTGGATTTACAGAAAGTGTGCAATAATTGTTCAAACAAAATCAGGCATGTGCATACATTTGGGCACAGTTGTCATTTTATTGATTCCAAAACTTTTAGAACTAATTATTGGAACTCAAATTGGCTTGGTAAGCTCAGTGACCCCTGACCTACATACATAGGTGAATCCTATAATGAGAAAGAGTATTTAAGGGGTCAATTGTAAGTTTCCCTTCTCCTTTAATTTTCTCTGAAGAGTAGCAACATGGGGGTCACAAAACAACTCTCAAATGACCTGAAGACAAAGATTGTTCACCATCATGGTTTAGGGGAAGGATACAGAAAGCTGTCCCAGAGATTTAAGCTGTCTGTTTCCACAGTTAGGAACATATTGAGGAAATGGAAGACCACAGGCTCAGTTCAAGTTAAGGCTCGAAGTGGCAGACCAAGAAAGATTTCGGATAGACAGAAGTGACAAATGGTGAGAACAGTCAGAGTCAACCCACAGACCAGCACCAAAGACCTACAACATCATCTTGCAGCAGATGGAGTCACTGTGCATCGTTCAACCATTCGGCGCACTTTACACAAGGAGATGCTGTATGCGAGAGTGATGCAGAGGAAGCCTTTTCTCTCCCACAGCACAAACAGAGCTGCTTGAGGTATGCTCAAGCACATTTGGACAAGCCAGCTTCATTTTGGAATAAGGTGCTGTGGACTGATGAAACTAAAATTGAGTTATTTGGGCATAACAAGGGCGTTATGCATGGAGGAAAAAGAACACAGCATTCCAAGAAAAACACCTGCTACCTACAGTAAAATATGGTGGTGGTTCCATCATGCTGTGGGGGTGTGTGGCCAGTGCAGGACTGGGAATCTTGTCAAAGTTGAGGGACGCATGGATTCCACTCAGTATCAGCAGATTCTGGAGACCAATGTCCAGGAATCAGTGACAAAGCTGAAGCTGCGCCGGGCTGGATCTTTCAACAAGACAACGACCCGAAACACTGCTCAAAATCCACTAAGGCATTCATGCAGAGGAACAAGTACAACGTTCTGGAATGGCCATCTCAGTCCCCAGACCTGAATATAATTGAAAATCTGTGGTGTGAGTTAAAGAGAGCTGTCCATGCTCGGAAGCCATCAAACCTGAATGAACTAGAGATGTTTTGTAAAGAGGAATGGTCCAAAATACCTTCAACCACAATCCAGACTCTCATTGGAACCTACAGGAAGCGTTTAGAGGCTGTAATTTCTGCAAAAGGCGGATCTACTAAGTATTGATTTCATTTCTTTTTTGTGATGCCCAAATTTATGCACCTGCCTGATTTTGTTTGAACAATTATTGTACACTTTCTGTACATCCAATAAACTTAATTTCACTTCTCAAATATCACTGTGTGTGTCTCCTATATGATATATTTAACTGACATTTTTTATCGTAACAACCAACGATTTATACAGGAAAATAATGACTATTAACAAGGTTGCCCAAACATTTGCATCCCACTGTAATTGAGGGTCACTGGGTACTGCAGCCTATCCCAAACACACTGGTAATAAGCGGCATCCAATATCAAATGGAGAGCCAGCCCCATGCAGTGCCCAAAAAATACAAAGTTGATCTTTTTCTAAACCCTCTAGTGGCAATATAACCTTTAATGATTTCTGAAATTGAACAATTGGAACACAATTGCTGCAGAAACTTTAAATATGAAAGTGTAACCCCAAATGTCAGGTTTTAATAAGCTGTTTATTTGTAGAATACAGAAAAATCAAACAAACAAAAAAATGAAGTTACAGCCATACCTATTTGTATAACTAAAACTGAGGCATTATCCATAAAGATAGAATCACTGATTAAAGAACATGGTGTAGCAATGAAACTTGCCATATTTGTCCCAGAAAATTAAGTACTCCTGAAAATAATCTTTAATTATATGCTCTTTGTGTCTGTCTATAAACAATGCACAAAATACAGTGACGACCTGAAAGAATAAGGCCACACGCTCAAGCTGACCACTTTGATGATCTCAATGAATAAGGTCCCTCACTCAGATTGACCGCTTTCAAGGTGCAACTTCATTTCTGTCCATGATGAACTCCTGTTTTTATAAGGCAGCCAAGAACTATTGGTGCAACAGCACTGAAGCTCATACTGTACATTCCGCTTGGCACTATATTGTTATTTTTGCTATGTTAAGCCCTACCTGAAACTAAAAATTCATTTAGAAAATTACATATATATTTATTAAAATTACAATAGAAATATCTGTATATGTGTCCTCTATACAATCCTACACCCTTTAACCAATCTGTACCAATTTTTGCATACAGTAGTTGTACATCAATGAAACATCCAAACAGACTGAAGCCATATTAGCAGACAAAAAGACCTGCACTTAACATTACCAACACTGCATACTGCTTCTGTCTACTGTAATACAGTATAAAAAGGAGTATTGTGCACTGTATTAGGTAAGGCTTGATCATGAATTGAATTGCAGCATAACACAAAGAAGAATCAAAGGGTTGTTGTTTAACCCCTGCTCTGTTGGCTTTTCTACATCATTTTACATAATATTCAGCCAGTGTGGTGCTGTGGTTAAGGCTTTAGTTACTAATTTCTTTTGCTACTTACAGTAAATGACATTTAATTTAAAACCAGCTTTATATTTTCTTCTGATCGAACGCTCCATCGTAAGTAAGGGATGCTGTTATGATAATGGTGTATGAGGGTGTGAGGTACAAAAAACATAAAGCAGTGCAAACGTTGCTTGAGAATAGTCTGGATATTACTGCATGGTCATGTAGGCATGATACATAGAAAAAAAAGGCAGTGTGCTCCGTGGTTACTCTCTCAGGTTAGCATATCATAACCTCTTGGACTAATAGCGTGAGTTTTCCAAATTAAACTTTGTGGCGAGTCGCTGGGGCTACGACGCCTGGAAGGACCGGAAAGTGGCACATATGTCCTCCAGGCCACGAGGGGGCAACCGCCCTGGAACAGAGGAGGACCACAGGAGAGGAATAAGGAGGCTTACGCCTCGGGTGCCCTGAGTCTTAGGAGGCCCAGGATGGATTTACTTCCGCCACACCTGGGAAGATGGAGGAGAATCCCTCCAGGGTCGCCCGGAGAGCTTCCGAGTGCTCTTCCGCCACACCAGGAAGTGACATCAGAGGGAGCGCCTGGAGCACATCTGGGGGAGAATAAAAGGGCCTGCCTTCCTACAATCGGGGAGCTAGAGTCAGGAGTGGGAGCAGGACGAGGCTCCCGTGGAGAAAGGAAAGGCGGTCCAAGGGACAGAGTGAGAGAGGCCCAGTATCAAGGTGATTGGGGCAAGAAGGCCCAGTGGGCTGTGCGGGACTAAGTTGTTTATGATGGAGGAAAAAATAAAAGAACTCTTCATAAAGATGTCTGTCTGATGGTGTCCGAGCATGTCTCACAACTTATACAACCATCCATCCATCCATTATCCAACCCGCTATATCCTAACTACAGGGTCACGGGGGTCAATCCCAGCCAACACAGGGTGCAAGGCAGGAAACAAACCCCAGGTAGGGCGCCAGCCCACCGCAGGGGACTTATACAGCCGACATTATAAAATACCGGATATTATACGATAATATCAAGCCCTGGCTTATCCGCAGGAGAACTTAAAGGCAAGTATATATGGTAATTCTTTGCTTTCTTTCCTTAATCCATTATACTAATATACCTGGGCAATGCCAACTACTTTGTCTGGTATAAATATTAACATTTTATATACAATATAAAAATAAAATGAAAAAATGGAGAAATTATTTTAAACATCCCTTGTATAATGGTACATGGGCAGTTTTCATAATCTCTTTTTTTGTGGACACTGTACTAAGGCCGAGCAATAGCATCCTGCAATTTGTAGTCATATTCAAAGGACATACACATTTTGTTAATATTAATAATATTAAGAAGTTGCAAAAGTTAATTTTGTTATTTCCCTCATCATTCATAAGCAAAGCATCAATGTGTCCAGCTGTAAGTGAATAGAAAATTAGATGCTTCTGTAAGCAGCAGTTTTCATTATAATGACACCTTGTTGATGCACTTTACCTACAGCTAAATTTTCATAACAACTGAAGTGACCAGCAATCAAAAAAAACATGCCTGTCTGAAATGTTAAGCAATTGGACTCTACATTAAAATAATAATAATAATAATAAAACACAAATAATTACAATGGAACAAATAATAAACCTACAGGATGCCTGGTCTTATTTAAAGGACCAGGCAGCTAGAATAATTCCTGAGTTATTTTCCATCATACAGTCCTCCAGTATAATAAGTAAATTTACAATGTTACCCCTTGAGGTGCCATGTTCTAGCTCAGAAGAGTTATACATTTCTTAGCCTGATGCTTCCAGAGAGTTGACTTCCAAAACAGCAGTGTTACCCACGTTTGATGAGAGAGTGGTTTACTTTCCTAATTTAAGCCTCCTCTGTGCCCACTTGTTACCATTCCGCCTTTGAAAATCTCCTCCAATTCAACAACTTCTTGCATCTTGTGGATGTTTGTTGTTGGGTATTTATGTTTATTACTGCTCTTATGCGTGGGATACACTGGGAACCTATGCAGGACTACTTTTAAGGTTTGCTTATTGTTGGATGGATTAGAATCAGATGTAAAATAAATTTACAAGAATGTTCTTAAGTCCATTCAAATGATTTCAGGATTGTGAGGCAGCAGCACTAACTACTTCACCACACTTATAATTATCATGTCATGAGAAGGTTAATCAGGGTTTCAGTACTCTGCATCATTTCAGTGAGTCTGGGATTGTGATTCTGTGTTTGTTGTCTTTCAAGTAAAGTAACATACTTGACAGACTAATGACTTGCCACCCACACAGGGGTAATGGACCATCTACCAGTGGTTCAGATGACTGTGAGGTGTTTAAAGGACTAAATACCTCAGACAAAGAATTAAAGAGAGAGAAAGTAGAATTTGTAAAAGCAAGTTAAAAAACTATGAAGAGGACGGGTTGTTTATTAGGATCTACCGTATTGTAATGGGAGGTCTCCAAAACTGTAGTACAAATAGTGAGACATCTCAACCACAAGTAATTTTTTCTTCACAAGCTTCAAGATAAATGAAGAGAATGTTGTTGCCCCGATTCTTTCACAATCTCTGAAGGGACGTAGGACAAAGACATGACATGGGATATATGCTTCAAAAGAAGAGTTCACAGTAGTAACTGGAAGTTGAGTAAAACGTTTTCCAAGTAAAATAAGACCTACTTTTCCACGGGAAAGCAAATTAAATAAAAGTCATGGGAGACTGGTGAGATATTTGGAGAACTCCACTAGAGGGTCAGTTGGCAGCAGAGGATTGCCTTGAATAACTATTAGAACCCTCTGATACATATAAATTGTCAAAGAGACCAATGGTGTCTGACACTTTGACATGGGAGTCAAGAATGCAGAAACACTGTCATAAGGAGTTCTGGGGGATGACCTCAGATAGCTTTTCGGAGTCTTTTTAATCTGGAAGTCATCTCACAGTGCAGTTTAAAGATACTCCCTGGCAGTGGCCATTTAGCTTGAGGCTGGAATAAAGAAGAGAGTTAGGACAGAGGTTTGTCAAACTTGTGCCAGTGTATTTTAGGGGAGGAATAAGTAGTACATGTGCTGTATGTGGTGGATAGAAATGAATAAATATAGAATATGCACTTCAGATTAGTCAGTTTAGATGGCAAACAGCTGGTTTCCTTTGCCCCATCTCTGACAATTTCTCCCCCATGTAGCTGTGAAACTTATTTGATAGAATTTCGTTTGGTGCTGTTTCTTTGTTACAGTACTTACCATAAACATCTTTGCATTTATTGAGCTCTGTTTGAAGCTAAAGGTTTGTACTTTGAATGAACACAGGCAGTCCATTCTCAAAAATTGTTCTGTTGATATGAACCATAACTGCGTAGATACGGCAGTGTACTAAGAGATACAGGCATGTATCTCTGCGATCTGTTGTAGAATTTTTACCAGTGACTTGTCAACCAAAATTACATATTTTATTGGCTAACTAAAAAGATTACAATATGCAAGCTTTCGAGGCATCTTACCTGAAGAAGTGGCCCAAGTTGCCTTGAAAGCTTGCATATTGTAATCTTTTTAGTTAGCCAATAAAAGATGTCATTTTGGTTGACTTCACACTACATTCATAATGGCTAACATGGTACAACACCCTAGTACTACCAGTGACTTCAATTTGCTACACTGAGGACAAAAACTCCAGTCTTGGAATTAGCCTAGTAGCTTGTTTTTGAAATGTCTTTGTTCTCTGTAGTTTTAATGTCCTCCTTGTCATATAGAAACTAAACTACATATAATATTCCAAATGCAAACTCCCCAGTGCATTATGCGGTTCCAGCAATACACTGACTTACTGTATACCATACTCTGTAACATAAGTATATCAACATTTTTAATCATTGTTTTACGTACTCAAGTTGAGGAGTTTGATAAGTCTTCTAAGACTCTAGATTCTTTCTGTGATATTCAAGCTTAAAATATCAATTTTGTATGTAATTATTTACTGTATAATAAAATGTTGCTGTTTGTGTGTGTTTGTGTGTATCCTGACACTCCAAGCAATCCGACTGGAGACTATAGTCACTTTGGCTGCTCTCTCAAAGGTTAAGACACATGAGAATACTGAGGAAAACCATAGGAAGAATGCTGAGTGTCACCATCAAGAAAAGAAATAATGTTTTTACAGCAGGTAATAGGGGTCTGTCCATTGGTGGTATTCAAAAAGCTGACAGGAGGCATTAAGGCACCTCAAAATGACAGAATGTAATTGAGAAAGGAAGCACCAGTCTAGACAGGTGGAGACACGTGACGATACCTAAGAAAGGCATAGGACAAATGCTAATGGTATATGTAAAGCAAGAGATATCAAATTTCAAATATTTTCAAATGTATTTTATCTAGAATAATACATTTGACAGGCACCTAGAATAATACCTTTAATAATAATAATATGAATAGAATAATAGAATTGAAGAGGATAGAATAATACCTAGAATTTCACTTTTCGATAGGTAACATAGATAGTTTTTAATATATGTACTTCCCAAATATAAGATTTCCTGATTGCTCAAATTGAAATTTATTTTGTCACATATCTGCTCAAATGTAAATTTTGCCCTAGTCATACTATTATAGGGATTATCCTAATTACAGAGTCTGTGCCAGCCCTCCTAGGGTAAAACTGGACTAATTTGTTACTTACATTTTAAAATCATGCTAAATCATTTAAAAACCCAAGGCTGACCTCCATTGATCTTCTCTTTTGATTTTAAATAGTTCTACTAATACATGTTATCAAAATCTGTTGTTTTCTATGCTTAAGGCAATTCTTCACAGCATGTCCTGTGTCTCTTCTTCTGCCATTTTTATGACTTAGCTTTTAGGATTTATTTTATCCAGAGCTTTTTGAAAATCAGAATATGTAATATTGCTCATTTGTCTCTAACTAAATGCTCATAAAAGATTTTAGAGAAGCATGCTATGTCCTATCTAAAGCAATATTAACTAACATACCTAGAATGCTGTTAATTTACATTATGCTATGCTATCTATGCTATGCTTTGTTATGTTATAAATAAGAGTGATTTCTGACAAATATTTAATATTTATGCTATTTTTATATAATACTAGTGGAGTACCTGATGCTTCATGATGTAAAATAAAGTGCCGGTCTGACCCTTAAATACCTAATCAAAATTTGATTGACTAATCCACCGTCGGAAGAAACTTTACATCGCACAAATACTTCCTAGGGGTACTGACACAGAGAAGCAGCACCAAAAGAAATATTGCCAAATAACTTTCTCAGCTACATGGCATAGAAGTCGACAGAATCCATTAGTAGGGTTGATGGAAACCAGCAGTTAGTCATACAAACTGAATAATCTGAAGAATATATTCTATATTATATATTTATTAATTTATATATACTACATACAGTACATAAACTACTTATTCCTCTTCTAAAATACACTGGCACAGGTTTGAAAAACCTATGACCTAACTCATCTCTTTATTCCAGCCTGAAATCTAAATAAGGTTCCCCAGGACCAAACATTTTAGGTTGAAATATAGCCTGTGGTTTTCCCCTGTATAAATGGGCAATCTGGGCAAAATTTGTCAAAAGTACATCCAACAGTGTGGACATGTTAGACATTTAGCTTCTTTTTCAGTTGCTTTTGATATTTTGATTTGATATACTTTGTTAATCCCCAAGGAGAAATTGTCTTTTTGCATGACCTTTGGGGGTCAGAGCACCCCTGGAACAATCTTCAGTTTAAGGGCCTTGCTTAAGGGCCTAATGGAGCAGGATCCCTTGTGTCAGTAACAAGATTTGAACCAGTAACCGCCCAAATACCAGCACAGATCCCTAGCCACAGAGCCACCACTCCGCCTTTAGGGTATAACTCTTTATTAACAGAAACTAAAGTGTACTGTACGCATTTCAGTATACAGGATAGTTTTTCAATGTACTATAAATTGTATGTACTGTGAAGAACAATTTATATCCCCATAAAGCACCTCATATGTCATGACTAGCCTTTAAAGTCACATTTCCAGTAATTCTATTCTGACCATCTTTACACATTATAAAGTAAATCTAAATGCACTTGTCTTTAAAGAGGAATGAAGAGAAGATTTCATTTGAAAACTGAAGCATTTATGGATGAAGCTAGAGAGAATTATGCTGAAAACATTTTTGTCTCAGTAGGAAAAAAAGGTCCTTGATATGAATGAATCAAAATTTAATCTCCACTTAAACTTCTCATTATTGCTTTCCACGTATATATTTTCAGAAATCTGAGAAAAATTCAGCTTTAATAATGGATAAAACTGCTTTCTGATCGATAAGTGTTTTGTTACTATGATACTGAACATAGATACTAATACTTGTTATCCACTTACTATATTTTATATTTTTTTTCAGACAAAAATTTAATTGTATTAAAATATGTCTACCTGGCAATATTAACGTCACGGTTTTGAGGGCTGGGGTGGGGTTCACTTGTATTGATGTGGTTTGCTTATAGGCAAGGCAGAGTTTAAAAAGGAAAGTGCTTATTAACTGAAGAAAAGAGATTCTTTATGGTAGCCACTCCTGCGTATTTCAGGGCAGGGACCTCTAGAAAACACAAACACAGCACCACTTAAACTGGGTGGATTAGTAAAGTTGAAGCAATAGCCTGCATTTGTAGTGGAGAAGGAACAATTTTATTATCTTCCATGTCTCGTTAAGAAATGAGAATATTTTAATAGTGTGAACTGAAAGAGTGCAATATTTTTCATTTACTCTCTGTATTTTCTTTGATAATCAGTTATACTTTTGTAAATGTCATAGTTATTTTTTTCTGTCGCGTTATTACAAGAGGCTTTAATGACAAATAAAGATAGATAAAGAAAAGAAAGATAGATAAAGAAAATTTAGCAAAAATCAGAAAAGAAAGTTCTATTGCAGAGAAAAGAATCTCAAAAGACAAATTTACATGCAGCTCTGAGAGAATCATCCACGACCCAAACTAGCAGTGTCTGATTTCATGCTAATTTTTTCCTATACTGAACAGCATTTTCCAAGCAACAATCATCTTTACATCAGCAGCCTTGTCATTATAGTTTATACTTAGAGTTGGACCTTCTTTGTTGCTTAACAAACCACAATCTTGGCCCAGAAAAGCACCGTGTAGCTAGCATTTACCTTGTTCAAGGATCATGGCTGTGCCAGGGGTTTTGTTCATCAGCCTCTTCTTGTTTTAGTGTTCCCCATCTGCTAGGCATATCCATTTAGCTGTTTGTTTGATATTTTGTAATGTGTTTAACTCAATTCCTATTCTACTTAATAGTTTTACACTTCATAGTTCTGAAGCAGTCCTCTGTGAAGAGGGATCATATAGAAGATGTCTTTCCGACCTCGTTTTAGCTATTGCAGGATTTTGTGGAACCAGAACCCATTCTATCAGCAGCAGGTGCAAGAAATGAATGAGACCTGGAAGGACACTGGTCCATTGTAGAGTGCCGACACTATGGTAGTTTAGAGTCACCATTACATTTAACACTGATGTCTTTGAGATATGGAAGTACACCTAATAATAATAATAATACATTTTATTTATATAGCACCGATGCAACATTTCAGTACCTGCAGTTGTAAGGCAGAAGACAGACAAACCAGTCAGAACACAGTGTTATCTGTGAAGATGATGTGGTCAGAAATGGCATTGAATTGGGCAGACTCAGTACACTTTACGCATCTACCTAGAATTTTCTATTTGAAAAGGTTTGGTTTCCATCCATCCATCCATTATCCAACCCGCTATATCCTAACTACAGGGACATGGGGGTCTGCTGGAGAAAATCCCAGCCAACACAGGGCGCAAGGCAGAAAACAAACCCTTGTCAGGGTGCCAGCCCACCGCAGGGTTTGGTTTCCTTTTTTTGCAAATTTATCTAGGAGACCAGCAATTTTTTAATGTGGTAAATAGGTCTGCTGCTTTACCAGATATGGACATGGGTAAAAAGGTGATAAAGATCCAGAGTCTTTTAAAGGAATGAACTCAAATTCCCTTGTCTGTGAAAAGTGCTAAAAAAATGTTGACTTTCTATCACATATCAGAAGAGACACTGTTTTTTAGCAAATGTCAATGACTAACACTTTTATGGAGGTATCTAGGAGATCTGGAATTGAAAAACTGAAAGCTTAATTACAGACTTTAACCATGGAAAATCTTTTAAATGCAGTGACAATGGAGGCACATTCAACAAGACTGATTGTTTAATCACAAAAGTAGAAATGCTGCTTCCTTCATAGGGGCAGAAAAGTATACATTAGATTCTGATACCAAAACATCTATAGGCTTATAGTCCTCATCTTCCAGACTTCCTAATTGGCTGATTTCCGAATATAGCTCAATGGATTTATGATTTCCAATGCAAAAGGTATCACCAACATCTGTGGACTAATATCACTGAGGGAGAGGCAAGAAATAAAGGGAGATTTAAAACAATCTGTCTAGCCACCAGCAGACAAGAAGACAGGTGATTTGCAATGTGACAGTTGCTCACTGTTTTGGTGGTGAGTCCTTAGTGTCAGTAACTCATATGAGTTTTTCTAATGCTTTCCCATTTTTTTAATGTCAGGAAAAGTTATATTTTGCTTCTTTGTGTTTCATAACAGTGGCGTAGAGAAGGGTGGGCCTGGGCCCAGCCAATTAGTTCATTGTATATGAAATATTCCGTTAAATTTAAATGACTGGGTATTTGTTATTTTATCTGTCCTTCAATTTCAAAGTGGTATGTCAAATCCTATTGGTTTCTGAAATTTCAATAAATAAATAAATAAATAAATGGGGCGGCATTACAGTGTATGTGTAACCTGATTGGTAGTAGTCATTAGACAGTTAACAGAACCTTAAGTTGCTTAATAGAGTATTTTCAACTAACACCAAGAGATGGCTTCTTATTTTGAGGAATTATTTCTGAAATGGCAAAACAAGTGGGAATATCAAGGTTTTTCAAAAAGGCTCATTTAGCTATATGGAATAAATATTCAGGATGCAGAATACATAGTGCCTGTCCAAAAAATTAACAGAAAAGTGGAAACAAGACAGCTAAAATTGTCATCTCTTTTGGAGGGGCCCTGCGGACATTTTCCCAAATGTTAATGCTTTTTTGAGAGTGATGGTCACACTTCCAAGTACACCTAGCAGTGTTCAGAGAGTTTTTTCGTCCGTAAATCAGATCAAGACACGTTTGAGATCATCAATGTCATCATTTCATCTCAGCAACTTGACTATCTTATCATTTTAAAAAATCACAATAAAATCAAAATAAACTTTTTGTGCCAAATTGTTGGTTTTGTTTTGATTTACTTCAATATTTATAAGAGAACGCACACAAGTGAATAGAAAATGTACCTTTACCATAAGAAATATAGCACCAGGAATATGAAATAAATTGATTATTTCTAGATCCCTTTTGTTGTCACAGACATGCATTTGAAACACCAAAACTTTTGCGTTTTTAGACTTTTAAAGTCACAAAATCCATTAACCTCCATTATAAAGTGCCAGTGAGGGCAAGACTTGTTTTTAAATACTGTATATAGAAAATGCTTAATTGTAAATGCAAAAATTCTATGTTAGTGTAGGAATAACTTCAACTTGAAAAATACCAAACTTATCCTTTAATGGGATGCCAAAGAAACTGAAAAGGGGCTTACATCGTGTTTCATTTTTTCCTGCTGTTCCCATTCTCAGGAGAGAGGAAATTGTAAATAATGGAAGATAGAAACACATCAAAATCACTATGGGTTATGCTAGTAAGGACGAGAGGCAGAGAGCTGGCTACTGGAGTTTGCTAAAGGCCATCGAATTCTGATATGTTAGATAATAACATATTTAATTAAACGAAATATATGTGCAACATAGAGGATATATTGGTCATGGGTGATTTTAACGTTCCAAACATTGTTTTAGAAACTCCCATCAGGAATACAAGAGCAAACTGAAATGGTGCAGGTGGAAAATGACTGTTTTCTCACCCAGTCTGTCTCAAGCCCAACACAAGGTGACACCTGTCTAGATCTCACCTTTTGTAATAATAAAGGCAGAGTAACAAGAACAGAGGCTACTGATACTTTAAGCAACAGTGCTCACAACATGGTAAAAATTGAGATAACCTCTGAAAACACACAGATGTACACCAAAACAAGGACGTATAACTTGAGGATAGCAGACTTCATGGGGATGAGGAAGTATCTACAAAACATTAAATGGGAAAGCAAAAAATCACTTCAGTGATCTTCTGATCCAGGTCCAAAATATGTTGTTTTTGAAAACCAATAAAACAAAACTACTCAACAAATCAGCCAAAATTGATGCATAGAAGTATTACTAAAAACTTAAACAGAAAACATCACTGAACAATACAATTTTAAAAAAGCCAGATAATTCTGACATAGAGAAATACCAGAAACTGTAGTAAAAAAGATCAAAAAACCATTAGAAACATCAAAAGAGAAACCAAAATAAAAATTGCCAGAGAAGCAAAAACAAACATCAAGCAAGTTGTTCAGTACTACTCCAGTAAAAAGAAAATAAAAGAGAATTTAAGAAACCTTAGTTACATGAACTGCGGTGGGCTGGCGCCCTGTTCAGAGTTTGTTTCCTGCCTTGCGCCCTGTGTTGGCTGGGATTGGCTCCAGCAGACCCCCGTGACCCTGTGTTAGGATATAGCGGGTTGGATAATGGATGGATGGATAGTTACATGAATGGAGAAATCATTGAAAATGAGAAGGAAATAGAAGATTTCTAGAATAGATATATCACCCAAATATTTATAAAGGAAGAAACAAGTGGAATGCCTCACACAAAAGTAAAATCAAGCAAAAGGAACATCAGTTATAAATACAAGATAGGAGACACTGTCATGCAGGATGCAATCTCTGAAAAAGATTTATGGGTTTATGTTGACACAACATTTACATTGACTAAGCAATGCACAGCAATTATTAAAAAGGCAAATAAAATGTTACATTATATCATAAAAACTGTTGAATTTAAGTTAAGGTACATTATGCTCAAACTATATGATTTACTAATAAGACCACACATGGAGTACTGTGTGCAGTTCTGGTCACCCCGGCACATGAAAGACATAATAGCACTTAAAGTTGTGCAGAGGAGAGCAGCCAAGTGCATCCCAGGACTTTAAGACGTGTCCTATTCTGACTGACCCAGAGAATTAAACCGGATTAGTCTCATGTACAGGAGACTGTGTGGAGACCTAATCCAGCTATTTAAAAACCTCAAAGAATTAATAAAGTAGATTCAGCAGCATTCTTTAACCTTAAGTGTGAATCACATGGAAATTAAGGGGAAGTTCTTTTAAGACTGGAGCTTGGAAGCACTTACTTACACAAAGAGTTCTTGGACTCTGGTACAAACTGCCAAGACATGTAGTTGAAGCAAAAGCCTTGACAACCTTCAAGAAAAATATGGATGAGATAGTGGGACAGCTTAGCTATTAGCTAAGCAAACAGGCTTGATAGACTAGATGGTCTCCTTTCATTTGTCAAATTTCTAATGTTCTTAAATGCAGCCTGACATCACCTCCAGTCTCACTAAGCTCCACCTCTCATACCTTAAGCTATACATAAGACGTATAAACCAGAACATTATTGTCATATTGATCAAACGATGGTGCTTCAAAAATGAAATTCCTTTTCTATATAATCTTGCCTATTTGACCACCAAGTCAAAATACTTTTAATTACTTGGAGTTTTACTGGCTGGTACCCCAACTTTTTACAGTATTCTTTGTTCTTCTTCTTACATGGGTAAGAACACAATTTAATATGCAACAAAACAATGCAAATAAGAAGTCATAAGCATAAACTCTGCATGTGGTATGGACAGTAATATGCTACCTTGTGAGCAAATAAAAAAAAACTTTGTGGACTTGAAAATATCAGAATTTAAAACCTAACTAAAGGGGGGAACAGGTTTAATGTCACCTTACCCATTTAGAGTAACATATAGAGAAATTATATAACTTTAACCCATAAGTAAAAAGATTTTCTTTTTCTAGGAAGAACGGTATTCTACTGAGTAAATAAGTTAAATGTTGTTAATGACTTTTTTTTTCTGAAAGGAATTCTTAGAAGTCACAGATCCTCCTCCAGAATATTTTCATTCATCTCATTATGTATTCACATGTTAATTTTGGATAAACAATGGGAGGTTGTTTAGGTGTCATAGTGGATTTACTGATCAACTACCAGATAATGTTCAGAAGGCATTAAGAAGGCTAACAGAATATTAGGTTACATAGCAAATTGTGATTATGTGGTATAGAAGGTATGCAGCTTAACAATCAGGAGCCCATTTTACTGAATAAATAATTAATTGGCCTACTTGATCTCTGTAGGTGTGCGTGCTCACGCAGCTGTGGGAGGCTGTTGAGGTAATTGAGGCTAGATGCACCTGCACGAGAGGGTGTGGACCACCTTGATTGTTTCATCAGGATCCTGCTTTGTGCGATGGATACGCTGCACCCATAGAGGCATATAAGGAAGAGCCAGCACAACAATTGGGAGAAAGAAAGAAAGAAAGAAAGAAATTTTAAAAGATGGGAGTAGGTAAAGGGAGATAGTGATTGTGAGCAAATGGATGGGAGAGAGGGCAGGCCTAATGGGAGCCAGGGAAATCTACAGGGCCCAAGTCTAGGAGCAAGGGTGCGGAAGGTTGGCTGAATTGCCAGACATCTTTTCAGCGGCAAGACCTTGACTGAGGATAAGCTGAGGTGATGCACCGGGGAGTGTATTTTTTAAAGGATGGATACTTGCCTGTGTTTTAATCTCATTATAATAGATTATGTATGGAATTGTTTTTAACCTCCACCATCACTTTTTTTTTATTTATTGAACTTTTTTGGACTGTACTTTTGAACACTTATTTGCTTTGGATTATTTTAATAAAAGCACTTTTTCACTTTTATGCACCTACCCTTTGCTTTGTGTAAATGTCCTCATCCGCTGGCTCATCCCTTAGGTATGTTATTGGCAGTAGCAGGTTCAAGAGGCTCCTGGGATGCAACCAGTAGCATGGAGCAGACCCGCACTATCATAAGTTATGCTGAAGGTTTATTCTACACTGGTTATAGCTCATCTGGAAAAATGAGAATAGCAACTAGGCTTATTCCAGTGGAATTGATTAAAAACTTTTGGCCTTTTCACTTTAGGCAAAAGAAGATTAGGGGGATACATGACTAAATGCTTAAAATTATTAAGGGAATTATTATAGTGGATCAAGACTGCTACTTTAAAATGAGTTCTTCAAGAACATGGGGACACAGTTGGGAACTTGTTAAGGGTAAATTACGTACAAACATTAAGACGTTTTTCTTCACACAGAGAACCATAGACACTTGGAGTAAGTTAACAAATAGTGTGGTAGACAGTAGGATTTAAGGAACTTTCAAAACTAGACTTGATGTTATTTTAGAAGAATTAAGTGGATAGGACTGGTAAGTTTTGTTGGAGTGAAAAACTTGCTTTTGTCCAGATTGTTCTAATGTTCTGAAAGGTTATAATTGGTTATTAAGCTTTCTGGGAGCACTGTAGTCATATTTGATGTTATTTTTGAATTTGCTTTTGTTTTACTATGGATAATCTTTTTTTTCAATGTCATTTTGAGTGCCACCTTTTTTTGGTGCCATTGGCACAGTGTTTCTAGAAAAGTATACCTGGTTATCCAAGAGAGTAGATAGGTTATCTTTTTTCTTGGAAATGTTTTGATGTAATCCTCTCCTGAATCAGATCCTTTGTGAGTTTGCGAGTGCACTTAACTTAGTGTTTCCTGAATCCAGAATATATCACTAGGAATTTTCAGCTACAACTTTATGGCTTAGTTTGATTTTCTGGTTATTGGTCTCAGATTTGTTTTGTTTGACTAATGTTGTGTTTTCTGCTACTTTGCTTATTTGCTTATACGCTGAAAGTCAGAAGTACTGAAGAGACATGCTTCCTTTAAAAAACATAAAAGCACACATGCCTCTTATCACAATATAGGTGCTCACATGCTTTCCTTTCATTTCAACTTTTAGACTCTGCTGAGCTCAGAAGTATTGCAGTTGGATGTAAAAATTAGAGTGGCTGTTACTTGAACCAAGACTTCAAAATATGAAATCAACTGTTGGAGGATGCAAGCACATTGTCAACTGGGAAAATGTTAGTAATCATCCAGGCAGAAGACAACAACCAAAATACAGGCAAAGACATTAATAGGTGAAGCTACAGTCATATAATAGCAAGAATGCAATAAGGTGAAAGGATCAGAAAGATTGAAAATACAAGAAGAAAACATTAACGTTAAAGAACAAATCAGGAAACAAGTATAGAGACTCAACAATTGAATGACCATGTTTTCAGCATGTGCCTATTTAAACCATAGGAAAAATTTCCCTGAAATATATGCTAGAATAATCGTTGCAGGTGGTAAAAAGAAGTGATAGACATGATGCGAGAGAGCCACTAGCAAGACTTCAAACTCAGATCATTCTGAGAATAAGATTTTGTTTTTTAAACATTGAGCAACCTGTTGGAATAAAGAAAGAATAAGCAAAAAAAGGCACATTGTGATTTAGAAATTACTGTTTCAGAACACTTATGGACAATAAATGAGTTTTAATGACTTCAGTTTTAGTTTGAATAAGGCTATTGCTGTTATGCACATAAACTCAAGAGTATGCATCCTGTTGAGTTTTTTGTATAATGTCTTAATGTTATAATAAATTAGTAGCAATCAGCTGCTTCACATTGAAAGACCTCGCAATAGGCACTCAATGCACAATATTTCAAATTACTTTAGAAAGTTTAATGGAGCTTAATTAAATTGCACAGAATTTAAAAGTCAGCTCCTCACCTAACATGTAATCACTTGCAACAAAAGCAAATTAATTGTGCACCTGTAGTACGGGCAGGGGAGAATTATGTTGAGCTATTGTATTTGCTTGGCTGGTTGCGGGAGGATAACATACTTGATACATAGGTAAATAAAGAAAAAGTGTGAAGCCTGCTCTTCTCGCCTTTCTAAATTAAAAACAAAAATTAGAAGTGTGATAAAACAAGAGAAAGTAAGTGGAGAACAAAAGCAAAGGGTTAAATCTGTGGTTATTTTTAAGTTTATGAAAATAAAGTATTGCGTTATACATGAAATAGTTGTAAATGTTTTAGTCAACATAAAACAGAAAGCTGAATGCATTTATTACAAAAGTGAAAATATCAGCAAACTGAAATAGCATCAGACTAATTGACATGATAATAACAAATAAAAATACTAACGTAATTAGCAGGAGATCACCCAAACTTCTTTTCGGTATTTTTTTTTTATATAATTCACCAAATGTTAAGTCAGTTAAGTGATTTGCATGAGGCAACACAAATTGATTGATATGAACAATCAAGAAAATAATTGGGTATACATACATGATGGAGAACATTTTGAAGACAGTCATTATACCCATGCCCATGATGACTCCAAAATCTCCAATTGCATGTCACTTGAAACACATCTTAAAATCAGAGCATGCAAATGAGAACTGTCCACTGCACAGCTGCATTTATTTGTTTGGATTTTAAAGGGATACTCCACCCAGAAATGTCTTTTTTTTTATCTGTTAAGCAGTGTTGTTAGTAGTAATGGAAGAGAAAAATTTTGAAGCTCATGGGGTTATCAAACTTGGCAAATGGGTCTTCAATTCAGAAGTTCACAAATGTTTATAAATGAAGACACTATGTGTCTGACAATTATTGTGAGAAATAAAAATTTTTTTGTATAGTGCTCTTCACTGAGTGTATACACAGAGCACTGTAAACAATTCCCGGTTTAAATACAGTATAGGTTATACTAATTACTAAATACAAAACTGGTACACATATACATCAAGATTCATTAAAGCACACAGAGAACAAGGTAGAAATTGATTAAACATAAATGAAAAACAACAATTTCTGTCCATTAATTAACTGGTGAATGATTGCCAGTTTACAACAGCGAAAATTTAAATTGTGAAAGAGAAAGTCAGAAATAAAGTCAAAGTGCTGGAGATCTTGGCTAACTAGTCGTCTGCCTGCTCCTCAGTTTTCTATAGTGGAGTCTGTGCTGCCATCTTAGACGACGTTTCCATATTCAATATAGCACCCTGGCAGTAGAGCAGTAGCACCAAGTGCCACATCCAGACACTGAGAAGAGAAGCAGAACAGAGGAGGGTTAGCAATGGTTTACACACATTTTGATGCAGAAATGCAGTGCACACAGCAGCTCTAGTCATGGTATTCTAAACTAAAGTAGTGAGTCTTCTGCCAGGAGTTAAGAGCTGAGAATGAAGGGGCATCTGTTATACTAACAGGCAGATCACTCCACAGCTGTAGGTCCCTGAAACTAAAAGCTCATCTACCAACTGTAATTTTATTAATCCTTTGGAATGTTAAGTAGGCTGGTATCTTGAGATCACAAAGTAATGATAAGTTCAGATAGGTAAGCAGGGCCTTGTCCATTTCAGTCTTTATAAAGTAAAAGGAAGATTTTGAAATCATTCCTAAGTTTAACTGGGAGCCAGTGTAAGAACTGGAGCACTAGATGTATGTTTTTTGTATTTTCTGGATCATGTAATAATTCTTGCAGCACCATTTTGTGTTAACAGAAAACTCTATAAAGAAAAATTTGAACAACCAGCGACTAATGCATTGCAGTTGTCAATTCTACTAGCAATTCATGCATGAATGAATTTCTCGGTGTCTTGCGTATTTAGAAAATGTCCTAATCTTCCAATTTTTTTAAGACGGAAATAACATCTAAATTGCCTTCTGATTCCATAAATCTAATGGTGATTCTACCTTAGTTATTGAGTGTTTTTTCTGTATTCACAGAGAAATTACCAGCAGATGGTTAACAAAGACAGAGATGTAGTAAGGCAAGGCAGAAAATCAGAAATGGAATTGGCCCACCAGAACCAAAAAAAAGACATGTTAATCAGTTGTCTAAAACAAAACAAAGTCAAAACAGAAGTACAAACCTAGCGCTAGGGCTTACTTAAAAAAGTAGTGCATGCTGTGTCTGTTGTGCATTTATAGCATCATGACTCACTGTTGGAATGTCATAATGATGCTAATAATCTGTGTCACGTAAACAAACAAAAGCAAGACATGAACAAAATAAAATTTTGTAAAACTAAATCAGAATGAAAAATATGCCAGTGAAGGTGAAGCAGGATGGGTGTGATGTGCTCACTGTTGCTGGTTTGAATAAGGACTCTTGCAGCAGAGTCTTGAATCAACTGATAGATAGATAGATAGATAGATAGATAGATAGATAGATAGATAGATAGATAGATAGATAGATAGATAGATAGATACTTTATTAATCCCCAAGGGGAAATTCACATAATCCAGCATTAGCATATTGAACATATTGAAACAAAAAACAATATTAAATTAAAGAGTAATAAAAATGCAGGTAAAAACAGACAATAACTTTGAATAATGTTAACGTTTACCCCCCCGGGTTGAATTGAAGAGTCACATAGTGTTGATGAGGAACAGTCTCCTCAGTCTGTTAGTGGAGCAGGACAGCGACAGCAGTCTGTCGCTGAAGCTGCTCCTCTGTCTGAAGATGACACTGTAAAGTGGATGCAGTGGATTCTCCATGATTCACAGGAGCCTGCTCAGTGCCCGTCGCTCTGCCACGGATGTCAAACTGTCCAACTTCATTCCTACAATAGAGCCTGCCTTCCTCGCCAGTTTGTCCAGATGTGAGGCATCCTTCTTCTTTATGCTGCCTCCCCAGCACACCACCGCGTAGAATAAGGCACTCGCCACAACCATCTGGTGGAACATCTGCAGCATCTTATTGCAGATGTTGAATGATGCCAACCTTCTAAGGAAGTATATTCAGCTTTCTTACACAGAGCATCAGTATTAGCAGTCCAGTCCAATTTATCATCCAGCTACACTCCCAGGTATTTATAGGTCTGCACCCTCAGCACACAATCACCTCTGATGATCACAGGGTCATGAGGGGCCTGGGCCTCCTAAAATCCACCACCAGTTCCTTGGTCTTGCTGGTGTTCAGGTGCAAGTGTTCTGAGTCGCACCATTTAACAAAGTCCTTGATTAGCTTCCTATACTCCTCCTCCTGCCCACTCCTGATGCAGCCCATGATAGCAGTGTCATTAGCGAACCTTTGCACGTAGCAGGACTCGTGGCAACTGGAGCTGTGATATATGATTAGAAGGGACACCTGCCAGCAGCAAGTTACAATAATCGATGTGGGATGTGATAAAAGCATGGACAAGTTTCTCAGCATTAGAAAAGGAGAGGAATGAGTGAACACGGGATATGTTACAGAGGTGAACGTAAGAAAGTTTCTTAATATGATTTACATGGGTGGAATAAGAAAGGGAGGAATCAAAAATGCCAAGATTCCTTGCATCTTTTTCTTTTTAGTGAAAAAGTAGCGCTTTAGTGCCAAATTGCAGGGGTTTAGTTTTGTTGCAGCTTAATTTTAAAGAGTTCTGCTCCATCCAGGTTTTAAATTCAATGAGGCAAGTTGTGAGCTGAGAAAACTGTGATGATCCTGCACTTTTGACATTGAAATAGAGTTTAGTGTCATTTGCATAAAAATGATAACCCAGTCCATAGCTATGGAAAAGGGCAAGGGGAAGCATAAAAATAAAGAAGAGAAGACAGCCGAGGACAGGATGCTTTAAGCTACAAGGAGGCAATGTGAAACGAGTCACTTTGAAGATGGAACAGGATCTAGAAGCAAAGAAAAGAAATTGAGAAAGATATAGAAACTACTGTATGTAAATAGAGAATTGACCAGCTAGACTTTCTAAGTTTTACCTGGATTTTATTCGGGCAAGCTACAAGGAGGATGATTTTTATTAAAACATTTTTACTGTTTGACGTTGCCATTTCTAAAGCTATGGACTGAGTATGATTTAAAAAAAATGACACAGTCCAGCTGGGTTTATGAATATTCTGCTTATTTTAGCCCATGCCTGTCACAATTGGGATTTTTAGGTTGATACAGTAGATGTATTTTTATACGTTTTTGATATTTAAAAAACACTAGCACTCTATTACCCAAAATTAGCAGTCAAAAATAATATTTTGTTCATCTGTTCAAGATTCTGGTGCAAAACTATGTGGTTAGATGGTCTGTGATTCAACAATGTCACAAACATAGGGGTTTCTGGGCAAATTTTTGAGCAGCTTCTTTTTTATTGTTTTGGGACTTTATGCTTTTTGTTACAGGTTTTGGTTCTTTCTTGGCATTCTATGCAGCAGTGAAATCATCACTGCCTTCTGTGGGTGTAGCTTGGCAGTTACTTAATATCATTGCCATCTTCACTTGTGAGTTCCCAACAAGAGATGTGTTATAAACTTGCTCTATAAGAATGATTCACTTGTTGGTACAGTAGTTTGTTGTTCTGCAAAAAAAAGGAAGAAAATGAAGCCATGTTTTTTTCTAAGGGAGAAAATCGGTTTTATTTATTAGATTAAAGCTAGAGTCCTGGACTGAGCACAGTTGTGAGAAACAGAGTTCTCGTTTCTTGATTTTATTATGTCTGTACAGTTGCTGAATACAACCAACCACCTACAGTTTCACCTTGCTCTTTGCACACAGCAGTACAGACGAAATCAAGTTATCTGTATTTCTTGTTACTTTATTTTTGCACACGTATCAGACACCCACATGATAGTTACGCCATTTCTGTTTCTGTGGTAGCTAGCCTGTACAGTTCCTGTCCTATGAATTTCCTGTCTGTCTGCTTCCCTTCATGGATGAAAAATGCCCCATATGAATTCGGCTCTTTTTAAAATAAGATTTACAAGCTCATAGAATTTTTGAATTGTTTATTGGGTATGATTGTCTCTAACATTTTGGTACTAAGCTTCTGCCAATTACATGTAACAGTAGCAAATCAGCAGATGTGAAGGAATGAGTAGTATTTTTGTTTAATTTCTTTCACCTACTTAGATTGTTATCACTTCATTGTTGACACATATGAGAGGGCAGGTCAAATTGGCAATTGCAGTCGTTTTTAAGTCCAAAGTGTAAAATAAGGAGAAAAATGACTTGGAGAATGGCTCTTTTGTAGAGCGGCTGCTGTTTTTGATGACCGCACAGCAGGATGTGTGGAGAGTACAAGAGGTTGCTACAGCAACGGTGAGATGGGAGAATGATTCCCCCAACCCCACCCCTCCCCCCTTATTTTTACTTTTCATTTCATTTTCTTTTTATTTTCAAAAGGAATGTGATGCCAAGGGTTAGATACATTTCTAGTAGTGAAACCCATTGGATGGGTAATAGAGGAATGAGTAAGCAGCTTTCAAATGCAGACCTCCAAAAATTTGCCAGGGTTGATCTTTCAACAGGTTGAAGAAACTGACCTAGAGTAGTTGCTGTAGTCCTATGGATTTTTTTTTTATTTAATTGAGTCCTGCCCTAATTACCCACCTATTGAGTTGCCCAATGTTAATAAATTACCTGGGTTGTGGGTGAGGTGTAGAGTATAAAAGAAGCTTCTTTGGGTTTTAGGGAAGGGACGGGACGGGACGGAGCAAGGTATGGAGAGTAAGGGTTGGATGGTCTGGCTTTAGGTTTGTGTATCTTGTTGCTTATTAAATACTAGTAAAATACCCGCGCTTCGCAGCAGCGAAGTACTGCCTTAAAATTTTTATTAAGAAGAAAATTAAACCTTTTTTAACTGAGGGAAAATATACCAATAATTATTTATATACCACATTGTGAGTTCGGCCCTCCGGTTGTAACATGACTAAGCTGTGCGCCGAGCTTACTCTTGAGCATGCAACATACAGTTGGCCATGTGAACAGTAATCTTGTTTCAAATCTCACAGCTTGGATTGCTGCTGTCATAATCGGTTTGAGCTTCATGGTTTGTTTCAATTACGACAGTATTTGCAGGACTTGTGTTGAAGTGACATTCGGAATCTGTCAAGCATTGTAAGCATACAACCGGTTTCATCGATAACTTCACATCCAGCTTTTGAGAGTTTAAACATTCATAAATATCAAAGTGTCCACTACTCAAATCGTCACCTGTGAGTCTAAGATGTTTAAGAGGCACTGGCGTTGTCAAAAGGTGTAAAATATTTGGCCTTTTTGGTACACTTGAAAGCGACAACCGAACAATTCAGCGGCAGCCATCAACTTACATGCAGAACCATAGGTGAATGGCTTAAGCATTTCACTCTTATAGTGCTCCTGTGTAGTATAATTATCTCCTGTACCATCATCAGTCCACACCATGAACCTGTCCCAGTCATTCAATACGTATGACACAATGTTCCTCCGGATATCAAGAGTGAGCCTGATATGGCTGTGCAATATGTAACATAGAGAATGGAAAAGGTAGGTGCCATCTCCGGGCATGGAAACCACTCGGTAAGTGACAGTTCTTTGATCGATGGTGATCACCTCGATAGACATGTTAATGGGGGTACGGTTGAAATGATAGAGGAAATGGGTACCTGAACAATGTAAAGTAAATCTAAAATACCTAAACAATAACTATAATCGTACTAAACGAACAATAAAACAGCGGAGAAACCGTGGATTAAATAAAAAGGCTGTAGTTATCAGCAGGGAGACGTGAATCCCGTGGCGAAGCAAGGAAGGCAACGTAGAGACCGGAGCGACGAACGGCCTTATATAGGCAGGCAGCCAACAACGTGGGAGGCGTTGGGGTGGGGGACCCAATGCCGCCTCACACAGTGACTGAGCTGCAGGCTATGGACGTATATATGTACGTAAGTAGGATTCAGTTAGCATTGGGAACCCACGTACCAAATTTCTTGAAGATGAGCCCACAAGTAAAAAAGACTGTTGAAAAGTTCAATATGGAGGCTGACAGTGGCATCATACCACCGAAATAAGTACGTACATTGGTTTTGGTTAGCGCAGGGAAGACGCCTACCAAATTTCGTGAAGATGGGGCCATAAATAAGAAAGTTCAACTTGGCGGACGTTGTCGACCGTTATGACCGTTACATGTAGAATTTCGAAATGAAACCTGCTTAACTTTTGTAAATAAGCTGTAAGGAATGAGCCTGCCAAATTTCAGCCTTCTACCTACACAGGAAGTTGGAGAATTAGTGACATTGGAAAGTTCAATATGGCGGCCAACAGTGGCGTCATACCATCGAAATAAGTACGTACATCGGTTTCTGTTAGCGGAGGGAAGCCACCTACCAAATTTCGTGAAGATGGGGCCGTAAATAAGAAAGTTCAACATGGCGGATGTTGTCGACCGTTATTGACCGTTACATGTAGAATTTCGAAATGAAACCTGCTTAACTTTTGTAAGTAAGCTGTAAGGAATAAGCCTGCCAACTTTCAGCCTTCTACCTACATGGGAAGTTGGAGAATTAGTGATGAGTGAGTGAGTGAGTCAGTGAGGGCTTTGCCTTTTATTAGTATACAGTAGATATGTAATTGTTGTAAGCTAGCCATCTATGTGATAAATGTGCATAGTATGTATCTAGCTGTGTAAACTTTAAAAAGCTAGAGAGCTAAGTTAGTGTTGTCCTCCTCCCTTGTTTCTGTTTTGTGTAACTTTCTCCATATTTTGTGAATTTATTTTCTTTTTGACAATAAATGCCGTGTGTTTTTATTTAGATGGATTATTTTTTTTTCTGTGTTTTGTCTCTCTCCCTCTCATTTTTGTGTGGCCTATTTAAATGCTCCTAAGCCTTTTGGTAGGCTGTAACAATGAGAACAGGTCATTTAGTCCTATCCATTTAATTCTTCCAAAATAACTTAATCCAGTTTTGAAAGTTCCTAAAGTTCTACTGTCTACCACACTACCGTACTTGTTACTCTAACTTATTCAAAGTGTCTATGGTTTTCTGTGTAAGGAAAAACTTCCAATTGTTTGTGTGAAATTTACCCTTAACAAGTTTCAAACTGTGTTTCCATGTTCTTGATGAACTCATTTTGAAGTAACAGTCTCGATCCACTGTACTAATTCCCTTCATCATTTTAAACACTTCTATCATGTCTCCTCCTAATCATTGTTTGCTTAAACTGAAAAGGCTCAGCTCTTTTAATCTTTCCTCATAATTCATTCCCTGTAACTCTGGAATTCACCTAGTGACTCTTTTCTTGACTTTTCCCAGCATGGTTATGTCCTTTTAGTACCCAGGAGACCAAAAGTACACACAGTACTACAGATGAGGTCTAACCAGCACAGTATAAAGCTTAAGCATAATGTTCTTGGACATGTACACTACACACCGTGCTATAGAACCTAATATTCTATTAGCCTTCTTAATGGCTTCTGAACACTCTCTGGCAGTTGATAGTGTTGAGTCTACTATGACTACTAAATCCTTCTCATAAGGTGTACTTTTGATTTCCGATCTCCCATTAGGGTTAGGGTTAGGGTTAGGGTAACCCTAACTTTCATCTGCCACCAATCTTTGCAAGCCTGCATGCTGTCCAAGTACTTCTG
Source organism: Polypterus senegalus (assembly GCF_016835505.1). Classification (NCBI taxonomy): domain Eukaryota; kingdom Metazoa; phylum Chordata; class Cladistia; order Polypteriformes; family Polypteridae; genus Polypterus; species Polypterus senegalus. The sequence continues at coordinate 138,254,641 of NC_053160.1, forward strand.
TAATTCTACATTATCTGCCAGTTCACCATGCTTGGTATCACCTTCAAACTTAATCAGCTTGTTACTTATCCAAGTCATTTATATATATATATATATATATATATATATATATATACACATATATATATATATATATATATATATATATATATATATACATATATAGTCATAAAAGCGAGTCCAAGACATTATAAAGGTTTGGGGCAGCCACCCGTATATTGTTTTTCCCAGCTGCAAATGGGTTTTCTTATCAAAGAAACGATGTGCATCTCACAGAGTCCAAAACAGAACTGACTATAGTAGCCCAAGATGGAGGCTTTAAAGGTCTTGAGAGGAAGTGACGTCAAAGGGACCGGAACCAGAAGTGACGTCATCAAAGGGGCCGGTTTCGGAAGTGACGTCATCAAAGGGGCCGGCTTCGGAAGTGAAGTCTTCAGAGGCGCCGGAACCTTGCAGGATTTCCCGGGAAAGGTCTGTAGGGAACTAAGAAAGACAGTCAGTGAAATCCGCCGACCCCTGGTCGGATGTTTTATTACAATTACTCGAGCCCTTTAGCTGCCTGCTACTCGCAGGTGTGTGACAAAATATACATATATATAAATAAATAATAGTAGTGGCCCTAGCACTGACCCCTGTGGAACAACACTCTTAATATCAGCCAGTTCTGATTGGATTCCTCACACCTTAACCATCTTTTTCTAATACTGAAGTGACTATGGGCTTCAAATCAGCGCTTAATTAAAAAAAAAGACATTTCTGTGTGTTCCTTTTAGGAAAGAACATGTAAACAACACAATTAAACGCCCATAGATGGAGGCATTCAATGCAATAGGCATTCTTTGTTTGAGACTGGGGCGGCAAGTGAAGAGGAAAATTTCCTGAGTAATGCTGTTTCAAGTTATTGGGGTTAGGTGTCTACAAGAAATAAATATTTACCTGTCTCGCCAAAGATCTAGATCAAACTGCTTTGTTTGGTATCTCCTCAACATACAGCTCAGTGATAACAACTGTCTGCTTCCTAAAAAGATCCTCAAGTTTACTTGGTTTTAAAAGTAATGTGTTTTGAAGACATTGGTCTCTAATTTAACATACAGCGCTATCTGTACCTCCTGATAGCGAGTATCAATACTATTGTTTAACCAATAAAAATGAGTATACACTATTGTTAACAAAAGTAAATTGATTTCTACTGTGTTATGGTCTAAGCAATAACAAATGTTAAGGGTCTGAGCTGGTATCCAGAAGGTTGCTGGATCAAATCCCTGTTACTGCCAAAGGGGATCCTACTCTGCTGCACCATTGAGCAAGGCCCTTAACCTGTAATTTCTCCAGGGGCGCTGTACAATGGCTGACTTTGCGCTCTGACTGTAAGAGGTATGCAAAAACTAACTCCTAATACAAGAAATTGCATAAGACAAAAACAAAGAACCAAAAACCAATCAACATGTTGGTCAAGGCAGAGACTGCAGCAGTTATATGCCTCTGAGCAAATCAGAATAAAATAAAGTATGGTAAGAGGATCTGAATTGCTGCCTGCTTCTTTTATACTTTTACCAACTTACACCTTTCAGTAACTTCCTACACCCTGTAGCAACAGTGGCTTGTAATTGGTTCAGGTTACCATAGGCTTGAGGTCAGTAACATTATTAAAAAAAAAATTCAGAGGACTAACCCAAAATGAAATCAAATTAAGAGTTGCCATGCATATTAACCAAACTTTTAAAAATATCTCCAAAGCCAAAACAATTATACTATGAACCAAACACTATGAGCTCCAGACTAACACTGTTTAAAGATTTAAATACATAATCTTGGATAGAGGGCTTAAGCATTTTGCTGAGCCTTTGTGATGTGACCTGTAGTGCCTCTTGAGAGACATTTGATAGCAACATGCAGTGCATCCTAGAAAATCACTAATAAAATGCTTAGACTCTAAAGTGACAGTGTGACACACTTAAAATTAAATAACAAAAATATGAATCTCCAACTAAACAATTATTTCAAAGCACACATATGATTGTGTTTCTTGAAAATAAAGCTTAAAAAATATTCACAACAAATGAACAGAAAAGATTTATCTAAGTCTATTTTTGATGTCAGAGCCTTACGGATTTTTATATTTAATAATTTGAAAGACAGACTTAATTGAATGTTAAGTCCAATACAAAACTTGAGCTCTGAGCTGTTAATTTTGACCTTTCTTATGTGAAACTGTGCCGCACATTATATAAACAAAACAGACCCTAGAAGATCACACACCCGCAGAGCCCCTAGAAAATGGGGATGTACTGCAAAAAGCAACAATTGTAAATAAATAATGTGACAAATACACTTGTTTCCAAAACACAATTAACAGTTTGAACATGAGGTACGAGTTAACTCTTATCTCATTGAGCCTGTCTAGACGTAACGTACAATATAACTTGTGTCTCACTATACAGCCACTATAGACACACACGAATCTCAGTTCTCTACCACATTGCTACCATTTAGTGGATAGCCATAAAATTTTGAATTTCTTAGAAACAGCAGTTTGCGGAAAATAGTGCTATAAATGGACAGTCCATAGGTGAGTTGTCACAAAAAAGATATAAAGCTGCTGATGTTTTTAAATGACCACATTTGTTGCAAGATGAATGTTTTGATGATGATAACAGTGGTTGTGACAATCAATTGAATGATGTGGAACCTATAAGCATTGGCACTTAAATTACTTTATCACAAGACATCACGAATGTCAGGCCAGCACCACATGGTCATTTTGCTATACACTGAGCACAAAAAGTCGTCAACCACCAAATATATTTCATGCAAAAAGCATGGACAGTTCAAAGAAACACTATATTTGTGACACATGTGCTTCTAAGCCTGCACTCTGCATGGTGCCATCCACATTAATAGTTTCTTTATATTTTTGACAGAGTTACTTTGGATAATAAAGCCATTGCTTTCTAATATATTTTTTACATTTTTTATGAATTCTAATAGAGTTTACTATCTATCAAATATGCATAGACCAATACTGCAGCATCCTGATAATAAATGGTCCGGCAGTAAATGTGTCAATCTGTAATCATAGAAAAACCCATAAGTTCAGCCCCTTATGTTTAGTGATGCACAAAACAATTTGTGCTAATTTGCAGTCACAGTGAAATTTAGAATTTAACTTTGTAAAAAATGGATGAAAACTGAACTAAATTAGTGCTATTAGAATATATATTTTTATCTTATCCGTTTCTCACCCGTGTGCAAAAGCATAGGAAAATGTATTCTGATAAAGAGCATGGAAAAGGGGCTATGCAGTTATAGACTACTTACCTGCAAGCATTTCAACAAGCATCTGCTCTGCTAAAAATCCATTGACCTGAGTGTGTGGATCTGGAAGAATCCAGGTTTAAAACAGCTTATGGAGCTGGGTAAAATAAACGTGGTACTTCCGACTACAAATGAGTATTTAAAGGTGGAGCCTACATCATGAATGTGCAGACAGGCAGGGCCAAAGGCAGATGAGAATATGTGGAGCCACAAGGAAAGAACAGGGGATCGACACAGCATTGGAGGGTGGCCAAGGAAGGAGATAGCAGTTTCAGCTGTGGAATAACTCTTAAGGAACAATATTCATTGCATTCCCCCTAAATGAGTATTAAGAAAAAAAGAGTTTCACATTTTGAAAATTAATTTTAGGGGCAATTTTGCTCAAGTGTATGTGAAATAAATTCAGCTGTGCCACTTATTACTACTTATATATGTTTATCTTTATTCTCAACCAATTACCATAAGAAAAGCTCTCAGTGCATCAAACTTACTAAACAAGTAGATAACACTGGCATCTTTTTTTTTAACAGAATACAGTGTTAACTTTTGCTGCTCGTGTTCGTCTACATATTTCTTTCAAGGGTTGGTTAATGCTTTAGGTCAAACACAGCCAGAATAAGCACTGATTATATGCAACACTTCAAATACATAATGGTAAAAACGCATTTTTAAAGTATCTGGGTATGACTATTTGAATATTTGATTTAAGTTATTCTTATATCAGCAACATGGTGGCACAGTAGCTAGTGCTGCTCGCCCAGAATTCTGCATCCCAAGAATTGTTTTTGAGTATTTTGCACATGACTGGATATTTTTTTTCTTCTCTCCCTGGGTAATCCAATTTTTCCTTGCACATCCCATACATGTTCAGGTTAGGGTAGCTAACAACTCTAAATGGGTGTGTTCATAAAGTAGTTCCTGTCATAAATAACACTCTGTTCAGAGTAGGTTCCTGCCTTGCACCTAATGCAGCTGAGATAAATTCCTGCATCCTGCAGCCCTGAATTATGTTATTCTAATCATATACAAGGCACTTTTATTTACAAGCTAAACAAAGTATGCACATATACAAATTGGCCCAGTTTGAATGGCACCCCATCCAGAATTGGTTTCTGTTTTTTGTCTGATGCTGCTTGTATAATATTTGCCCCTCTGCAACTGTGTGATTGTATTAGGCGGTTTTTTTAAAGTCACAGTTTTAACACACTTGAGCAATCATTTAAAATACTATTAAAACAATGTGATAGACCATTGACCTGTTCAGGGTGTCTTCCTGCCATGGCTTCATTGCTCTGGATCCCTGTGACCTACAAAACACTCATTTAGTGAGTTTAGAAGCTGCAAAATCAGATGCAAAATGAAGTATTGTCAATTTGCAAAACTATTTGTGATATGAAAATCGATGGTTTTGCTCACCACTACCTATTATTTTGTGATGGTATTATATAAACAACAAAGACAGTACTGGTGTAACTGGAACAGGTTTGTAGGCCTCCTTGCTTGCACACACTTTTTTTCAGTTCTGCCCACAAATTTTCAGTTGGACTGAGGGCAGGGCTTTGTGATGGCCACTCCAAAGCCTTGACCTTGTTGTCCTTAAGCCATTTTGACCCAACCTTGGAGGTAGGCTCGGGGTCATTGTTCATTTGGAATATCCATTTGCGACTGAGCTTCAAATTCCTTGCTGAGTCTCTTGAGATGTTGCTGCAGTATATCTACATAATTTTCCGTCCTCATGATCCCATCTGTTTGGTGAAGTGCACAAGTCCCTACAGCAGCAAAGTACCCTCACAAGATAATGTTCCCACCCCCATGCTTGATGGTTGGGATGGTGTTCTTTGTGTTTCAAGGCTCACCCTTTTTCCTCCAAATATGATGATAGTTATTAGGGCCTAAGAGTTTGATCTTGGAATCATCAGACCAGAGGATGTTTCTCCAGAAGGTAAGATCTTTATCCCCATGTGCCATGACAAATTGCAGTCTGGCTTTTTTTATGGTGTCTTTGGAACAGTGGCTTCTCCCTTGCTGAGCAGCGTTTCAGGTTATGTCGATATACTGTTAGATTACTGTGGATATACAGTCATATGAAAAAGTTTGGAAACTCCTCTCAGCCTGCATAATACTTTACTCTACTTTCAACAAAAAAGATAACAATGGTATGTCTTTCATTTCCTAGGAACATCTGAGTACTGGGATGTTTTCCGAACAATGATTTTTAGTGAAGCAGTATTTAGTTGTATGAAATTAAATCAAATGTGAAAAACTGGCTGTGCAAAAATTTGGGTACCCTTGTAATTTTGATAATTTGAATGCAAATAAGTTCTCTCAATACTGATTACGTGCAACACCAAATTCATTGGATTAGCTCATTAAGCCTTGAACTTCATAGACAGGTGTGTCCAATCACAAGCAAATGTATTTAAGGTGGTCAATTGCAAGTTGTGCTTCCCTTGGCTCTCCTCTAAAGGGTGACAGCATGGGATCCTCAAACCAACTCTCAAAAGATCTGAAAACAAATATTGTTCAGTATCATGGTTTAGGGGAAGGCTACAAAAAGCTATCTCAGAGGTTTAAACTGTCAGTTTCAACTGCAAGGAATGTAATCAGGAAATGGAAGGCCACAGGCACAGTGGCTGTTAAACCCAGGTCTGGCAGGCCAAGAAAAATACAGGAGAGGCATATTCACAAGATTGTGAGAATGGTTACAGACAACCCACAGATCACCTCCAAAGACCTGCAAGAACATCTTGCTGCAGATGGTGTATCTGTACATCGTTCTACAATTCAGCACAATTTGCACAAAGAACATCTGTATGGCAGGGTGATGAGAAAGAAGCCCTTTCTGCACTCACGTCACAAACAGAGTCGCTTGTTGTATGTAAATGCTCATTTAGACAAGCCAGATTCATTTTGAAACAAAGTGCTTTGTACTGATGAGACAAAAATTGAGTTATCTGGTCATAACAAAAAGTGCTTTGCATGGTGGAAGAAGAACACCACATTCCAAGAATAACACCTGCTACCTACTGTCAGATTTGGTGGATGTTCCATTATGCTGTGGGGCTGTGTGGCTAGTTCAGGGACTGGGGCCCTTGTTAAAGTCGAGGGTTGTATGAATTCAAGCTAATATCAACAAATTCTTCAGGATAATGTTCAAGCATCAGTCACAAAGTTGAAGTTACACAGGGGTTTGGATATTCCAACAAGACAATGACCCAAAACACAGTTTGAAATATACAAAGGCATTCATGCAGAAGGAGAAGTACAATGTTCTGTAATGGCCGTCACAGTCCCCTGACTTGAATATCATTGAAAATCTATGGGATGATTTGAAGAAGGCTGTCCATGCTCGGCAGCCATCAAATTTAACTGAACTGGAGAGATTTTGTATGGAAGAATGATCAAAAATACCTCCATCCAGAATCCAGACACTCATCACAGGCTATAGTAGGTGTCTAAAGGCTGTTATATTTGCAAAAGGAGGCTGAACTAAGTATTGATGTACTTTGTAATATCTCTGTTGAGGTGCCCAAATTTATGCACCTGTCCAATTTTGTTATGATGCATATTGCATATTTTCTGTTAATCCAATTAACTTAATGTCACTGCTGAAGTACTACTGTTTCCTTAAGGCCTGTCATATATTAAAAGGAAGTTGTTACTTTGAAAGCTCAACCAATGATAAACAAAAATCCAAAGAATTAAGAGGGGTTCCCAAACTTTTTCATATGACTGTAGATACTTGTCTACCTGTTTCCTCCAGCATCTTCACCAGGGGCCTCATGTATAAACAGTGCGTACGCTCAAAAATGTTGCGTACACCTGATTTCCACGATTACATCACGATGTATAAAAACTAAACATGGTATAAAGCCACACACATTTTCATGCCAGCTTAATCCCTAGTGTACACAAGTTTTCCGCTCGATTTTGCAAACTGGTGGCACCCAGCGTCAAAGCAGTGCTTTTGTCCCAGTGTGGTTTCCCTTTCTTTTTTAGCTCCACATCCCTGACGCGGCTTTATCAAATACACTGAAATTAACATGTTTATTATTTTAAGGCATCTGATTGTAATTAACCTGTAACAACATAATGGTCCACGGAATAGCCAAACTATTTCAAATACCATAGCTGCTTTAGCGTTGTTACACTTTAACTTTACACTGTTACCACTATATACCACTGTATCTGAGTGTGGAATCACAGCCCTACAGCAGCTGATCAGAAAGAGAATTATCGGTATACAGCATCAAGCACACGCTGCCTCAGCCATGCATACAATCTATTGAACTGCTCTCGTACGAAAAATGCTTCAGAGCCTTTCCTGTAGGGACAAACAGTTTCATCCCAAGAACTATAAACGCAATCAATCAGTCAATCAAGTGCTCCTTGTAGAACTGTTTGTACTCCATCCATCCATCCATCCTCTTCCACTTATCCGAGGTCGGGTCGCGGGGGCAGCAGCTTAAGCAGAGAGGCCCAGACTTCCCTCTCCCCAGCCACTTCTTCCAGCTCTTCCGGAAGAATCCCAAGGCGTTCCCAGACCAACCAGGAGACATAGTCCCTCCAGCGTGTCCTGGGTCTTCCCCAGGGCCTCCTCCCGGTTGGACATGCCCGGAACACCTCACCTGGGAGGCGTCCAGGAGGCATCCTGATCAGATGCCCGAGCCACCTCATCTGACTCCTCTCGATGCGGAGCTGTTTGTACTAATAAGTAAAATTACCTCACTGTAAATTTGTGATACAGTTATAATATTGCACTACCAGAGCCACTTTATAAAGCGCGTATTTACATATGATGATGATATTATTTTTAAGATGAAATGCAGAGAAATATGTTTTTTACATTATACAGATAAAACGTTAACATCATTAAAACAATCTATATTGTTAATAATTAAATATGTGAGGACATGGTGGACAGTGGTAGCAACGAGCTGGCGCCCCATTCAGGGATTGTTCCTGCCTCGTGCTGTATGCTTGCTGGGAATGGTGCTACCCTGGATGGATAGATAGAATAATTAAACATGTACTACGAAGATATTTCAATGTTCCTTAAAAGTTTTGAAGAATCTGTATTCTCAGCTTACAGATGGCTTTACATCTATTACAGAGCTGATTGTGTAGAGATTAGGTATTTAGAGAAAGAAAAGGAAGGACAGGAATTATGGGTTAGTACGTTTGAAAGAGACAGTACTGCTGCAATAAATAATTTAATCGAAAGTCACGCATGGTGCAACAAGCATCTTGTGGGAGACAGGAACAATCTCTGGACAGGGCGCCAGCTCGTCACTATCACTGCGCCACTGTGTTCCCATGTTTAATAACATGCTTTAATTCCTATCATCATGAAAATTATATCAAGTATACATCTCAGTATTTAAATTATTCAGAGAGCTGTAATATCACGAATGTAATGGATTCTGTGTCCTGTCGGAGGAAGAGAAAGCCCATTTAAGAAGTATGTAGTGATTCACACACATAGAGCACATAGAAGAATATATACAAAGCAAAGCATTTAACGTGCTGTTTTAGTTACAATGGTATTTGAGAAACTAGTAAATTAAACAATTTTAAGATGAAGTTTATGTTTTAATGACAAAATAAACTACGTGATTAAGTTGGAAATTTCGAGATTAAAGTTTACATTTCAAGCTTTTTTTCCCACTGTGTGCCTATTTTTTTTTTTTTTTCTTTTCTCTGTACCTTAATAAGCTTCCACATGACACACAGATGGTGGGCTACGACTCGCCTTTCACAGCAACTTTGATATCTGAAAACTTTTTTATTTTAGGAACTTTGCAACCTTGTGAACTTGAACTTTTGAGTTTCTCTGACACTCTATGTCACTCGATCAACTTCCTTTTGTTGTTTATACCACTGTTTAAACTAACAAATAGTATGTTTTTCCTGGCCTCCACTTGGTATTCTCTGAAATTCTTCCATTTCCTCCCATGCTTTTGCCGTTGTCTTGTCTGGGGAGTGGTAGCAGGTACGTGCGTGTGCATGTGCGTTACTTTTCACGCTGACCGGGATTTATGGAACAGAAGAACATGGAAGTTGGCGTACGCACAGATTTATTCATCTGGATTTTTCTGTGCGTATGCACATTTCTGCTTTTGCCGGTACACCATGTTTTAGTGTGAATTCTACGCATGGCATTATGCATGAGGCCCCATGTCCTTTGCTGATGTTCTGGGATTGATTTACACTTTTTGTGCCAAAGCACGTTCTTCTCTAGGAAACAGAATGTGTTCCCTTCCTGAGCAGTTTGAAGGCTGTGTGCTCCCATTGTGTTTATATTTGTGTATTATTGTTTGTACAGATGAATGTGGAACCTTCAGGCATTTGTAAATTGTTCTCAAGTAAAAACCAGATCTGTGGAGGTCCACAATTTTTTTTCCTGAGTTTTTTTTCTAACCATTGACCCACATATTTCTTTGTTGCTGGCTTACTGCCTAGGTTTGTTCGTTCTGTTACTTGTGCCAATCAACCTTTGTTACCTGTACTATAACACTTGCTCAACAAACAAGTCATAGGCTACTGTTACTCAATTTTTTACTGCTTTTGCAAGTCGCTTTGGAATAAAAGCGTTTGCTAAACAAATAAATGTAAATGTAAATGTAGAAGGCCTTGGCTGATTTTTTTTAATTTTCCCATTATGCCAAGAGTCCGTGAGTTTTATATGCCTTAGCATACATTCACTTGTTGACTCCAGTTAGGTTAATTGGCTATCAAAAGCTAATTATCTAATTGCCTAAAGGCTCAACATAATCTTCTGGAATTTTCCAAGCAGTTTAAAGGCACAGTTAACAAAGTGTATGTAAACTTGTGACCCATTGGTGATATTGTCAATAAAAAGAGAAATAATCTGTCTGTGAACATTGTTGGAAAAAATTTATTTTGCCCTGCACAAAGTAGATATCTTAAATTATATGCCAAATTTATAGTTTGTTAGTTGTTGTTGTCTGCCGCTCGAGTTGTGAAGAGGGAGGCTGAATGCACCCCAAGGAGATGCAGTCGCTCCTCCAAAACCCCCTCTTAAACAGTGATACAATGGGAAACAAATACGCTTTTTTTTACCTCCTCTTTGCTCGATCAGCTGCTGGTTAGTTGCTGCTGCAGTGCCGCATGACCTGAATCTTGTGCAGCGCTTCGAACATTTAAAAGCCTGTACACTAGCTGACCTTTTATCTCACTGCCTTGTCTCTCTTCTTCCCCAGATATCCTCTGCTCCTGTTGGGGGTCCCACTCTCAATGTGCACCCTTATGAAGAGGAAGATTTTCTATTCTTTTAATTGAGAGACGGAACTCTCCCCTCTAACTACACATGGAGTTCGATTCACTCCCGCTTGTTTGAAGTGTTTGAATAACGTTTTTGTCTCTAAAATCTTCTGTGTATCTGTTCAACTCTGTGACTTAAGCTTGACAGCGTATGTGGATTTCACTTTGACTAAACAACAAATCTTTTAATTCTCACAAATATTCCTCTACATTGGGAAGAAACACTACTTTTCCCTGATGGCAACATGAATTAGGCGATCTACAAGTCTCCAACTAAAAGTTTAAATCCGAACAATATATTCAATCTCTTTTCGCTGTTCCGTTATTTCACTGAGTAATAATTTCAGTTTGTTTTCGCTAATGCGATCTTTACTATCATTTTTTAGAGACTTTCGAATTTTCATACATTATCTCTAATCTGCTCTGCATGTGTATCGCGCCAACAATTTTGAATTCTTTTTACGATGTTCTACTTTGTCATCTACTCTTTGTCTCGAGGGACGTGAAAGTGTCTCTCTGAGAAAGTCATGTCTCGTCTCTCTTGTCTCGTCCCAAGATTGTTTTATATAATAGAGACACTGCCTTTCTTACCTTAACCATTATACATATACAGTGGTGTGAAAAACTATTTGCCCCCTTCCTGATTTCTTATTCTTTTGCATGTTTGTCACACAAAATGTTTCTGATCATCAAACACATTTAACCATTAGTCAAATATAACACAAGTAAATACAAAATGCAGTTTTTAAATGATGGTTTTTATTATTTAGGGAGAAAAAAAAATCCAAACCTACATGGCCCTGTGTGAAAAAGTAATTGCCCCCTAAACCTAATAACTGGTTGGGCCACCCTTAGCAGCAATAACTGCAATCAAGCGTTATGATAACTTGCAATGAGTCTTTTACAGTGCTCTGGAGGAATTTTGGCCCACTCATCTTTGCAGAATTGTTGTAATTCAGCTTTATTTGAGGGTTTTCTAGCATGAACCGGCTTTTTAAGGTCATGCTATAGAATCTCAATTGGATTCAGGTCAGGACTTTGACTAGGCCACTCCAAAGTCTTCATTTTGTTTTTCTTCAGCCATTCAGAGGTGGATTTGCTGGTGTGTTTTGGGTCAATGTCCTGTTGCAGCACCCAAGATCGCTTCAGCTTGAGTTGACGAACAGATGGCCGGACATTCTCCATCAGAATTTTTTGGTAGACAGTAGAATTCATGGTTCTATCTATCACAGCAAGCCTTCCAGGTCCTGAAGCAGCAAAACAACCCCAGACCATCACACTACCACCACCATATTTTACTGTTGGTATGATGTTCTTTTTCTGAAATGCTGTGTTCCTTTTCGCCAGATGTAACGGGACATTTGCCTTCCAAAAAGTTCAACTTTTGTCTCATCAGTCCACAAGGTATTTTCCCAAAAGTCTTGGCAATCATTGAGATGTTTCTTAGCAAAATTGAGACGAGCCCTAATGTTCTTTTTGCTTAACAGTGGTTTGCGTCTTGGAAATCTGCCATGCAGGCCGTTTTTGCCCAGTCTCTTTCTTATGGTGGAGTCGTGAACACTGACCTTAATTGAGGCAAGTGAGGCCTGCAGTTCTTTAGACGTTCTCCTACTTCTCTGTGTCAGGCAGCTCCTATTTAAGTGATTTCTTGATTGAAACAGGTGTGGCAGTAATCAGGCCTGGGGGGTGGCTACAGAAATTGAACTCAGGTGTGATACACCACAGTTAGGTTATTTTTTAACAAGGGGGCAATTACTTTTTCACACAGGGCCATGTAGGTTTGGATTTTTTTTCTCCCTAAATAATAAAAACCATCATTTAAAAACTGCTTTTTGTGTTTACTTGTGTTATATTTGACTAATGGTTAAATGTGTTTGATGATCAGAAACATTTTGTGTGACAAACATGCAAAAGAATAAGAAATCAGGAAGGGGGCAAATAGTTTTTTACACCACTGTATATCCATACAATGTAAGGTACATTAACCAGTTGTAAATAAAAATAAGAAATATGTCACTGTGAAGAGATGCTATAAATTCCTGTGGAAGATGTTTTGCTTTATTTCATTTTTGAGCAGATTGCAGTCTTGGATAAAACAAATTTGATCATGCTATATTTTAGACTAAGATAAACATTGTAAGAGATGGCCAGCAGCTCAACCCAGCCAGGACACCCCTGCGATGTAAGGATGGGGGAAGGCAGATTTTCAAGGACATTGCCTCCCCCAGAATGATAAATGACAGCTCCGCTGGAGTGTAACAGTGCCCAGGATTCCCGTAGGGTATCCTGGGCCTTGGAGTTTGGTTTCTCAGCCCTGTTGGGTACTGTGGGTGTCGCCAGGAGGAGCTGTGAGAGGACTGGATGAGCTATGCCTTATCCATAGCCCTGAAGTACTCCGAAGTCACCAGGACGGTAGCCCAGAAGTACTTCCGGGCTGATTAAAGAACTTTAATTCTCTGTCTGACCTGGAAGTGCTGACAAGTCACGTGGATGGACGAGCAGAAGCACTTCTAGGTCAAGGACTATTTAAAGGACTGCTGAAGACCCAGTATGTGAGCCAGAGTTGGGAGGTAGAAGACAGAGCTTGCTGGGAGGTGTGGAGGAGAGAATTTTTTTGATTTATTATTTATTTAGTTGTTTATGGTGGCTGTGGTGATTGAAAGGCACTATTTAAAGAAGAAAACTATTAAAAATCTTCTGGGTGCTTTTACTTTGTGCTCTGAGTGTCTGTCTGTTGGGGTTAAAGGGGCAACAGCGATCCATAGCGTTCACATCATCTATAAAAAGTTTATCTATGAGAAATTTCCTGATTTTTTTCAAACTGTTGCCTATTCTTGGATAATGTGGAAACTATGAATGTAGCCACCTTCTGCTTCTTATCCCTCTGTTCATAAGATACAGTATGTTCATCTGTCTACATATGGAGACTACTCAGAGCTCTGCCTGGTTGAGACTGTAATCAGTAACTGTTTTTAAAGAGGATGATAATTAGGAATAATTTAAGTCATATAATCAAGCCAAATATTATTTTTAATTAACAGTATTGTTCAGTAATTAAAGCCTCGATTGCAACACAAAGCCAGCACACACGCAGGTTGCCAAACCTCATTCTGTATTGGCTGTTGATAGAATGTGTTCATTTATGAGCAGAACTTTTTCTTGCTTTTTTGTGTTGTGTTCCAAAATATAATTCAGACCACTGAAACATCAGCAAGTGATTACTTTAAGCTGGAAGCAGGTATGCAGTGACCCTTTTTGACATCAATATTTGCTTGCAAACAGCACAATGTCCCACGATTGAACAAAAACAAGATTTAAAATCCCAGAACAATTTTACAGGGAGTTACATTCGCCTTATGATATCATGTGTTGTATAAGCCACTTATATACAGACTCGGATAATCATACTTTTCTGCAACAGTTTCAGAAGCAGACTGACAGGCAGTGACACTGAGATTGATGTGGCTATCTGTAACTTGTAATGCAATCTTCTGCAATACAGGGCCCATTAACTGAACCAGACTTTGTTAATGTAGGAGGTTAGAGGCTGGCAAAAACCAAGCAGTAAAAGAGCACCCATGCTTAACATGTTACTGATTAAACATGAGCTTAACAAATACACAGACATGCATTGCTTCATATTAAAATAATTAATTGATTGTTTCTTCAATTTATTATTTATGGAAGAATTTTTAGATTAGAAACTAATCTCATGTCTAGTAAAAAAAATAGTAAATGGCACATCCAGAATTAAATAGTTGCATTGTGTTTAAACAGTGGTAATCACTAAATTTAAACCCCCAGGAAATTACCTTTGTTATAACTTAGTAGATGGTTCAGGCTTGGTTCATATCTTGCTCCTGGTGCTGCAAGGATAGGATAGGACCTTGGATTGGATCAGACAGGTTGTGCAGTGCATGATTGGATCTTACTCTATATTGGAATTCTTTTTGATTTCTTTTTTTCCCTTCAAAGAACATAGAAAGACCAGATGCATAATCAGTACAAACTGTTCAAGAAAGTCCTCACCATTTTTATTGACTGTAAAAATGTATTTTACGGATTACACTGGAGCATTTATGTAACATTTGAATAGCAAGTTAATCTATATTTTTATGATTGAAATGGTCAGTATTTAATGCATATTTGAGGGGGCAAATAATTTCATATGCTTCAAATAAAAATAACTAGCATTAAAAACAGAATTCTTCTGATTATTATCATCTGACTGTTTTAACTTTCTCCCAATTTCTTTGATGAACTCTAATGCAAATCTTCTAGAAAAGCTCCTTGCACACTGCCTGCTGTTGGTTACTTATAAATGTATTCACCCAGATCAGACTGGTTTTATTTCCTGTCATCAAGAAGCCATGAAGGGTCTTCTCTCACCCCATTAGTGATTTTTCAGGCAGCTTTTCAAGCAAAGACATGCTGGGATTTAAATGGCAACATAAACATTGTCTCAGTGAACACAGATTTAGAAGAAAACTTGGAGAAGAAAAGATACTTGAGGATGAAAAAGAATCCAGCAGCCTTGATGAGGCAGAAGAGTTTTCTTTATGTTTGTTTACTTTCACATTAAGCAACATTCTACTACTACTAATATTAATATTGAAGAAGAGAAAGTGGTTTAGTTTTGGACCCCACAACAGAATGTCTATATTTACCTTTCTACCTAATATAGTATACTCTAATTATCTATATATATATATATAATTCACTAAGGCAAGACACCCATGGAAAACACGCCGGATTCACTAAGCCGCCGACAAGTAAGACACCTATGGCGCACGCCCACCAACTCCAAGACCATTGGATACGATGACAACTCGCAGAGCCACGGCCACCAACTCGGATGCGACGACACAGAAAAACCGGCGTCATTTATATTCACCACTTTGAATTTTCATTCAGCCACTTTGACTGTTCATAGAGGCATGTTTCTTGCCGGAGGTGAATCGCCATATGCCGCGTGTAAAACAGTTTGCGAGGGGTATCCCATGAGATCCTTAAAACGATCCTTTACAACAGAGGTTAAAACACAATGAAGTAAGCAGTCTTTAAAAACCGAGTTTTCAGTTACGACTCACGACCGCGTGCACCATAGCAAACTGTTTTACACGCTACATACAGCAATTTGCATCCGCGACAAACAAGCGTTTTCTTAGATGCTCCTGCAGGAACACGAAAGACATTTCACTGCCCACCAACACTCCTTTTTCACCGGCCCGCGTCTACCCTTGCTCTTTAGGTATTCACACTGCCTGCCCATGTGCCCAGACGCAAAAGCTCACCGACCACCCAGTTAGTCCCTTTTGTCTGTGCTAGGAGTCCACATGCACGTCTGAGCCACGTTGACTTTTCATTATTCTTTTCGGTTTCGACACCCGACCGCGCCCACCATGAAAAACCATGCGAAGGGAACAATGAAGCCCTACCTCGCTACTACCGTGGTTGGGTATCTTGGTGGATTATATATAGAAAAGCAGCCACAACCGCACAGAGTAATGAAAAGTCTAAGTGAGTCACAGGTGCATCTGGACTGTACAAAGACGACAACGACTCAAATGCCGAGTTGGAGGTTGGCACATGAGCAGGCAGCGCATACTGAACGCGAAATTCAGTCACGGACTATTGTGTGTTGCTTTTCTTGCTGATTTATTACATTACCGATTTTTCAAATGTTAATTTTCTCCCTGTGCTTAAAAATCATTAAAAAACCGGCCTGATTATGCGGCGTATGGTATGCTGCAGGTTGGCTAGTAACGAATAAAACACTAAAAACATTACCTACACTTAAAAATATTTGATATATCTTGTCATACATGTATCTTCAGTGTTCTTCAAACACATTTCCTCATCATCAACCGCTTCATTTCTTGAGCACATTCCTGGAAAGCCTTTTTGAAAGACTCTTATCTGCTTCTTGACTACTACCAATGGTGGACAAGCCCCCATTACTTGCTGTGAAAACATCATTTGTATTCTTGTAAATACTTCCTGTCTTTAAGGCAATGCTCAGTGTGCTCCCTACACCTTTCCTCCTCCTTGTGTGTTTCAATCTCTCTTGCCCAGCACTTCCTCTGTTGATCATGTCACCAAAGGCAAACTGACAAATCAGGCCACAGCCATACTGGCCAATCAGGTTGCTCAAATAGACCAGACAGACACACACACACACACACACACAACCATAAAACACAGACAATTGCATTTTATTATATAGTACATTTGGAAAGTTATAGGAGAGATCTTATTGACTTTAGTAGGAAAAAAATTTTAAATACCAATTGGTTTGTCTGTTAGACTAACTGGTAACTTTTCCATGATAATGACAAATGAAAGGGATAGTTATCCATATGAGTGGTTTTTGACAATATTGCCTGCTCATTTCCTGATCCAGAATGAATGACCCTAGAAGCACCATGGTCAATACCAACTGGCATTGTGTTTTTATATCTTTAATTATTTCCTCAGCATGCATGTAATGTCTAATATATATATTCTTTTCTCTAAAAGGCACCTCATTCAGTTACCATGCTCCATCGGTCCTTCCATTTTCAGAAAGAAAGCCCACTGCTTATTCTCTCATTTGCATACACTGTCAAGTCTGCCATATCTGTGAAAACTCTTAAAGCAAGCTGCTTCACTTACAACTTGTCCACAATGCGCTATCCCGTGTGTCCTCCTTTCCCCTCAATCAAACTGATGCTGGCAGTGTACTTTGTATTCCAAGTGTGAGAAAACATTGACATGCAATTTCCATTAAGTTTAGATGTTTTTTAGCTACATTAAATAACAGGAGCACCGACAGAGAGTGGACAGTTTTATAGTCAGTTCTTATTTTTAATTAATTATTTGTATTGTGGCCAACAAAGGGTTGTACTAGCTACCCAAACACCAGACACAGGCACAAGTCCAGCAACACGCAAATCTTTTATGGTTTCATGGGAGACTCTTCCCAATTGTTTCCCACCCTCAATGCACAGTTTCAAGGCACAGTACAAAATAAATATCCCACAGCAATTCCTTTCTCTTCTTTCCCTCTTTGTGTCTCTCAGTCCTTACCCCTCCACTCCTCCTCCAGCAAGCATCGACCTCTCCCTCCCAGCTCTGGCATCCCTGAGTTAAGGCAAGTGCCTTCTTTTATGCTTCACCCTGGAGTACTTCTGGTGGTACATTAGTGTGGTCTGGAAGAACTTCCAGGTGAGGCAGAAGCCCAACAAAGTAGGAACAGGGCTGTGCCAAACTCCAACTGCCATGGAGCCCTGTGGGAATCTGAGGCAACGCTGTCACAACAAGTGCTCTGGGAAGATAATGCGCTGTGCACACTCTCTCCCCCAGTCCTTCCAATATGTAGGAGTTCCGGTTGGGCAAAGGTGCCACCCATCTGCCACAGTATATTTATTTGTATTGTTTAATTTTTTTATGTTCTAACTGGTTATTTATTTTCTTTGTAATTGTAATTATTTTTTTCTTCTTGCAAATCACTTTATGCTACACATTTTGTTTTGAAGTTCTGCTATATAAAAGTTGCTGTAACATGCGGAATTGGACAAAGCAGGAGAGAAAGTGGAAGAATTAATGGATATTCTTCAGGTAAGCTGAAAATGTTTAGTGAGCACATTCATAAGGTTATTTGTTATGTTACAGTTTTATTATAAACTAGCAAAATACCCGCGCTTCGCAGCGGTGAAGTACTGCATTCCAATTTTTATTAAGAAGAAAATTAAACCTTTTTAAACTGTGGGACAATATGCCAATAATTATTTGTTAAGGATCTCTTTGTATACCATGTTGTCAGTTCGGCCCTCTGGTTGTAACATGACCAAGCTGTGCGCTGAGCTTACTCTTGAGCATGTAACTTACAGTTGGCCATGTGAACAGTAATCTTGTCTCAAATCTCACAGCTTGGATTGCTGCTGTCATAATTGGTTTGAGTTTCATGGTTTGTTTCAATTACGACAGTATTTGCAGGATTTGTTGTGTTGAAGTGAGATTTGGCATCTGTCAAGCGTTGTAAGCACACAACCGGTTTCATTGATAAAATCACATCCAGCTTTTGAGAGTTTAAACATTCATAAACATCAAAGTGTCCACTACTGAAATCGTCACCTGTGAATCTAAGATGTTTAAGAGGCATTGGCGGTTGTCGAAAGGTGTAAAATATTTGGCCATTTCGGTACACTTGAAAGCGATAACCGAACAATTCAGCGGCAGCCATCAACTCAAATGCAGAACCATAGGTGAAGGGCTTAAGCATTTCACTCTTCTAGTGCTCCTGTGTAGTATAATTATCTCCTGTACCGTCATCAGTCCACACCTAGAACCTGTCCCAGTCATTCAATACATAAGACAGAATGTTCCTCCGGATATCAAGAGTGAGCCTGATATGGCCGTGCAATATGTAACAAAGAGAATGGAAAAGGTAGGTGGTATCTCCGGGCATGGAAACCACTCGGTAAGTGACAGTTCTTTGATCGATGGAATTTCTTGAAGATGGGCCCATAAGTAACAAAGACTGTTGAAAAGTTCAATATGGCGGCTGACAGTGGCATCATACTACCGAAATAAGTGCGTACATTGGTTTCAGTTAGTGGAGGAAAGCCGCCTACCAAATTTCGAGAAGATGGAGCCATAAATAAGAAAGTTCAACATGGCGGACGTTGTTGACCGTTATGACCATTACTGGACAATTTCAAAATGAAACCTGCTTAATTGTTGTAAGTAAGCTGTAAGGAATGAGCCTGCCAAATTTCAGCCTTCTACCTACACGGGACGTTGGAAAGTTCAATATGGCGGCTGACAGTGGCGTCATACCACCGAAATAAGTATGTACATTGGTTTGGGTTAGCGCAGGGAAGCCGTCTACCAAATTTCGTGAAGATAGGGCCATGAATAAGAAAGTTCAATATGGCGGACGTTGTTGACCGTTATGACCGTTACGTGTAGAATTTCGAAATGAAACCTGCTTAACTTTTGTAAGTAAGCTGTAAGGAATGGGCCTGCCAAATTTCAGCCTTCTACCTACACGGGAACTTGGAGAATTAGTGACGTTTGGAAAATTCAATATGGCGGCCGACAATAGCGTCATACCACCAAAATAAGTACGTACATTGGTTTTGGTTAGCGCAGGGAAGCCGCCTACCAAATTTCGTGAAGATGGGGCCATAAATAAGAAAGTTCAACATGGCGGACGTTGTCGACCGTTATGACCGTTACTTGTAGAATTTCTAAATGAAACCTGCTTAACTTTTTGTAAGTAAGCTGTAAGGAATGAGCCTGCCAAATTTCAGCCTTCTACCTACACAGGAACTTGGAGAATTAGTGATAAGTGAGTCAGTGAGTGAGTGAGTCAGTCAGTCAGTGAGGGCTTTGCCTTTTATTAGTATAGATATACATAAAATTTAATTTGTGTATATCTGTTGTCAAAATGAAGTATACATAATGCATTTAAACATTTCATTATATAATAATGTCCATATCAGAGGTATTTTTAGATCTTTTTACATAAATACATATATACTGTATTGCTAAAATATATTAAAACAATATCATATAAGATAATATTTGACAGATTCATCAGTATATATCAGATATAAAAATAGACAGGTTTACAGTTCACTTGATAAAGTCATCAAAAAATTTAAAAAAAAACCTATGACACTTTTAATTTTTACATTTCTTAATAATCTCAAAAATTAAAATTTTATGGAAGTGAAATGAGATGTGTTAATGGCAACCCCAGAACTCTTGAAATACGACCTTATCAAACAATAAAGCTCTTCTTTTCAGAATGTAAAAAAGAGAGGATACTTACAACTTGGAGAGCACAATGCTAAATATTCAGTCCGTTTTGCTGTGTGTGGAACTGGACAGAAGTCCCTCAAGAGGACACATCCTTGCAGTTAATCACACAGTCAGCACAGAGACCCAACCCCTTAATTTTTCATTTGTTCTGCCTTCCTGTGGTTTACTCCTTATAATTCTAAGTTCACTGAACCTCGGTGAACACAAGCTTTTTATAATCCTTCTTGATATGACATGATGTTAGTGAGCAGGTGTCTCTACATAACTAAGGTCACTTGGTTGACAAAGAAATCTCTTCATTCCTGAAGGGTCATATTCCTGTTAAGGGATGAAAGAAGACAGAACAGAGTAATGTATAGAATGAAAAAAAACAGCTGTCATATAATCCACGATATCATGCTATAGTCAATAGGTCAATTTTTTTTAAAGAGATAGATTTTGCTCTTGCTGTTGTTATAGGAACATAGCACAGTTGTATCCTAATCATACTGTGGGTACCTTTTAACTTATGAAGTTTCATAGCACAGTTAAGAATCAAAGTGCAAAAAGCCAAGATAGTAATTAGATGGCTAACTTACACAAGGTGATATTATGGCTGAATCGTCCAAAGTCTTTAATATAAATTACCACTGGATTACTGAGAGCTAAGGCGAATCCAGAACATGTAGGAGTCTCCAGGTCTTGTCTGACCCCAGCTGAAGGTAAATGGAATAGGATGAAATAATTTATAACTCACCCAGCAACTGAATAGAAAGGACCTTAGATAAAAAAAAAATAGCAGCAGTATTCATGAGTAAGAGAGGCCTAAAGCTCTGACATGGTGCGTAGTCCTTGCTTTAATTTAGGAACAGCATAATGACTGAAATTTTTACTCATACATTTATTTTTAAATAGGAAGTGGCATTCTTTCAAATCTCACAATGAGACATAGCAAGGTTTGGAGCAGCCACCCGTATAATTTGGTATCCTGGTTGCAAATCGTCTTTTAAATGATAGCACTGCTGTGCACAAAACCGAGTCCAATACAGAACTGAGGGGATAGGAAAAAGGTGGAGGCTTTTAAAAGGGAAGACAGGAAGTGAAGTCAAAGGGGTCGGGCTCATGTAGGTCTTCTGTCATTGGTGTGAACTTGGACGTGACATCACAGGGGCCGGAGCCGGCAAGGTCTCCTTCCATTGGCTCGGTCCCGGAAGTGATGTCAAGAGGACCGGGTGGAATCTCCTGTGAATGGTCTGCAGGCAAGGGAGAAAAAGAGTCAGTGCACTCTGCCACATCCTGGTATGTCTTGGAACTGTCCTTACTCAAGCCCTTTAGCTGCCTCCCATGCGCACGTGTGTGACAGAGGGATATAATTGTTTTTTTAAAAAAATCATTGAGTATTGAGTGGGTTGAAGTAGCGAACATGGAGCTCTGACTAACAGCCAGATTACCATTATGCTTGCGTCAATGCTATACAGCAGTTCAGAATTTAAGATACTCAAATATGGGTATGGAGTATGAACATAAGCAATTATGAATGCCAGATAACAGCCTACCAACTCTGTTAGCCAGTAATAAACTGGTCAGTTATATTATTTTGAAAGCTCCTGCTAAAAATAATGAGCACACCACAATATTTGGATCAAGCTAAGAGGAAACCATAAGTCTAATTGTATTTGTTTTTATAGTGAGAAACATTAATAGAGACAAAATGTGACTCTTAGGTGATTGTTATCTACAATCTGAGCTGAGCCATTACCAACATGAATAAAGAATAAAGAAAGGAAAACAATACTAAATGAAGAAAAACAGAATACATGATTTGCTTGGGTCTGCAGTATCCATAGAGATTCCAAGTTCAAGGAGGCTTTACCTGATTTAGGATTTTACACAGTTATCTCCAGTCCCACCCTTACTGCTTCTTAATCTCCCCACTATCCCCTAACAATCCATCAAGTGCAGTGGTGCCCCTGCTATTTAAACAAGCAACAGAAGTCTGTCCAGAAAAGCTTCTTTATATCTACAGCAATACACCTTTATAATGCCTCGCTGTGACAATTCTCTTATCATTTACCAAGGCAAACGCTTTCTTCTTTTTTATGACTCTTGCCTATAATTGAGGTGTGTTGTTATTTTGATACAATATTTTTTTGTGCTTTCAAAAAAACCTAAAATTCTGCCTTGGGACAAATAAAGTGCTATATATCTTATCTGTGAGAATATGCAACCCCACTCGTTTCATGTTCCCTAATCTAGGATAACAGATAAACTACTGTGGTTACTGAGTTACCTGGTTGTCACTCTGTGCTCTTGTTGGAACAACTAGAGAAGAGTGATAAGAACCTACTTCTGTCAACTCAAAGTGATGTTGTAACAGTGATGACGCTCACCTCACCCCACTTCTACATCCAGAAGTTAGGTTTGTCCTCCATGCAAGCAATGATAGTTAGAGTATTTTCCAGAGTGAGAAGCGAGTTGGCAAAGGCTGTCTGTGATACACAAAAGCTGAGCACAGCACATTAATGAAAATTATCATGAAGCACCAATTAAGGTGCAAACACAAGAATGTCAAAATAATGCAAAACCACGAACAGGGACAAGGTCTGAGTCATAGCACAGATCGTCCATTAAAGAAGATAGTGGACATCAGTGCAGGAAGGAGAGATTAGTTATGACCTTTTCTATCACTGGGAGATCTCCTCTGGACAGTTATACATTGAGTGTCCCAAAGTTAGTCTTAGTTTAGCCTTTGCAGGATAGATCAGGGTCAGCCAAGATTTTGCTGTCTCTTGCTTCGTTTACAATACAATACACAATACAGTTTATTTTTGTATAGCCCAAAATCACACAGGAAGTGCCACAATGGGCTTTAACAGGCCCTGCCTCTTGACAGCCCCCCAGCCTTGACTCTCTGAGAAGACAAGAAAAAACTCCCAAAAAAAAACCTTGTAGGGAAAAATGGAAGAAACCTTGGGAAAGGCAGTTCAAAGAGAGACCCCTTCCAGGTAGGTTGGGCGTGCAGTGGGTGTCAAAAGAAGGGGGTCAATACAATACAATACACAGAACAGAACAAATCCTTAATACAGCATAATAATAAAGATTTTAGAAGTACGGAGCAGAATTTAACAGTAGTTGATATCACATAATAAGATTTGGATATTTTTAGAGTCCTGGAGACCTCATCCATCAAGCTGCCTCCCCATTTGGCCATTCCACGGCTCAAACGTTGGCCAGCCAATCCAATGAAATGACCCCTTTTTCCCATGATTCCTGTGATCCTCCATCAGGGATGACTTTACCACAGGCAGGCAAACAACTTGTCAGGTGGGCCGTGGCACCAATTGCCACATTTGAGTACCGAGAACAGAAACAGAATAGGTGAGGGTTAGTATTCAATTATAACTGTCATGTTACTTATGTTTTACTGTTAATGACTAACAACAGAGAGGCAGTCTGTACAGTTAATCAGCAGCACTAGTCAGGATATGCTAAACTGGAGTAGTGAGTCTTCAGCCGAGATTTAAAGGCTGGGACCGAAGGGGCATCTCTTATAGAAGCAGGAAGACCATTCCACAGTTTAGGGGCCCTGTAACTAAAAGCTCAACCTCCCACTGTTATTTTATTAATCCTTGGAATCATAAGCAGACCGGCATCTTGAGATCTTAATGTGCGCTCAGGTTTGCAAGACATGATAAGTTCAGACAAGTAAATCGGATCTTGGCCATTTAATGCTTTATATGTTAAAAGGAGGATTTTGAAATCTGCCCTAAGCCTTTGTAAGGATTTAAGAACTGGAGTTATGTGTTCATATTTTCTTGTTCTTGTAATAATTCTTGCAGCCACATTTTGGATTAACTGGAGGCTGTATAGAGAACAGTTTGAACAGCCAGTGAACACCGCATTGCAGAAAGTCAATCCTACTAGAGATAAATGCATGAATTAATTTCTCAGAATCCTGTTTATTTAGAAGGCGTTTAACACTGTATTTAGCCAACTGCCTTCCTCTGGTCATCTATAAAACAACTAAAGTCAGGAAGAAACAAAGCAATGACATATTAAATAAAATCCCATGACCGCAGTGGGCTTCTTTCAGGATAATTGGAACCAATTGCGAACCAAAGCTTTTAATGAGGAGAGGGCAACGCTTAAGTAAGTTGATATAGCTGGTGTCCATATTATTTGCAAGACAGAAGCCTGAGAGTTTTGTTATGCCATGCATGAGATAGTAAGGAACATGATTTATTACGTTCTGTGGTGTTTTTGAGTGAGAAAAGTTCTCAGTTCCTATGAGCCCTGCCTTGATTGACAAGCTTTGTCTTAAGGACTCCAAGTTTGTGATGTAAAACATTTATCTTTCATTCTTGATGTGTGATATTGGAGTACACAAAAAAGAATTTCACGGGTTATCATTACCTATTTTACTTTGGTGTTGACCATTTCCTTTCAAAGGGCAGTAAAATTAGTTTGCACAGTTGTACACAAAGCAGCAGTATCCTCAAATGATAGGTTTTTCATGGGAACCCAGTAGAAGGTGATGTTTAGAGTAACATCCATGCTGGTGCTTTGAGACATCTGTAGTGTGGTATGTCAAATGGACTCTGCACCCTGAAGCAGACATAACTGATTTTGCAGAGAAGGCAGACATTTATGAGAACTTTATTAAATATACAATTCAGGATTACTAAATGGAGTGTTCCATTTCAAGTGAGTTGGTGGAGTTTAAAGCAAACAACATAATGATGCATCATGTGATTTCACCGGAGTCATGAAATGAATGAGTTCTCTATAGTGAAGTAGGTTAAGGGTCTGAAGCCATTCACAATGTGTTATGTTTGAAACATAATTTTGAAATGAAGTCTGAAATGAACTGGAAACCAAAGCACCAAATTAGAAACTGCAGCTATGTGATCACAGTTCCTATGTATATTTAAAGTTCTTATTATAGAATTCTGTCTTAACTTCAGGTGGAAATTACATAATATGAGCAAACCCATAGTGAAACAAAATTCACAAGCTAGCTTTTCTGTTTCCTACACTGTAAAACAGTCTCTTTATTTTGATTACTTTTCTAAGCTAAAGGGAAAACCTTAACTAAAAGTTAAATCAGACTCGATGATACTAGTGAAATCATAGAGGGACTACTCTTCGAGACTTCCAAGTTAAGGATTGCCAGCACTGGCTTGGTATATGTACAATTTCTACCTGCTAATTAAACATCTGTTTTTTCTGCCTTTAAGAACAACTAATTTTCATTCATTCACTGTGAAGCAATAATTTCTAAGTGTAACAGAAAAAATAATTATGGTATTATGAATGAATGTAAGTGTATCTCATCATTTTATGAATTATTAGCTGTGCTGCCCATCTAAGATGGATCAAAATTTAAGCAATTAACATAGACCTCAGCATTAATGTTTTTAGTGTACCTGTTATATGCCATTTGGTATAAGATTCATAAAAGCAGTGTTAATGTTTGTGATGCACCATCTATTGTAGTGACAAATACAATTCATTTTATTATGAAAAATAGTCTTCTTCGAGGGCAAAAGCTAACATTTTATTGTAAAAAAAAAACCAGTTTATTTCACCTTGGCTTACTTTGGCCTCGAGTTATTCTAGACAGGCTGTGCACAGCTAGGGTATTTTACAGTTTTTGCACTTCTCTTCTACGATCAGCCTTTTCAGTAATTTTGAATGGTTAGCTTGTGATTTTCATTGGCAAAAGATACAGCCAGACTCCTTCACAAAATATTTTTTTCTATCTCACTGTCCCACACATTGATCTACCAGTGTTCTCAAAGCAGTTTTTCTAAATGCTTCTCCAGTGATCTAAAAGTATCATTTTGCATCTGATTCTGTCCCATTTACTCATTTGGAATGACAGGCATACCAACCGGATGGACATACAGACAGACAGACACTCAGGCACATTTCCTTTAATTAAGGTGGAAACAAATGATTTTAGAGCAGTAGGTAGAGCTGCTGCCTCGCAGTTAGGAGACCCGGGTTCGCTTACTCCCTGCGTGGAGTTTGCATGTTCTCCCTGTGTCTGCGTGGGTTTCCCCTGGGTACTCCGGTTTCCTCCCACAATCCAAAGACATGTAGGTTAGGTGCAATGGCGATTCTAAATGGTCCCTAGTGTCTGCTTGGTGTGTGTGTGTGCCCTGCGTTGGGCTGGCATCCTGCCTGGGGTTTGTTTCCTGCCTTGCACCCTGTATTGGCTGGGATTGGCTCCAGCAGACCCCGTGACCCTGTAGTTAGGATATAGCGGGTTGGATAATGGTTGGCTGGACAAATGATTTTAGGTGGCACAGTGGCGCAGTGGGTAGCACTGGTACCTCGCAGTTAGGAGACCTGGGTTCGCTTCCTCCCTGCGTGGAGTTTGCATGTTCTCCCTGTGTCTGTGTGGGTTTCCTCCGGATACTCCAGTTTCCTCCCACAGTCCAAAGACATGCAGGTTAGGTGCATTGGCGATTCTAAATTGTCCCTAGTGTCTGCTTGGTGTGTGTGTGTGTGCCCTGCGGTGGGCTGGCACCCTGCCTGGGGTTTGTTTCCTGCCTTGTGCCCTGTATTGGCTGGGATTGGCTCCAGCAGACCCCCGTGACCCTGTAGTCAGGATAGAGCGGGCTGGATAATGGATGGATGGACAAATGATTTTAAATATCTCCTAATAGTAGTATAAAGATAAATCCATTTATATATTCTCTAAGTGCACTTACAGGGAGCAGGATCACAGGGAAGCTGCAGGCTATCTCAGCAAGCATCAAGTGCAAGGCAGGAGCAATCCCTGGACAGGGCATCAGCCCATCATAGTGGAATAAAAAAAAATAGAAATAATTCCAACACTAAATTCTAAAAGACGCTGTATTTAACCTCAATGTTTGAATTACATATGCATATCATATTATATATGATGTCAGGATGAAACAAGCCTCAATTTTTGGTTGGCAGGAGAACAGAGACCTTTAGAAAAACTGTTGACAGGAGAGAAGGGCAATAATAATACCTGTTAACTTTTATATCATCAGAGTAATGATTATGCAAATGAAATATCCCCAAAATGTAACTAATCAACATGCTTTTCTAAGGTATAATAATGTAGATTAAACATTTTAATCTATATCCATTCACTATACTTTATGAAAATCTCATAACCTGCAACTGACAGTCCCTATTCAGTCTATTAAGAACACATACAATATATGATGAAAAGAGAAAATGACTCAAGCAGTAGTCATCAACTATGTTTTCATCATGAGATTTGTTTCAGGGGATCAGGAACGTTTATACTTGATGGCTATAAATGCAGCTTCAAGTGACAAATCTCTCTCCTGAGTAATTCTAGATAAGGCACAGTGACTTATACAAAGCTGATTAATGACAAACAATCATTTCCACTATGCATGTATGATGCAGTGCATTTTGTAAATATGGAGAAAGGCACAAAATTAATTTTGAAAATATATGTTTTGTAGGTACTCATTCCTGTTGCTTGGTGATGGACTTTTAGAGTGGCACATAACTCTATATACTATATGAATCCAAAAAAGTGACATACCACTACCTGCTAAGGTAAAACACACAAGTAACAATTTCTTAAACAGAGAGACAGAAATGTTTTTTTGACAAGTGGGAATGTTGTCTCCTTTGGCTATAAAGTAGTAAAGCCATTAGCAGTTACGGTCATACTTTTCTGTTGTGTTGTTTCTCCCACTGCACTGTGTTTGTACTTAAAGTACTTATTAGATGCTAGTAGAGTTTTAGAGTGCACTGCTTATTAAGAGTAGTCAGTCACCCCATTGGAGGTTTTCATATTTATTGTTATACAACAATAGATTTATTTTGCCATCTTTGACACTGATCAACAGAAAATGAGTCTCTAATGTCAAAGTGAAAGCAGACCTACAAACTTCTCTAAATTAATTACAAATATGAAACAGAAAATAATTGTTCATGTAAGTCTTCACCCCATTTAATATGTCACATGTAAATCATCACTTAAGAAGTCACATAATTAGTTCAATGGAGATCAACTGTCTGCAGTCAAAGGGGTTTATTGATTGTAGTATAAATGCACGTGCATGTGGAAGGCCTTGTGCCGAGTCAATATTTTGGCATAATCTACACAATGAAGACAAAAGAACATTCCAAGCAATTCTATGAAAAGGTGAGCACAAGTCAGGGGTAGAACCCAAGAAAGTGTCCAAGTCACTGAATATCCTTTGGAGTCCAAATAAACCAGTCATTAAGAAATGGCCAGAGTTTGCCACATCTGTAAATCTGCCTAGAGAAGATTGTTCACCAAAAGTGAGTGATTGTACAAGTACAAGTCCAAGAGACCTATGATAAGTCCGAAGGAGTTACTGTTTACAGTGGATAAGATCGGAGAGACTGTGCATACAAGAGCTGTTTCGCTGGTTGCTTCACCAATAGCAGCTTCGTGGAAAAGTTTGCTAGAAGGCACATAGGAGACTCTAAAGTTAGCTAGAAGAAGATTCTAAGGTCTGATGAGAACAAAATGGAACTTTTTGACCATCAGAATAAAATAACACAACATCCCCACTGTAGCATGGTGGTGGCAGCATAAGTCTATGGAGGTTGGAAGGCTTGTGAGGGTGGAAGGTAAAATGAATGCTGCAAAATACAGGGGACTCCTAGAGAGATGTCTTATGAGAAGATTTGTTTTTTAGCAAAAAAAAAGACCCCAAACATAAAGCCAAAGCTACACAGGAATGGCTTAAAAACAACAGTGTTAATGGCCTGGGGCCTCATGTATAACGCCGTGCGTAGAATTTGCACTATAACATGGCATAAGCACAAAAGCTGAAATGTGTTTACGCACAGAAAAATCCAGATGCAGGAATCTGTGCGTACTCCGACTTCCATGTTCTTCTGCTACATAAATCCCGATCAGCATGAAAAGTAACGCTCGTGCATGCGCTTTATGTAACGCCCCAACTCCTCCCAGAATTACGCATTTGAATATGCAAATCAATATAAATCGCCCTTAAGCTGAGCCTTCTGTGAAAAGACAATGGAAAAAGCACGGGGGAAAATATAAGAATTTCAATGAATACCAAGTGGAGGCAAAGGAAAAACATACTATTTGTTCAAATAAACCGTGGTATAATCAACAAAAGGAAGTTGATCGAGTGACATAGCGTGTTGGAGAAACTTGAAAGCTCACGTTCACAAAATCGCACAGTGCCGGAAATAAAAAAGAAGTCACATATCAAAGTCGCCATGAAAAGGCGAGTTGTAGCCCACTGTCTGAGTGTCATATGAAAGTTTATTAGGGTACAGAGAAAAAAAGGCACACAGTGGGGAAAAAGCATGACATGTCAACTTCAATCTCGACATTTCCACTTTAATCACGTAGTTTATTTTGTCATTAAAGTAGAACATCATAAACTTCATCTTAAAATCGTTTAATTAACTAGTTTCTCAAATCACATCGTAATTAAAGTAGCACATTAAATGCTTTGTTTTGTATTTGTTCTTCTATGTGCTCTGTGCGTGTGAATCACTACTTGCTTCTTAAATGGGCTCTCTTCCTCCAACTGGACACAGAATCCATTACATTCGTGATATTACAGCTCTCTGAATAACTAAAATACTGAGATGTATATGTGATATCATTTTCATGATGACAGGAGTTAAAGCACGTTATTAAACATGATTTTCACGGCGCAGTGATTGTGTGCGACCTTCGATGAAATAATTTATTGCAGCAGTACTCAGGGGCGGCTCTAGGCTTGTGGTGGCACTGGGCAGAGGAAGAAACTTATGCACGGTGGATGGCCACATCCATTGCAGACACTGCATAGCCGCCTCATGCTCATGACACAAGCATTTAACTTTTGCCGAAATTTGTTGCTGCGTTTTTAGCTGTGTTGTTATTTTCTCTTTCTGTTTTATATTCTATACAACAAAATACCCGCGCTTCGCAGCGGAGAAGTAGTGTGTTAAAGAAGCAATGAAAAAGAAAAGGAAACATTTTGAAAATAACGTCACATGATTGTCAATGTAATTGTTTTGTCACTGTTGTGAGTGATGAGTGTTGTTGTCATATATATATATATATATATATTTACACACACACACATAAACATATATATATACATATCTATACATATACACATATATACATACATATATATATCTACATATATACACATACATACATACACACACATATATACACACAAATACATATATATATATACATACACACACACATATATAAACATATATATACATATACATACATATCTACATATATACACACACAGCTATTTCAGCATCAGTGCAATACGCTGCTTGTTAAAACGGATAACTCCGCTCTTACGCAAGTCTGCGTGGATATTATGAACTATCGATTTGTTCAAGTTCTATTTAAATTTTAAATAGAAGGAATTTTTATTTAGTCGACAGAAATATCTTTGGTAGGAATGGTAAAAACAGACAGGAATATTATTCCTGAATAAATCAACTCAAACCTTAAACAACTTATAATATTTTGCTCTCCATAAAAATATATCCTGTCTAAATTATACAAGTTAGAAATAAAGTAAACATTAAAAGAACAAACATTCAAATTTCTTTACTCTTATGTAATTTTATATAAAAAATAAACTTAGATTTTAAATATCCCAAAAGATTTTGCTCTCCATAAAAATATATCCTGTCAAAATTATACAAATTCAAATATGAACATGCTGCATAACAAAACCTGGAAATATAAATAAAATGTGTTCCTTTCAGCAATAACAAATCAAATCATTCAGTTGTCTTTGCTCATATGTCATTTTAGAGCTGGACGCCTGGCATCTTTTTTGGCACAGGTTCGTTTCTGTTTGGTGTGAGGTTCTGTGTTGTGGAGATTCTCAGGATGGATTGCAGGTGCTCATCAGTGAGGCGACTCCTGTGTGCTGTTTTGTTAGTCTTTATCACTGAGAAGAGCTTCTCACACAGATATGTGCTACCAAACATGCACAAGGTTCGAGCCGCATGTAGACGGACTTTTTTTGTTCTTCAAAGTCACCAAAGCGCCGTGCAAACTCAGTGCGCCAGTTTATCAGCAAAGTGCGATTTGGGAACACCGTAGTGACGACTTGGTTTAACATTACTTGGCAACAGGGAAAGTGGGGCAAGGTGCACTGGTGCATTTGTGTCTCCCATAAAAGCAGCTTCACTTGAAATCACTTTGTGATTGTGCACGGGTAAAACGTCCGCTGAAGTGTCAGATTCTTATTTAATTATTCTGCTTTCTGTATCTTCTGCATTGCATTCAGGTTACCCTGATGTTTTGTCTCATAGTGCCGTCTTAGATTAAATTCTGTAATTACAGCCACATTAGCTCCACAAATGAGACACACGGGTTCAGTAAACATATACTCAGCCTCCCATCGGTTTTAAAGGCTCTATTTTCAGAATCAACTTTTCTCTCAGCATCGTGTGAGCTAGCTTCGCAATAACTTGCAGCATCATAAGCTAGACTTGATTAACGCGTAAGTGTTCGCAAGGCAGCTGAAGCCTGCATTATGGGATCTGTAGTTTATTGTGTTACCAGCGCTTCATATACCTGGGCCATTAATAACAATAATACAGTATATAAAATGATCTCGGGGCGGATATAATTACACGCGGGCCGGATGTGGCCCGTGGCCCTTGAGTTTGACACATATGGACTAAATAGAACTTGAAAAGATATATTTTTTCAAATGTGATCGCGCAATTCAGATAGAGTTGACGCCAAGACTACAGCCTGCATCCTCCCTCGCTCTTACTTTTTACCGCTCATCTAATGAATACACTGAGTATGGCTTTACCAAAACAATCATTGATGGCTAATAAAGTATCCATTATTCGAGTATGTAGATCGGGATATATATATACATATATATATACCCGCGTATCAGCGAGAAGTAGTGTGTTAAAAAGCTAGAAAAGAAAAGGGAACATTTTAAAATAACGTAACATGACTGTCAATATACAGTATTTGTTTTGTGAGTGTTACTGAGTGTTGCTGTCATCAAGGATTTGATTATCATTATTTCTTTCAATCAGGTTCGATTTGTAGGATGTGTTGTGTTCAAGTTACATTCCGTGTTTGTCAATCGCTGTAAAGATGACAGGTTTCATTCATCGATTCGTTTCTTACTGCATCAATAAACAGCTCGCCTTCTTCTTTATCTGAGACCTGACACACTGCATGCACGGGTTTTTTTACACTGTCTTCCTTTAGCGGACATTGACTTTTTCCACCGTGTGCTTTGTTTCCGCAGTAGCTGGATTTATGAATATGCTTATCAGACGCTTCATATTTTTGCTGCCTTTTCAATTGTGTAATTCGGTTTTGTTCAGCCTCTTTGGAACTGTTGCTTTTATCTGTGCACTGCGCCAGTTCACGTGAGCCGCCGTGTACATGCATCGAAGGTTCCCAGCTGTGCTGGTGCCATCTCGCTATGTCCATGGCTGTATTTAATGTTACCTTAGTCCTGGCACTTAAAACTTTCTCTCGCAGTTTCGCTGAGTTTGTGTCAAACACCACCCTGACCATCTCATCTTCCTCTCCATAAGCACAGTCCTTCACCCGTGAATATTTAGTGGAGTTTGCTATTGGATTGCCGCTGACGGACGGCCTTATATGGGCAGGCACTAAATTACAAACGCCAGCGGCAGCCTGTCTATGAACTTAATTTAAAGTGTAGGTTTACATCGTGCTTTGTTTCCAAAGTAGCAGAACTCATGAACATGGTTGTATATGTCACTCGCTCGCTTCTTATTGTTTCGCTGCCTTCTCAATTATATAATGCATGTTTTCTTCAGCGCTTTTGAGGTCTTCCTGGTTTTCTATGTACTGCGTGATTACGGGGAGGCGTGATGATGTCACACAAACTCCCCCCACGGCTTCAAGCTCATCTCCATTACAGTAAATGGAGAAAAACAGTTTCCAGTTATGACCATTACGCGTAGAATTTCGATATAAAACCTGCCCAACTTTTGTAAGGAAGCTGTAAGGAATGAACCTGCCAAATTTCAGCCTTCCACCCACACGGGAAGTTGGAGAATTAGTGATGAGTCAGTGAGTGAGTGAGTGAGTGAGGGCTTTGCCTTTTATTAGTATAGATATATTGGCGTAGCTGCCACTGCAGTCCTTGCTTTTCTTTCCCCAAATACCCAATCACCACACAATCAGCTCTGTAATAGAAGTTAAACCATCTTTAAGCTTAGAGCGCCGATTCTTCAAAACGTTTAAGGAACATTGAAATATCTTCATAGTATCTGTTTAATTATTCTATCCTTCACGACACTCCCAGTGAAGAATATAGATTATTTCAATGAAGTTTTATCTGTATAATATAATAAATATATTTTGCTGCATTTCACCATAAAAATGATATCGTCATCATATGCAAATACGTGCTTTATAAAGTGGCTCAGGTTGTGTAATATTATAACTGTAGTGCAAGTTTACAGTGGGGTGATTGTACTGATAAGTACAAACAGTTCTACAAGGTGCAATTGATTAAGTGCGTTTAAAGTTCTTGGGATGAAACTGTTTCTGAACCGCGAGCTCCGTACAGGAAAGGCTTTGAAACGTTTTGCCGTGGTTGAGGTAGCGTGTGCTTGATGCTGTATACCGATAATTCTCTTTCCAATCAGCTGCTGCTGTGATTCACACTCAGATACAGTGATATAAATACTCAGAGTGGTGCAGTGAGAGGAATATGGAAAAAGATGACCCGCTGTGGCAACTCCTAACAGGAGGAGCTGAAAGAAGAAGAAGAAGAAGGTGCAGTGAGAGTAACAACGCTAAAGCAGTTATGGTATTTGGAATACTATGGCTATTCTCTGGACCATTATATTGTTACAAGTTAATTACAATCAGATGCGTTACACTAATAAACAATATGCGGTTAGTTTCAGTTTATTTATAAAGCCGCGTCAGGAAAATAAGGTGTAACCACACAGGAACAGTAGCATTGCTTTGACGCTGGGTGCTGCCAGTCTGCAAAACCGAGCGGAGAACTTGCATACGACAAGGTAAGAGGTACCGTGGAAAAGTGCGTGGCTTTACGCTAAGTGTAGGTTTTATACATCGTGATTTGAACGTGGAAAAGTTCTTACGCAACATTTCTATGCGTAGGCACCGTTTATACATGAGGCCCCTGGAGTGGTAGAAATCAAGAGTCCAGATCTTAATCCACTTGAGAGATCTTTTTAATGTTTGATATCAAGGGATTTTTTTTATTTGGTCAATATCAAAACAGCCAAATTAAATCCACTATCATGCATTGTTTCATAATGATAAGAATGAAAAATTGCAGGGGTTGAATATTTTTTACAGGGACTGTAATTATTTTTCTACCGGGGAAGAATGGAACACAAGTCTATTGCAGGGGACACTCACACAGACACCTACACATATTCTTATTGGGGTAATGTAATGTCACCAATAACCTAATGTACAATACATATCTATGGGTTGTAAGAATAAAAAAATAAATTGAGTTCTGTTTAGGTTGTGTTATGGGGCAGTTGTATGCACAATCCTGGGTAGTAAAGTAACACCTGTTACTTTCAGAACTATTCACATACCTGACATTGGTCATTCTGCTGTTATAATGAAATGTAATCCATTAACAAAGAATTAAAACACTTTAAAGTGAAATAATTTAATATATAACAATGACAATTTCATTATTAACAATAAATTAATGATACATTGTGTATAAATGCAGTTGTACACCATAAAGGCCTCATGGTAATCCAGACACCCATGTTTGTTTTTATACCCTTACATAACAGTAAAATCCCCTGATGCTGAACATGTTCTGTATTATTAATAACAGATCACGGGATAACTTCTAAAAATTGATATGGGTGTATGGTTTTCTAAATCCTACTGACTTTTTCAGTGGCAGCAGAAAGTGCACAAAGGTCTTCAACTTTGTAAATTATATATGTTAGCAATTATATATGACAGGGTGTTAGTTGTACTGAGATAACTGCACACTCACAGAGGTGAATCATGAGGTGGAAGACTTTAGCCTTAGGAGGTGTGATTATCTCGGCACAATCAACACCCCGAAGTGTGTTATTGCGCTTATAAATTGGGTTAAGTGTAGAAAGAAAGATATGGAAACAATTTTTATACTTAACATGAAATTCACTTGGAAAATTTTCCTTTTTTTTAACTAGCAACATAAAGAAATGAGAAAATTTCCATTTTACAGCGTGTATGATCCTGGCCGAGTATTTATATTCCTCTGATCATTTCTAGACTATGTTTCCTTAATCTAATATATAAGTAAGAAATGTAATCTCAATGCTAAAAGTCATGGAATTGGAAGTTTGTAAATAGTAATTCTGAGCCTTCATAGATTCTTTAACGACACAGCCAATAGAGCCAATTGGACCCAAACTCTCTACTTAAGAGAGTGCCTTGAAAACTGACAGCACAACGTTTGTTTTACTATTCGTTTAAAATTATGGTGCTATAAGACTTGCTTATACCTTAGGGAGACCAAGTGAAATAGCAGATGTAAAAAAAAAAGTCTTGTGTGACAATCATCCGATCTTATGACCAGATGATCATCTTATCTAAATCACATAGCCCTTAGCTATTTGAGCTTATTTCCTTTAAAACTAGTTACTTCAAAACTAAAGCTTGATATACAACTTTTCTACTTTAATGTAAACATTATTGCCATCATCATCATTTCCTATTTTCAGAAAATTTTCAATGATCTGATAACGAAAATTTTTTCATAAAATATATTTTTTCTCTTTAAGCTATTTAAAATGTTTATTCAACAAGTGTTATGCATGCATGTCTGAGGGATACCTCAAAGACTCATCTCAGGTATGTAATACCCTGCTAGGGTGAGAGGGGGGAGCGTTTGTGCAAATAGGCTTGTCTCATTTTTTTTTTCAGTCCAGAGAAAACACCTCCTGAGTGCAACTGATCACACCAGCAGAGGGATGCCCACCCCTGCTGAATGTTGGTGTCTCATTTGGACCCAAACACCTTTGAAGGAATCTTTAATATTTGTAGCCATAGCGGTGACTTATGTCTATAGCAGTGACAACAAGTGCATGCTTACTTTGTTTGCATGCAGAATATAAGGGGGCAACCCGATTAGCACCCAAACACTTTTTGAGAGCAAGGAGAGTTCCGTACCACCTGTCCACACAAGTAACAGAGATCCAAATCATTGTTTGCATTTTTCACTTTAATGTTACTTTAATGTCTAGTTCAGAAAAAAATAAGGATGAATGGATGGATGGATGGATGGATGGAAGTGCTTTTAACTAATTATTTCATAAACTGATTACGCACTAAGCTGAACCTTCAACAAAAGACTGTTTGATCAAATTCTTTAAAACATATTGTATCATATGTGTGCCCAGTCATTGATGCAAGCATTCAGCTATAAAGATGAAGAGAAGGTGGTGACACCCCCAAAAAATAATCTATATATGCAGTTTAAATAAGTTATAACTACTTGTGCCATAATTGTGATAACTGTTTAGTATAATGTCAAGG
Source organism: Polypterus senegalus (assembly GCF_016835505.1). Lineage (NCBI taxonomy): Eukaryota > Metazoa > Chordata > Cladistia > Polypteriformes > Polypteridae > Polypterus > Polypterus senegalus. Next base: position 138,291,584 of record NC_053160.1, read on the forward strand.
GCCAAATTTAAGTTTAACTTATTAAAGCTCTTGAAAGCTGGAATCAATTTCAAACCCCAGGGTTTCTATCTCTCTTAAGCATGGAACAATGGCTGCCATTCCAATACACTTAAGTGGTATAATGGAGGTTTCATCTTCAACCTCAATACATACTTTGCAAAAAAGTGCATGAACATGATGGCCTCACTGATATGAGACACAGAAAGGATCAAATCAAGAAAGAAAGGAATATGAAATAAGGGCAGATGTCCACCTTCATAAAGAAAAGTACAGTCTAACAGAATTTCATCTCCTTTTACAAAACAAACCATACTTAAAATACTCACAAAAAACTTTTTTACTTGTTATACAAAGTGGAAAAGGGCGGAGATATATAAAATAATAAAACTCTTTTTGAAAAGGTAATAAATGCTTAGCTCTAGGTGTTTCTTTTTGTCATTTTCATATCTTTGTAAGTTTTGAAAGGAGCTCTTTGGCTGTGCCAAGATCTAAATAGAAATTCGATGGGTACTTTGTGATCTGACACTTGGCAGACATATTAGGAAAATATTGGCATGTTTCAAACTCTACATTGCATTATTCACACTGTAACTCTGATCTCTCCAAAACACTGCATTATCATAGGTAGACCACAATATCTGCAGAGAAAGATTCAGGAGAGAAGAACCGGACTTCACTTATGCAATAGAATATTTTTAAATGTAAATATTTAAATTTCATTTTGAATGCTGTTATTTTAATTAAAGCTTCAGAGCTATTGATTAAAGTCCCATGGTATGGATAACCTCATAACTCTTTATTGCTTAGCAATTTTGTTGTTTTGTAATTTCACTGTTTGTAACTTTGCTTATTGCTTCAGCTGTACCTGTCAGTTCCCTCCAGAGGACCACACGGTATTGGCTAGAATCTCTGCATGTTTCAATTATATTGCAACCAGGATGAAGGAACACCCTCTGCAATTCAACCTGGCAAACAGACCTTCTTGTTTTCCCCGATTATTACATTTGCTTAGTACCCCATCTCTGTTCAGCACAGTTCATTTTCTGTAATGTCCGCTACATCTGCACACAACCTTGGGGTGGTGTTTGATGACCAGCTCTCCTTCACCAATGATGTTGCAATGGCGTCACAGTCTTGCAGATTCACTCTGTACAACATCTACAAGATCATATAGTATTTGACTGCATCAGGCAGTCTCTTGGTTTCTCTCCCATGCTCTTAAGACTGTGCTGGGAGACTTAGCAAACTTACCTGCAATGGCACATATGTATGGATTTGTCTTCTTGTAGGAGCTGGATTCCCTGTGCTACCTGAGTCGGTTGCAGGTACAGCCTCATGCTACCAGTAGTGACAAGGACACTAACAAATTGCAAAACTAGGGAAGAATCAATCAGAAATGGTAAGGAGAGAGCAATTGTCTGTGTCCACCACCTAAAAACTTATTCCCTTTTTTGGGGTTGTCTTGCTGTTGCTTCTCCAGTGCACCTGTTGTCACTTTGATTGTTGTAAAGTTGATTCACAATCGCTTATGCTTCCTAACTGGACAGATTGATATCCCTGCAGCTTAACTGACTTAGAGTTAGACTGTGATGATTAAGTGTTCCCTTAAATTTTTGAGCAGTGTATCTGGGGACACTTTGAGACCTTGAGAGATGCTCTGGACGCAGTGGCTCACCTTAAAACAAAAGTGATCAAAGCACATAGAAACTTCCCTGGTTTAATGAAAACACTCGAGCTCTTAAATTAGAGTGTCGAAAACTGGAGCGCAGATGGAGAACAACAAAGCTACATGTCTTTCAAATTGCATGGACAGAGAGTGTTAAAAATATAAAAAAGCTGTCTTTAAAGCTTGCTCAGAATACTATTCTACAATAATAGATAGCAATAATAAAAATCTCGGGTACTGTTTAGAACAGTTGCTAAATTAACAAATGGGAATTCAGATCTACAGTGTAAAATACCAACAGATATTAGCAGTACAGATTTTATGAACTTCTTCAATGAGAAAATTAACAATATAAGATCCCAGATCTCAGCATCACAATACAAACCAAATACTAGCTTAGCAGACCCTGCCTCCCATTGCATTCAGCACTTTAGTAATTTTAAGTCTTAACTTTAGTTTCTAAAATGAAACCCACTACTTGTTCCTCAGATCCAGTGCCAACAAAACTATTAAAAAGTGCAATGGATGTTCTTGCAGCGCCTATTCTAAACATTATCAATAGTTCATTATTGCATGGCACAGTACCTGATGCACTAAAAGTGTTAGTCATTAAACCATTACTTAAAAAGTCAGACATAGACCCACACCTACTAAATAATTATAGACCTATTTCAAATTTACTCTTTCTCTCTAAAATACTAGAAAAAGTAGTTGCCAATCAGCTTCAGTCACACCTTACGCATTACAATTTATTTGAGAAATTCCAGTCTGGTTTCTGCACTGGTCATAGTACAGAAATGGCACTAACGTGGGTTGTAAATGACATTCTGATATCCTCTGATGAAGGAAACTCCACTGTAATTATGTTGTTAGACTTAAGTGCATCATTTGACACCATTGACCATTCTATTTTACTGCACAGGCTAGAAAATAATGTTGGGCTTACAGGCACTGTGCTCACTTGGTTTAGTTCTTATTTATCAAATCGATTCCAATATGTACAGAAATGTGCTGACAGTACTCCATCATTATACACAGAAGTTCAATATGGTGTCCCACAGGGCTCAGTACTGGGACCTTTACTGTTTTCACTTTACAAGCTTCCACTGGGATCTCTCATTAGGAAACATAATGTTAATTTTCACTCGTATGCAGATGACACCCAGTTATACCTTTCATTTAGATCAAATGAAGTTTCTCCAATGTTGTCTTTAATTGGTTGTGTTAGTGAATTAAAGGAGTGGATGAATGAGAACTACTTGTCTTTAAACACAGATAAAATATAGATGTTAATTGTTGGAGGGAATGACGCTGATCACAACAATATTTTGTCATCATTGGACTCACCATTAATTTTACTGAATAAGCCCACAATCTAGGAGTTATATTTGACTCTAACATGTCATTTAAAGCACATACTACAAAGTTTTCTAAATCATGTTTCTTCCATCTTAAAAATGTTAGAAAATTAAGGCACTTTCTAAATAAACAGGATTCTGAGAAATTAATTTATGCATTTATTTCTAGTTGGATTGACTACTGCAATGCACTGTTCACTGGATGTACAAACTGTTGCTGCAAGAATTATTACAAGAACAAGAAAATACGAACACATAACTCCAGTTCTTAAATCTTTACACTGGCTCCCGGTTAAGTTTAGGGCAGATTTCAAAATGCTCCTTTTAACATATAAAGCATTAAATGGCCAAGGTCTGGCTTACTTGTCTGAACTTATCATGACTAACAAACCAGAGCGCACATTAAGATTTGGTCTCAGCTTTTAAATCCCGGCTGAAAACTCACTACTTCAGTTTAGCAAGTCCTGACTAGAGCTGCTGATTAACTGTACAGACTCCATCGCTATTGTTGGTCATTAACACTAAAACATAAGTAACATGATCGTTATAATTTGTTACTAACCCTCACCTATTCTGTTTCTCTTGGTGGTACTCAAATGTGGCACTTGGTGCCATGGCCTGCCCACCTGCCAAGTTGTTTTGCCTGCCTAAGGTAAAGTCATCCCTGATGGAGGATCGCAGGCATCATGTGATAGAGGGGTCCTTTCATCGGATTGGCTGGCCCAGCGCTGTTTCAGCTGTGGAATGGCCAAATGGGGGAGGCAGCTTGATGGGTGATGTCCCCAGGACTCTAAACAAATCCAAATCATATTATGTGATGTCATCTACTATAAAATTCTGCTCCATACTTGTAAATTTTTTATTTTCATACTGTATTGAGGATTTGTTCTGTTTGGTGTATTGTATTGTATTGACCCCCTTCTTTTTGACACCCACTGCATGCCCAACCTACCTGGAAAGGGGGCTCTTTTTGAAATGCCTTTCCCAAAGTTTCTTCCATTTTATCCCTGCAGGGTTTTTTTTGGGGTGTTTTTCCTTGTATTCTTAGAGAATCAAGGCGGGGATGGGCTGTCAAGAGGCAGGGCCTGTTAAAGCCCATTGTGGCACTTCTTGTGAGAGTTTGGGCTATACAAAAATAAATTGTATTGTATTGTATTGTATATTGTCTTCCTATGCTTCTTCTCACCTACTCAGTTCTGCAGATGAATGGCATCCAGTAATGACATCTCTTTTCATGTGTAGCTACTTGCTGGTGGAACAAGCTGCCCACCTCCTTTTGAAATTATAACTCCTTCAATGTGTTTAAGAAGTGTGTGAAGACAATCTTGTTCAGTGAGTTTATATCTAATTGATAATGGTTTTGATAGGTTCTTGTAATTAAAGTAGTGTAACTGGCTTGTATTTCATTTTGAGGTTTTCACTTGAGACGATCAGTTTTATTAACCTTGTCCTGTAATGCTTTTTCCTAAACAGTCACACAAACTGATACATACTCAATTATTTTGTCCTTTTCTAAGTCACTTTGGAGAACAGCTAAGCAAATAAATGTCTTCTAAGCAAATAAATGACATATAACTTTTTAAATGCAACTTAACTTTCACAATTTGGTTCCTTTAATTGACTACTTAAACAAGTATTTGTTTGAAATTAAATTAATGATTTAAAAACAATTCTTTGCAGTACTTATGTAAAAGGACATATTAAACATTCCAGTGAATAAAGGTCAATTTTTAAAAATTATTTATAGGCCTCCCCAAAGCCAAAGATAGCATACGATCCATTGCTGGGCCACCACACACCTACATTATGATTCATCATCCAAGAGTTCATCTTTTCATTACTTTAATACAAACATAATTTTATTAACAATATATTTTTTTCACCCACAGACAAAAATAAACTTGGTTGAATTATTAATTCAGAATATAATCACGTTAGTCCTGACCTTACAAAAACTAATCTAGTTAGCTCATGTGTCTCATGCACAATATTAAGACAAAAACTGTATTTTGCATATCATTATATTTAACTTGCCTCAGGCACCACTTGTCCACATTGTGCAACACAGGCTGCCCATTATTTTAATACATTTGTAGATTGTATGCTGAGATGTATTAAAGCAAAAGGTCAGGTTATATAGTACAGTATTTAAATAAAGTATTTAATTTTGCTTTGAAGCATTTCAGGTTTTTGAATATGTTTTCGTATTAAGAATTTCTATTTATTGTCATTTTTTAATACTTTGCAAAACCTCAAACCATGATAGTTGACATTTGCACTCGATAACTGGAAATGTTCAGTTCCTTTTTTTAGCTGGATCACAAAAACTGGATAATAATCCATATAATCCATATAAAGCAGTGCAGAAACTGTGATACTCAGGAATCAAGTAAATTGCCTAAATGGATTAAATGTTCAGGAGAGCATTTTCCTGAAAGCTTCGTAATGCTAAGTAGTTCATTATCTCTTACTTAAGATTGTTTGTTAAATAACGAGTGTTTCCCGAAACCCTACGTAACTACAGTAGTATGTAATCTTGTTTGGAAAATAACAAGTGAACCAATCCTCTCATTATTTTTTTAACATTACTCTTCATTTGGACTTTTGCCTGCGTTTCTGCAAGAAAGAGACTGAGGTTATCTTAAGTAGATAACAAAAAACACACAAACACTCTTATTTGGACAATCTAATAACATTAATAACAATAATAATAGTAATAATGATCAATGTTGCAATATAGATATAAAATTATGATGTAGGCTAGCAAGAAAGGGGCTCTTTAGGACTTTAACACCTGTGAGTACATAATGAGTTAACTAATCACATTTGTTCTGTCATCAGTCATATCCTTTAAATTTGGGAGGTGAACCACCCCTTAGTACTAGCAATGACAGGGAATTGTGCAGCTCAACCAGAGATGCCATTTGAAATAATGCCATCCAAGAAGTCAAGTCGCAAGTCTAAATGTTCATTTGTTGACAGACATGAAGGAACCCTTTGGACCATCTCAGTGACCAACAACTAATAGAGAAATACAGGATTTCCAGGAGTGAGATGATAACCCCTCCTTGGTCTGATGCAGGACGAATTGAAAACAGGAACACACCAGAATTTTGCCATCAGTCCTACTGCAGACCGTTGGTGATGCACCTGGCCTCAGCAAGGCTGCTGTGTCCAAATCTGTGCATGCAGTGATGAGATTACTATAGCGCCAAGCACACAACAAAACCTGAGGTTGTGGATTGAAATCCTGCTACTGACATTGTGTGACCATGAGCAAGTCACTCCACCTGTCTGTGCTTCAATAGGAAAAACAGAAGAAATGCTACAAATTGTATCCTAAATGTTGTAAGTCACCTTGGATAAAGGTGTCAGCCAAAAAGTAAATAATAATACAATGCCTTTTATAACATTAAAATTGGTTTTCATGCCATTTTAGATATATGTAGAGGTTCCAGATATTGAAAAACCAAAGGTGGACACAGAAGGCAGAAAGGAGGTCAAAGAAGGAAGCTTAGAAAGCTTTATTTAGGAGTAGGTCATCGACTGAATGTTAGGGTAGTTTCTTCAGAGATTGGAGTATGATCGAATAAGTAAATGATATTGATGAGTGTGATGGGTTTCCCTGCCAGAGATGAAAAGGCTCAAGACCCTTTAACAGGAAGTGGCTGCTGGGAATGTGCCAGCCAGTTCACCATGCAAAGCCAGACTTTTTTTAGGTTTATAGCTTTGCCTGCGGAACAGAAGAGGACATGCCCTCCTTTTGCTAGATGTCTGGCGACCTTAGACATTCATGGCATTGTAGTTGCAGTAGATATGCAGTGGAATGCTCATATCTATTCATGCTCCAGGACTCTTAAATCCCAGTTACACCTATAGACAAGGGATCTTGGTGCTAAATACCCAGGTGATATTCAACCAACCAACAGGGAATTTTTACAAATATGGCGGTCAAGTAGCCTGGGACTACACATGATGCCTATATATGGTCTTTCTCTGGAGTGTTTCAGATGACAAATGATAGTGTGTTCTCTGGTGGCAAGTTACTGGGAGACAGTGGGCATCCTCTCTATGAATACCTATTAATTCCAATCATGAATTCCCAAACTATGACTGAGGAGAGCTATAACACCACACACCAAAGCACACACACTGTCGCAAAGCATGTTCTGGGCAGGTGGAAAATGCAATTCTGGTGCCTGCACAACTCCTCTGGGGCTTCTGTGAGCCTTAATCCTCTTTAATAAAACCCCTGTGTGCGTCCAGGTGTCTGTGTGTGTGTGTCTTTTGGTGAAGTGCTCATGCACGAGGCTCGATGCGACACGCACGACCGGCATCGTGGACGCACATACATTGGAAGCTGAGCACACAGTGAATGGCGTAGCCGCGGCCGCGCATGATAAGCAAATAAAGGACATCATTGCTGGGGAGACCGTGGACGCACACACACTGGAAGCTGGGCACACAGTGAATGGCATAAAGTTTTACACTAAGGCAATATTAATTATACTTACTGTATTGTCAGATACGTTTCTATTTTATTTTTAATATTATTTTACTTTAGGCTTTTTGCAAAAATATTTTTAACAAAAAAATTAAGACAACAAACAGAATGAAGTCAAGGTCCCTTGCCATTTAATATAGACTGTTCCTAATAATGTTTATTCAATACTGTTCTAGCACCCGTTATTGTAACGGGCTTAATGTCTAGTATAATATAAATATTTACTACTGAGTTTTGTTTTGGTGAGTGTACATACTTTGTTGTATTACATGTGAGATATTAAATTTGGGTCTGTAATTTTGGGGAGAACATTCTAATTCTCTATATGGTTACTTTTTATTTTTTTTTGTAATAGTTTTTGTTTTATGTGTATTACTCAATTGTATAACTGCTGCCTTTATTTTATTTAAAACATTTTGAGCAGAATTATATACTGTACTGTGACAAAGTTATTTCTTTTATACATTTCAAATACACACACACACACATATATATATATATATATCCATCCATCCATCCATTTTTTCAACCCGCGGAATCCAAACACAGGGTCACGGGGGTCTGCTGGAGCCAATCCCAGCCAACACAGGGCACAAGGCAGGAACCAATCCCGGGCAGGGTGCCAACCCACCGCAGGACATATATATATATATATTGTTATATATATTGAGAACCCTGCCCCAATGGGAAGGAGGAACCGGGAAAGCGACGCTTCTTTTCCCAGTGTACTCGGCCGGTTCTTGCGCCTTGGGGGACAGCACTTCTGGGACATCAGGAAGTGCTGACAGACCAGGGATGGTTTATGCCCAGAGTGCTTCCGGGTGCAAGGGCAGCACTTCCATCACACTGGAGAGCGCTGCCAGAAGTACATCGTCAGGCACCTGGAGCACATCCAGGACGAGATAAAAGGGGGCGCCTCACTCCAATCAGGGAGCCAGAGTTGGGTGGAAGAAGGACGGAGCTTGCATGACAGGAGTGGACGCAGCCCAGAGAAACAAGGACTGTGACCTGTAAATCATTGTAAATATAATATTGCTGTAAATAAACGTGTGTGTGGTGGACACTGCGTTGTCATGTCTGTTTGTGGCCAGGCTATCCTTTACAATACAGTATATATATATATATATATATATATATATATATATATATATATATACATTGGGATGCAAAAGTTTGGGCAACCTTGTTAATAGTCATTATTTTCCTGTATAAATCGTTGGTTGTTACGATAAAAAATGTCAGTTAAATATATAATATAGGAGACACACACAGTGATATTTGAGAAGTGAAATGAAGTTTATTGGATTTACAGAAAGTGTGCAATAATTGTTCAAACAAAATCAGGCAGGTGCATAAATTTGGGCACCGTTGTCATTTTATTGATTCCAAACCTTTTAGAACTAATTATTGGAACTCAAATTGGCTTGGTATGCTCAGTGACCCCTGACCTACATACACAGGTGAATGCTATAATGAGAAAGAGTATTTAAGGGCGTCAATTGTAAGTTTCCCTCCTCCTTTAATTTTCTCTGAAGAGTAGCAACATGGGGGTCACAAAACAACTCTGAAATGACCTGAAGACAAAGATTGTTCACCATCATGGTTTAGGGGAAGGATACAGAAAGCTGTCCCAGAGATTTAAGCTGTCTGTTTCCACAGTTAGGAACATTTTGAGGAAATGGAAGACCACAGGCTCAGTTCAAGTTAAGGCTCGAAGTGGCAGACCAAGAAAGATTTCGGATAGACAGAAGCGAGGAATGGTGAGAACAGTCAGAGTCAACCCACAGACCAGCACCAAAGACCTACAACATCATCTTGCAGCAGATGGAGTCACTGTACATCGTTCAACCATTCGCGACTTTACACAAGGAGATGCTGTATGCGAGAGTGATGCAGAGGAAGCACAAACAGAGCCGCTTGAGGTATGCTCAAGCACATTTGGACAAGCCAGCTTCATTTTGGAATAAGGTGCTGTGGACTGATGAAACTAAAATTGAGTTATTTGGGCATAACAAGGGACGTTATGCATGGAGGAAAAAGAACACAGCATTCCAAGAAAAACACCTGCTACCTACAGTAAAATATGGTGGTGGTTCCATCATGCTGTGGGCTGTGTGGCCAGTGCAGGGACTGGGAATCTTGTCAAAGTTGAGGAACGCATGGATTCCACTCAGTATCAGCAGATTCTGGAGTCCAATGTCCAGGAATCAGTGACAAAGCTGAAGCTGCGCCGGGGCTGGATCTTTCAACAAGACAACGACCCGAAACACTGCTCAAAATCCACTAAGGCATTCATGCAGAGGAACAAGTACAACGTTCTGGAATGGCCATCTCAGTCCCCAGACCTGAATATAATTGAAAATCTGTGGTGTGAGTTAATGAGAGCTGTCCATGCTTGGAAGCCATCAAACCTGAATGAACTAGAGATGTTTTGTAAAGAGGAATGGTCCAAAATACCTTCAACCACAATCCAGACTCTCATTGGAACCTACAGGAAGCGTTTAGAGGCTGTAATTTCTACAAAAGGCGGATCTACTAAATATTGATTTCATTTCTTTTTTGTGGTGCCCAAATTTATGCACCTGCCTGATTTTGTTTGAACAATTATTGCACACTTTCTGTAAATCCAATAAACTTCATTTCAGTTCTCAAATATCACTGTGTGTCTCTCTGATATGATATATTTAACTGACATTTTTTATCGTAACAACCAACGATTTATACAGGAAAATAATGACTATTAACAAGGTTGCCCAAACTTTTGCATCCCACTATATATATATATATATATATATATATATATATATATATATATATATATATATATAGTATACTCTTTTTGGGTTCTGCTTACTTATCTTATTTTACTTTTGAGACTTAAAAAACAATACATTTTTTGCTACTTCCTCTATTGGTTGTTTTAACTCCTTTTTTGTAAAATGTAACTTTGTTTTTCTATCACTGCTCACCAGTATTTCCTTTTTTCAAGGAAGTCACATCACATTTTGAGCTTTTTTGTAGATTTCCAGCTAGTAGGTTAAATTCTGTTACCTATTAATCAAAATTTTACATTTCTTTTTTTGTGTTTTTTGTGTGTTTTAATTCATATTTTTACATTTTTTTAACATTTGCACATGTCTGGCGTGACAATATAATATAAAGTTGACCACTGAAAGTCATGGGATCTATCTTCCTGCTATCACTAGTCTATTCTTTTCTGATGTGTAACTAAAAAGTACTTTAACTTCCCTTGTGTTAGACCCGAGCATCATTCAGATTGTGATAAACAGTGCTAAAAGTGTTAGTCCCTAGTGTCATTCGGTAAAGTCATTCAGCTACCATATGGACTTGTCTCGTGTAATTGCTGACTGAAGGATTACTCAGACTGTAAAAATGCTAACAACGTTAGTCCCAAGCGTTACTCGGGCAACAGTATAGCCATGTCTTACAAAGCCATATGTGTTGTCTTCATAATAACATTATGGCGTCTGGTAAGAAATGTTTTTCAGGAGCTCAGATGTTGCATACTCTTGACAGTGATATGAGGAGTGATGTTGAGGAGCCTCTCATCAGCAGTGACGACAAAGTGAATCTGTCTTCAGACAGCGAAACTAGAAGTTACTGTGATGAATATGAAAGTGATGCCCACGTTTGGTTTTCTGTTGACCCTGCTTCAGAAAACCAGCTCCACCTCGTTTTGCTTTTTGTGGAGACCCTGTGTTCGGATTCAAAGGGTTGGAAAATGGATGGATGGATAGAATTAAAAGTGAATGTTGACAGCCAAGATCCACTTGCATGAAGTTATTTTTTTATGATGATGTGATCGAAAAAAAAGTTGTTGAAGCGAGACATTATTCTGAACAGTTTCAGGTAAATGGCCATACACCTAAGAATTTTTCCCACATGACAGTTTATACACTATTAGCAACATTATTATTATTCATTTCATATTATTATTATTACTATTTATTATTTCTATCATTATACTTTTTATACTTCTGCCTTTTGAATTTTAGCATTTTGAATTCTTCTGACAGTATATAATTTATTAGCATCATTATTATTATTTGCAACATTATAATATTTTTTACACTTCTGACTTTGTACATTTAACATTTTGCGCATTTTACAGCAGAAAGATGAGATTTAATAAAAAATTTTAATGCCAAAAATGCAATGCTTTTTACGTTTTTTCAAGAAACAAAATGTAATGTTAAGGATGTTAAATAATGACAGCTTCAGAAAACACAAAACTTACTTGTTCTTTGCCTACATGATTTGCTATCTTGATATTCGCAAAATTTTAATATTTTTGGGGAAAAACAGAGATACAGAAAAGCATGCATAATTAATATGATGTTCTGTTTCTTACTAAGGTTAGACTATTGTATTTACAGTAAAACCTGTAACATCCAAATGTTTCTGTATTTTCTGAGCCCACATTTTCATTTCAAGGCTGTTCTTATTATAACAGCATTGGACAATGATGAAAACGACACTAGTCCAACACACAGAACACTTACAACACACTTTACCGATCCATAATGCAAAATGTCAAACAAAATAAAATCAATCTTTCAGTATGTCTAGCAAAAAATTTATAAATTATATCTGACATTAAGGATATTGAATTCAGCAGCCATGTTGTTCTGTTTTATCATATTTCTGTACTTGAATATTGAAGTTTAGAGAATAATTATCAAACTTTCAAGTATGCCCTTTACCTGTCTATGAAGAGCTAGAAAGTCAGGGATCATTGATCTCACCAACCTCACTGTGGATGGTAAAGCAAAACTCTTTTCTCATTCTTGATAGTGGTTTTGCACTTGTAAGTTATCACTGCCATTGTTTTTCTTTGTCGTAGTCTATACAGTCAATCATCAACATTTCCTTTGGTCACAAAACATGATTAGGCTGCATAAATCAAGACAAACTATCAGGTGGATTTTTACGTTTTTCTAAGATCATCCAGGCTTGTACATGGCTTTAGTTTTCTTTTTTATATGGACATGCACCAAGAGACCTTCCAATTCTTCATAAAGTTTTCATTCCACTTTGATGTCCACTGTTATATCGCATTATCAGATGCACCTAAAACAAAAGGTACCAACTAAACCCTTATGTTCTTTTCTTAATAAAGGATGGGAAGAAATGTAAAAACCAGTTGTACAACTGTCTTACCTGTCTCACTATCTGATGCATTTGCTTATACAGTGCATGAGTTATGTGAATGCATAAAATGAAGCAAGACTTCACAAGAATACACATCAAGCAGTAACAAGCTAATATGTAGTATATATGTAATATCTAATTAATATAGAGGTACCTGACAAACATACTTGCCAACCCAGCAAAACATTTCTGTAAAAGAATAGACTTTTCTTTTTACTTATTTTTGCCTCACAAGATGAGTATGGCTCACTACCACCCCCAGACCACAACTGATTGCTGGACATGCCTACCTAGTAAAAGGGTTGTAAAAAGGAGTAGATGAAAGTGGAAGCTATCTTGAAATCAAGAGGCACACACACAATCGCAATTATACAGGTGTGTAAGAAACATTAAATGTAGTTGTTTTGAGTAAAGCAACAAGTGCTCTTCTAATATACCCATATTTTCAGGGAAACAAAGATCAACATGCAGAAGGTTAAAATATAAGATTTTGCTTTATTTTTCCTCACCATATTCTACAAATTGGCACACTATGACTTTAAATCGGCAGTTTTCAATCTATGGGGCGCACCCCTCAAAGTAACAAAAAAGGGGACGCGAAGATGCGAAAAAAAGAAAACAAGAATCGAAAATATGAAAAATGTATATATTAAAACCAAAACAAATTAACTTAAACTACATTCTGATACTAGAAAAATAAATATAGAGTTAGATAAATGTCGATGAAAGTTAAGTAGGTATAATAATAAAACTTGTAGCGGTGTATCGGCAGCAAAAAATATAGGAATACATTTTATTAGGGTTTCAAAAAAACGTTAGGGGGCGCGATTAAAACTGTTATGAAAACTTGGGTTGCAAATACTTAAAGGTTGAGAAACGCTGAGTTAAATAGACTGGTGCCCCATCCTGGGTAGGTTCCTGCTTATGTCCTTTGCTGCCATGACGGATTTAGGTGCCTGTGCATTGCAAAAGGAGCAGGGAAAACCTAGTGCTGGAGTGGACTCTAAACAAAGAGTTGTGCAGTTACTGTATACCTTGGTGACTACACTTATATTAATATTGTGGGCTGAGGTCGGCTGTCAGCCTTTCCATCCCACCGTAGGTATTCCATTCCACTAAATAAGATAGCCACAACAATAGTCAAGTCACAAGTTGTAATTGAAAGAGTAGCAACCATAATAGTAACAGTTTAGCTTAGGTACTGCAAAAATGCATCCTTTACTCATGAACTCTTATGTAACAAGACCTTAACAAAGGCTTCTCATAACTCTTATAAAACATCAGTAGATAGGTTATTCATCTCTGTGCAGTGTGGTATGTTTAATGATGGTAAAATCTAATCTATATATATATTGTGGGGAACAGGCCGGACACAGACAGGTAAACATGATGTTAAGCACCACAACACGTTTATTTACAATATATACAAGTGGGAAACACACACAACCCAGTGCCGCTGCACCAATCACCCCAAAAGTCCAGGCCATTACACAATGCCTTTTCCTCTCTTTAGGCCACCTCTTTCCTCTCCTCCCTGGCTCTGTCCTCTTCTACCCGACTCCAGTCATCGAATGAAGGGAGGCGGCCCCTTTTATACACACCCGGATGTGCTTCCCGGCAATCTTCCATCGACACGCCCCCATGTGGTGGAAGTGCCGGCTGTATCCCCGGAAGCACTCCGGGTGTCCCTGCTCCTCTTCCCCCCGGCACTTCCGGGTGTGGCGGAAGTGCTGAGGTCCAGGGCTCCCAAGGCATTGGGGCACCCCCTGGCAGTGACCATGGGCCCCTACAGGGCTGAGCTTCAAAACTGTACCCGTGGCCCCCAAAGTCACCAGGGCAGTCGCCCTCACGTGGTCTGGGGGAGGCATAAGCCCTCCTCCAGGTCCTCCTGGGCATCCCGGCTGGGTCGCCACCCCAGCCATGTGCAACACTGCCCCACTGCCAGTGAAGACCCGTCAGGCGGAGCGGTTCGTCCCATGAGGGCAGCTCATCCCCGAAGTGAGTCTTACCCCTGAAGCTCCTGGGTCCAATCTGGCACCCCGGGGCCTAATCCTTCGGCACTCCCTCCGAAGTTTCCATGCCCCTTTGGTTGGAGCCTCTCGCACCTTCGTAGCCTCAATATACAGTATATATATATATATATATATATATATATATATATATATATATATATACACTCTATATATAGTACAGGCCAAAAGTTTGGACACACCTCCTCATTTCAGGTGACTACCTGTTGAAGCTCATCGAGAGAATGCCAAGAGTGCGCAAAGCAGTAATCAGAGCAAAGGGTGGCTATTTTGAAGAAACTAGAATATAAAACATGTTTTCAGTTATTTCACCTTTTTTTGTTAAGTACATAACTCCACATGTGTTCATTCATAGTTTTGATGCCTTCAGTGAGAATCTACCAATGTAAATGGTCATGAAAATAAAGAAAACACATTGAATGAGGAGGTGTGTCCAAACTTTTGGCCTGTACTATATATATATTGTGGCAGTAGGGGGCGCTAGTGCTCCCTTGAACCCTCAGGTACAACTCCAGACACCAGGTAAAAGTCCAAGACTTTTTATTATGGTTCACAGTGCACCAAGCACCTTCCACACTACTCATACATATTTAAACCAACAAATAAACACAATATTCTCTCTCCTCCTCGCCCAGACACTTTGCTCCTCTCCCACCCAGCACAGCTCAGTGTCTGGACTGAGCCACAGTCCTTTTATAGCCCCTGACCCGGAGGTATTCCTGTCCCATTAGTCCATAGTTCCTAATTCCTTCTGGGTCAGGGCAATCAATCCTTTATTTCAACCCGGGAGCACGACATTTCTTCCCGTCACGTGACTGTGACATACTCTCGGGTCATACAGCATCACAGAGCCCATAAGCCCCCCCCCACAGCGACTCCTTGTGGTCCCCAAGGTATCCAGCAGAGCTGTGTATAAACACTACAAAGTCCACAAGGCCCTGCTGGACCTCGGGGCGCGATCCTGCTGTCGGGAGAGCTCCTCCTGGCGCCTGGGTGAGGACCGCATGGGAAGCCGGCAGTCCTCTACAATATATATATATATATACTGTATATATATATATATAATATACAGTGGTGCTTGAAAGTTTGTGAATCCTTTAGAATTTTCTATACTTCTGCCTAAATATGACCTAAAACATCATCAGATTTTCACTCAAATCCTAAAAGTTCATAAAGAGAAACCAGTTAAACAAATGAGACAAAAATATTGTACTTGGTCATTTATTTATTAAGGAAAATGATCGAATATTAAATATTTGTGAGTAGCAAAAGTATGTGAACCTTTGCTCACAGCATCTGGTGTGACCCCCCTTTTGCAGCAATAACTGCAACTAAACGTTTCCGGTAACTTTTGATCACTACTGCACACTGGCTTGAAGGAATTTTAGCCCATTCCTCTGTACAAAACAGCTTCACCGTTTAAGAGGGGCTTTCGGAGGAGCCGTTGTGGTGCATTCAGCCCCCCTCTTTACAACTCGAGTGGCAGAGATGTGAAGTGGTTGGCAAGAGAAGCGAGCAGGGGGAAACCCCTAGTTACTTATAAAATTCACAGGTCTTATACTAAATATGTAATATGAAGAGAAATAAATCTTTCTCAGTTAAGACACTGCAGACCACTCCAAAGTGAAGTTTTGTCACATTGCAGAGAAGAATAAACACTTTACTGAGGCTCTGTAAGTGTTATGAAGACACAAAGAATCCAAACACATTTCTCCAGTTTTAATGTCACTACACTGGTTACCTGTGTCATTCAGGATTGACTTTAAAATTCTGCTTATGGTTTATAAAGCCTTGAATAATCTCGCCCCATCTTATATATCGGAATGTCTGACACCTTATATTTCAAATCGTAACCTCAGATCCTCAAATGAGTGTCTCCCTAGAATTCCAAGAACAAAACTTAAAAGAAGTGGTGAGGCGGCCTTCTGCTGCTATGCACCTAAAATCTGGAATAGCCTGCCAATAGGAATTCGCCAGGCTAATACAGTAGAGCACTTTAAAACACTGCTGGAAACATATTACTTTAACATGGCCTTTTTATAACTTCAATTTAACTTAATTTAACTTAATCCTGATACTCTGTATGTTCAATTCTTCATAATAACTATTCATGGTGGCTCTAAAATCTGTACTGACCCCTACTCTCTCTTTTGTTTCTTTTTCCGGTTTCTATGTGGTGGTGGCCTGCGCCACCTCCACCTACTCAAAGCTTCATGATGCTCCAACAATGATGGATGGATTAAAAGGCAGAAGTCTACGTGACCATCATCATCAAGTCCTTCCGTGAGAACCCTAAATCCAAAGAGGACTGTTTCATTTATGTTAGGTAGAATGCCCAGAGGGGACTGGGCGGTCTCATGGTCTGGAATCCCTACAGATTTTATTTTTTCTCCAGCCGTCTGGAGTTTTTTTGTTTTTTCTGTCCCCCTGGCCATTGGACCTTACTCTTATTCTATTTTAATTAATGTTGACTTATTTTGTTTTCTTATTGTGTCTTTTATTTTTCTATTCTTTATTATGTAAAGCACTTTGAGCTACTGTTTGTATGAAAATGTGCTAAATAAATAAATGTTGTTGTTGTTGTTTCTTAAAGGCTTGTCACATAGTAGTAAATGAGTATTAGATGTGTTTTGCAGTTCCTAAACTAAAGTGTTACCAAAATAGTTATTTATAACACAAAAGACATACACATCCATGTAAGAAAGGCCACTAATAGTTCTTCCCTGTAGGAAAAAGGCAGAGGAAAAAAAACTATTTTAATGGCCAGACTGCAGTTCAGCTAGGTCACAACTTAGGCAATACCCACTAGGTCTTTTAAACTCAAACTTCCCTGCCATCAAAATAAGTTGGTAAAAATGATAAGAGACGGAATGAAGCCATAAACAAAACACAATCAAATCCCGGAGATCATGAAAATCAGGCAACAAAGCACTTAGTAAACTTGTAGTCTAAATTCTTGCTGCAATTATTAAACTGTATACAACAAGAAAAGAGTCAAATGCACTGAAAATGAACTGATATTAAGCTTAAATGTCAAGGAGTGTGTGGTGCCAACTTTTAATACATTGTGCCAATATCACATAAAGCAGCTTCTTGGGGGACATTGCCTGGTGACCAAGACACTCATTCTGGCAACATCTACTCCAAATGGCATTGCTCTTACATAAAC
The DNA here is from genome assembly GCF_016835505.1 of Polypterus senegalus. Lineage (NCBI taxonomy): Eukaryota > Metazoa > Chordata > Cladistia > Polypteriformes > Polypteridae > Polypterus > Polypterus senegalus. Next base: position 138,309,483 of record NC_053160.1, read on the forward strand.
AAAATGGCATTCTGGTAAAACAAATGCAATGATAATAATTAAATGTGTACAGAAAATAACATAAAAATGCCTATATACAATATGTAGATTCCCTAATGTCCAAAAACTTTCAAAATGTCAAAATGACCTTGAAATAAAATTTATATTTACATAAGAAACGTATTCTTGTCTGAATCATAAGACAAACCATATACTACATAACTATTAACATGGCATTTACTGTACAGCAAATAACAATAAACCTCAGTTCCACCTCAATATTGTGATAAAATATTGTCTCAATGCCAGCAAAATGCAGATGAGCACTGAAGAAAAAGAACAAATTAAACAGCCTTTAAATGAGTTAACAGAAATGTCCTATCAATTTCCTGTTTTCTGGATTCTTGGATTTTGGAATGGCACCTTCTAAAGAGGAATTTTAGAATACAAGTCAGAAAAAATAACACAGTAATCGTACATTCTTTTGGGTTAGCATCGGTTTTTAACTTCAGCATTTCATTCCAATTCATCTTGTCTCTTCTTCCATTGGGTGATGAACAATAATTTGAACAACTCCCTGTTTGCCTCCCTCATCCTTTTAAAATATCCAAGCACAAAAACAACAATATTTATTGGTCTACCACATTTTTACATCTTATATATAAATGTCTACAAGTGGAAGTGCGTGTGTCTGTCTGGCTCGGAAGTGAGAGGTCGAGTCGGGGTAAGTGCTCCACCTCTGAGGAAACAGAAAACCCGCTTAGCCGCTAATAACACAAGCAGGGTCAGCACGTCAGCAAAACGAAACCTCAGAAGAAAGACAAAGTTGCTTAGCCGCTAACATTGGCAAAACGGTATCCCTTTTACTTTTCCTCCCGCCGCTAATGCACAAGCGATGTGAGCATGTCGGCAAAATGAATTCTCCTAGGAAAGAGTTGCCCAGAGTAGTTCCTTTCAATTATCCTGACATCTCTACATTCCAGGTTTTTTTTTTCTGACAGTTTCTAGGATCCTAGGCTTTTTACAGCATGGGCTTACACAACTAGTAGAATATAAAGTGCTTTACAAGAGAATTAAAAAATTTAAACAAAAAATTCAACACATTAGAAATAAGTATATTACTGAATAAATGAAATACCTAAAACAGTAAATAAAAAAGATTCATTACACACTTCAATAACACAGGTATACAAGTAATAAATAAAGTCCTTAATTATGTAGTCATTTTTAATTCTCTCATGATTAATGAGGCTATGTTCAGATGGCCAGGGAGGACAGAAAGGGTTCCAAGACCAAAAGACCACCCAGCCCCCACTAAGCATTCTACTTAACGTAAATGCACTTAAATAATTCCAAATTGCTTTTAAGCTGTGTGCTACAGGATTTGATGAGTGGGTCCTGTCGACAGTTGAAGTGTTCAGATTCATTCTGACATCACGGTGGATACACATTTCTTTGATCAGACTGAGGTGGTGCAACATGCCACCAGAGAACACTGAAAAAGAAAACAGATAAAAGTATAGGCTATTGCAAATTCAAGAAGTACATGAGATTTAAATACAAAAATGGAACAAAAATGCAGCTATGAAATTTTCAAATTTAAAAAGTGTTTTTTTTTTAATGTTCCCTGGCATTGGCCTGTTGTATCTCTATCAGTTAGTGTAAAGTGCATAGCAACAAAAGACTGCCTCAGCACATCTTTTATGATTACCTCCTGGAATAATAAGAAAATTAATGTTTGAGGATCTAATATCACAACTGGGAATATAAGGGGATAGGCACTTCAAAAGGTAAGAAGCAGTTTATATACTGTGAAACTAAATGAAACAGGTCAAAAATAAGTTTTGGGGATTCCAAACGAGATTTCTGTTTAAAAGCAGCAATGCTAAAACAATGAAAGAAAATGGAAAAAAGGAACAAGAAAAACAAAACTGTGTGAGATTGTTTTAGTGATCTGGTTTTTGTTGCTTCTGTGGACAGTCTGGCTCTGACAGATAAGATTTGATGAATGAATGCAGACCTCAGGTCACATTATTTCTTATATAACATATATAGCCCTGACGCATTGTCGCCACTCTTTGAAGGACCCCTCCTTCACTTTAGGACTGGAAGAGGAAGAGAGGTGATAAACTGTTTCACCTAAAGCTGTCCCCCAGTTTACCTCATAAGCAAAGCCTCCAACAAACTCCCGTGCTGAGCGTGCGTGACAATACCATTAATAATGTTTTAAAACCGATTGTAAACAACACAAGCAACCAATGTAATGATGCTTAAACGAGAGAGGTGGTCAGATTTATTTTTGATGGGCAAAATTCTGGCTGCAGCCATTTTATATTTTTCATAGGTAGTCCAGTCAGGAGTGTGTTACAGTAACATAATCAACTTTAATCAAATATCTCAATTAATATCTCAGCATCTTGCACTGTTGCACGAGGTCTATTTTACTATGTTCATTAAATAAAGAAATTCAGTTCTGGTAATATGGTAATAATACAAACTGTGATTGCATTCACTACAATTTTGGCACACAGACTTATTTTGCTAAATTGGAAGAATCCTAACTCTCCTCTTTTAAGTGGGAAACCGATGTTTTATACTATTTGAAATTGGAAGAAATCAAACAGTTAGAGGATCTGTACAGAAATTTTTCAAAACCTGGCAGTTTCTAATCAATAATATTTTAGAATAAGAAGGAGTAATTCTCTCTTTATTTCTTTTTCTTCTCCATTCATCTCTATTGCCCTATTAAACTCATCGATTTAAGCATGCTTATAAGCTTTAAGTATTACTCCGTTGGCCATGCTCTCTTTCTCAGGGGTGGGGTTTGATTTGTTTTCAATCCTATTTTTTGTAAAAATTGATCTATTTGTATGGAACGATTATAATAAAATTAATAAAATTAAAAAAATAATAATAATAATGCCTTTACTTCTGCCTTGACTTTAAATGCCAAGTGATCAAGTTTATATCGAAGATCCTCACTTTCGTTAGAAGTGACAGGATGCCATTTCTACTAATTTGACCGATATAAAGGGATAACACTTTCCAATTTTTAGGTGCTTGGGAAGAGAATTGACAACACGGTGGCAGGATAAGTTGGGGTAATACTTAAAAAAGACAAATGTAAATGGAGGACAATTCATTGTATATATCATCCAAGAAATGCCGCACAAGTATCTTTTAAAAAGCCTTACCCCAATAATCTTGAAAGGTAGCTAAAACTAAAGTTTTACTCAGTTCAGCTTCCATTAATGCCACCTTAATATGTTGCTTCTTCCTTGGAGGCCTATTTAAATACCCCCCATATATAATACGCATTTACTGTGAAAAGCATTAAGATATCAGTAATTGCATCTTTGCCAACTCTTAAAGCTCATTTTCTTTCTAAACTTTCCTACCCTTTCAACCTTTGACCTTTTCATCTCTGCTTCTAATTGCTGCCTCTCTGACTTATCCTTGAGTTAAACTCACTCTCTCTTATTTTTGCCTGCCATTCTTAAAGGAAATGCATTTGAAATGTCAAATGCTGCCTTATTATCATTCCCAGGCTTTCCATGTGTGTAAAAAGCTAAGCCCTGGCCAGCATGGGAAGGCTTCCTTTAAAATTACTATCAGCTGGAACTAGTGATTTTAAAAGAGCGAGGACGTCCATCTGACGGTGACAGCATATGTCTGTCATCACTAAGGCCTCAGCAGGGAAAGGTCAGACTCACACAGCATGTTAGAACTTCTCAAAAATGTGATGCGAGCTCCCATAACTAGCACTCTTTTTCAATTTCCACCTGAATTTTTTAACTTGTGATAAGAAAAATAATCCATGAATATTGACCTCATGTAAGTTTGATTTTTTTACTCATAGAAGAATATTCCAATTGCCCCTGAAAACACTAAAAAAATGTAATTTGTTCAAAGACCTCAGTAAAAACTGAACATCGGACTACCTAACTGTACTGTACAGTATATAGAGAGAGCTTTTACAGGACAGAATTAGTTAAAAAATAAAGGAAAAATATTGCAAATATAAGAAATTAACCACAGTGTTTCAGAATATTGAATAGAAAAGGCGGAATCAGTGATGCAGAATGGTTGAATTTAGTAACGATTCACTTATCCCCTATTAAAATTACAACAGAATGACAAATTGATTACTCTTGGCAGAAAATATATTTAAAGCATAGTAAACAACAATATCACTGCTTTAAGAAGTGCATTTGTCAGGTATTCCAGAAGTTTCAAATTATGTACATTTATGCATTTGACAAAATTGAATATATAATTAAAAAAATAGACATGTATGTAAAGTAGAAGAGTCTTTGACATGAAATATGAAGAGGTCTGCCAGTTTTTAGTTTCTAGTTTAACAGAAAGGATGTTTATTGAAGGTATTGTGGAGTCTTGAATGGTTAGGTCAGTGGTCCTCAATCACGGTCCTGCAGGTTTTTGCTCCAACCCAATTGCTTAATAAGAAGCACTTATTGCTTCACTTCAGTTGTCTCACTCGTTAATATTTTGAACCCTTATTGCTTATTTTAGTGTTAAACAGCTGTACTCTTGGTTTGTAATTGCTTCTAATTAGCAATTAAATGCAAATGACAAAATACACCAGCATTTCTCCATTTACCTTGTTACCATTTACACCTGTGTGTATTTATCATGCAAAACTGGGTTTAATTAAATACTTGGAAGGAAAGTGAAAAGAAAAAAGTGAAGGACTGAGAATTACTCCTCCATTTTAGCCTTCAAATCATTAGAATGTATCCTTGTGTGTGGATCATGTGTTTGAGATTGGCGACGGAAGAAAGAAAAACTTTCATCATGCAACATAAGCAGACGGGCATTTCGCAGAAAACGTGCCCAGTTCCCACAAGCTGAAGTTGCACTCGCTGATTACATTCAAGACAGGCGTCAGCTTAGATATGCAGTGTCCACAGAAATGATTCAGATGAAAGCCTGTGATATAGCGAAAGAACATGGAATACCCATCACTCAGTTCAAAGCAAGCCGCGGATTGGTTACGCACTTCATGAGAAGGAATGGCTTATCAATAAGACGTCACACGACCATTTCGCAGTGTCTACCAGACGCATATGAAGAAAAGTTGCTAGCTTTCCAAAAATACGTTATTCAGTTGAGGCAGCAGAAAATGTATTCAATGGGGCAAATTGGTAATGCTGATCAAATCAGTTTATTTTGAGAACCTCTCAAACACTACTGTTAATGCAGTCAGAGACAAGAGTGTCCCGGTACACACGGGAGGAAGAGAGAAGCAGTGGTGTACCGTGATGTTGACGATTCTTGCGGATGGAGAGAAACTGCCGCCGTACGTAATATTTAAAAGGAACACCTTGCCAAAAAATGAGAAGTTTCCTCCTGGGATCATCGTCAGAGCTCAACAAAAGGGTTGAATGGACAATGATCTTGTAATCGATTAGTTGAAATGTGTGTGGCAATATCAGCCTTGGCAGTCTCCTGAAAATGCCAAACATGTTGGTCATGTACAGCTTTCGTGGCCATTTAACTGAAGGTGTTAAAGAAAGACTGAAAGATGGGAAAACAGATCAAGTGATAATTCCTGGAGGCATGACTTCGCTCCTCCAACCTCTAGATGTCTGCATCAATCGGCCGTTTAAGGCTCATGTTTCAAGAATTAATACCGAATGGGCTGCAACAGCAGTACACGACACAACGCCACCTGTCAAAATGAAAGCCCCAACATTGGTACAGATGTGTGCCTGGATCATCGCTGCTTGGAAGCTTATTCCAGAGGATTTGGTTGTGAAAAGCTTCAAAAAGTGCAGCATATCCAACACCATCTATGGAAGCGAAGAAGACGCCTTATGGGGAAGCGACGACGTCAGTAGCGGTGGCGAATCCGAATCCAGCAGCGAATCAGAAGATGATGATTAAACTGGAATAGTCTGGTGAGCACAATAATTTTCCACTTGCTGTTATAGTCCTTTACAGATTGTCTCTATACGGTTATTTCTTTTCTCATTTCACAGGGCTATTTGTCATTCCCACCTTTCACAGCATGGTGCGACAAACACTGAACGTTCTACAGTAGGGGTACTGCTTACAGTTAGTACTCCAATACAATATACTGTATCATGCGCAGAAAGAATTAAACAAGACCTAATTATTCTCCATTACAATTATTCACATCGGTGTCTTACTCCACCTCACCCGCTTCCTATACAATCACAGCGCACGTCGTACACAGGGCAAAAAATTTTTTCCCGATTTTCTTAGTAAAAATTAGAATGCGCGTCTTACACGAGGGCGCGTGGTACATGAGTAAATACAGTACTCTTCTCATACCACATGCCTAAGTAAGAAAAACTGTGTCTATAAAAAATTAATACTTCTTAATGTTCAATATCTGTGTAAGCCATGGAAACGTGGTAGAGAAGACAATGCTACTGTTAATGAAGATTAAACAAATCGTCCCAATCCACCCCCTCAGGACTTGCTCCTTGACCATTTTGAATTGCTGCAACTGCATTTCTTTCCCAAAAGGCATTAAATGGAATTGAAACAGTCATCAGGGAATGCTGACAGTGGTCATCTACCATACACAGTTGGCAAAAAGCAAACTAGAGATCTGAGACATGAGATAGGCATTCTGTGTCCTCTGGTTTACACTCTAGTATTCCATGCAAAATCTTTATGATCTATCTCTGTCTGGTTTAAAAATGACAAAACTTGGAAAAGTCTAGAATTCCACCCTTTAGCATTTGGTGTACCCGCTCTTGAATAAACTTCCTTTTGTACAGTAACACCCAATGGGCTCTATGATGGCCAGGGAGTTTCAGCAGTGTGCCTGAATCTAAAATTTCCTGTTTTGCTCCCTCTTCCTACTTAAATACCCAATGTGACATTTCCACTAGCTGCTTGTAACTTTCTGACTACACATCCCTTCAATCAGTAGAAAGAAATTGTTTCAACACCAATCACTAGTATTTATTATAACAATTCCAATATCTACAATGAAGAAAGCAATTTAAAAATGTGGGGCTGCTTCAGGGTTCACTCATCTGGTTAATTTGTTTTCTTAAAGTAAATAAACAGTACCAAGCTATGCTGATTTCATTAAATTTCTTTTCAGTAATAGAAATACATCACTACTGTATGTACTTCCATATTCTTTTTTACCTAAATGCAGCTGTCTGAACTGGCTTTTTCAAAGACTGATTGATTGAGAAGTGTGTGGAAATAAAGTGTGATTTGCTGATATAGCTGATAACATCTCTCTAGGTCTTTAACTCTTTTGAGGCTATTTTTTGTCACTTTCTTTTTACTCAAATTTTGGAAAATGTATAACTAATAACCATGAACCCTCTCCACATAATCATCTTGAAGTGTATTATACCACTCAAGGCAACCAATCACATGGAATGCTATGTCACACTGTTTGCAATACATGTTGCATTGCTGATGCTTGTTTTTCAGTTGCACTCTCATTGTTACTTTCTTCTGACGACTCAAAATTCAAATACAGATTCCAAGTTATCGGCAATACATAAAGCATCTTCTGCAGAGAATTTCTTAATTGCCGATGTTTGATTGTGTGCTGTAAGGACAATGAATGGTGATTCAACATTATCGTGCTGCCTTTGTTGCCATGTCTGCTCCCACCTTGAAGATATTACACAGGTGTACCAATGTCTGTGTTGTGTACACTCTTGTTCTGAAAGTTCTTAAATAGAATAAGTTATGATTTACTACTATTATGGACACAATAGTGTACCCAGGGATTATTGTCAGCAAAGGGAAACCACAAGATAATATAAGGGCTGAGAGACTTGGTCAGAGGCAAGTCGAAGTCAAAGCCAGAAGATGGAACTGAATGAAGAAAATCAAAGGCTCTGTTTCTTGGTTTGTAGATTATTGGACTACCTTACTGGCAAAAAAAGACATTCAATAAATTGCTTTGCTTTATCTTACTGACAAACACATGTATACTCTCTTTTATACTGCTTTGTTATTGGCATCTATTTTAAAATATGTGAATATTAAAGGAACTTCTTTTGTTTTTGTTTGGCCTGATGTTTTTCTACATTTTTTCCCTCTCTCCTTTTTAATATGGCATACATTTTGATATTTTTGTGATCTTTCCAAGTTGGAGTCCTATTAAGGGGCCTAGATAGGCCTAAGGACTGCTATATGAGTAAAAGTTAAGCTGCCTGGGATGAGGTCTATTAACAGGGCCCGCAATTGAAGCAGAGTGGGACTTGCCTTTCTGTGTCCTTTTGGTAGCAATAACACTAAGAGCCGTTAGAGGAAGTTGTAGCCTGATGTCTCCACCCTCAGAAATCGTTCGGATCAGAAAGGACTCCTGGGAGTGTGATGCCATGTTCCCTGGAGTCAAGAGCAACAGTATGGTGAGGCATGGACATCAACGTTATGAAAAAGTACAAAAGTTGTTTATTAAAAAGTGTGCCAAGCAATACATTATTAATAAAACTAGTTCTTGTGCAATTACATAATCAACAACAACATTTATGTATATAGCACCTTTTCATACAAATGCTGTAGCTCAGAGTGCTTCAAAAAATGAAGAAAGATAAAGAAAAAATATAAAAATTAGGCAATACTAATTAACAAAGAATAAAGTAAGGTCCAATGGCCAGGAAGGACAGAAAAAACAAACAAAAATATAACTCCGAAAGGGATGGAGAAAATATCAACAAAAATCTGCAGGGGTTCCAAGGCCATGAGACCACTCAGCCCCCACCAGGCATCAATCAAAAACCAAGGCATAAAAATAAAGATTAAAAAAGTTTTACTCTTCTTTACCCTCCTGAAAGCTACTCTGGGCAAAGAGATTTTGTTGAGCACTAGAACAGGATGATGACTATCTCACCATGAACACTAGCTAGCTCACCGCACTGATTCACAATGCTGCCTCCATCTCATCCACAGGCACTGCACTAACTTCTTTCCCAATGTGTAGCTAGCAGACAAGCTGAATTCCATTGGTACCATTTCAACCCCAGGTGCACTTTAATATATACATTGGAGTAATCAACTATAGACATTGTACAACCTCCTTCTCCCAATAAGGAGCTCACAAAAGATGGCTAGACACGGACACATGGACTCACACATCACACAGATGATGACACCTACTACCACTAGCCACTGTAGTATTGTTATATATTCTTGTGGGATTTCTGCAGCCAACCCCAGTCAAACACTCTTCTAATCTCCACTCATATGCTTACACACCACCATATTTGCGATGCTGCATACATTCACTTGCTCATATCTCCTATATTATGGTGCTTCAGACTTTTCCAAGATAACACTCACAACAAATCCACAATTCAGGCACATTTTCTGAATGCTGCTCAGGTAACTCTCACCTGAGCTCACTGCCTCTGGGCCCTTTCTCTCTCTTACATGTCTCTTTCCTAACCAACCACTAACCTGAAGCTTTACTTCCGCAGGCTATAAAGCAACACCAGGATGTCTTGCGCTCTCTCTTGTCTCAGTAGGCCTCTCCAGCCTGCATGTCCTTCCGCATCCTCTATTCATGACACACCCCAGTGCATTTGTCCAACCACTTGCGCTCACACCCCATGCTGCACCACTTTTCAACTCTTTCTGGCGACACCATACCTCCACTTTCTATTAAAGTAAGTACCTGAACCTACTTATAAAAAGAAGGGTTATGCTATAAACAGTTCCTCACTTCCCTGGCTCAAACTAAGCATGTGACACAGTTTACTGGAGGAAGGAATTTAAACCCAATTTATGTCCAAGGTGCTTTTAGTCTAGAGAGATGAGAAATGAACTGGGGTGAAGGCTCACCTGGTAGGAGGAAGAGAGTTCATGGTTGAGAGAGACAGAAACTGAAACGAAAAGACTGTTTTAAAGGAAAATTCACACTGACACTGGGACAATGTGCAAAAGTTACTGGGCCAGTACTGAAGCCAGACATCATCATGCTCCTTACTTTATTATAATGTATTTACTAAGGCTGCTTTTAATCTGCCAAAGTTAAGTAAATAGTAGCAAAGACATCATCAAAGAAGCTGCTATACTGCATTTCATATAAGCTTTGCCATTTAAAAATCTGCAGTTCCATTTTATATATCGTATGTTTAAAGTCTAAAAGGATTACAGACCAGATGCTGTAAACATATTATTTTATTTTCTGATGGGGCCTAGTTTCATTTGAAAAATGCAGTTATTCAGACTGCTGCTACAAAAGTGTATTTTGTGCAAAGAATCAGACAAAGTTAATGTTCTTATTTAAATGCTGACAAAGAACACAGCGCTTATAACCTGAATAGAGGGACTATTTCTGATGCCTGTTTCACACAGTGCTTCAGATTAATCACCAATAAAGTAGGAAAAATCTGTAATTTGAAGAAAATGTCAAGCTCATGTGAATCATTAAAAAAATGTTTAAGAAATACCTTCACAAGAGGTAGTTCAGCATTATTTTAAGCTGCTTTGTGTCATGTAAGAGAACCTACTTTTGAAAATGCAATTTAAATTCTAGAAACCCCATTAAGTTTACATGCTTTGTGTGCACCAATTGCCCTCTGGTTTGCAACTATGAGCATTTGACAGGCTTAGCACAGTCTCCTTGCTGTGTTTCTTTAGGCTGAAATGGCTAGCGATACATCAGTCATTACCAAGAACAGCCATTATCCATGTGATAGGTAGTGGAAGCAAGTCTGACCCTCAAGATGCTTAATTTCACACAGGACATGACTTCTTTTTAATGCAAAGCATTTTAACTTTCTAACAAACCAGCCCACAGCTAATGGCTTAAAAAAGACATTTGCTTTGAAAAGTGGAGTAAATTACAAGGTTCTGAGCCTCAACCTTGTCTCAGCTCAGCAAATAAAATTTTCTCTTTAAAACTAGTCTTGAAAGGAGTGTAGTGTTATTAGATGCTGGCTGACGTAGAAGACACATTCACCAACAAATAATGTGTTTCCCCAGATGTCAAGCAAAATAATACACTGCACAACAATTTTTTTGACAAGTCTTGCTTCCTGAAAAGAAACCCTAACCCTACTGGGTATGCACAAATATATTTTTGGTTTTACTGCATCACGTAGGAACTCTGAGACATAGACATTTATATGTTTACTGACAATAACGTATTTAGTCACGTTTATGTTTCGCAGAAGCTAATAAATTCAACAGAATTAAAAGTGTTTTGCTCCTGATTTTCTTTTCTATTCAATGTCTTGTGGATCATGTTGCAGTGTCCATCAGTAGTCAGCAAGCATTGACGCATTCCAGTTGCCCTGGTATCGTTTCTCCATCGTAGCAATGTCCTGGTGAAACCTTTCACCGTGTTCATCACTGATAGCACCAAGATTTGCGGGAAAGAAGTCAAAGTGTGAGTGGAGGAAATGAATCTTGAGTGACATGTTGCACTTCATTGTCTTGTATGCTTTGAGAAGTTTGTCTACCAGCTTAATGTAGTTTGGGGCTTTGTAATTGCCCAGAAAATTGTCAACAACATCTATAAAGGCTTTCTCGGCAATTTTTTCAGGCCCAACTAACAGATCTTCAAACCACTTGTCACTCTTAACATGTCTGATCTGGGGGCCAACAAAAATGCCCTCTTTGATCTTGGTGTCAGTTACTCTTGGGAACATCTGTCTTAATTAACGAAAACCTTCACCTTCCTTGTTCAGTGCTTTTATTAAATTCTTCATGAGTCCCAGTTTTATGTGAAGAGAAGGCAAAAATATCTTTACTGGGTCGACAAGTGATTCATGTGCCACATTTTTCTGTCCTGGAACTAACTTTTTACAGAGTGGCCAGTTCTGTCGAGAATAGTGTGACTCTTTGGCACGGCTGTCCCATTCACAGATGAAACAACAGTACTTTGTAGAGCCTAGCTGCAGTCCTAGTAACAGAGCAACAACTTTAAGATCTCCACAGATATGCCAGTTGTACCTGCTATACTGGACATGCTTCAGCAACAGTTCCATATTCTCATGCGTTTCTTTCATTTGTGTTTCATAGCCAACAGGTACTGAAGGATAAATGATGCCATTGTGTAGCAGAACAGCTTTCAGGCTTAACATTGACAAATCAATGAAGAGACAACCACTCTTCCGGGTTGTGATCACAACCCAAGGCCGAGAACAATCCTTCAATGTCACAACAGAAACAGAGACTGTCCACTTGTGCAAAAAATTTGGTTATATCATGATGTCGGCCTCGAAACACAGAAATGTTTGTACCTGGTGACAGCAAACACCATTCCTGCAGTCTTGAACCCAGCAGCTCGGCTTTTGCTTTTGACAGACCCAAATCTCTGACCAAATCATTCAATTTGGACTGTGTTATCAGATGTGGATCGCCTGATAAGCATGGTTCAAAATCCTGGTCACTCTCAGTACCCTGCATTGCAGTTTCTTCGTCTGGTTCGTCTAAGGTCCAATCCTCTTGTGGTTTTGGAATTGGAAGACTGTCGTCATGTGGCATGGGTCTCATTGCTGAAGGCAGATTAGAATATTCAGTTGACTTCTTGTTTTTGGCAGAGAAACCAGACACATTAGTCAATCAGAAGTAACAGTCCGTCACATGGTCTTTCTGTTCTCGCCATATCATCAGAACAGCAAACGGCATTGTCTTTCGAGTGCCTCTGAGCTAGGCTCTCAGACTGACAGCACATGTCGCACAGCAAATGTGAAGCACCTATTCCTTGTCTTGCTCACCAGTTTTGCAGCTGAAATACAGATGATAAGCTTTCTTCACAAGAGCAGTCATCCAACGTCTGTAAGGCACAAGTGTATATTCGCCACAGATATAGCAGAATGTATCGCAGCTGTTATGACATTGACGAAACATATCGCCCAACACCAAAACGTCTAAGTCATCAAGCTTACTTGCTGTTATATTGCTACAGATACTATAATTTACTATACTGATACTATACATACACACTGACTATCTATATAAACTAAAAGAGCAGGATTGGTATATTTTGATGTGATATTCTTGATCAACACCCAAAAATCTATAAGAAACACCCAACAGTGTTCAAGAAGCAAAAACGTTGTTGTGCAGTATAATGAATAAGTAACAAAGAAAAAATAAATTAATAAACAAACAAAATAAATAAATCCATATGAATTTATATAACATAAATATAGTAAAAAAGCAGCCTCCTTATATACAATATCACATTATAAGTTTCTACAGATGAGTACATTGATGAGGTCAGGGAGTGGGGAGAGCAGAATTCCTAGCCTTTTTCCTAGTTTTTTCAGCATCTGTCCAGCTACTGTAAAGGGGTCCCAGGTTGTGACACATGTCATGAACAACAGAGGTGCTACTAGAAAGTAGCAGAGGTATACAACACTGAACTAATTATTAGAAAGCAATAGTAGACGCCCATGAGTTTACCGAAAGTCCTCTAAGTTGCTAGTGGATACCGGGGAGTTCCATTGTAGAATATAGGGGGCCATTAAGTACTCTGGTCAAGGCATTCAGTATGGGAATTATCAGTATGAATCAATGGTACAACAGAAATCTTGCTAGAAGAAGCTGTAGTTGTATGTCCCAATGGCTCCTTCATGGCAGGAAGTGATTCCTTCTAGACACTCAAAAGAAGTGTATAGCTAAAGCTTATAGACCCTTCTGGCAATATAATCTATGAGCTTGGAGTCGGGTATGAACTGTTGGTGATGACTTGACTGGCAGGGAGGAACAGAGGACAGTGAGATTACAGAGAAAAGAATGGAAGGAAGGATTGCTTATCTTTGAATTCTAGGTGTGACAATTGGAGCCTTTCAGTTAGTTTTAACGTAAAACCCTGAGAGATAACAGATTTTTTATTTTGTAGTCATTACATATTGTTTCATTTTGTTTGTATAACATTTCCCTTTAGGCATTATTTTTTATAAAGTGACCCTCTATCACATATAGTTCCTATAAAAAAATACTAAACTTATACGCCTGTTCAAAATGCGACACTTAATTTTTTTTTTTTTTTACATCTTCTTGCCTCCTCCAATCTCACATCAGTTTCTCAGACACATCGAATTTCTTTACAGCAGCACAGTTATCAATTTCTTTCACTACTTCAATGACGTTTAATTTAAAACCAGCTTCATATTTTCTTCTGATCGAACGTGCCATCATGGATAAGGGATGCTGTTATGATAAAGGTGTATGAGGGTGTGAGATACAAAAAACACATATCAGTGCAAACGTTGCTTACAGAATGGTTCGGGTATTACCATGTGGTCACATAGGCACAATAGAGAGAGAGAGAGAGAGAGAAAGAGAGAGGTTAGGAGCACATTCTGATACAGTACATTGCCACACCCACATAGAAAAAAAGCCAGTGTACTCCGTGGTTACTCTCTCAGGTGGGCGTTAGTATATCATAATCCCATGTACCAATAAGCAAGAGTTTCCCGCATTCAACTTATACGACCGACATTATAAAATACCAACATTTATACTGTAAAATCAAGTTCTGACTTATCTGCGAGTATATATGGTATTTATTTATTTATTTTTCCTATTATTAAAGTTTTATTCTATTGGTCTAGCTCTCTTTCTCAGGGATGGGGGTCAAGATGTTTCAAACCTAGTTTTGTAAAACTTGACTTGCTTGTATGGAATGTTATTTGATTTTAATAAATTCAATAAAATTAAAAAAAAAAATGATGCTGCCACTACCATGCTTGACAGAATAGATGGTGATTTTCTGATAATGTGCAGTGCTTGGCCAAAACCAAATGTGGCATTTAGTCTGATGGCAAAAACCTCAATTTTCCTCTCATTAGACCACAGATCTTCTTCCAGCAGAGTTTCCCATGTGCCTTGCAGCAAACTGTAGCTAAGATGGCACGCGTGTGTGTGTGTATGTTTGTTTTTAACAGTGGCTTTCTCTTTCTTACTCTCCCATGAAGCACCCGGCCAAACGTTGTCATATGCACAGTCTCTCCAATCTCAGCCATCATAGCTTGTAACTCCTTCAAAATTATCATGGGTCTCTTAGTAGCCTCCTTCACAAGTCTTCTTCTTGCATGATCACTCAGTTTTTGTGGACAGCCTGCCCTAGGCAGATTTACAGCTATGCAATACCCTTTACATTTCGTAATGATTAATTTAACTGGTTTCTTAAGGGATACTCAATGACTTTGAATTTTTTGTCTTCATCCCCTGACTTGTGCTTTATAACCACCTTTTCATGGAGGTGCTTGGAGTGTTCCTTTGTTTTCATTGTGTGGGTTAGTCACAATACTAACATACCACATACCACAAGTTGGATTTTCCAGATGCAGGGATATTTAGACTACAACATTTTATTATAATTATAATCCGTTGACTTCAGTCAGGTGACCTCCATTGAACTTATTATGTAACCAATTGGCTGCACTAAGTAATGCTCTGTAAATAATTTAGACCACTTTGCAAAGATCTGCTTTCTCTTTAACATTAAAGAGTCTTTTTCTGTTGATCATCATGAAAATAAAGGCACATTAAAACCAATGTGACTCAGTGTTGTAAAACAGTAAAATGAGATAAGTTCCCAGGGGGTGAATGTTTTTCATTTGCCCTGTACCAGTTACAACATGAGTTAGGTGTGTCATATTATAAGAGATTAATACTTATACGATCCACTTTTATGTGTTGTATATTTCTAGTTAATTTACAGCATTTTCCAGAGATCTGTTTTCACTTTGACATTTTTTTATTTTCTAATGTCCAGTGTCAAAAAAGCTAATGAAATCCACTGAGATTCAATGTTGTACAACAATAAAATGTGGAAAGTTCCAAGTGGGTGAGTACTTTTTATAGGCACTGTACATGTGCTTCCATTATATTCTTTCCTGTGTTAGAGCACTGCCCATGTGGGCCTCTACTGATAACACAATTCGCTTCCTCAACTTTTTGCACTACACATTCTCCAAGATAAGCAGCTTACCTTGAAAGTATTAGGTTCAAAATACCCGTATATCATAGGACAGAATACACTATATATCAGTTTTTGACCCACTTATCTCATTTAGAATCACAGGAAAGCCAACCAGGCATCAAAGTAAGAATGACTCCTGGACAGGTAGTGCTGTCATTTACTCATGATGGCATAATTTACATCTTTGTACATCTTTGGAACATAGGAGGAAAATCAATTATCAGGAAAACCAAATATGCACATGAATTTGGGGAAATATGCACATTGCATACAGACACTGACTGAACTGAGCGTTGAATGTAAGGTCTCTTTCTTTCAGGTTTTTTTTGCATGTATTTGATTATAAAAAGAAGTAAACAGTTTTTTGTGAACTTCGTTTATTACATTTTGAAGGCAAGGAAGTGGGCATCATTAGCTTTACTACTTATTAGAGGTTTAACCTTCCCACTGTTAAAGTTGTCAGCAATTGACTTGGAGTTTGCTATTCAAGGGTGTTCCCCTACAACCCCCATTATTGTCTTAGAAGATCAGGATCTGGGGAACAGAGATCAGATGAAGAAGTCCATCCCTAATGATGCCACTGAGAAATGATTAGGAGAATAAGATACAAAAGAATGAATATCTTCTTGTTCTTCCTCTCATCTTTTCTCACATCCATATGGAGTTGGTGTAATTTATCAACCTTCTTCATAAAATTTGGTCCTGCCACCTCCTCCTCAGTCTCCTTTCTTTCAGATCTTCTTTTACTTTATCCATCCACTTCTGCTTTGGCCTCCCACGCTTTTTCTTCCACTATATTTCCATTCCCATCCCTCTTTTCCCCACATATTCATTGTCTCGCCTCATCACATGTCCATACCAATTCAACCTACTTTCTTAGACACTGTATCTCTACCACTTTTGTTGTACCTCTGATTGTCTCATTTCTTATTCAGTCTTTTTTTATAATGCCACATATCCATCTCAACATTCTCATTTCTGCCACATTTAACTTTTTCTCTTTCACTCCCTTTACTGTCCATGTCTCATCTCCATGCATTATTGCTGGCCCATATTTATCTCTCAGCAGTAACGAAGCAACAATATATGATATAATATATAATATATATAGGAGAACTCACAGCTGTTGGGGTCTCTTCAAGTTTATCGTTCAGTTTAGTTCCCACGTTACCCCACTATTTTGGATTACAGAACACACCTCCGAAATTTAAACGTTTATCTAAGCCCTATAGCTTTTCTACCCCAACTACTTTTCTCATCTGTCTTCTTTACTTTTTACCACTCTCTGTCACCTTTAGTCTCCTCACTCCTAATACACTTCAACCCTGCACTACTGCCCCATCTTAATCCCTAACCCCGTCACTCACTTCCTAGGAGGTGTCACTTACAACTAGAAACCTCTCTTTCCAGTCCTTCAATTCCCTTAGACCAGGGGTGGGCAAAGTCATTCCTAGAGGGCCACAGTGGCTGCAGGTTTTGTTCCAACCCAGTTACTTAATCAGAAGCACTTATTGCTCAAGTAACACTTCTCCATTTTAGTTGTCTCGCTCATTAAGATTTTGAACCCTTATTGCCTATTTTAGTCTTAAACAGCTGTATAATTGGTTATTAATTGCTCCTTATTAGCAATAAGATGCAACTGACAAATGAAACTAGCATTTCTCCATTTAACTTGTTTCCATTTATACCTGTGTGTATTTAATGTGCACTCTTTGGCTTAATTAATTACTTGGAAGGAAAGTGAAGAGAAAAAGTAAAGACCTGAGAATTACTCTTCAATTTTAGACTTCAAATAATTTGGACAATATCCTTAGAAAGGAAAAAAAAATCTAGAATATGAGAACAACCTGACATGGCAGATTTAAAGCATTAACAAGTCATGAAATTAAATTATTGGCAAGGATTATTTTCCAATTAAGCAACTGGATTGGAACAAAAACCTGCAGCCACTGCGGCCCTCCAGGACTGAGTTTGCCCACCCCTGCCTTAGACAAAGGTTAGAAAGTGAGTGCCTGCACATCACAATATTTTTCAGTATATCACCCTTGAGAAATTGTTAAAAACAAAAATTTTCATATTGTAATAAAATTTGCCTCTGTAACATAAGTTGCATGATCATTTAAGGCAGCCTTGTAAAAGACATACTAGTGACAAACAGGCTGTAAACAACCAGATTAGATCCAAACCCAAAAAAAGAAAATTATACCTAGCACTATTTAGAATTATATCATTACCTCCCACACTGCCACTGAGTACCATTGTATAATTCAGTTTAAAACACTTTACTTTCCAATACCTGCTAATTGAAGCCTTGCTGGTGTAACTTAAGAGATCTCAGTTTATTACTGTATTAATAGTAACAGCGAAAGCATCATGCTTTCAGTACATTTCCAGCAATATATAAAGTTATGAAAATCAATGAACATTCCATCTGAGCAGTAAGTACATTCTGATTAGTAGAGCACCTGACAAAATGCAGCAAATTAAGCATCAAGACCAATTGTTTAAACAACTTTTTTAAGCAGGGTGGCACAATGGCGCAGTGGTAGTACTGCTCACTTGCAGTAAGGAAACCAGGCTTTGTGTCCTCCGTTTGTGGAGTTTGCATGTTCTCCCCATGTCTGTGTTGGTTTCATCCCACACTCCAAAGCCATGCAGGTAAGGTGGATTGGTGATACTAAATTGGCCACAGTGTGTGTTCACCCCCACAAAATAAACTGGCACCAGGTCCAGAGTTTCTACCTGCCTTGTACCCAATGCTCAATGGGATAGGCTCCAGCACCCTTTGCAACCCACTAAAGGACTAAGCAGGTTAGAAACTGACTAACTGACTTTTATAAGCATCTTCAGTTAATAATTGAGATGATTTGCATGTTCAAAGTGTGTTACCAATACTGCATTGTAATTCTACCCATTAAATAAACGTATACTACTTGTTTTTATTTTTGACCTCTGCTTGCATCTGATTCTGTTTTCATTTACCTATAATAACAAGCTCATTTATTTTGTGATTTTTAGTTCACCAATTCCATCAAAACTGTGTCTCATTCTTAGTCATCAAATATTGTATTTTGAAGCATTTATCTGGTCAAAGGAAGTAAGTATTCCTCATTTTGTAAAAGGCCTGTGCATGTCCTTCTGTTCAAACTCTACAGTAGACAGCATAAAATAACCAAATGGCAAGAAAATGAAATTTTCTGTGATATGAACTTAACTTCTGCTTCCACCGAGTTATTCTTAAATAAATTAAAGTTAATCGGAAACATGCATATATTTTTAACATTGAATATTCTATACAGTTCGCTGTGTTCTTGATAAATGTTTTAATATACAGCAGTGATAGCCTGTGCCAAAGTTTCATGTAGCACTCTTAAAAGAAGCAAATTAGATTTTTGGCCAAAACCCATAGTTCATTCCAGGATTGTCCTTCTTGCTCTGCTTTTTTCAGTACATTTCCTCCTTCAGGCTCAATGTGGATTTCCTTTTCCCTCAGACAACCTCTGTGGGTTCCAATGAAATTCTTCTTTTTTCTCTAAAAAATGTCCAGTTTACTTCCACTGGCCATCTGTATTGCAAGATGTGTTTTTGCTAATCTTTCTTACAAATTCAGAACTCATCATTATACTTTGCCAAAATAGCTGCAACATTTTACATAGGCATCTATTAACAAATACTTATAACCTGTTTACAATTATTTTGGTAGATTTCCAAGTTTCAAAATCTTATAACAACACTCTTATCATATTACTGTTAAAAAAGGGAGCTTTAGTAGATAAGGCAAATTTTAATAATTTCCCAATTTTATTCAAGGTTTCAAAGAACTTAGTTTCCCTTTGGATTCTTTTCAGCACATCTACTGTTAACAATAATTAATCAATAATAATACTTAATTACATTTATGTAGTGTTTTTTTCACTACTCAAAGCATTTAGATATAAGGGAACCACTTCAACCACCACCAATGTGTAGCACCCACCTGGATGTTGTGACGGCAGCCATTATTGCATCATTATGCTCACCACACATTAGCTATTAGGTGGTGAATTAGTGAGAAAGATAGCCAATTAGAAACAGGGGGTGACTAGGGGGTCAGAATAAAGAAGGCCATGATGGGTAATTTAGCCAGGACATCGGAATTAACCCTAGTCTTTTTTGAAAGATGTCTGGGTATCTCATAAAAACACAGAGAGTCAGGACCTGAGCTTTAAGTTTCCTCCAAAGAACAGCACCATATTTACAGCACATTGACCCCATCACTGCACTGGGACATTGGGATCCACACAAAGACCATGGGGTAAGCACCCCCTGTTGGCCTCACCGACACCACTTCTACCAGCAACTCTAACTTTTCCGAGATGGCCTGCCATACAGGTACTGGCCGGGCCTGAACATACTTGGCTTCAGGTGGATGACTTGTTCTGAAGCATGCGTGTATGGCTGCTGTTATTCCCCAGTCTTTGGCAATGGTGTTTCTGAGATAACAAAATTCATCCTTTTCTTTTATTTCTTTCTGCTCATGTATGTTTTGTTGCTAATTGCCCGTCTCAATGCATATAGACTCAGACACTGACCTTATTTCCAATTCTTCATGATGGGCTAGTTTACACTAATGCTTATATCATCGTTCCCTGTAGCTATAACACAAATATCATGTACATAATCCAGGCTTCTAAATTCCACATATTTTCATCCTTGGAAGAGAGCGCTTTGAGTAGTGAGAAGAGCGCTATATAAATGTAAAGAATTATTATTATTATATTTCTGTAAGCATTCCTGAATTCAATGCAAAGGAGAATAGAAATAGTGAAAGCACCCAAGCCAGCCTCATGCTTGTAACAGCTATGATATTTTCATTGAATTCTTCCATTGCAACACATGATGAGAAGCATTAGTATATACTGTAAGCACTTAATAATTCTACTAATTTTAACTGGCATTCCAAAGTTCCTATGAGTAGTTTACAATGTCATTTTTTTGAGATTAATAGTCATTTCTTATAGATTCTTCTGTACAACCCTTTCATTCACAATCACTGAAAATGATAGAAAGACAAGAACAGAAAAAAATGTAGCATCAAGTAGGATTTAGTATCCAGTGAGAAAGGCCAGGAAATGTTTTCTCCTTTGCAGTATGTTTTATTATGATATGAAATAACTCATGTTGCTACTGGTACAGGGCAAATAAAAAATATTCACTCCCTTGGAACTTATCTCATTTTCAGTGTTGTGCCAGTTCACACCTCACAAGAACTAGCTCAAAGTTCAGTTCACACAGATTAAAATGAATAAACTCGCTTTATGTTCAGTTCATTTTGTATTTTTTAAGAAGTGAGAATAAATGACCCATGAGTTTACTTTTTTCAATTTTGCATGCCTTATATTAGGCCTTTATAGTGTTCTAAAATAAAATACAATAATTTTGAAGAATTTTTTATTTAAATACACTTTACTGAGTTATACCCAGCGACAAACGCGTATAACCACATATGCTGATATATTCCCGGTGAAAAAAGAAATTAAATAGACGCAAGTATACATATAAATTACTGCTCTATTTCCAGCCGTGTGACACAAATGGTGACTGTGGAACCAGTGTGTAGGTAAACTAACCTATTACGCTGCCGGTCAAAATTCATGTCACATATTGCATGACAAAAAAGCAGAGCTTCACCGTCTGCTATTGTCAGCGGAGGTGCAGCTTAACTCTTGGAGGGCTGAATATTTTTTCCAAAAAAATGATGGTTTCACACAGAAATCAACATAAAACGTCTGTTGCTGCATGCTGTGGCTGCCAGTTTGCCAAGAATGAGCGGCAGGCTTGCTGCCAGGCTGTCTTCACGTGGCTGGGACAGCGGTAGCAGTGCATTACAATCTGGTATCTACCTCTTATCATTGTTAAGTGGCAGTCCTCCCTGGTGAACATTGTCAGTACCACGACTAGTTGGGGACCGATCAGCTGAAGCTGGAACCTCACATTCGTTTTGATCACTTGTATCAAAATCTGAGTCCGACAAGTCATAGTCCAGTTCTGAGATAATATGCAAAACATCGTCCACGGAGTATTTCGCTTTTCGCATTTGCTTTGATCTTTCGCCAGATATCAGTGCCATTTTTGCCGTTGTGTGCGCCTTGCTACTCACGTGAGTGCAGGGAATCTCGGTCAAACCAATGAATCTAACTTTCTTTCTAGCAATGAGAGTCCAACGTAATGGTTGGTTATGTCACAGTTTATGGTTGATTACCATCGTCAACTCCTCCTTTTGACAAAAGTCAACATCAGCCCTGAAAGAGTTAACCACAAGCAGGCAAACACAGGCAGTGCCTATTTGATTTTACGTTATTTTTTCTGAATACAAATAAATGTTAAAAAATTTGTACAAAATAAATATTCGTTAAAATCCACTATTTGTGCTTATCTGAATACCGGATTCGGCTCCACCCCTACATTACAGGGTAAGGCAAAACTTTTAATCTGGACCTAAACCAGATCCAGAATGTCACATAAAACTGAACTAGCTCACGTTCAAGTTCTTCGTTTGCAAATACGTTATGTTAAATTCACTGTTCTTAAAAAAATGAGCTTGTTCAATGAACACGCTCTTTTGAACTAGTTCATGCACAACACTGCTCATTTTAGTGTTTTACAACACCGAGTGACATTGGTTCCAATGTGCCTTCATTTCACGATGATCAACAGTAAAAGACTCTTTAATGTTAACGTGAAAACAGACCTCTGCAAAGTCATCTCAGTCGTGCAGCCAATTGGTTTTAGAAGTCACATAATTAGTTTAATGGAGATCGCTTGTCTGTAGTTAAAGGGTACTAACTGATTGTACTATAAATGCACCTTATCTTGTGGTGAGACAGTATTGTGGCCTAACCTTCACAATGAAGACAAGAAAAAAATGGGACACAATGAGCAACTTAATGAAAAGATGATTGAAAACCTGTTGAAGGCAAGAAAATATCCAAGTCCAGTTTTTTAACATGTGTATCCAGCACGGGGTCAAAAGGAAGTTGGAGTATATCCCAGCAAACATTGGGTGCAAGGCAGAAACTGGGTGCAGCAGTTCATAACAGGGTACACATACACACATACACACACAAAAGAATAGGGTTAATTGAACAACACCAGTTCACCTAAACTACATGTCTTTGGCAACTCAGGCGTAGAGAACATGCAAAGTTCATACAGAGAATGCAGTGAAAAGTGTGATTTTCTTTTATGGTGTGTGTCCATAATTTTTTTGTGTTTTTTTCAGAAACAGTACGTGTTTGATTGTATACTCATTTAAACTTTGTCATATTGTTATTAAATTATAATATGTTTACTTCATATTACTTTTCACAACTTTTTTCATTCCTCAGGAGGATTCAAGCATCATTTTATGATGAGCGTATTGTCAATTGACTGATTTTTGAATCGACTTGTGATGCTTTCTGGTAGGCGATTTCAGGAATGGGATTAACTAAGTAGTACTTTACTTGCTGCTTAAGAAGGATTTTGGGAAATGCATGAAAAAGTAGCTCTTACTGTATGTTCCGCACACCCTCTGAAATGCACGAATAAATCAGATGAAGTACTTTGCCATAGTTAAATTAAATAAATAAGTAATCAAAATAGTTAATTAAATAAAAGGCTCATAACTAAATAAATTAAATGAAGACAAAATAAAATACTTAAATTAATAAAGCAGAGGAGAGGTAATTACCAAAAACAAAGAGAAGTGACAATAACGGCAAACTCAGGAGGCAAGAATTCAACATGGAAGGTCTCAAAGACAACTTAAGGAGCAATAATAATTGTGCATGTCTCTAAGAGACTAGAATGAACCTGAAATAGAATGAAACAGAAAACAGAATGAGTGGGAAAGGGGCCAAAAACACAGCAGCAAATACTTATTAATTCCACATGAACTAAGCTCTGACAATTTATAGCCTTTATAGCCATCTTAAGAGTTTGGCTCACTCGAGTGGACCAAAATTTAGCACAATTAAAGACATGAAGGATTAAGTTGAAATTCTAAACATGAAACAGTGTAAACATGACAAAAGGAAGGGAGGACAGTAAAATAAAAAGAACAGAAAGAAAGTGTAGCAGTAGTTTTTTAGTAGCAGTAATGGTGATGCATAGGTACAGTACAGTCCTGACAATATCCTTTTCTTCTAATTAAACCATTTGTATGTTGTGTTGGACTGCCCAATTGGTAAGGGTTTTTGAGGGAAGAAACGGTGATACAGGAAAGGGACAGGGCCCAGCAAGGCTATAGAATTCAAACACTGACAGTAGGAATGTAAATCTGAATGACAGATACATAAACAGATGGCCAACCTTGACCTGGAGTCCACTATCAGGGACAAGTGATTAGAACAGACTCTTTAGGATTCTAGAAGGTGGTTGTATTTTGCAGGGAATGCATACATCATAAAAAAAATTAAAAAAAAAAAACCTCTTTTACCTTGAATGCTAATTCATATGCACACATTCAGGCAGATCAAAACAGACAGAGGGTGGCACGACTCCTCTCTGCGTGGAGTTTGCATGTTCTCCCCGTGTCTGAAATGCAGGTTAGGTGAACTGGTGATCCTAAATGGGCTTAGTGGGTGGTTGGGATTGATGTGTGTATGTGTGTGTTCGCCCTGCAATGGACTGGCACCCTGTACTGTATTTGTTCCTGCCTTGCACCCTATGCTACCTAGAACAGGCTCCAGCAGACCCCTGAAACCCTGTTCAGGACTACGTGGGTTAGAAAATGACTGAGTAACTAATGACTGACAAAGCAGATAGCAAAAGCCATGAACACTGCAGAAAAAACAGCACATACTAAAACTTTTCTTTTGATGTCCATTTTAACTTCTCCTACCAAACAGCTATTAAAACAGAAAAAGGCAACTCATCATTAGAACAACAGTCTTTACTCTTCAGTTGTGTTTCAGTTGCTTTGGTTTTGGTTTGGTTTGGAGAAAAGCACCAAAGTCTAGATAGCTCGATGAATTCCAGCAACACAGCACTCATATGTTAACCATTGTTGATAGACAAGCAATAATTGAGTAGCAGCTTTGTGAGCAGCATGTTTAGTTCAGTACAAGAAGGCACATGTAGGATGTCATAATAAACATGAATTACAATGGAAGTCTTCCTTTACAAACTGTGAAAACAATGCATATCTCCTGTACATAAAGTAAAGATTACAACATGTTCCCAGCACTGTCCAGCCTTTTTCAATTTTGTTGTGGAGCACCAAACATGAGACACTGGACTGACAAACCTCTCTACTGTTCTTGTAAAGCAAAACATCCACTTTCTTTCTTCCTTGTTGCTGCATTATATACTGCATTGTATGCGTCATAAATCCTGCTGAGTACTCATTAGTTGACAACTCTCCACATATACAGCAGCCTGCCCTATGATGTATCACAAAATTAAACATGTTTATTATTTTTTTTGTGTGAGTCGTAAAGTACTATGACTAACTTGCACGGGAATATCATATTACACAACTGTCCACGGATGCATGTTATGACTGTCCACAACTTACTATCATTATGTAAATCAAGGCCACAACTGAAAATCAATGGGAACATCATATAATGTGACATGCCTTACTGATGTAAAAGGAATAGCTCACAAATTCTGTGCAGTTGCAGAGTATGAATATGCGGTAATATGGCTTGTAAAATCAAGTAACTTCACAGATAGCCCACAGCAAAACAAAAAATAAAGATTAAGCCAATAAATTAACTAAAACACCAAACACAACAGATGTGTAATAATAAACTGTTGCCTAAGACAAAATATCACAACTAATCATTTTTTCCC
The DNA here is from genome assembly GCF_016835505.1 of Polypterus senegalus. NCBI lineage: Eukaryota > Metazoa > Chordata > Cladistia > Polypteriformes > Polypteridae > Polypterus > Polypterus senegalus. Next base: position 138,335,197 of record NC_053160.1, read on the forward strand.
TTTTTACTTTTAGAGATTTGTCTAATTGGTTTTTCTGTGATTCACATAGTTTCTTCCCATCTTTGTTGATTACTTTATTACCACCTAATGTCTGTTATTTTAATTTTGTATTATTTTGTATTTTACTAATTTAGAGTTTTTATGTTTTACAAAGTAGTACAACAAAGAGAGGAGTTTCAGACCTCTTAATAAAAATATCAGCATCACCAAAGAAAAGTAAAAATGGTGGAAAAGGAAGTTATCAGTGAAAGGGGAACATTGGGTTCCTACCACCTTTAAGTTATGAGGACTAGTGAGTGTAAGAATGGGCGGATGAGCTGATAGAACATGTCTGTAAATTAAGACTGTTATAAATGCTTATAGAAACACTAGCCATGTGCGCCCAACTACGTTGCACATGTTAAAGTTGTCTGTGAAGGGCTACCTGTTTAAACGCAGCTGCCAGTCGTGAACTGGGCCCTTCGTCGCACAGCATTATGATTTTTTATAAGGGAAACAAAATTAAAAAAGAAAACCCTTGGATATTTATTCGATAAGAACGGCCCACTCGTAATCACTATCCGAATTGTAATTATGTGGTGGTGTAGGAGCATTTCTGTTTCTTTCCGTTCACAGTCCGTCTCGTTTTCAGGACGCTGTCGTTTCCTCTCACGATGTCTTCTCAACCTTTCTCCAATCTCACAGGTTGCTTTGTGGCAATCCAAAGAGTAAGGCAATATACACGGAGCAATGGTTATTAAAGGGGGACACATAGGTATCCAGGTTCTTTAAAGCATAAATAGAGATCATTTCACTGACATGTGAGCATGTACAACTGTGAGACGCGCAGCACTTGCCGGCTACAACGTAACAATAATAATTTCCGGAACGTGTTGTTATGTTGTCATTCATTTTACCCACTGTCTTTCTTTCATTCATATGTTACGTAGGCACGTACCTTTTATCTTCGGCAATCTCATTCTCTAACCAGGCCTCAGGAGCTAACCAGCGTAACACTGTCCACCTCCCCTTTTGTTATTCTATATATTGTTGACATCCGTGAGTAACAACAATGTACTAAACTGGAAGGTGGTCTATGATGCATGGAATTCGCGGACAAAGATCAAGATCTGAATGAAGATCTCTTTAGTTAATTTAAAGCACAACAATTTGTTTAGTTGGAATGTCTGTGTTTTGAGGTGTGACTGGAGTACTACAGTCTTCAGTAGTATAAGCCTGGAGGAGATTCTTAATGCAATGCCTATGTTTTAGCTGTCTCTCTACTGCCATCTAGTGCTTCTTCTAATTCATTCGGACAAACAAAGATCAAGACCCAAATGAAGATTATATATAGAGATTTTTTGTAGATTATATTTTAAGAAGTTAACATTCCGTATAATCAAAACTTTATTTAACAGAAAAGAAAATAAGTCAGACTTAACAAATCTAAAATTAGCCACACAACAAGGGCAATTCTTCAAAAAAAAACAAATAAGGTAGAATTGTTTCCCATGATATAAAAGCTAAATCTAAAATTTAATCTATAAAGTTTTGAACAGATCCTCTAAGCGAGAATTTAATTTTTTTCCAATTTCAAATAGTATAGGACATCAGTTACCCACAGACTTTTAACAGGTGGGCTGGGAGTCTTCCAGTTGAGCAAGATAAGTCTACATTATAGTAGTGAAGTAAAGGCAATTACAATCAGTTAGTCCTTCTCCGCTTTAAGCCCATCCGGGAGTACACCAAACACAGATGTTAATTGATAAGGAGTGATTGTGACACCAAGGCTTTCTGATGGGCATTTAAAGATTTTTGACCAGAATGATGTTAGTTTGGTGCACACCTAAAACATGTGACCCAGTCAGGCTGGAGCTTGATTACAGTGTTCACAGGTTGCATCTTGCCCTGAATACATTTTGGACAATTTTAAATGAGATGAATGTGCTCAATAAAAGATTTTGAGTTGAATGCTTGAATGTTATATGCATATGTTGCTAGAGTATATTCTATGCATGGCTGCCTTCTATTCTTTTTTCTGAGATGCTAATTGAAAGAACTTTTCCCCACCGTACCATGGGATCTTTGAAAGGAAGGGCCTTTAAAATATTTTTATATATTATTGAGATGCTGTCTGAGTATTCAAGACTGATCAGTATTTCTTCTGGAATAAAATTGGGTGGTAGGTAAGGAATATTAGGCAGGTTCCTTTTAACAAAGGTTTTGATTTGAAAGTAGTGGAAAAATTGTGTTGATGGGAGGTTGAATATGAACGGTAACTGTTCATAAGATGCAAAGACACTATCTATATACAAGTCACTAAATATTTTAATCCCAAACAATCAAAGGATAAATACAGTGTAGATATGAGTTTGTAGAAAAAGGTGATTATCATGTAGAGGTACAACAGATAAAATCGTTTAATTTACTAGTTTCTCAAATCCCATCAAAACTAAAGTAGCACATTAAATGCTTTGCATTCTATGTGTTGTCTTATGACAACAGAACACAGAATACATTACATTCATGATATTACAAATTCCTTAACGATTTAAATACTAAGATGGATACTTGATTTAATTTTCACGATGCTAGGAATTAAACCATGTATTAAACATGGGGGCAATGTGGCACAGTGGTAATGATGAGTTGGCATCCCATAAGATGCTTCCTGTGCTGTGTGCAACCCTCAATGAAATAATTTATCGCAGCAGTAATGTCTCTTTCATGTATACTAATCCCAAATTCCTGTCCTTCCTTTTCTTTCTCCATGTAATCAATCACTACAGAATAAGCTGTGTAATAAATGTCAAGTCATCTGTAAGCTGAGAACGCCGATTCTTCAAAACTTTTTTACAGCACGAGGCAGGAACAATCTCTGAACGGGGTGCCAGCTCATCACTACCACTGGGCCTCCGTGCCCACATGTTTAATTATTAACAGTATACATTATTTAAATTAAAATAAGTTAAAAATGTATCTGTATAGTGTAATATACATACTTTACTGCATTTCATCTTAAAAATGATATGAAGAGCTCCAAGAAGATAGTGCTTGGAAATCTAAATCAACTTAGTAGTATCATCATATGTAAATACGTACTTTCTTCTATTTAATTGAATTGAATTTCTTTATTGTTATTGTATGATATAATGAGATTCAATCTGCAAATCTTCCATAAACTTATTTTCCTATAAATTGATAAAATAACAGTACTGCTACTATTACTACTACTACTACTAATACTAATAATAAAATGCTAAAAAAACAATAAACATATACAATATGAAAGCATAAGTACAATATACGCGTACATATAGTGCAAATAGTGTAAAATGTTCATAAAGTGAACTCTATTACAACTGTAGTGCAAGTTTACAGTGAGGTAATTGCACTTATAAGTACAAACAGTTCTACCAGGAGCACTTAATGGACTAATTGAGTGCATTTAGAGCTCTTGGGATGAAGCTGTTTCTCAACCGTGAGGTCCCTACAGGAAAGATCTGAAGTGTTTGCCTAATGGTAGAAGTTCAAATAGACTGTGCGCACAGCTGAGGCAGCATGTGCTAGATACTGTATCCTGATAATTCTCTTTCCGATCACCTGCTGTACAGCTGTGATTCCACACTCAGATACAGTGGGTTAACATACTCTGAGTGGTGCAGTGAGAGTAAAAACGCTAAAGCAGCTATGATATTTGGAATAGTTTGGTCATTTCGTGGCCCATTATGTTGTTACAGGTTGATTGCAACCAGTTGCCTTAAACTAATAAATGATATGCGGTTAATTTCATTGTACTATATTTGATAAAGCCATGTCATGGATGTGAGTCTAAAAAATAAAAGGAAACTACACATGAACAGTAGCACTGCTTTGACATGGATGCCACCAGTTTGCAAAACCAAGCCGAAAACTTGCGTACTCAATGGATTGAGCTGGCATGAGAATGTGTGTGGCTTTACGACAAGTTTAGTTTTTATACATCGCACCCACTGTTTATACATAAGGCCCCTAGTCTGTGTGGAGAATGGCTTTATAACATGCAAAGGAAATTACCAAACAATGGCAAATAATAATGATAATAACAAAAGAGGTTAGTACTAAGGCTGCTTCTATTTTTAATATATTCAAATGATTTGTATAGGAATATAAATAACCAGCTGGTTAAGTTTGCAGATGATGCCAAGCTAAGTGGATTGTCAGATAATCTAGAATCATTACAGAGGAACTTCGGCAGATTTGTGGCATTTGAAATTTAATGTAAGTAAAGTATATAGAAAGTAAAAATGTCAGGTATAAATACACAATGGGAGGTCTGAAAATAGAAAAAAACAGAAAGTACACCTTATGAGAAGGATTTAGTAGTTGTAGTGAATTTGTCACTGTCAATTCCCAGAAAATGTTCAGAAGTCATTATGAAAGCTAACAAAATGTTAGGATTTCTAGTACGATGTGTAGAGTTTGTAATGCACTGGAGAGGCCTCATCTGGAGTACTCTGTACAGTTTCAGTTTTGGTGTCCAGAGTCCAGAGATGAGCGGCTGGGTTGATTGCAGAGCTACAGAGATGAATAATGAGGAAAGACTTAAAGAACTGAGTCTTTTCAGTTTAAATGAAATGTCAATAAGAAGAGATATGATTGAAGTGTCTAAAATTATGAAGTAAATTAGCACAGTGGATTGAGACTGTTACACGGATACAGTTGGAAACTTGTTAAGGGTAAATTTCACACATACATTAGGACATTTTTCTTCACACATAGAACCATAGAAACTTGAAAAAATCTACCAAGTAGTATGATAAAGAAGAAATATACAGTGACGACTGCAATGTAATGCATTAAAATGGGATTCAAGAATGAGGGCTAAAATTGAATTAGCCTTTAATGAACTGCTTAATTTACTTTCTCTATCTGATATTTCACTTTTTTACTAGACTTGTTTTAAGTTGATAAAGGAGTGCTTTGATTTAATGCAAAAAATAAAAAATCAATTAACACAAAAAGTTTATTTGCCAAAAGTCTTATGGTTAATCAAGCTGCTTACATGAAATAATCTTACTGGAGGATAAATAGTACTGTAAATATAAAGACTGTTTATCTGTCTATTCATCCATCTATCCATTATCCAACCCGCTATATCCTAACTACAGGGTCACCGCGGTTTGCTGGAGCCAATCCCAGCCAACACAGGGCGCAAGACAGGAAACAAACCCCGGGCAGGGCGCCAGCCCACCACAGGTCTATTCATTTTAAAACTTTATTTATCCAGCAGAAAGTTAAGTGCAGCCAAAGGGAGAAATTAGGAAACTAACACTTGAGCCGACACATGTCAATTACAGGATAAACAGAGATATAAGACTTAAAAATATTTTTTATTGTTTTATTATACAGTATTTTAACAAATATGTTGCTATTGTCACTTCAATATCCCTTTACAAAAATAGTTTTGTTTTTGAACTATCATATTATTCTTATAATCTGTATCAGTGGCTTTGTGTTTTGAGTATTTTCTGTCTGCAGTTAATCACACTGATGAAGAAACTCGCTCATCCTCTTCTCTCAAATGTACTTCATTCGTTAATAATAAAAAATGGAAAAAATTTGAGCATGACATATTAAGAAAGTACATGGAAGGACTGAGTTAATTGTTTTAAACGATGGTTCATTTTTATTTTATTTTTAATTTACAGTACTTAGCCCTTAACTACTCACACCTTTTCTCATCTCATAAATATTTGCATGGTGTACTTTATGCACTAGTGTTAAAATGGCTATTTATATGCACGCTGTGAGGTTGTAATATAAAATATTGCAATAATTTTAAATTGTACATGTTTTTAATGTCATTTAATACCATATTACTGAATAGTATGACACAGTCTAGGACTATCTGAAAATAAACCTGATTCACATCTCCAGTGCTCATTCATCACCGGTCACACTATCATCCACTGCATGATTTGCACGTGTATCACATTTCACTCCAGTTGTTGAATATTCTTTGCAGAGAAAGTCATTGCAAGCAAAAAATGTCATCATTGTCATACATACATACTGTAAGTACCCGCACGGTGTACTAAATGCACCACATGGAACTTGCAACTGTGCATCCACTCATAAAAGTGGCTGGGGTCACACTGGAAGGAATCCATTGCAACACTGAACTTGTAGTGAATCAAGCTGAAAAGTAAGGATGTTGGACAAAACTAACTGAGATTGGTGTACAAAATGCACCAGTGTGAGTAGTTATGGGTTAATCAAAGACAGAGATATGACATTTTTGTTTATTTCATTTTTTCTATCAATGGGTCAAAATATAACAATGTAGACTACATAAAATACATGATTTTTAATAGGATTTTACAATATCATGTAAAGTATTTAAAAACAACAAGCTCAAATATGGTTGTGGTAGTTGAAATGGCTTTCATTAAGAGCTGATTCTATGATGTAGAAATTGCATTGATTAATGTCCTATTGTAAGGATGTGGAATATCTATGAAAAATTACAGTGCACATTTCATAACCATAACATTTAAAAATAAAATACCCAATAGAGAGTTAGAAGTCTACTTGGAAGGCCACCCAAATGTGTGTAACCAACAGAGGTGATGGGGAGATGCTGGCTATGGACACAATTCTGCTAGCGTTTCTATAATTTGTACTGGGGAGGTACCACCAGAAAATAAAAGCTTAAACTTACTGAATACGTCCTCTTTGAAGTGACAAAAGTTTCTGTATAACATGTTTGATTCGCTTATTTGATAGAAGTAACATTCCGAGGAGGAGTTCTCACATACAGTAAATGGTGAAATAAGTGAACACAATTTCAAGCACATGGCACAAGCAGTTTACTGTAATTTTGTCTTTCAAGAAGAAACCATGGGGATGAAAACAGGAGCTGTTGTAGTCTGCACAACTGGTCTTTTCTGACATGACTGAATCTCATAATTTTGTTGTGTTTTTTTGTTTAAAAATTACATGTATTAGCTATTTTAAAATGTATGAGCAATCTGAAGACATGGATTGATGCTCAACAACTTTCCTGGCTCAAAAAGTGGCCATATTCGGTATGTCTTTAAATCTTTGTTTTGCCAACGTCTTGTGCCCCATAGCTTCCATTATAAAATACCAGGACTGGCTATGTACTTTTTTTTAATTTATAGAAAACGCATAACTTTAGAACGCAATATTGCATGGCCAATACATATATACTATGTTTGTGAAGAAATAACTTTGACCTAAAAAATACTAAACTAATCCTTAAATATTGACAATTTAATAAAAATGCAAGGTTTTTTAAAAGGTATTTTTTTATTTTAAAAATATGTAGAAAGTACCTAATTCAAGATATCTCAACGCAGTATTTCCTGACAGATTTCACTGAAGAATAACTGTTGTGAGAGATGGCTGGCAGCTTATCCCGGCCAATACATCCAGGCCACTAGATGGAGTCCTCCCTGCAACATGGAAGTGCCCCAGATTCCAGCAGGGCATCATGGAAAATGGAGTTGGGCTTCACAGCCCTGCTGGATACCGTGGGTGCTGCCAGGGGACATTGCATGGAGACACGAAGATTGTTGTTTCTATTATAACTCAAGTCATGGGGACAGAAGGACAGATGTACTTCCGGGCTGAAGAAAGATATAAATGTTTAATGGACCCGGAAGTGCTAGTGAATCACATGGACTGAAGGACAGGAGCACTTCCGGGTCAAGGACTACATAAAGGATTATGGGAAAACCAGCAAGGGGAGCCGGAGCTGGGAGGAAGTGTGACGGAGCTGCTGGGTAGAGAGGAGGATTATTATTATTATTAATTATTGGTTTGTGTATTGTGGTGGTGGAAGTGCTTTGTGGCACAATATTTAGGAGAAGAGAAGAAATAAAAATACTACTAATGCTTTTTACTTGGTGTTTGGACGTGTTGTCTGCGGGTTTGGAGAAGCGACAGCGGCCTCTAGTGTCACACTGTAAACAAATTTCAGTGAAATCATTCTACTGAGATCTGAGTTGTTTCATGCAGAAAGACAGACAGACATCACAAGAACAAAAGGTGTTTTCAATCTTTATGTCAATGTACCTAATAATATGATGTGTCAGGCAACTTTGGGAAATAGGCTGCAAAAAGATCCCCCCGTTTTCCCAATAAAGAGTCTTTTATCAACTGGGTGCTCATGGATCACATTTAAAAGTACTAAGAAGGAACTATTTCATAAGCAGTTCTAGAACTTGAGGTTCTGCTTAAAGAGTGAGATGGTATCTCTTGTGACCCTAATCGTAGGGGCAGTACGGACATTAATATGTAAATAACGATAATAAAAGTACCAAGAAACACCACAGGCTTACAACCATCAAGTCCTTCATTTGCATGTTTTCACAATAACTTTTTAAAGCAATGAATGAAATGATTCACAGCAAATCTTGGAGAGAAAGGTTATAGAAGGTAAGAGAGAGAGAGAGAGAGAAAGGAGCACTTTTTTTCTGGTTATTACAGATGGGCAAGTAATGTCCCTAATTGTCTACAAGTTATTGTGACCACACAAACACACGTTCTGGGTTCAAATGTATGGTTTTTATTACAATAAATTGTCTCCACAAATGTTTATTTGTAATAATAGCACCAGCACAAGCACAAGTCTTTCTCTGTTTTTCATCCACTTCTCTTAGGCAAGCTTCATCATCTACTACCCAGCTCCTACCTCAACTTGCCTGGAGAAGTGTGATTCCTTCTATCCTGGACCTTTTATCCACGGCATAGCCCTCTAGAAGCACTTCCAGGTCAAACAGAAGTCTTTTCCCAGTGGCACCAACGTAAGCCAACAGGGCTGCCCCACGGGATTACAATCCCCAGCATATCCTGGGGGTGTCTGAATAGGCACTGGGGTCTGGGGTTGCTGCCATCTGTTTTGGGGGGAGAATGTAGCACTAATACATTGTCTTCTCCAGTCTCTCCATTATCCCTGCCATGTGAGTAAGGGTCTTTGTTCCATCCCTGCTAGTATATACTTGCAGTCCATTAGAGTATTTAAATCTTGGTAGAAATATTTGTATTAAAGGATATACCTCACACAATTAAGCAATGTGTTTTTTTTAAATACAGTATGTTTTAGTAAGTAGGGAGTACAGTGCCAACTATTAGTACTGCTGCCTCTTTTCTCTGTGGACCTGAGGTGACTTTTCAGCTTGTTTACTGAATTTCTGGAGTTAGCATATTCTCCCCACATACATATAACTCCATATTATTTTAATGTCAAAAAACATAATTAAGACAATTAAATGAATTCTGCTTTTGCTAAAACACACATTTTAGATGTTTCTAGAATGAGGTGGGAAGAACATGAGGGAAAACTCACATGAAAGTATATATGCATGATATGAGGAAGGCACATGAGGAAAGATGAACTGTGAGTTGCAACAGGTGAAGAATAGTTAAAAGAAAATATTGAAAAGAGGAATCAAACAGGAATTGAAATCTAGTTAATGTTAACCTGTATTTTTCTTTGGAAAAATGTACAGTATTTGATTGTCCAGGAGCAAAATACATTTTTTACTGATTACATAGATAGATAGATAGATAGATAGATAGATAGATAGATAGATAGATAGATAGATAGATAGATAGCAGTGCTGCATTAAGACCCAAAGACTCCTCCTTACATCCCTCCATTATCTTCAACTAAGACAACCATGTACAACCATATACTCACAAATTGTGAATATCACATATGTAAATAATATATTATGTACAGGGAATGAGTAGAAAAAGTCACAAACTTTATATCAGGTTAACTTTACCTTTCTAATTTTGTCTGAGTATTTTAATCAATGTAACAAAATAATTGACAAATTCAACATATTCTTCTGACATTGCAGTTAATAAAGACCAATAAATCATTTTATTTTTAACAGGTGATATGTAACTGAAGATTTTGGGGCCAAATAAAATAAAAGACTACAAAAAGAATCTCTTGTTCAGGTTTGATATTGTTTGGTACGTCTTATCTCTTGCAGTGGCCGTGCACTGTTTTCCATATCATTGTTCATGTGTATGTTGGCAACTCCGCTGAATCAGTCAGTACATTGATTCTGATGCTGCTAGAAGCTATGATATCAGCCCTCTCCTGATTATCTGTAAGGTCTTTTTCACTAGTCTCGACTACATTATTTATGGCTTTTTCAAAGTACTGCTTTTTTAATGTCAGGTATACCTTTCTACAAAGTTATGTCTTTTGCTTATATTTCTTTAGTTCCATCTTTCACTGCACGACTGGGCTCTAATTTTAAATGAATGCCCATGTAGATATTTTGTTTTTCGTGGCACTGTAAAATATCAAGTGCAGGATCTCATAAGTCACTTGCTATGATTGTGCCAACTAGGACCCTATATTCTTCTTTAAACAGCATTTTATTTGGGTCTATTTGAAAAAGTTTATAATTGAGAGGATTTAGGTTTGGTAGGAGTGTGTGCTGGATAGCTATTATATGAAGGCTTGTTTGTGAGCAGGTCCCCAGGATGTGCACCCAAGTTTCCACAATGGTACATCTGGTCACGATAGATAGATAGATAGATAGATAGATAGATAGATAGATAGATAGATAGATAGATAGATAGATAGATAGATAGATAGATAGAAATAAGAAAAAGGTGACTTTCTAAAGGAACTGTTAAGAATAAAAAAAATGAAGAACATAGAAATAAGAAAAAGACAAACGATAAAAAGTAACTAAAGTACTGTTACAGTTATGCCAAAGAAAAGCTGTAAATGGTATTAAAGAAAATGTTATTTTGTAAAGCATTTTGATGTATGCCTTAATATATGTATTCTAGTTGCTAGTCAGTTGAACTAAAATGGTGCCAAGATAGAAATTTGTGCAAGGTATGACATTATAAACAAAGTTGTTTCTAGTAATGAAGAAACAATATGCATAATTTAACCATAATTTAACATGTAAATTTAAATTTTAAACCTGACAAATGTTTTATTTGCTCTATTTCCATGTTTTTATTTTAGCTCCAGTTTTGAATGGTGAGCCAGGGAGAGTAAAACAAAGTAAAAACACAAGGAGTATTTGTGAAATAGCAGAATGTACTTTAAAATATTTTTATGTTTGATTGAAAATATTGGCACCTGCAAGAAAAGAACTTATAAATAGCAAACCCAGTAGTACAAGAAAACTTTTACGGTAGTAGAAAATTAAAGTGACCTTAAAGTGTAAGAATGAAAAATAAGAATGATACAGAATGAGACAAATAATGAAAGGGATTTGTTGACTTTGTTTAGATTTTATATTGATTATTATGTGTAATACTATAAATTTCCTTTATAAACCACTTGTGTTATTATATGTAACATAAAATGCTTGACTTAATTAAAAGCCAGTTATATGACATTTTCACTTTGTTGAGGTTGGTTTGAACTAAACTAACTTATTAATGTCTTTCAGTGAAGATAAGATTAGATGTTAATTAGCAGTCACAGTCAGAAGTGAAGTGACTCTTTAGCGAAGTCAGAAGTGTTAAGCCCTTACTCCTACCAACAGGTAAACCATGACAGTTGGCAAGTGTTGCATAAAAGCACCTCAAGGATTAATTACTGTAATCAAGTTTTTTTTTCATATTCTCAACATGTAAATTTATTTCTTGGAAATTGAATATTCTCCATCATTGTGTAGATTTTTCATAAAGATTAGGTTTATGCCCACTATTTAAACACTTTATTCTACACAGAAGACACCCCAACCTATTCTCATATTTGTACTGAAATAAATATTAAAGTTGCAATTGATGAGTTCCTGTTCAGGAACATACAGTCGATTCAGATAATATTCAGGCTCCTTCACTTTCTGCATGTTTCATTGTGTTTTAGATTTAATTCCAAATGGATAAACTTGTCAATCTACCCTCCATCATCCATTATGAGAAAGTGAAAATGTTTTTCAGAAGGATTTGCACATTTATTAAATCTCTCATTTATATAGTATAAGTATATAGACCCTTTGCTGTGGCACTCATATTGTTGTCAGGTGCATCTTGTTTGTTTTAATTATCCTTAAATAGTGTCTAGAACTTGATTGGTTTCCACCAGCTGTAAATAAGATTCCACAATCCACACTGCATGTCAGGATGACAAAAACCAATCCAATAAGTCCAAGGAACTCCATGTTGGCCTCTGTGGTTAACTTGCGGTGAAGCATAGATCAGAGGAAGGGTATAAAATCACTTTTAATGCTTTGTGTTCCCTTTAGAACAATGACTTCAATGACTGTGAAATAAAAGAATTTTCAATCCGCCTGGACTCTTCCTAGAGTTGGCTGTCCAGCCAAACTGAGTAATCAGACAAAAGAAGAAGGTCTTTTTTTCAGAAAGATGACTAGGATCCCAATAGTCACTCTAACAGAGCTTCAGAAGTTCTCTGCTGACATGGGAGAACTTGTCAGAAGGATGGCCATCTTAGCAATACACCATTAATCAGGCATTAATTGTAGAGTGGCTAGATTAGAAGCCACTCTTGAGTAAAAGGTATGTGACTATTTAATTGACTCTGAGAGCATGGGGGAAAATACTTTGGTCCAATGAGACAAAATTGAACTCTTTGGACAGAGCTTCGAGCACTATGTCTGGTGAAGACTTAGCATGGCTCATCACCTGCCTAATAGCATAAATACGGTAAAGCATGGAGGTGCCAAAATGCTATGGAGGTGCTTCTCAATAGCATGGACAGGGATAATTAGAGGGAAGGTTGAATGTGGCCAAAATAGACAGGTTCTTGAAGAAACCCTGCTCCAGAGTACGTACAACCTCAGGCTGGAGTGATGGTTCACCTTTCAAGATGACAATGACTTGAAACATACAGTCATGACAACACTGAAGAAGCTTTGGTTACTAGCGAAGTCTGTGACTGTATTTGAGTGGCTCAACCAGACTTAATCCCAATAGAGTATCTGTGGAGAGAACAGGACATGACAATTTACAGATGCTTTCTATTCAATCTAATGGAGCTTGAGTGAATCATCCAGGAAGAATGGGATAAACTGTCCAAATCCATCTGTAAAATGCTTGTACAGACTAACCTGAGGAGATGCAAAGCTATATTTGGTGCCAAAGGGGCTTCTATAAAGTACTAAATTAAGGGTCTGAATACTTACAGTATATGAATGAGAGGCTTCAGTTTTTGATTTTTAATAAATTGGCAAACCTTTCTGAAAACAAGTTTTTACATTGTCATTATGGATGATTCAGTATAGATTGATCATCAAAATGGCAAATGTATCTATCCATCTGTCCATTATCCAACCTGCTATATCTTAACAACAGGGTCACGGGGGGTCTGCTGGAGCCAATCCCAGCCAACACAGGGCGCAAGGCAGGAAACAAACCCCAGGCAGGGCACCAGCACAAATGTATCTATTCAGAATTAAATGTACAAAATAATAAAGTGCGCAGATAGTGAAGGAGTCTGAATACTTTCTGAATCCCCTGTATTGTCAGGTTGGTGCATTTTGTATCCCTGTTTGTATTTGCCATGTGATGAATTTTTGTTCAACCTGGAATGAGTGTCTGCACTGTGACTACTATTGTTGGAATTAGTTCCAGTAGAATGTTTCACATTAGAAAATTGGATGGTAAAATGGTGAAATGATAATAACGTATTTTTGCTCATATTATATGCCATTTCATTAGAATTTTTTGGCAATTATATTATATCTTAAACTAATTTTTCATTGTCAAGATTCTTATAATATGTTTTGACGGCAATGCAAATCTTGGTTGTACAGTGTATATTTCATTTTTTTTAACCAACTTAAAAACATTCCTCTCTTTAGGTTTTCTGGAAATAAATCAGAGAGAGAAGAGATAAAACACAAAAAAACACAGACCTTTTTTAGTCTGTAGGAAAAAGGAGGCTAGACTTCTGTCCATGACACTTTCTTCACATCTTTAATTAATCACTAAAGGTTGTCATAACCCATTACATTAAAATTAGTCTCTTGGAAACAGGAGCAAAATGAACTTCAAACAAGCCAAATTCTTGTCTGATGACTTTGTTCTTGTTTGTCTAGACAAAGGCAGCAAAATGATGAGTGACATCTTACCCTTTCACCTCAACTTGTCACATTTCCCCTCCACTAGGCAGATAACATGCTGTCAATTAGCACATAATGTAAAATGCTTAGATGCCAGCTTACACTGCTATCCAGGTAGAAATAAATTGGATTCCATATTTTGCACCCAAGGATGGTATGATTAATAAAACAAAATATCTAAGGTCTTTCAACAGTCAGATCCTATTTTCTCACACACAATGACACAACAGCTAACATCATCTGAGGCTGGCATATTGATTTGCAGGTAAGAGTGTTTACTTAGTCAGCAGCCTGCTGTGATCCTTAATCTGGAATAAAGACACATGATTTTGTATCATTTCCTATATTGTGAAATGGCTTTTCAGCTAAAATATGGCACAACTGTTTTTTCAATTACCTATCACACAGTAAAATAGATTTTCTTATAACCTTCAGCAACTAGACATATACAGTAGCTCCTTTAGGCACACCACACAACACATCAGGACTTTTAAAGGTATAAGCTAAAAAATTAATAAGGGTCAAATTATGATAATATGTTAAATTGCTAACTTCAGTACATTTATTTAAGGTTTTAAAAATTTTACACAAACAACACTTTTCATTACTGCCATCTTAGTTCTCAACACTCAAGGTTTTTGCAACATGCTATAGCTAAGTCATTCTAATCATGGATTCCAAAGAGGACCAATGAATCTGGCAGAATACACAGGTCTGTAAAATTGAACTCATAAAATTTTGTTTTAAGTGTAAATAGTTATTTTATTAACATTAATGAACTCAATAAAAAATATAATTTAAATATTTCCATTGCATCACATTTAAATACAGAATTATAAAGAAATGTAGCTAAAATTCAACGAATTACACAATTCATTCAATTCAACATTAAAATACTTAGTCAATCTAATATATTTAAACATTTATGAAAAGAAAACAACCATTAATGTTCATAGACTTACACAAAACATTTCTAGTTTTTATCACTTCTTAGTTTTTTTGATCTAAACTTTGTTTGGAGGCCCGTCGTTTATAGTCTTTCTGCAACATCCCTATGAATCATCCAGCAGTAGTCCACCATCATATTAACATCACAACGTTTCTAGTATTCTTTCCATGTTCTTGATATTCTGATGAAATTTACCACTCTGCTCTTCACTCACTGGTCCAAAATTTTCTAGAGAAAAATTCCAAATATGCAGTATATCCAAAAAGTGAGCTTTGAGAATTATGTTGCAACTCAATTCCTTAAACTTTACTAATATATTTTTCACAATTTCTTTATAATTTCAAAACGTTTTGAATGATGCCCAAGCCTTTTGTTACAGGTAGTTCGTCACACTTTTTAATTCTATGTCAGAAATCAGTCTGGCAGAAATGCTGCCTTTCAATTTAGCTTCAGACAAACTCAGAAACCTTCGGCATAAATGCATAAAACAGGCTCTGACCAACTGCTTTATTAAACCCAGCTTAATATGAAGAGGTGGTAGCAGCATGTTATTTGGGTCCACCAAGCTCGGTTTGATGACGTTATGACACCAAGCGGTAGCTTTTTTCTAGGTGGCCCCCACTGTAAATCCTTGGCTCAACTAGAGGCGGCCTTAGGGTTGTGCAGGGCCTACGGCCGACCAACCTCACGCAGGGTGGTAACTCTGTTACCGGTATGTATGAACTATATAAACTTTTGTGCAAATTTAATAAAAATAATGTTAACATACACCAGATTTTCTCATTGTAGTATTCAGCTAAAGTTTTGTAAGGTAACATGCGTACTTTATCAAAATATAACAATATAATCTATTAAATTCTCATGATTCATGACAATACTACAACAATGCGAAATGTGATGCAGTGTTTTGCGGGGCCTCCTCTAAAAAAGTACCCAAATTGCAAGTATACTCTGAGTCTCGATATGCAGGATGTCATAGTCATAACTCATGTTGATGTCATGTCAGCTGGTTATCATTAGTGATACATGGTTTTGTGATTTAATATTCGGACATGTTTATGGCCTACAAATAAAATGTGAGTTTCAGGGTTTCGACAGGAAGTGTGAAATTAATGTCGAGGTATCATCATGAAATCTTTTACCTGTTTTCAGGTTCAGACACGAAATTCCACTTTTCTTGCATTCCAATTGGAAAAGTCGTTGATGAAATCTTCGTAGTCTACCCTGGATGCAATGTGTTTTTCTATAGGTAGGATCTCCAGACCGCAAAGCCTGTCTTGAGACATGGTTGATCTATACTGGAGAATATACTGTAACTTGACAAATCCACTCAAACGGGGCATGTGGATCTCAAAAGCGGGGCCCCCTTAGGCACGGGGCCTGGGGCACTTGCCCCACTTGCCAAAATTTCGGTATGTTTAAAAATCAGATCAGGTTTTCTTTTTGTTTTCTTACTCCATCAATTTATTCCAAAGAGTTTTATATTTGTGATCTTTTTTTTTAGGTGTATTGTTTATTTCTTACAACTGTTCAATGTAGAATGTTAGCTAGGTTGAGTTAGGTACCAAACATATTTATTTTACTTTTAATTTAATTCATTTCAGTCTCAGTTTTTCTGACAGTTTTCTCTAACATAAGCTTCTAGCACTTATCTAATCATCTCTTTTCATGATTAATTTCCTGCTGAATATCATTCAGACTTCAAATGATTTTTTCACTCATTTTGATATCTGTTTCCAGCTTAACTCTGAGCTTTTTTTAAATGAGAAAGTATTTATTGTCAGTGTCTATTTTCTCAGAGTCAGCCACGATGCCCACAGGACCAAGAGCATAGACCCTTCTTATTATGGAGTTTGTTGATTAGGTTGGTACCACAATTCTGGTACCTTGTGTACGGCCAGTATTTGTCTCTTCTTCATCCTGAATAGTCAATCACATCATATGATTGTTCTTCTGTGGCTAATTCTCTTTGTCTTTAGAAGTTTGAAGTTTCTTAGATATACCATTCTGTAAAAAGTATTAACCAAGTCATAAATATCTGAACAAAAGCACTGATGCTATAAGAAAGGTTGTCTAAAGCATCTATCCATGCGTGACAATGGATAAGAAAAAAAAATCATGGACCTTCGCTTCTTATTAGTGCAACCACAGAACACACAATATACCGTATATAGTCTAGGAGGACACATGGTGACAAATAACATGAAAACCCTCTTCAAGCCTACTTGGGTTTCCTCTGAGGATTCTACTCATTTCTCACAGGTAAATGTTATCGTACTCATGGTTTTATGTGCAGGTGTGTAAGATTGGAATTGCTGTGAACACAGCCAAATGTTCTGTCCAGAATGAGATGAGTGTGTGATCCTCCGCAACCTTTTATGGAAAGTTGGGGTTGAAAGTGTGAAACTGAACATATTCATCCACAAATCCATTTTATAAATCTGCTTATGATAAAAATGTAGAAGTGCAGATAGTCTCCTGTAGAAAAGAGCAAATTACAAAGTCTTAATTGTTAACCAATTATGCTGTAGTGTATGTGTGGGCGCACATAATTTATGTCTCTATGCACAGAGGTTGATGCGCTTGCTGCTTCCTGAGCAGCTCTTCTTTTCTCCACCCTAGCGGCCTGCTTCTTCTCTTCTTTCGTCAGCATCTTTTTGCATTAAAACTGTTTAAGTCAGTGTTTGTATTGCAATTACTTAGTATGTTTTCCTTATTTTTTTTTACTTAAGATGGCACTTGAGGCAGATTGAAGACTTAAGAATGATTTAAGATATGAAAAGGTAGGGGAAGTGATGGTGAAGGTGGTAGCGATAAGAACGTAGCCCATACCCATGCGCTGCACGGCCATGCTACTGGCCGCTACCGAGAGTTGATTTTACAAAAAAATATAATAATAACCTTGGAGGTTAATCATCACCCCAAAAGCAGATAGTAGACTTAACGTAGTATATGTGTACCAAATTTCTGTTCAATAGGTCAAACAGTTTGCGAGCTACAGGTGATTTAAAATCCTGAACAGACAAATGGACAGCCACTGTAGCATATTATATAAGAAGATATACATTTGTGACATATGTACTTTTCAAATATTTTGTTATTAATTAATATTTTTAGCTTCCTGCTCACAGTGTATCAGCAAAACATAAAGTGCTTATGGCTCCTGTATAGTTGCATAAAAGAAGCAGGTTCAAACAAATTGAAAATACAGCCATTCACAAAAATGTGATTCTATGTGAATGCAAAGTGATATCATCCAAAGAAAAAGGGAACTAATTATGGGAATGCCTTCCCATAATGCACGCGAAAACTAGATATAATTTCAAGGCTGCTTAAACACATTAAACTCAGTCATTTAACAATTCTTATTTTTATAGCTCTCTAAAAAAAGAGGTAGGTTGGATGTACATGAGCAATTCTGACCATTTGTAGCACCAGTTAAGTGCTGTAGGCAGATGCCAGTGGTCAGTAAATGACATATGGAAATAAACTCAGCTCAGTTTCCCTTTTTTACCTATTACGGTTACAGTAAAAATATAAAAAATGTGACCTGAATATTTTAGGTTTCAGGTATGTCCCTGCTGGTCTTCGGGGCACCTCCATACTGCAGGGAGGGCTCCATCTGGTGGCCTGGGGATATTGGCCGGAATGACAAGCCGGCCAAAGATTACAGTACTCCTCCCCCAGCAGAAAACCGAGGGACATCTCCCCCCAAGATTATCCAAAGCCCGGGTCCCAGTGATGCAGTCAACACTCCCGTGCAAACCTAGGAGGAACAGTATAAGAATAAATATTTCGGTTCCCTGCCCTCCTAGGACAACCTCTCCACTCATGGCCCGGTCTGCGGCATTCATAACACAGCTGTGGCCCCCTTGGTAGTCTCTCTAAACGGGACTTGAAGCACCTAGGTACCTCTGGCTCTATCCCTTTCTCCGCTGAGGAGAATTCGCCGCCTTTGCGCTTTTATGGCCCTTTTCCACTTTGTCAGGAGACCTCTGTTGTATTTTAGAGATCTCCTGTTTAATCTGGGGTTTGTCCACAGTCTGGGTCTCTCTATTAAATAAAGAGAGCCCTTTTACTGTCTGCACCCCTTTTGTTTTATAAACTACCAATGGCGGCATCTTTAGGGCCACCTCGCTCCTGGAATTAGCACTGTCCCGGTGCCCCGGATCGATCGGCTCTTCCCCCGACCACTCGGTTATCGATCCGACCTCTCTTGTAGGGCACGCCGTGTATTGGCACCCACTATTCATTAGAAGTGGGCCCCCGATTACACTGCGTCCCTATTACTTTCTTTACGGTACCGGCTTGACTCACCTGTACCGCCACATCATGACTTAAAAACCCCTTCCAAAAGTCCAAGTCCGTTACTTCGGGCCCGAAGGTGCAAACAGCGGGACGTGGACCTCCTCCTTCCCAGAAAGCACCGGGTTTGCTTCCGTGTCCCTCGTCGGCTACCGTCATGCGGAAGTCTTTTTCCATGTGCTCTGGTTCCGACAGGAGCGTGCCATCGTCTTCGGGACAGACTCCTTTTTCCCGCGGAGCCTCCAGGTGATCATATCCGAGGTACATACACGGGACAAAGTGTGTTTTTTAAGCAGGTTTTCGATAACGTTCCCGGCACG
Organism: Polypterus senegalus; assembly: GCF_016835505.1. Classification (NCBI taxonomy): domain Eukaryota; kingdom Metazoa; phylum Chordata; class Cladistia; order Polypteriformes; family Polypteridae; genus Polypterus; species Polypterus senegalus. The sequence continues at coordinate 138,354,837 of NC_053160.1, forward strand.
TACCTCAGAGTGATCGTTGGTCCCTGGAGGTTTCTCCGGACTTGTAAGGCTGCTCCGTGATTCCTCCCGACCGTCGGCCATTGCAGGTATGGCTCTCCCGCTGGCGTTGTCGCTCGGTTTGCCCTTCCTCTTCCCCATTCCGGATTTGGAAATTTCGGGTTCTGGCGATGTTGTGGTGAGTCCTGACGCCGTTTTCTTCTCAGAGTTCGCTGTACACAGAAAATTTATTTTCAGGTCCTCCGCAATAGACGCTGGAGTATCCTTCCAACTACGCCACTGTGACAGATAGGGGGCGCTATCGCTCCCTTGAACCCCTGTCCACAACTCCAGACACCAGGTAAAAGTCCAATGATTGACTTTATTAAATCACCACAGTGCACAAAGCACCCTCTCCTCCACAATACTCATAAACAAAACAATACTCAATAATAATACACAATAATCCAATCCTCCACTCCCAGATGCGTTGCCCTCCTACCACACAGCTAGCTCGCCATCTAGGAGCTCTCATAGTCCTTTTATATTCCCTGACCCGGAAGTGTTCCCAATCCCCAGTCCATGTGATTTTGTATCACTTTCGGGTCAGGTAAAAAGTCCTTTTCTTCACCCCAGAAGCAAGTCGCTCTTCCTCTGACGCACTTCCGGGTTATAGGGCATAAATAAATCTTCGGTCCTCCCTGCAGCTCTCTCTTGCGGCCCCTGTGGTATCCATCAAGGTCTTGTATAACAACTACATAGTCCATCACTCCCTGCTGGTCTTCGGGGCACCTCCATACTGCAGGGAGGGCTCCATCTGGCGGCCTGGGGGTATTGGCTGGGATGACAAGCCAGCCAAAGATCACAACAGTGCATACTCTTAAGTAGTGCTCACACACTAATGTAGCTAATAATTTTTGCTCACAACAAAAACTTTTTGCTCACACCAACTTGGTTATAGAGTGAATGTTGCTGTTGACATGGCACCAGTCTATCACAGGGTACTTGCATGACCCTAATCATACTAATCAAATCAGCAGTTATCCTGAGATGTTTGTCTGTGGGAAGTTAGAAGAAAATGAGATTGCCCCAAGAAAAATCTATGCATACATAGAGAGAATAGGCAAATTCCACATACTTATTGCGTGGTTCTGGATTCACCTTGAAGCTCGGCAGCAGTAGCTGTAAGTAGCGATCACACAATGAAAATGCAATTTAAACTAGTTAGGACAACATTTGCAAACAAAAATAGGAAGCAGGAACCAAGCAAATGATGATTAGTGTTTATCAGTGAAATTTACTGAAGCATTTTTTGCAGCAAGTTTGCTGGGTTCACTGGTGGCCTTATTTATCAAAATTTTCCAGAAAATTCACTGTACAGATGGCTTTGACGGATTTGTTATTCCCAACATTTTTCCCAACCACCCATGATATTTTACATAACCAGCATGACATTACAGAACAATAGCAGCCATGTTGAAAGGGGATGTCAGTACCTGATCTTCGCTTCTTGCCTGATTTGTATCACTTATTTACAGAACCTTTGCCTATGTTTACTGTTAGTGTACTCCACCTCACACTGTATGGTGCTGCCCAATATTTTTTACGCATGCATGAATAATTTAAGCCACATAAATACATATGTGATGTTACTACTCAATATGGACTTCAGACAGATTTGCACCCTGCATGTGTAAAATGCTTGCAATATTTTTATTTGAGAGGCACATTAGCTGACTAAATTAGACTATTCTGAAAATACCTCATTGTTCTGCATAGATTCATTGCATGCTGTGTCTTCACTGCTGATTAACGTCCAACCGGGAGGAGGCCCCGGGGAAGACCCAGGACACGCTGGAGGGACTATGTCACCCGGCTGGCCTGGGAACGTCTTGGGATTCTCCCGGAAGAGCTGGAAGAAGTGGCCGGGGAGAGGGAAGTCTTCCGCGACCCGACCTTGGATAAGCGGAAGAGGATGGATGGATGGATGGATATGTGGTCTTATTTTCATTTTATTCTGCATTTAGAAAAGAGTAGTAGTAGGAGATTTACATTCATAAGACATTTAGAATAGTTGTATTTTGCCAAAGGTTGTCTTTTGTCTTTTTCCTATTAATTCAGTTTTGCAAGAGAGATTTCTCCCTTAACACTCCCAACATATGAGAGTATGCGACATATAAGAGAATGCGTACCTCAGTATACATCCACTTTAGAGGCAGCCAGCTTATTGGCTATCTCTGCTGCTGTGTCTCAGTTACCTACTATAGTGCTGCCATCTAGTAGATAGACATAATTTGTTTTGGTGGCAACAGCTTCCAGAAAATAGTGTTATAAATAGACAGTCCGTAGTAATGTTGTCTGAAAAATGGTATAAAGCTGCTGATGTTTTGAAACAACTAGATTTGCTGCAAGATGAATATTTGTGATGATAATGACAGTAATCGAGATAGTGACAATAAACTGGATGGTGTGGAACCTGTGGGCTCTGGTCTGATGCAGTGCCATGCTTCTAGGACTCTAGTTCAAATAGAGATTTTTATATGTTGCTAGTGAAAATAAAAGAATTAACAACATTTTTACATTTTTGAAAGAGTCACTGTTATTAATAAAACTGTTGTTTTCTATTATAGTTCTTTATATTTTTTATGAGTTTTGATAGAGTACATTATTTATTGTATATGCATTGACTTATGACGAGAATAATAGGCATAACAGCAGATGACACTAAAAGTTAAATGCAGCTATATCAGCGCCATACCCACTAGTTTGGCCACTAGGAAAATAATAGCTTAAATAACCCACATACATGGAAAAGCAGAATAAACATCATGATCATGATAATAATGATGAGAATTAAAAAAATATATATATCTCCATGTAACACATGTAAATCCTTGCAACATGACAATATAATTTATTGCACCCAATTTTAAAATTCTGGTCTCAAGCCATTTAACATTCTGCATCTTTTACCACCATTATTAATTGTCATTAGCATGATACAATTAAGTAAGAAAACTTGACAAAAAAATTAATTAATAGGATAATAGGAGAGTTAAGAACTTAAACCTATGAGAAAACCACAAGCAGCAATTTAAATCTCACACAACTCCTCTTTTCTAAATGCAATATATGAGAAGAAGAAAAAAAAAAGACAAGCTAATTAAACAATGAGATCAATTAGAAAGAAAACTGGTTGGAACAAAAACCTGCATCCACAGGGGTCCCCTAGGACTGGGATTGGAAACCAATGCCATAATAATTCTGACATATTCCCTCCTGTGTTAACCTTTGGAGCCTGAATATTATTTTTGACATATAACAGCATACCTCCTTATTTCTTATCTTGTCTATTTTTCATAATTATATATATTTTTCATATAAGATGTATTCTTTTCTGTCCATTTCATTTATAAATGCTTCAGTAATTAAAATGATATCAAACTGAAATATCACACCCTGCCCCACTAACATTTTTGGCATGAAACTTCTGGTGAGGCTATGCCAGAATTGACGTAACTAATAATATCTGTCCTGATATTGCTAATGACTCGAGGAGGGTTTTCCAGCTTCATTCCTGGAGTGCTAATATGGCTGTAGTGTCTAATTCTAACCCTCCTCTTAATTAGTGACCAGTTTTTGCTGCTAATTAGCTTACTTTGTGTTAATTTTAACTGACTTGCTATTTGAGACTCAGGCCCTTTAATTATTTCTTTTTCTTTAATTAGCATACAAACAATAATCTATACTAATAAAAGGCAAAGCCCTCACTGACTGACTGACTCACTCACTCACTGACTCACTCATCAATAATTCTCCAACTTCCCGTGTAGGTGGAAGGCTGAAATTTGGCAGGCTCATTCCTTACAGCTTACTTACAAAAGTTAGGCAGGTTCCATTTTGAAATTCTACGCGTAACGGTCATAACTGGAACCTACTTTCGTCCATATACTGTAACAGCCTGCAGCTCGGTCGCTGTGTGAGGCGGTGTTGCGTCTTGCATCATTACGCCTCCCACGTCATTGAGTGCCTACCCATATAAGGTAAATATTTGCGGGTGAAGGACTGTGCTTAGCATATTCATAAGTGCAGCTCATGCAGAAACCCTCCCTCAGCGAAAGTGCGAGAGAAATTTTTAAGTGCCGGGTCTGAGCTAAAATTAAATAAAGCTGTGGACATTGCAAGATCGCACAAGATATTTGTGAGATGCAAGTTTAATGAGAAGACGCAGGGTATAAAGCCTCGATGCTAAAGACCTGGCGAAGTCATGCCTTCTCTGCTGGCCTAAAAAAATTTCTGAATCACAAACTGATGTTAATTATATTTTGTCCATGAATACTTATTAAATAATTCCAAATAGTCTGTCCGCTTCCTTTCATAGCTTTCCCAATGGTTGTGCTGCTTCCAGACATGTATTTTCGTATTAAAGCATTTAACCAATCACATTTCAGCCATTTCAGGCAGAGAGGCATTCACAATCCGTTGTGCAGGCCCTCTAACACAGAATAAATGTCGATTAAACTGTTGCTTCAACCAATCAGATTTTGAGTTGGTACCTGTAGGGCCCTCTAGCAGGCGTACGGCAACGTCACCGTATTCAGACCCATTGATTGGATAGAAGCCGATATGAGGAACTCTACGAGGCCACTGAACGCACCGCAGGTGCTCCGAGCGCAAGATCCTCGCACGCACTACCGCCAACTCCATGGCAGGACTCTGGACAATATTATTTGCCACACACAGACCAGATTTCAAGACCACGAAAAACTGATGTTTGTCATGCTCCTCGAACCCTAGAAGTTTTGGGAATACAAGAAAAATTTCCCGCATGGAGCCTTCTCCAGTTTAACACAAGAGCCACGGAGTGGTTTTTGATCTGTCTCGGCTAAAAACAGAACTGACTGTAATGTATGCCATAGATGATTTTGTTGGAAAATCTCCCACTGATCTCCTTGACTTCCTTCATCAGAAAAATCTGAATGAGAGCATAGGAGAGCTGTTCACATTGGTATATGGCGGTAACCATTCCCGTGTACAGTGCTTCTGTCGAGAGGACATTTTCAGCCCTAAAGTGAATTAAAACTTATGCCAGAAATACGACAGGGCAGGTTCAACTTTCAGGATTAGCTTCGATGGCGATAGAAAGGGACTGTTTGATGGAACTGAAGCGCACGAATAATCTGTACGACAGAGTAATTGAGCTGTTTTTGAGGAAAGAGAGGAGGATGGATTTTGTTTACAAATAATCCAAATTTTTGGTGAGTAAAATGTTGCGATTTTCTTGAATAATATTGCATGTTTATGAGTTATTATTGATGTTTTTTATGTGGGTCATGGCTGTAGCTGCAGTAGAAAGGAGCTTGTTCACCCCTGGTTTGTCTGTTCAATAAAGGCATTTATTGTGGCTACAGGAGTTATCTATCTGCGATGCAGCGGCTCTTTATACTGTATTTCTGCATATTAAGATGGTTTTTATAACCATAAATTAGTTTTTGAGGGGCGGGTTGATTCAGACGGAACAGTACTAAAGGCCTAGGTGTGAGATGCACAGTCCACCACTAGACCAGGTGATACGTAATTTTGATGAACATTACAACCCGAAAATAAACGAAACTGTAGAGAGGTTCAAATTATACTTCTCCCAGTGCTTCTCTCTAAATCCTCATTAGAAAATTATCATAAGGCTTAACAACCTTATTGTTATACCTTCTACGTGCACCGAACTGTCCGAACTGTACCGCTGGCTGCTTCTTTCCATTCACCTTCCTAGCTCTTTATTTAAACAGTTTTCCTTCTCACTTTTCCGGTCCTTCGCTGTCTTCTCCCTTTTCGTTCAAAATACTTGCCTTTTTAAAATCAGTACTAATGGTACGTTTAGCACAAGTTAATACCGGGAATGCCTGTTAAACATCTTACATTCACGAGTAGCGATTTGCGTAGTGAACACTTCGATGAATGAAACCTGTTATCTTTACAATGGTTGACAAACACGGAATGTAACTTCATAACAACACGTCCTCCAAATACGAACCTGATTGAAAGAAATAATGATAATCAAATCCTTGATGACGGCAACACTCATAACAGTGACAAAACAATTACATTGACAATCAGGTTATGTTATTTTTAAAACGTTTCCTTTTCGTTTTCATAACTTCTTTAACACACTACTTCTCCACTGCGCAGCGCGGGTATTTTGCTAGTAAGATATAAAACGAGCCAACATAAGACCAGGAACTTGTGTCCATTATATAATATCTGAAAATAAAGAAAGGTGAAGGTCTCAGTAATGTTAAACTTCTCAGATCCAAAAAAAAACCAATTAGGCAGTTGTTTTAAAACAGTGAAAATCAACCATTTTGGTAATATCTGATGTATAAGAATGAGAGCACCAAGCAATGAAATTACATTTTTTTTATTTTGATATACTTTATTAATAGCAGTTTTAAATAACAAGAACAATTGGCTTCTAATTAATAAACTGGCTGGAGTGAAATTAGTTGAGTTTGAGGCCCTGACTTAGCTGGTCATCTGTTTCCTCCTTTCACATTTCATTTTTGTTTGGCTGCCACTGAAGGAAAAAGAAGCAATTCAGAGAACCAAGCCTTTAAACATCAGCAATTAAACTGAAGCGAAAAAAAGTTGTTTAGCAGCAAATTGGTCACTATTGAAGAAAAGGGTTAGAATGAAAACCTGCCATCACAGTAGCGCTTCATGACCAGAGTTGGATACCCTGGGACTAGAGAGACCTGCAAGTTCACAGACTTTTCCTGTAATAAGAAATAATCAAACATTGGAATGCTGGTGATGAGTGTGCCTCCATTGGCTCCAGATCATTGTGATTTGGCATCACTGGGACTGCTGTCAGGTGGTCAGGAGTCCTACTTCTTAGGCAGATCCTACTGTGAATTCTGATGAGGAGAAATGTCAGTGCTGCACCAGTCAAGCAAAGGGGTACCTCAATGATCATTGCTGGGCCCTCTCCTCTCCTCTGTATATACCTCCTCTGTAGGCCCCATCATCCATTCTTATGGCTTCTCTTATCAGTGCTATGACAGTGATACACAGCTGTACCTGTTGTTTCCTCCTAAGGACCACACAGTATTAAGTTGAATCTCTGCATGTCTCCATAATATTGCAACCTGAATGATGGAACCCCATTTCTCTCTTATTCTCAGTTCATCTGTCTATTAAGAACCCTATCTCTGTTGGCTAACACCTGCCTGGTCAGCACGCAGTGTTCGGGTAGTAGATGCCATTCACTGACCATGTTGCTGTGGTCTCTCAGGTCTTATAGATTCACCCTATACAACTTCTGCAAGATCAAATTGTATCTGACAGAGTATGCAACAACTCCTGGTCCAGGCTTTGGACTTGTCAAGGCTGGACTACTGAAACTCTGTACTGGCAGGAGTACAAGGTAATGTCAGCCAGTCTTTGCAGATGATTCCAAGTACAGTGACAAGTCTGGTGTTTAACCATCTGAAGATGGGCACATGTTCACTCCTCTTTCAAATCACTAAATTGGCTCCCTGTAGTGGCATGGATTAAGTTCAAATCCTTGATGCTTATCTACAGAATAGTGAACGGGTCAATGCTGTATATGGAGATACTTGTGAAGTCCAAAGCTCCTTCTCAACCTCTGCATGGCAACAAATCTCCAGACTCTTTTCATGTTTAGCTCCTAGCTGGTGGAATGAGCTGCTCACTTCCATTTGAAATTCTGAATCTCTCAATGTTTTTAAGAAGCACTTGAAGAAACTCTTATTTGATAAATTTCTCTCTAAACCTGTTAGGTTTTTTGTAACATAGGAATTGTAATGATTTTGTTCCATGCTTTTCCTTTATGGGGATCAATTTTGTAACCTTGACCTGTAACACTTATTCCTGATCAGTCCCCCAGGCTGATGTTTACTCAATTGTGTTGACGTCTTTTGTGAGTTGCTTTGGGTAAAAGTGTCTGCTAAACAAATAATTGTAAATTTACAAATCTGGAACCTAGTCCAGCCCATGTATGATCGTCACAAGAGCTTATTTCACGTTCAAGCTTCCTGCTCATTGAGTACTGAAATTCTGTTTGACATGGAACATAGTCATACTCCCCAGTGCCTTGATCAGCAAGTATTATTAGTCATATGTGGACTGCTGCATAATAAAGCACATAGTTGGGAATGCCATTGGATACAGAGCGGATGTGCATTCAAGGCTAAACCAGAAAGCAATTCTGTACACAAAACAGTATGGGAATTTAAACCAAAGTATAGAATCCCAAGGTACAAAGGTGCATTCTAAGCTGATGGTCTGATAAAGACTCAAATGCAACAGTAGTCTTTTTCTACAATTGTAGAAGTCTTGACAATTTACATTATGACAAGATCCTATTTATTCAAATGTTGCCTGCTACCAGACACACAGGTACCAACACACTCCAGAGAGCATGTGCACAGTAATAACTGCCGAGGTAACAAGTCACCAGCTGTGATCCTACAAGCTGTCAAATACTGTAGCTGCATGATCGACACAATTACACAACCATTGCGCATAATATAAGATAAAAAGTGATAAAAATAAAAATCAGGTGACTGTGAACCAAACATCAGACATCAGTTTTTTTTTGGTGGGGAAGGGGAAGTCGCTACTCATGTAATTACTCAGATAAACACATTAAAGATTTGATTGACACAACCAGAGAGCATGATATAATAAAAAAGCAAATAATAAAAAAACAAGTAAATGCTGAACCTAACACCAGAGATCAGTTTTTTTGGTGGGGGGATCACTCCTCAGCACAATGCAATTACTCAGATAAACTCATTTGAGATTTTGTTTGTGCTTGCCAACTGAAGTAAAGCCTGTATCAGGTGATTTAATCTTATGGTGACAAAAAACTAATTCTGTTCATCATCTACAAAGCACTGCCATTGTACTGTTGCTTAACCAAATATTAAATTAGATGACTTTTAAGCTATTGGTCAATGTTAGAAGGGATTAGGAGCATGTGGTCTCTTTCATTTAGTTTGTTTATTGCGAGGTACTCCAAGACTCCAAAGGGATATATGCCATTTAAGTTAACATATACAGTAGCAACAAACTGTTTTTCAAAGAAATGTACATCTTTGTGAAAGACTACCTGGACAGAGCTCAGTGCTCAGAGCTCAGACAAAGGTGCAGTTCACAACTGTGGTAGTACCACTGTCAGAATAATTTCAGGAAGGTGACAGGGTTATGATATTTGTTTCTGCAACAGTGTTATTCAGGACTGTGTTTGCCTGCTTTAACCCTTACATCTTTGAGTAAAATTTGATTTAGTTTTGTGTTTGAAATCAGTAAAAGCACTCTTATTTTCATCTATTCAGGATAAAACTTTGTGATTTTTCCAACATTTCCCACAATGAATGAAAAATCAAAGAAGTTAATCATCTTGTAAGTTGTACAGCTTCTAATTTTATTCTAGAATTTTTGTATACTGTATCTTTTGGATTATTTTTGACCCACCTCTCACTTTAATGGATTGCTAACTGCATTTAGCATAGTACCTTTGTTTGCAACCCATAAAAACATCCTAAAACTCATCTTTTCATTTCAGAAATGTAAAGGCTTTTAGTAAAATATACTGACTTTACAAGAAAATAAAAAAAGTTTCCCAATGTCACATTTTTGTCCAAATGCTACACATTATAGGAAAGCAATTGAAATGAGCTTTCTTCCCTGGGTGGCCGGGCTCTCTGTTAGAGATAAGATGGCAGGCACAGACATCTAGGACAGGCTAGAAGTAGAGTCCACTGACCCTCCACATCATGAGGAGCCAAATGAAGCAGTTCTGATAAAGGTTTTACTGGCAAGACAAGCTCGAAGGAGACCTCAAGGAACACTCAGGCCTCATTGGGACAATTATATCTTCCAGATGTACTGGTTGGTCTCCACTGTTAAGACTGTTGACTCTGTGACCCAGTCTTGAATATGTGATGGAAAAATGAATGAATTAATGCTGCATATTTTGTACATGGCCATGGCTTTTAGGCCAACTTTGACCCACATATACCTTAAAGGATTTTACTTTATCATTTACGATGATTAGTTTGTTCACAGTCCAATTAAACTATCCTAAAAGTCATGTGTTCTAAAGTTTAGAATCATCAGTACTACAGGTTAATTAATATAAAAAATGTCTGGAGTGAAATATTTAATGATCAGGGCACATAAAATGGGTATCAGAATTGGGTCAAGAAAGATCCATAAGGCACAACATTGAGTCAGCATATGAAGACATTGTAAGAGTTAGAAGTAGTACTGTCACATGTACAGAGTAGAATGAAATTCTCATACATACACTCCTTTAATTTAACAGAAAACACAATTCTGCTTACTCGATGTATAGTTTAGAGGACTCCATTCGATTCCTACCAGAGCAGTCAATTATTAGAAGTAATTGAGGATGTCTCAGATATACGGGACACTAAACCATGTTTCTTGATTCTTTTATTATATTTGGACCAACCCAGGGATCATAGTCAGTCAGTGTTCATATTGCAGTGTTGTGGTGAAATAAGATGAATAATTTGAAATTGGAAAGATGATAAAGTTGACAGATGAGTGAAGACAGCCATGATCCCTGGTCTAGCTGCATAATTCTTGTCCCTAAACCTAACTGGTGTCATGTGCATTTGCACATAGGGTATCTAATGATTATAAATCTACTGCCACTTCAGGGTTTGCAGCTGTGTCCTAATGCCTTTTTCTCTTCTTCCCTCTGCTGACCAGATGATTGATTACTATAACACCTCTGATGTCACTTCTGGTATCCATCCACCTAGACCTGTTACTTCCTGCCAGAAGGACTCAAAATCAGTAACTCCTCCATCTTTGTTAGTTGTGTTGTGAACTCACGTCTGAAAAGACATCTCCATAATTACTGCTTGTTTTCTTTGTTTTTTCTCAAATTTAACTATATAGGGTATCCAGGCTGGCACCTCAACTCTTTATCATTGTTTTGTCATTCTCTTAAACTGGATATGGTGTTTCTGTAAAGATTTTAGCAAACTAAATTACATATCTATCTATCTATCTATCTATCTATCTATCTATCTATCTATCTATCTATCTATCTATCTATCTATCTATCTATCTATCTATCTATCTATCTATCTATCCAATGCCTAGAGAACAAAAAATAACAATGTCTGGGAGATGCCTGTTCTTAATCATATTGATGCCATCCGTCCATCCATTGTCTAACCCGCTGAATCCGAATACAGGGTCACGGTGGTCTGCTGGAGCCAATCCCAGCCAACACAGGGCACAAAGCAGGAACCAATCCTGGGCAGGGTGCCAACCCACCACAACCATATTGATGCGACTAAAGGATACTGGCAAATTACTTTGATGGGAGCCTCAAAGGAAGAAGTTACATGTAGTACTAGTAGTAAAGTCACAAGTACAGACCACAGTGAAATTCTTACTTGCGTGAACTTTCTGGTGTCAAGATAAACAAGAATGTAAGTACTTAATCCCATTTCATTTAATAGAGTACACAATATCACCTTACCTGATGTGCAACTTACTCCTATTTTCTGTGCCCCCATTTCCTAAAATATTGTGAGGAAAACACTTTGAGAAAAACCCCAGCATAGTTAGCATTTTAGAGTACCCATAATGGACACTGGAAGTAATCTTTTTGTGTATTTGGGCTTCATTAGACAGTTCTCTAACATCTGGTGGACAGTTTGTTACCTCCTTACCATGTGGCCATCTATACAGTATATGATGGAAATGTTGCCTTTTGTCTACCCAGGAAAGAACACCTGCTCCACCTAGTGGCCACTTTGAAATCTCACAAAAATCGTCTTAAATACATTGTTGTTCAGAGGAAACCTGGGCAAAGGTCCCTAATCCTTCCTACCTCTTTACTCATGTCAAATTTTCAGTCCTACCCTAAACCTAACCGTCACCTTAAAACCTACACCTAACCATTTTGGGCAGGTGGGGGATTATAAAGGAAATAAACCAGATGTATATGTCCCTATATTTCCAAGGCTAGACATACTTAACCCTACATGTATATTATTTCAGACATTTTAAGTTTTTACTAGTAGTGCAACAATTGTATTCAACGGAAAAACAAAATAAGTGCAGACAGGTTACTATGTCTCTGCATTTAAAGTAGAAAGGGCTGCTTTGGCTGAAAAAATATTTAGGTCTCCATTTGGGTTTGAATTGTTTCTTTCATTCATTACAAAGATTGAATTTCTTGTGTAGATGCGAAACAGTGTGAGGGTGATTATATGTGTGTGACAAGCAGAGGTTTAAGTAAAATACGGAAAATTACAACTTCAGAGTGTTTCCCGGATCTTAACATCACACAGGGCAGTGATGCAGAGATAGAAGTCAATTAAGAGCAGGGTGCATGAAGTACAAGGATCAGCATGCATAGGAATCTTGCAAAAAAGAAGATTCTGTTTTGTAATTTTTGATAAGCTTCTATCCAAACAAAAAAAGAAAACATTTTGGTGGCAAGTGTCTTAGGGCAAGGCATCTCTGCTACTGAGTACATGAAAAGTTTTTAGAATAACCTTTTGTTGAGCCAAGGTGGCATTTATTTTGGTAAGTGATCCGCAGAAAGTAAAAAAACAGTTCAAATCAATATATAACATAGTAATACATACAAAATATGGCTTTATACATGCTGTAATTTCTAACAGAAACTCAGTTTTGCTTAAATACTGGACACAATTCCAGAAACACACAGGGAACAGTACAGTATGTCTGACCAGTAAGACCCTTGGTTAGCCTCACCTGTTTAATATACACCTCCTGTCTGAAACTCTGTGGTGTTTTGTCATCATTGTAAGCTTTACCACAATACTAATAATATAAATTCTATTTTTTTTCCCAGTGTTGGATTTTAAGCTGTCAAGCAAATCTCAAAATTCTCACTCAGAGTTTGTTGCCGTTTGAAATATGAGCTTCAGTCTCTCTTCAAAACTATTCCCCTGGAATACTGTACATGAAGAGCACACATGAGATTACTTGTAACAATGAATGAACAAGAAAATGTGATGCCACACTGGCAAAGGAGAAATGCTTCCCTCTAGTGACTGCCAAATGGAAGCTGCATTCAAAGAAAAATATTCAGTGCTCTTTACAAGGGGTTTCAACTCAATTCCAATTGTTTCACTTTTAATTAAAATGTTTACCTTTTTACTATGGATTTGTTGCAAATTTCACATTATTACATGGCACAAATAAGTATGGAATCCAGAATTAGAATGCCATCGTCACCAAAGGCGAAGAAGGTTCTGAAGGGGTGAGATTGTTGTTTTGGGAGAAGTTATGTTGTCACAGGATGAGTATGGCAGAATTCTGGTGTGAAGTGCTGTGACGGAAAGGGTTGGCTCCATCAGTCTCAACAACACTTGAACCTGGAACCATCAATAATAAGGACACAAACAGGCAAGAGTACGGTGCATAATTCTTTTATTTTCAATACGATGCAAAACAGTGCAGTGCAAGTTCTTCTATTAATAAAAAATCCATATAAACAGGTGATAAATGTGAAGGTTAAAATGTCCGAATAAATAAATCCCTTAAAATAGGTTAAAAATCCCAACAACAGAATCTGCTCAGTAAAATATCCAAGAGTCACAGTGGTTCCTTCTAAAAATGATGTCTGCTCAGTTAATCTAAGGTGTCTTGAGCCTGAAGAGACGTCCACCAACAAGTGCAGTCAACGTTTGAATACAGTTTGGATCCTTGCCTCACTTCTCAGTCATTAAGCACAGGATCGCACAAGCCCTGTTCTCGTGTGCCACCTCCACACAGTCTTAAGTCAAGAGCCCACATGGAGTGCTGGGCCACCCCTGCTCCCAGGTCACTCACCAAGAGCAAACCCCACCCCTCTGTTACTGGCTGTGTGCTGCTGTCAGGGCCATCTTCCTCACTGTGACTCTCTCCATAATCCTGCCTCCTCTGTCCTCCTTCCATTTTAATCTCTGTCGTTTTCTTCTTTTTTGTTTTTCTATTATTTGAATTTTTTCATTGTTCTCCCCACTGTTTTCAGCCTGGACTCCTTTTATATATGGATAGGAATGCAGGTGGGTAGGCGGCAGAGTGCTAATGAGGCAAACGAAAGAACTGCGCGTGTCTGCATGTGGATGTATGGTCCGCCAGCTGCACCAATTAACATCCCAGAGATGCTCCACCATGCCACCCATACCCCTCTGACACCCGAGTGCCTTTAACTTTGAGGGCTGAATATTTCTTTCCAGAAAAGCTCAGGTTTCTGACAAGCACACAATTTCAAATATAAATCAACATAAAATGTCTGTTGCTGAAATGCTGGGGCTTCTGCCTGTGCCTGTTCAGTGTCTCATGTAACAGGGGGGTAGCTTGATGGCCATCAGAAATGCGCGGTAGGCTGGCTGCCTCGCTATCTTCGTGCAGTGGATGGATGGTGGTGGCAATCTGATTTGTAGCTCTTGTCATTGTAACTGGTAGTCCCCCCCAGGTGAACATTGCTGTAGGTGCATCAGCTACATCAGCGCGTCAATCAGCTGGAGACCGACCAGCTGATGCTGGTAACTCGCTTTTTCGTTTTTGATTCCAGATTACAAATCTGAGTCCAACAAGTCAGAGTCACATTTAGTGATTACTATGCAAAGTGTTGTTAATAAATTATTTGTTTAAAATCGCACATCACTACTACTAACAAATAGATGCTCCAGGCAGGCAGTGTGGTGTACTGGCTAAGGCTTTAGATTCCAAACCTTGAGGTTGTGGGTTCAAATCCTGCCACTGATACTACACGAGCAAATCACTTGACCTGCCTGTGCTCCAACTGGAAAATCAAAAAGGAATGTAACCAGTTGTATCCTAAATGTTGTAGGCCACCTTGGATAAAAGCATCAGCCAAACAAGTAAATTCAAATATAAGTGCAGGCTGTGGGATATTCAAACAGTTATTGTATCTAACTGGCCTGCAAAGTTGTTGCAAAGGTGTCTGACTAGCATCCTTGTTGTTGAGATCACTGTCTGTGTCCTTTTCTTTTTTTACTCCTGGTTTTTACAACAAAGCCTTTCAAAAGACCCTTTAAGTTCCACATTTGCATCCTCTCTCTTCTGATTCCTTTTTCTTTTATTGCATCTACTGTAGGCATTTACCCCTAGGCTATGTTTACTTGTGCTCACCATTTTTCAAAACAGTTCATATACTGTATTTCACTTTAAGCAATAACCTTCATTTTGCAGCTGTTGACACAAAGAGGGACAGATGTGCTTCCAGCTTTGAATCCGAGCTACTTGCCCAGACCAAGGGGACACCCACATAACACCTGGCTGTGGCCAACAGATGGTCATTTCCAGAGGGTGGGACTGTCTGGGGCATTGCCAACCAGGATTCTGAGCTGTTTTGTTGTGTGGTGGGTGCAGCAATGTGCTGTACCAGTGCATGCTCCCCAACCTGACCTGACCTGACAACTATAAAAAAATTGATCTTGATGCTGAACAATTTTCAGCTTATCTCTTACTTACCTTTTCTGCCTAAAGTACTTGAGCTTGTTGTATCCACCAAAACCACTAGTTGCTTGAATTATAATGTGCTGGTGGAACCATTTCAGTCTGGTTTCAAAGCACAGCACAACTATGAAACTGCTCTGCCTCAAACAACTAATGATTTGCTTATGCCAGATCAGTGTATTCATTTTGTGAGACCTTAGTGCAGCATTTGATATTGTCAGTCATGATATTCTACTGTCCAGAATGGAGAGCATTCTGGGTATCTCTGACACTGCCCTCCAGTGGTTTAAGTCCTATCTGACTAATAGACAAAAGTCTGCTAGTCTTGGCAACAGCAGTTCCAGCACAGCACTGGTCACACAAGGAGTTCCGCAAGGCTATGTCTTCGGCCCTCTGCTGTTTTGTATCTACGTGCTGCCCCTTGGCCATATTATTCATAGCTTTGGTCTGTGTTACCATTTTATGCAAGTGATAATCATTTCTATTTTGGTGTGAGAACTGAAAGTTCATCAGAGTTTTCAAAGCTCACAACTTGCCTCAGTAAAATTAAAATCTGGATAGAACATAACTCTTCTGAATTAAACTACAACAAAACCAAAGCCCAGCTTAGGAAAATGAGACCCTTTTCAAATATGCTTGCTGATGATCAGACCTTCTTCAACTGCAAAGAACTCTGGGGTAATTGTTGATTTTTTCCTTTCTTATTTTGCCCACATAAATTATATTAAGAAATGTTCAAACTTACACCTCCATAGCATATTCCATACTTGCTCCTTTTCCTTTTCTTCTTTTCTGATCCTTAGAAACTTGTACATGCTTTTATTACACCCTGCACCGACTACTGTAACTCACTCACTGGCAAGTACTCCTCCTAATCTGTTATCACAGCTCCAGTTAGTTCAAAGTTCTACTGCAAAAGTCCTTGCACAGATCCCCAACAGCAAGCACATAGCACCCACCCTGCTCTACCTTCGCTGGCTCACTTTGTCTTATATGTAGGATTGAATATAACACTATTATTAACCTATAAAGGTTTAATAGGCCAGACTACATTAGTAACCGCCTCTACTGCTATGCTCATGTCTGCTCACAAAGCTCCACTGATTCTGGCAATAACGTTGTGCCCCAAGCTAACCCGTGCTGCACGGGTGACAGAGTCTAAGCTCTGACTTTGGAATGATCTCCCTAAATTGAGATCAGCTGACTCAATTCATTCTCTTAAAAATAGATAGATAGATAGATAGATAGATAGATAGATAGATAGATAGATAGATAGATAGATAGATAGATAGATAGATAGATAGATAGATAGATAGATAGATAGAACTTTATTTGTCCTTGGGAGAAATTTGGCTCTTTACTTTAAATAAATAAGTAAATTAAAAGGTAGATAAGTAAGTAGATAAATAAATACATATACACATGGACTTTGGTCTGAACTTCCGATATGGCTGTCATAGTGAGGCATTATGCAGACATGTTGCTTTTGGCATAAAGAACCCCCAGTAGAGTTTCCTGACATACTTCTGCTGAAGAATTCATTGGCTGAAAATACTCAGAGAGAGGATGTGCAGCATTGTTCATAATAGCTGTCAGTTTTGTTTTAAATCATTCCTTTGCTACTACTTCTAGGGTCCTTTTAATTAGCTTGTTGATTCGATGGGCCTTTCTTAAAATGATGTTACCGGTTCAAAATTGCACTGGCCATCACTAATTTATAGAAGACATGAAGGATGCCATTTTCCATTTTAAGGAGCACCGTGTCCTAAGGAAGAAGAGCTTGCTCTGCCCTTTCTTATATAGTTCCTCTGTGTTCCCAGACCAGTCCAGCCTGTCTTTATTGTGGACCCCCTAATATTTGTGAGAGTGGACCACCTCTTCATCTGCTCCTTGAACAGTGACTAGATATAGACTCTCTTGGTGCAGCGAAAGTCAATAACCAGGTCCTTGGTTTTGCTGATGTTAAGATGCAGACAATTCTCTTTGCGCCAAGAAACAAAGTTCTCCACCTGATTCCCATACTCTGTCTCATTCCCTTTATCAATACATCCCATAAATGCAGAATTATCTGAGAATTCTTGTAAGTGACATGACCAGGTGTTGTATGTGTAGTCGGAGGTGTACAGAGTGAAGAGAAAAGAAGACAAGACTGTTCCTAGTGGTGCTCCAGTGTTGCTCACATCCATATAAGAACCACAGTCCTTGAGTCTCACAAACTGTGGTCTGCCTGACAGGCAGTCCATTATCCAGGACACCACAGGCTCATCCACCTGCATATCTCTGAGTTTACCCCTTAACAGGAATGGCTGGATGGTATTGAAGGTGCTGGAGAAATCAAGAAACATAATCCTCACAGTGCTGCCAGCTTTGTCCATGTGAGAATAAGCCTTGAGGAGCAGACAGATAATTGCATCCTCCATTCCAATCTTTGTCCGATAGGCAAACTGCAGTGGGTCCAGGTGGTCTACCTCAAGGGGACTCATAAAGACCAGGACAATCTCTCAAAGATCTTCACGATGTGAGATGTAAATGACACTAGTCTGTAGTCATTACATGAAGAGGTGCCTGCCTTCTTTGGAAAAGGAACAATGCATGATGTTTTCCACAGCAGTGGCACTTTCTGAAGCCTTAAGGACAGGCTTAACAGGTGACAGTGGGCACCAGAAAGTTGGTCAGCACAGATCTTAAGAACTCAAGGACTGACTCCATCTGTCCCCCAGGTTTTTCTTTTGTGTAGCTTCCTTAGTTGTCTCCTTACTTGATCTTCAAATAAAAACTCACTTATTCAGGAAGGCATTTAATATACCTTGACATTCTGACCCTTCTTTCAGTTTATCCTCTTCAAACTCAAGATGATTTGTATATGTATCACAATTTATGCTAGGGATTTCTTGAAGTATTTTGAATTTCTTTATTTTTATTCTGGTTTATTGTCTGTTATTCTATTTCAAAGTTTTTTATATCCTGTATGTATTATTATCTAGAATTTTATGTGGATATTATTTTGTATCTAATATTATATATTCCATGTTATACATTTTTAATTCCTGTGAAGCACTTTGAGCTTGGGAAAGGTGCTTAATAAATAAAATGTGAATTATTATTAATACACAATAACAGTACAGGTATGGGTTGGAGGAGTGGATGAACCACTGTGACTCTAGACATTTGTGGCAAAGAGCTGCACAATTCAATGCTGATTGTAGCCTGCCAGCTCATTGTCATGGGTGATGGAGCTATTACAACTCCCTCACCTCAGCTAGAGGTAACCAACCTTTTTCTATGTCTGAACACAGTGTGAGGAGAACTGTGATGTGTGTGAACATCAGTAAAACTGCAGATGTTGATGGCATAACAGGTTGTGTGTTGAACCATCTAGCTTGTGTATTTACCACTATATTTAACAAATGTTTGACACAGTCAGTAGTCCCAACTTGCTTCAAAAGGTCTACCATTGTCCCTCTTCCCGAGAAGACCTTCCCATCTGTCCTGAATGATTACTGGCCTGTAGCTCTCACCTCTTATAGTTATTAAATGCTTTCAACATCTGATTAAGGATCACCTTTTTGATACCAGGCAAACAGATCCACAGGTGATGCCATTCCTCAGGTATTACTCTTTCCCACTTGGTCCCACTTAAAAAAGGCTATGCAGGACTGGTGTTTATTGGCTTTAGCTCACAATTGTCCCCACCAGATTAGCAAAAAAATTACGGAATCTGGGTCTTAGCGCACCCTATGCACAAGGATTATGGACTTTTTTGTCTGTTAGACTCCATATAGTTAGAATGGGAAAACACACCTCCAGCTCCATTACCCTGAACTTTAGCAGAGGGTTGTGTTCTTATTCCACTGCTGTATTCACTATACACACAGTTGCAGATCAAACATCATTGTAAAATTTGCTGATGACACAGGTGTGGTATGCTTCATTAGCAACAACAATGAGAAGCCCTACCTAGACGAAGTGGCTGGCCTGTCACTATGGTGTCAGGAAACGTCAGAAAATCAAAAAATCTAACGGTGGATTTCAGCAGGGAGAATGAGAAGCAAAGAACTGAGTACATACATCTGCTCATTAACGGTACTGCAGTAGAGTGGGTTATGAGTTTCAAATACCTGGTAATCAACTTAAGGAGTGTCTTAACATGGTCCACACACATAGACATTCTGGTGGGAAAGACAAGGTATTGCTTTTATCATCTTAGACAACTGAAGAAATTGAGAGTGTCAAAAAGAGTCTTGAAGTCCTTCGACCACGCATACTGGAAAGGTGCATCACTGCCTGATAAGGAGATGGCTCAAAAAAAGGTAACCACAG
Source organism: Polypterus senegalus (assembly GCF_016835505.1). NCBI lineage: Eukaryota > Metazoa > Chordata > Cladistia > Polypteriformes > Polypteridae > Polypterus > Polypterus senegalus. The sequence continues at coordinate 138,374,643 of NC_053160.1, forward strand.
AGAACTGCAGAGAGTCATGCACTCAGCTCGGCGTATCATGGGGATATCACTACCATCCCTAACGGACCTATATACAAAAAGGTGCACTGCAAGGAAGCCAGGATCATGAACGCCTCCTCTCATCCTTTCCACAACCAGTTTAAATGGTGTTTTTCAAGTTGAAGTTGTTTCTTCACAAACATTGTATCTATGAATTTGAAACACAAAATTGCATTCTAAAGTTTAGTGCTTTTTACAAATAAAAAAAAATACTTTGCCCATTCAGGTGCTTTACAATGGAAAGTATGGGGCGTGGAAGAAAAGCTTAAAAACTTACCAAACACATCCATTTTTCAAGCCAAGACAGTTGTCGAATATTGATCCACGTCTTTCGTGTTTCTGGGATTTGTTTGTGACAACAAAAGGGATCTGGAAATACTCATTTTACTGCATATTACTAGTACTATTTTTCTCTGGGGAGAGGAAATCACCATGACAAAGTAGAGAGACACTCTTCATATAAAGCCCTCATAAAGATAAGAATTATGATAGAAAGGCTCCTCCTGGCAGCCTTGGGCACACAAAACCAAACAAAGACAGAAAAAAGGTTCACAAATGGTATGGCTCTAACTAAACAAATCTTGAATGGTCCATCTATCCGGTGGGGTAGTAATCCTATTTGCTCATCAAAGTACCATTCTAAACCACTTCCTTTCTTACCTCCTATCTCTCCAAGCCTGGACTCCTTTTCTTTTTGCTAACTGAATGTTTCCCATTGTCTTCCCAAAATACACTTGGGGCGGGATCAGATGTAGATGTAAGCCCCATCCTGCAGTCACTTCCAGGGCAGTCACATCTTATTCCGTGATCACTTCAGGATCTCCTGATATTATTGTACCTTGAGCCTTTAAAGGATCAGAGGTCTCATTTATAAATGGATTCAAGTGTAAAAAGTATGCTTATGCCAGAAGAAATCCTATTTATAAAGTCTAGTGTGACTCGAACCCCATCCGGTTGCCACCCTGGAACAACCACATATCGAGTATGGTTAATCAACCTCATGTATTTGCAATTACACTGCTGCTGCCCTTCATTGATTAGTAGAGCAGCCTCGCACCGGACGCATCTAGGCACTGACAGCTAAGGTGCACTTCACAACTGAGTGCACGAGTGGCATGCACAGCATTATAGTGCATCTCCCCTGAACTCAGAGTTAGGGAGCCAGCATCTGATTGAGTAACCACCATCACCTGGCACATGTAATGGCAAGATTTCTGTTAAACTTAATTGTAGAGAACATATGAAAAACTGAGGGTTCAGCTAGTTACTACACAGGCCAGCCATAATGCACATTAACATCAGCAAGTTATCTGCCAATGCTACTTTGCCTGAAAATAAATTAATCATGGGTTGACCCCAGGCCACTGAGCGACAAGGTTTTCTCAGTCTCATCCTGGATTTACAGATGACTTGTATGTTAATGGAATGAAACTGCTTATGGTTAAAAAAACCATATTCTTGGTAGGTACCCATATTGCAATATGAGTGTAGTCAACTGCCCTGATGACAATGGGAAAACAAGACATTGCTGCAAATGATCTTTTTTAAGCTGGCCTGTACACCCACACTATATGGAAGCTGAAAGTTGTGAATTGTTAGTTGTTTATGGCTTTCAGCATAGCAGGCATGATGAAGCCGAGATATTCCTAACCTATCTGCTAGTTTCCTCTGAAGGTGCCTGATACTAGAATTTGTTAAAACCAGGAAATGAAGAGCTGTAACTCAGTTTCGGGCAGTCTGTCTTTCTACAGCTGGGAAAACATTTTGCAAAAAGCTCTAAGAAAATGGGTTTTGGGAGCCTAAATCGACTCATAATTCAGTCAACACCATGAGCAAAAAAAAAAACACCTGCCAGTCCCTAAAGGTTTGTTCCCTTCATAAATGACCATTAGCTTACTTTTTAAGCAATGACAACAGGTAGCTGGTATAAGCTGATGAAAAACCAAGCAAGTTCTTTAGTGCAAATTATGCCGCATTGGCCCTCTTAAAAGGCAATGAAAATAGTATATGCATTATGTTCATCACTTTTAAGGTTTAATGTTTGTCACATCAACACACATTATAAAAATGGCTTAGTGATATTAGGTATGTGCATAATTCATTGTTTAGCTGGTTTGGCTGCATTTTCTAAAGTGTTGCATATAGATGGATCATAAACATGCTGCCCTAACAAAAGCAAGTCTCAATCAAATTTACATTTACAAATCATGCCTTTTGTGTATGTAAAAAGATGCACATTCAGGCCTCTTTTTGTTCATATGCCAAGTTTTATAAATCTGACCCCATGTGGTCAAGGCAGCACTACAACCACCAGGACTACCTGAGCGACAAAACAGTCACATATGATCCCTTCTGAGACCATGTCCCCTCTAGTGGTGTTTCCTCATTTACCCTAGTCCAGGGGTTGCAAACTCCAGGCCTGGAGTGCCACAGTGGTTACAGGTTTTCATTCTAACCCTTTTCCTAATCAGTGACCAGTTTTAACTGCTAATTAACTTTTCCCCATCACTTTAATAGCCTAAGAAGAGTTCAGCCCTCTGAATTGATTCCTTTCATTAAATGACAGCCAAGCAGAAATGAGATGTGAAAAGAGCTAATAGATGACCAGCTAAACTGGGGCTTCAAACTCCAACCAATTTTACTCCAATTACTTTCATAATGAGAAGCCAATTCTTGCTGTTAATTAAACCCATTATTTAATTCCATCGCTTGTTGCTGCTCTCATTCTGCCACAGCACACATTTCGAAAACTGTTGTTTTTCTGTTCTTTCTAAGAGCACCGTTAAAATGTTTTGGTGACCTGAGAGATCAACCTTACCAAGACCATCACCTCTCACCTGTGGTGACTTGTTTTGTGTTGCATTATTATTTGAAGGCTAATTAAAGAAAAAGAAACAACTATGGGACCTGAGTCAAGTTAATTAAAAGAAGTAATCAGCAGCAAAAACCGGTCACTAATTAAGAAGATGGCAAGAATGAAAACCTGCAGCCATTGCGGCACTCAAGGCCTAGAGTTCGCCACCCCTGCCCTGGTCTCTTTCTTGTAAGGGGAGCAAGAAATTAGGGCAACTGCTGACTTGACTGCCATCTAGTGTTACTGGAGGAGCATTGCACTCATCAGGCAGAGAGAACTATTAGTTAAATGTATCCTGGAGGAGACCTGCTTAAGATCACTTGTACATGAATTAAAGCTGAGCTGAAAGGACAGCACAATGACAACAATACTAAAACTGTACCAAAAATATTTCCTATGTTGTAATGGGCAAATTGAACATATAAATACACAGCAGAATATGTTGGCATGAACCGCAGTAGGATGAGGAACAGGTTATTTATTTATTTTTTTAAAAGAGAGGGTAAACATTTCTTCAAGTTGGTGTAGGAAAGTGATTAGAGATTACACTAAATGTCTGGATGCTATCATATTTGCTAAAGGATGCACACAGACAAGAGTTTGTTTAGTAAGCATTTTTTATTTTATAAGCAATGGAAAATATATAAACTGCTCAAAAAAATTAAAGGAACACTTTGAAAACACATCAGATCTCAATGGGAAAAAGAAATCCTCCTGGATATCTATACTGATATAGACTGGGTAATGTGTTAGGAACGAAAGGATGCCACATCGTTTGATGGAAATGAAAATGATCAACCTACAGAGCTCTGAATTCAAAGATGCCCCAAAAATCAGAGTGAAAAAATTGTGGCAGGCTAGTCCATTTTGCCAAAATTTAATTGCAGCACTTTGTATGGCCCCTGTGTTCTTGTATACATGCCTGACAACATCGGTGCATGCTTCTAATGAGATGACAGATGTTGTGGGGGATCTCCTCCCAGATCTGGACCAGGGCATCACTGAGCTCCTGAACAGTCTGAGGTGCAACCTGGTGGCATTGGATGGACCAAAACAATGTCCCAGAGGTGTTCTATTGGATTTAGGTCAGGAAAGTGTGGTGGCCAGTCAATGGTATCAATTCCTTCTTCCTCCAGGAACTGCCTGCATACTCTCACCACATGAGGCCAGGAATTGTCGTGCACCAGGAGCCACTGTACCAGCATAGGGTCTGACAATGGGTCCAAGGATTTCATCCTGATACCTAATGGCAGCCAAGGTGCCTTTGTCAAGCCTGTAGCGGTCTGTGTGACCCTCCATGGATATGCCTCCCAAGACAATCATTAACCCACCACCAAACTGCTCATGCTGAATGATGGTACAGGCAGCATAATGTTCTCCATGGCTTCTCCAGACCATTTCACTTCTGTCACGTGCTCAGGGTGAACCTGCTCTCATCTGTAAAAAGCACAGGGCACCAGTGGTGCAGCTGCCAATTCTGGTATTCTATGGCGAATGCCAATCGAGCTGCATGCTGCTGGGCATTGAGCTCAGGGCCCATTAGAGGACATGTGGCCCTTGGGTCACCTTCATGAAGTCTTTCTGGTTGTTTGGTCAGAGACATTCACACCAGTGGCCTGCTGGAGGTCATTTTGTAGGGCTCTGGCAGTGCTCATGCTGTTCCTCCTTGCCCAAAGGAGCAGATACTGGTCCTGCTGATGGGTTATGGACCTTCTATGGCCCTCTCCAGCTCTCCTAGAGTAACTGCTTGTCTCCTAGAATCTCCTCCATGCCCTTGAGACTGTGCAGGAAGACACAGCAAACCTTCTGGCAATGACACGTATTGATGTGCCATCCTGGAGAAGTTGGACTACCTGTGCAACCTCTGTAGGGTCCAGGTATCGCCTCATGCTACCAATAGTCACACTGTACATCCATCCATTTTCTAACCCACTGAATCCGAATACAGGGTCACAGGGGTCTGCTGGAGCCAATCCCAGCCAACACAGGGCACAAGGCAGGAACCAATCCTGGGCAGGGTGCCAACCCACCACAGGACACACACAAACACACCCACACACCAAGCACACACTAGGGCCAATTTAGAGTCACCAATCCACCTAACCTGCATGTCTTTGGATTGTGGGAGGAAACCGGAGCGCCCGGAGGAAACCCACAGACACGGGAGAACATGCAAACTCCACGCAGGGAGGACCCGGGAAGCGAACCTGGGTCCCCTAACTGCGAGGCAGCAGCGCTACCACTGCACCAGTGTAGCCAAATGCAAAACTAGTGAAGAAACAGTCAGAAAAGATGAGGAGGGAAAAATGTCAGTGGCCTCCACCTGTTAAACCATTCCTGTTTTGGGGGTCATCTCATTGTTGCCCCCTACTGCATCTGTTGTTAATGTCATTAACACCACAACAGCTGAAACTGATTAACAACCCCCTCTGCTACTTAACTGACCAGATTATTATCCCATAAGTTTCATTGACTTTATGCTATACTCTGATTAAAAAGTGTTGCTTTAATTCTTTTGAGCAGTATATATATATATATACACACACACACACACACACACACATACATATATATATATATATATACACACACACACACAGAGGGCGAGTCAAAATTATGTTAACACTAATGGCACTGCTTTATATACACTTATATACAATTTTGTGGACAATTTATGTGCAACATATGATACGTGTTGAACATGATGGTGAACAGGTTGAGATATTCCTGTAAATCAGGTGTTCTCAAACTCGGTCCTGGGGGACCCTTGTGGCTGTTGGTTTTTGTTCCAACCAGCCTCCGTTTTTAATTGGACTCCTGGACTAATTAAGTGAACTGTTGTTTCCCAGATTCCCTGTTTTGGGAACAATATACAAATTAGAAAACTAAGTTTGGTTAAAAATAAATAAATAAAATAAATATAAAAATAAAATGTACTAAGCAGTTGTGTATTTTTTTCTTTTAACAGTATTTTCATCTTGTCATTCTACTTTTCTAGGTGTTCTAATTGTTTAATTAATCCGTTACTACTTTGTGGGGTTGACGCTAAAGTAGTTGCAGCCTTTCACGATTGAGCGTTTGCTTGGGATTCTGTACGGAATTTTGTAGCAATATTGTGATTAAGAAATCCTGCACCTTGAAACTTAGTTCACACAATTTACCCATATGTAACTGGAGCTTATATGCACACTGATGCACAAGTGTGGTGGTGGAGTCTAAGAAATAAAAAGTTTAGCGAGAATCTAGCAACAGTCATGAGATGCTGTTTGCACACAGTACCTTATATGCAACAGAGGTAAAATAGATCAAAGGTAAATAACCAGCTATCTTAAAAAGACATGAAGATGTTATTTTAAGATAATCCAGACCAAGTGGTTCAAAGAAAAAGGGCAACGTTTTAAAAAAAATAAATAAATAAAAAAAAAAGGCAATCCGATTCCTTAAATTGACTTGTGCAGAATATTTAAAATTATGCTTCGTGCAGTTTGCACCTTTTTTTTTTTTTCTTTATTGTAGCAGTTCCAATCTACTGGATGCAACAGTAATAAACCATCAATCTGAACTCGTGCTCCAAACGTAAACCTGTTCCCCCAAATCTCACTTAGTGTTACGTGTCTTTGCTTAAATGACCAACTTCACAGAAACATTTTGATTCATAAAGCACAGGAGATTATATGACAGCAAAATAGCTAATTGTTCACACTTATGTGTTAGTGAGTATCAGAAGAGTAAAATATACACTAAAAATATGATTTACCACCTTTGGCTTCTCTGCTGATAAAAGGTTAGCCTTCAATTATGAATTTCTAATACTTCTTTCCTCAAGGTACATTTTTAAAAGTAAGAGTTTTGGTTATGTTACCTTACAGCAGGAGTGAAGTGGAGAATATTGAAGAATATTTTTTCTTCACATCCAAAAATTAGCCATATAATCTGTTAACTTTAGACCTCTGACAAATATTACAAATCAGTGGAACCTTGAACTACAATGACTTTCATCATTTTGCAGTTTCAGATTTTAAGGCAAGCTATTTAGTAGTCTTACTTGAGAACTTTTAAACACAGTGGAAAAAAAGGAAAAAATGGGAAATAGCAGAAAACCAAAAACAGAGCCTGTACACTTCAGTTTTACTTAACTGAAATACTTCAGGAATGTTGCAACCTTACAGATATTAAGGCACAAATGTAAAAAAATGAATACAATCAGGAACACTACTAGGTTGCTGGCACACAATCCCGGACTTAGTTATGATTTTCAGTCCTTTTTGAGTTTTCTACTGGGCATTTATAACCAAAGAGACAAATTAAAAGGTTGAGTAAATTCTGTAACAAATTAGGTAAACTGTCAAAGTTTTGATATACAATCCAGATCACAAGATTAAAAAAAAAAAAACCCCAAAAAACTAGATTTTAAAAATACAAATTAACAAAGAAGGAATCTAAAAAAACATATACAGTAATCCCTCGCTATATCGCGCTTCGACTTTCGCGGCTTCACTCTACCACGGATTTTAAATGTAAGCACATCTAAATATATATCACGGATTTTTCGCTGCTTCGCGGATTTCTGTGGACAATGGGTCTTTTAATTTATGGTACATGCTTCCTCAGTTTGGTTTGCCCAGTTGATTTCATACCAGGGACGTTATTGGCGGATGGCTTAGAAGCTACCCAATCAGAGCATGTATTACATATTAACTAAAATTCCTCAATGATAGAAGATATGCTTCCCGCGCTGTGCTTGATTGTTTGCTTCTCTCTCTCATTCTCTGCGCCTGACGGAGGGGGTGTGAGCAGAGGGGCTGTTTGCACAGAGTCTGTTTGCCTAGAAGATACGGACGCTCCTCTACAAAATGCCGCTTTATTGCGGTGCTTCTGCATACTTAAAAGCACGTATTGATTTTTTGATTGTTTGCTTTTCTTAGCGAGCGCTCTCTCTGACATTCTCTGCTCCTGACGGCGCTCCTTTGAAGAGAAGATATGTTTGCATTCTTTTATTTGTGAGAAAGAACTGCCGTCTCTGTCTTGTCATGGAGTACAGTTTAAACTTTTGACTAAAGGGTGTTTTCATGTCTAGAGGGCTCTAATAATGTTAACAGTGTGGGAGAGTTTATAAGGGCTTAAAATATATAAAAATAACCATACAAACATATGATTTCGACTTCGCGGATTTTCACCTATCGCGGCAGGGTCTGGAACGCAACCCCCGCGATCGAGGAGGGATTACTGTAGTAGGCAACTGAAGAAGAAATTGGTTGAATAAGTAGGGTATCCTTCAATAAGTGCACGCACAAAAAGGCAAGCTTCAAAAGGGTGACGTCAATTGGGCGTGGCGAATAAATGCCTGCGTAAATAAAGGCGAGCTTCAAAAGGGCGACCTCAATTGAGTGCAGGGAATAAAGGCGTTCATAGATCATTTAGTTCAAATGGCTCCTGAATATGTGAAGAGCTACAAAGGTGCAGATCTACTCGTAGTCGAAGGCTACACATTCAGAAAGGAGAAATCTAACACATCTGGAAATGCACTGAATATAGGAAAAAGGCTTTCGCCTTTTTATACGTTCAATCATTGACTTTATGTAATAAATTTTCTGTAATAATTTTGTTGCATTTGCCTTTATTTTTTTGCCCCTTTGAAGCTCGCCTTTATTTACGCGCCCTTTTAAAGAGATTTCTTTTAGCTTTTAACAGTTTAGAGTAACATTATGGGTTTTCAATAATAGGAGGGAAAAACTTGAAATTTTTTTTATTATGTTGCACCTTTGTACATTCATAAATAATTCATACCAACTATAAAAATACAAAAATGCTTGGAAGTAATAAAAGAAAAAAAAAAAAAGTCCAAATCACTCTCCTAAAACTTTTCTAAAAGTAAACTGCTTAACATGTTAAGAATACATACAATTGTAACAATTTACAAATTACTATTTTCTTACACCTCAAAAATGTGTGCTGAATTTGCAGGAATTTATCATTTTGAAAATGTGTGGATGTTTAAATGCAGTCAAAAAAAACCAAGTAAAGATAACCATCTTTAAATGTAATACTTTAAATATCTGGCTTATTCTTGATGCAAGATAACTGCTGCAGGTTACAAAGGCAACATTACATTGTTTTATACTTCACAATAAAATGCTTGAAGTTTGTATGTTCCCTCTTTTCTCGAACCATAACAAATTGTAGATACAACTAGATTTGAAATCACATTTCAGCAACAAAAGACAAATGATAAAGAATCAAATAAATATACACACAAGTGTATGTCTTTTTGTCCACTAGGTATCTCCAGTCATAATGGAAATGAACTCCTCTTGGTTAACTGAAAGAAATCAATACAAAAAATAATGACATTAGTCACACAAATTATAGCAAGGCAAAAAAAAAAAAGTAAAAATATACACAAATGCATAGAGTTAAAACACACAAATACATACATATACACACAGTATGTGTGAAGACTTACATAAAAGCCCTAATTATAAGAAAGAAACAAGAGTGTGGGGCTGCCTAACTATAATATGGTATATATTTAAATCACTGTTATCAAGGGGGCACAAATCTTTGATAAGGGTTTGTGAACCTGATACTTCAAAGAATCAACATCTTGGTCCTGAATCAATCCTATAACTCACAAGTCGCATAAACAATTAATGAATAATTTTAGATCAATCAGAAACAGTAAATGTGATTTTTCCTTGCCCTATTTAGCTTATTTCTCTGCCAAAGAAAGCCTCAACCACTGCACAAATACTCCATACATCACAAGAATACCATTTAAAGTCAGCAGCCACCAAAAAAGATAAATTAACTTTAGGAAGTTTAGTTAACACTTGGTGAATATGAAAAAAATACTGTCTCTCATTGATAAATATGAAAAGAAAAAAAAAACATCAATGCTGCAATTTACTTCAGTTATAAAATTTAAAAAAAAATAAAAAAAATTGTAGAAATCTTGTTAAAAAGTATAGAAAAAAAGTTAAACTACCATTTGGTGCCCTCTTGTGGTAAATGCATATATTGCAAATAAACATATCAATTCATCAGTTTAAACATTAATCAAAAGAAAAAAGTTCTGAAATTGCATAAAATATGTAGTATAGTCATTTTAACTTTCAGTTCTGGGACAACAACAAAAACACACACACACACACACACACACACAATCTAGCTGTTCTATGCCACTCCTAAAATAAAAAAACAATTGCTTCTTTCTCCATTTCAAGCCATAATATATTTCATTCAATTTACAAACAAACCAGCAAAAACATAACAAATATGATTTTAAAATATTGCTACAAGCAATTGAACAGTGATGTGAATCTCAAAACATGTGAACAACAATTTAAATTCATGCTAAGGATGAAAAATACATTTATAAGGAAAAATAACTGATCTTGTGAGTTTTCAACTACATACAATTCTTCATAATAGTCTTTGCTATGTGCATTATGATTCTACAAAAACTTAGCTACTTTACATAACCTGATTCTGACGTTATTAAATGTCAGTTAACAAGGTACATTGTCCTCTTGTAAGTTTAAATTCATACTTTTGACTGAATAAATAGTATACACTTACTCTCTCCATCTCCATCTTTATCAAATTCATCTATCATAGCCCGGAGCTCTTCATCTGTCATATTTTCTCCAAGTTCTCTAGCAACACGACGTAGATTTCTTAAGCTGATCTTTCCCGAGTCATCATCATCAAAAAGTTTAAATGCCTTCAACATTTCCTCTTGTGGATCTCTATCCAGCATCCAGTCTGTTACTATTATATCACAGAAAAAAAAATCATCAATACAGAATCACTGACAGAAAGTTAGAAAGACTGTCTTGACTAAACAGAATGACTTAACAGGGATGAATAAAATGAAAAGAAATAGAAAGAAGGTACAAAACCCAACATAGAACCCTTCACATAAAAAATAGAAACGTGTTATTTTCAAAAGGCAAAAGTAATGCAGTTTTATATGCATCTTAAAATTAAATTTCAAAAGTTGAAGCAAAACATTTCAGAGGTGACTACATTCTTAAATCTGCAAATCCTAGGACTATGCCTGATGAATAATGATTGATTACCCCCACACACACACACACCAAAACCACTTCTATTGCAGTGATACAATAACATGTTAAATGAGATAGAACATAACAAATACACCCAACATACAGCATCAGTCCATGACAGAGAATAACAGAAAAGAATGTGTACCTGCTAATATCTAGAAGCCCAAAAAAGCTTCTAAACCTTGCCATCAAGGAAATATACTGTAAAAAAATCATTCCAGATCGAGCTCATTGGTAAGAAAACACAGAAGAGGAAGTATTGGAAGGATCCTTAGGAAAGTGAATTTTAAATTTGGATTATTGCTTGCAATTGTTTTATTCATATTTAAAACATACAAGATAAAAACTTACCCACTTCACTGAAATCTTCAAATGAAATTTTGCCAGTTCCTTCACGATCATAGTCTTTTAGGATCTTCAACACATCTGCTTTCTTTACATCAAAGCCCAAAGCCCTCATTGCAACCTACAGTAATAAGCACTAGTGTTAATACTTCAGGAAACCACCCATTTTGGGCAAATGCACGGCTCTTTAATAGATATGACATTTAACAAAAAAAATTATAAAAACTGGCCCTAGTATGTATATGCATGTATGTGTGTGAATGTGTATGTGGTTTTTTTTACCCTGCAATCGACTAGTCCCCTTTCCAGGAATTGTTCCTGCCTTACTCCTATGCTTGCAGCTTCCCTATGACTCTGCTCAAAATAAACAGAGTTTGGAGTATTGATAGATGGATGGATGGATGAATTACACAACTACCTGCTCAGCTGTGATAATCCAATCAAATACTGTTCAGCATAGAGTTGCATTCAACTTTTCTCAAAAGTGCAATACCTAAAGCAAATGTTTATTTCTCAGCTCTCACGAGTGAAAAGGAGAAAAGAAAACTGAATTTCACTTCCTTGACCTATGGCTTCACCTTAAAATTTACACACCAATTCCCATACTTCTCTAAAGAATGGAAAAATCTCACCAAAAAAGTCACCACAATGTACACTGCCTTTTCCATTATTAAATTCTCCAATTGTTGGCCAAAACTCGAGTTAGAAACGTGTTAATTAGAAAAGGTGCTATCCTTAGTTAAATGGAATTTTAAATTAATACCTCTGATCAAAATATAAAAAAAAACATACTGGGCGACACTGCTGCTGCCTCATGGGTTCTACTATCCCAGCTTCAAATGCTATACCTAGATGTGCACTATATTAATTTTAAATCTGCAAAGGTTTTTCTCTGGCTACTTCAGTGCTCTTTAAGTTAACTGGTAATTTTAAACTTGTCTTGTATGAATGGGAGTTTGGATAGGTTTGTAACTGGGCCCTGGGATGGACTGGCACTTATGGGCTGTTTCCAGCTATCTGCCCAGTTCTAAAGGAACAGACACTGGCCTATATCTGCACCTATGAATTTTATTAAATGGGTTTGAGAATTTTATGTTGTGAGATACACTCTTAACCCAAAGTAGGTCTTTTTAAAACTATGGAAACAGAATAAGTACCTTAGCACTTCCACTGCATCCACTTAACAGTGTCATTTCCAGGCAGAGGAGTAGCTTCAGTGACAGACTTTTGTCACTGTCCTGCTCCACTGACAGACTGAGGAGATCATTCCTCCCCCACACTATGCGACTCTTCAATTCCACCCGGGGGAGTAAAGGTTAACATTAATTTTATTTTAATTTTTTTAATTTTTATTACTATTTAATTTAATATTGTTTCTTTGTATCAGTATACTGCTGCTGGATTATGTGAATTTCCCCTTGGGATTAATAAAGTATCTATCTATCTAGCTGTCTCCATACGAAGACTGACAACATTAATGTAATGGTACATAACACCATACATTTGTCAGTCCTTTAACCTTTGCTCTGGATTATGTCATATTAGAAAAAGCCTGATTTTGTAGTTAAACTGTAGTTTGAACAAAAAACACCCAAGACAAGTATTTAAATGACATATTTGTGCAATATGGGTTTCAGATTCTGGATGCATCACACATGTACAGACTATTTTTTAACTTTCTTTTCTGCTGGTTACAGAACATCTTGCATAAGTATGATAAGCTACTTTGCTTAGGGTTTCATCTGTGTAAAATACTTGCAGCACCAAATTATGTGGCATTTAGCTCAGGATATACATAACCAAATGTGTTATTTTTTTTACCACTTTTTCTTCAAATTAAATCAGTTTGTGCATATGGAGAATCCTAACAGTACTTAATAACTTACTCCATGTACCTAAAATATTCCAAGTGGAGATAAACTTCTGATGTTTGCCCAAATTTTACCTTAGATCAACTATTTATGTCCCAGTGGTCCTGTTGAGGATTCCCTTTAAATTATGAAAGCTTTGATCCTGTCATCTTAGTATCTACGGGCCTAAACTGAAGATTCAACGTATTAATTTTTTTTTCCTCAAAACTCACATCCCACAGTCCTGAAGCAAGTCTAGATGCTCTTATTTGCACTTTCTACCACGTCTTTGTTTTATTTAAAATAAGAGGATGCAAATTGTACACAGAACTCCAAATGACACCTCACAAGCATAACCTCATTTTGCTTGTACTCTACACATTGTGCAAAGTGTCATAACATCCAGTTAGCCTTTTTAATTGATTTTGTACACTATCTGCATGTGGACAGTAATAAAGTACACTACAACTTTAAGTCCTTCTAATTAGGGTGTGTTTCAAAGTTTTGGAAGCCTCTGAACATTCAAATCTTTCATTGTAAGCTGATGTGTAAAGCTTTACATTTGTATTAAATTTCATCTGACACAAGTCTGCTCAAGTCCGAATTCTGTGCAGGTCCATTTGTCATGATTCAAAAACATTCTAGTCTGTGTGCTATTACCTTTAATTTAGTTCCATCTGCAAACGTACTAATTTTGGTGTTTATATTTTTATCAAGATATTACTTACAGATCAGCGGCCTGGCATTGATCCACTGATTAGTTTCAGCATTAGTTAAATCTGAAAAAGTTTGTCATAACGCAACCCCTTGCTTTGGTGTTTAAAACAAATTTTTGACCCATCTATATACTGTGCACTGAAATCTCACTTGTTTCAGTTTGATTAATACCCTCTCATGTAATACATTATCAACTGTTTTCTGACAAAAAACAAGATCAATATCATGTGCACCTCTCTAATGTTTTTGTTGTTTCCTCATAAAATTACAGCAAGTTAGTGAAACAATCTCCTATATCTAAGCCCATGCGGACTACTCACTAATACACCTGTTATTGACATATATTGCTCAATCTTTTCCTTAATAATTGCTTCCATTAATTAGTTGTGATACATGTTAAGTGGTAATTATAGTAGTTAAAGTGGTCCCCAGTGCCTCCAACTCTGGCAGAGTCACTGCCATATGATTCTCGTACATCAAACATTGGCAAGTTGCAATCTTAGCAAATAAAACAACTCTAGTTCTTCAAGTAATAAAATTAAAGGCCATGTAGTAAATATTTTATGTTAAATTTACAAACAACAACTTTCTTCTTTTTGTTATTATTATAATAATAATGATATTATAAATCACTAAACTAATAATAATTAAGATGGAGTTTAAAAGTATCAATCCATTTCATAACTGAATTCTTTTTATTTTTCTGTTCCTATATGTACTATCATGACAACTGTATTATCCATTCCATGAGAAATGTAATACTGGTATGTCATGTCTACACTTTCATCGAATACTACATATCAAGGTTTTTCATTTTAAAGCATTACTGGGAAGCTGTGAAACTAAATTTTTGTTTTTTGCAAGCATCCACAGGTATATTATGATCAAATAATCAATTATTAATAGGCAATGCAACAGTAAATAAAAAATTCACTAAGAGTTGCCAAATTTATAATAATAATTTGCATTTATATAGCGCTTTTCTCACTACTCAAGGCGCTCAGGAATTGCAGGTTAAGGGCCTTGTTCAAGGGCCCAACAGAACAGAGTCAATTTACTAATGAACCATTAGACTCTGTGGACTGTGGCCGGCCAATACCCCAGGTGGAGCCCTCCCTGCAGCATGGAGGTGACCCGAATGCCAGCAGGGAATTATAGACAATGGAGTTTTCATCCACAGCCCTGCTGGATACCACAGAGGCCACTAGAAGGTGCTGCAGGGAGGAGCAACAAGTATTTTGCATACAACCCGGAAGTGCATCCTAGTCACATGGACAAAGGGAATGATGTGCTTCCGGGTCGAAGAAGAGGAGTTTTCATCTGACCCAGAAGTGCTAGGAAGTCATATGGACCGCGGGTTCAGAAGCACTTTGGGTCACGGACTATAAAAGGACTGTGGGAGATCCCAGACGTTGAGCTGAGCTGGGTGGCAACGCGTCTGGGAGTGGAGGATTGTATTGTGATTGATTATTGTAGTGTATTATATGAGTATTGTGGAGAGGAGGGTGCTTTGTGCATAGTTTATTAATAAAAAATCAAATTATTGGACTTTTACCTGGCGTCTGATCTAAGAGTTCAAGGGGACGACAGCGCTTCCTATCTGTCACAACTCCTAAAGCCCATAACCATTAGGTGGAGAAGGATATTAAAAATTTATGGATAATGTCTAGTACTTTCATATAACTGTTTTACAGAAATGTTAGTTAAACATACATCAACCAGTTTATCAAATGCACCCACCTTTAACTCGTGATAGTCTATTTCTTTATCTTTATCACTATCAAAGAGATCAAAAGCTTCTTTTATTTCTTGCTTTTGTTCCTCCGTTACTTCTCTCCTTTTTTTCCTCTTTGTCTTATCCACTGCAAGATCTGTCCTGTACAGGAAAAAAAAAAAAAAAGTGCATGTCAAACTAAATATTCCATAGAAACATTCGGTCACTATTCAGAATCAATTAAGAAGATAAAAATTGTGACTTTAAAAATAATTTGAAAGTTTAAGGGTTTTTACAGTGTAAATTCTACACTACTATAAATTCAATTATTATTTATATACAGTCTGATTTCCTTTTTAAACCTTAAACATGCTTCTATAGATACATTCTATGTGACTTTGAGATTATAATGTATACAGAATACAAAGAAAATTTTACCTGCATGTTCAACCAACATTCAACAGGTCACCACTATCTGCTGCCATGATAAAATTTATTCTCAGCTTGTGTCATTCATTCATATTTATAGTACCAGTCAAAAGTTCTAGAAGTCTACTCATAGAGGAGCTTTTATTCCCAATTATCTACCTTTTAGAATAGTTAAAACATCAATCCTATAATCCTAATACAGTGACCTAAAATGTGTTAAGCAAATTAAAAAACTATGAGATAAAAACATATGGAATTAATGCAGTGAATCAAAAAGTGTTAAGCTAATGAAAACTGGCTTGTATTATTGATTTCTCAAAGTAGCCATACCTTGATGGCAGCTTTGTACACTTTTGATATTTCCTAAACCAGTTTCATGTGGTAGCCAACTGGGATGATTCTCCCAACAGATTAAAAGGAATTCCCACACATGCTGAGCACTTTGTCTTGGTTCAACACCTCCCAAATCATTTCTGCTGGGTCAGGTCAAATGTGACAGCAGAGATCTGCATTGTCACAAAACCTAACTCAAATTTTTGCACCACATGACTTAAGTTAATACTTGTGAGTGGATACGGGTGATTAAACTTTATTCAGATGGTTGAGAATAGGTGGTTACAGGGTAGATGGACCTCTGACAAAAATTGCTTCTTGAAAAGTAAATAAACTCTCTATATTCTAATCACTACATTTTCAATGGAAAGTGCCTGCAGATGGAAAACAAGGAAAAGATTGCATGTGCTTTCCAAGAGCAAACAATGCAGAATGTTCTGCTTGCCATTCTGGTTGAGTGTGCCATCAATTCTTAAAAAAATGTTCTGACAATACCACCAGCAAAGCATCTCCATAAATCCTCCCACTTCACAATTGGAACCACACATGCAGAGAAGATGTCTATCTCTAGTGGTTATACCAAATTCAGATTCATTGGTCCAAATGGCAGATCCCCAGTCACCTAGGTCCACTGCTTATATTTTCTGGCTCAAGCAAGCCTTCTCTAATAGTGACTACATTGCAGCATTTCTACCATGAAGGCCTAATTCACACGGTTTTCTCTGAACAGTCAATGTCAAGAGAAGACTACTGTCTGGAGTCGGTAAAGCAATTATGTTGACTATAATCTGACGTGTAGTTAATCTGTGATTTTTTTTTTTTTAAGACTAATGACAATTAGTAAACTTATTCTATGTAGTAGGGGAAACACTTGATCTCCCTTTCCTGAGGAAATACTCATGAAAGCTAGTTTTCATCATAGCAGTTGATGATATTTAGAAATACACTTCTAGAAACTTTGAACATTCCTGAAATTTTCCAGATTGACTATCTTTAATTTATTACAGTAATGATGCACTATTATATCTATTTGGTAAATTAAGCTGATCTTGCTGTATAATGAACTATAAGATATAACGGCCTTCTACAAAATAGAGCTATTTATAACCACTGTACCTTGTCACAGCTAACACAACTAACTGGCTCAAACACATCGACACAGAAAGAAACTCCACAGATTAATTTTTAAAGAGGTACACAGAAAGAATTTCCACAAGTTAAATGATTAAAAAGATACACACAGTACTAGAAGTAAATAGCATGTTATAATGGGTGTGGTCAAACATTCCCAACTCTAATTTCAACACATGTTTTAAATGAATACACTTTCTTGGAAGCAACGAGTAGTGGGAATTTCGAATAATTGTCTAAATTTAAAATTTCTGTTTAAAAAAAAAAAATAAATAAAATACATATGCATTAAGAATTGGTACAGACACAAATATCAATTATTTAAGCAGATGAAAAGGTAGATATTGAAACCCATATATTCAAGCAACCGTGTTCAACCTTATGGACTCTGTATAGTAGTCAAAGGTTACTGTATGAATAATGGATACAGTTAGTTCAGTTGTCCCAAACGTTTGTGACTCCAAATGTCAAAATTTTCACATTAACAATAAAGTTTAAAATAACAATTACACAGCTTACCGCTTATAAAATTGTCAGTTTTAATGAAATTAAAAGTATGAATAAGGGCACATTCCAGCAGTTAAAAAAAAAAACTTTTCATTTTCTACCATTAATATGACAACACACTGATGCAATTACACGTACACGGAACTTCTGGATACATAAAGAAAGCTTAACGTTTTTTAATATTCAATATTTATGCCTAATTCTAAGGGCTATTTCATAACCACGGGACTGTTTCTGCTACTAATGACATGTACCCTTATTCAGTTTTTCTATTTTTTATAAAAACAGACAGGATATTAAGCAGCAATCAGATAATGACTAATTCCTTATCAAACCTTCTTAACAGAATGCTTTAATTTGTAAAGCACCCTTCCCACCACCAGCACAAAACGCTTGTAAAGTAAATACAGTTATAAAAGAAAACAGCACAATCCTTAAAGGAAGCTATAATCTTAAGTGGAAGTTTGAGAAATTATAAAACACAATCAGAATAATGCTGAAATTCTAGGAACAGCCACTGAAAGATGTAGCACTAAAAGTGTACTGAAGTTAACAGACTGAATATACATAGGAGTCAATTGACAGAACCCCTAAGGCACC